>NC_140990.1:217083669-217683669 GCF_052327205.1 Somniosus microcephalus
TCTCCACCCCCACCCTCTCTCGCTTCCACCCCCCACCCTCTCTCGCTCCCCCCCCTCCCCCCCCCACCCTCTCTCTCTCCACCCCCCCCCACCCCTCTCTCTCTCCACCCCCCCCCCACCCTCTCTCTCTCCACCCCCCCACCCTCTCTCTCTCTCCACCCCCCCACCCCCTCCTCTCCCTCTCCACCCCCCCACCCTCTCTCTCTCCACCCCCCCCACCCTTTCTCTCTCCACCCCCCCACCCTCCACCCTCTCCCTCCTCCACCCCCCACCCTCTCTCTCTCCACCCCTCCACCCTCTCTCTCTCCACCCCCCCACCCTCTCTCTCTCCACCCCCCCCCTCTCTCCACCCCCCCCCCACCTCTCTCTCCACCCCCTCTCTCTCCACCCCCCTCTCTCTCCACCCCCCCACCCTCTCTCTCTCCCCCCACCCTCTGTCTCTTCCCTCTCCCTCCCTGCCGCTCTCCCTCTCCCTCTCCCTGTCCTCCCTCCTATTTCTCTGTCTCTCTGACGTCTGTTCCCCTCTGCCCGCTCTCAGTTTTTCTGCTGTTTTTTGTCTGCGAGCTCACCGGCCGCTCAGGCTCTGTATGCAAATCATCTTGGCGACGGTGCCCGATTTGCTACTCCAGGCCCCGCCGTCCGCGCCCGCTCTCCGGGGCAAGGTAAGAGCCGGGCTCCGCCCCACACCCACACCGCCAGGGATCAGCACCCGGGGAACCCACCCGCCGCCCAACGTGAACAAAGACCCTCTCACCTGTCACGGAGTTGAAGTCTCCGAATGTGCCCCGGTGCCCCGGGCCTCTTCCCCTGCGCATTCAGGAGGCGCGGGGAAGAGAGAGAGAGACAGACTGGGGGGGGAGAGTTTAGACGCCGCCGCGCACCTGCTCCGCGGAACTCCCTGCCGCCACCCCGCCGCACCAGCCTTTACTAAGATGGCGCGGTAGCAGCACTCGGCTGAGGCCCGCCCCTCCAGCCTTCACAAAGATGGCGGCGATCAGGGGCCGCTTGTTGACTGGGGCCGGGAGGTGCCTAGCTCGGGCGTGGGTGCGGAGGAGAGGCCGAGGCTTCGAGGCCTCCTGGAAAAACGGGAAAGGTAGAAATATGAATTAGATAAAAGATTTAGAAAGTAGTTTACCTTTTTTAAAAAACAATATGGCCTAGAAATTCAGTATAGCCACGTTCGGGGCGCTAAAGTCGGGCGGCCGCTAAAAATTTGCGCCCGGTGCAAGTTCGCGCCACCTTCGCCGATATTCAGTCGCATCGCTCCCCAAGAGTTTGCTGCTGCGCTAAAACAGGCGATGCATGACTATCATTAGGCGCTAACCGCCGGGGTCGGCGGCGATACCCCCGAGGGCGGGCGCAGCGCAGGTGCGGCGAGATGCTGATTGACCGCCAGACACTCTGGCGTCCGGTCAGCTCTTAAGAGGTGAGTTTGTAACCGTTTGTTCGCCTGCCACGCCCTGCACACTGCAGCCCTCAAGCTGGCCTGACACTTCTGCTTCATCTGTGCAACGCCCAGGGCTATGGAGAAGGCCAGGAGAGCGCAGCACTTCAGCGAGGGTGACCTGAGGGTGCTGGTTGGCGGAGTGGAGCGCAGGCGCCATGTTCTGTTTCCTGAAGGGTGGCAGGAGGCCGCTGCCCAGCAGGTCTCAAACAGGGTGACTTCCAACAGCGTGGTTGCCAGGACTCCTGTGCAATGCCGGAAAAAGTTCAACGACCTCACTCGGATTGTCAGGGTGAGTACCCTTTCCAGTGTCCTCCTCATCCCTGCAAGTGCACCTCACTTTATGGGCAAAGGGACCTGAAAGCCTAATGGCCAGCCCTCATCCAGCAGCTATGGGACTGTCATGAAAATCACTTGCGCATTCAGCACTTTACACACTGTACAAGCTATTCGACCATGGGAGGCAGTACAGCCAAGATCAGGGCTTCACACTGTCTAGGCCAGTCCACCATGGGAGGCAGTGCAGACAAGATCAGGGCTTCACACTGTCAGGGCCAGTCCACCATGGGAGGCAGTGCAGACAAGATCAGGGCTTCACACTGTACTTAGAGACCGTCCTTACTCTTGCAGGCCAAAGTGGCGTACAACCGTAGGAAGCAACGTGAGACCGGGGAGGCCGTCCTGACGTCAAAGAGCTCTCCGATCTCAACCAGCGTGTGGAGCGCATTATGGCAGGACGGCTAATTGGCCCCGTCGCCAGTGGAGATGCCGACCCTGTTCTGGGCACCAATGGTAAGGGCATCACCTTTTTGACCTCTCTCTTTCCACTTGCGTCTCAGATCAGCATCCTTTGCCACTGTCCGACCAATGCAGTGCATGGCAGCACTCATGCCTCCCTCGCTGCTGCCCTGTCCTCACTCTAAAGCAACTCTTGTGCCTCCCTGCTTTCAGATGGTGAATCGCCAGGTGAGGAGGCGGGCCCTCAAGCTGCCACTGTCAGCGATTCCGAATTCGAGGAGGAGGAAGAGGAAGCCGGCCCATCAGTGCCACCCTCAGCCGCGCCAGCCCATGGCGATGAAGGGGACACGTCTTCCCTGGAGGGGAGCCGGGGGGAAGGGTCGGAGGAGAGTGAAGCTCCGGGGCCCAGCGGCCTGCAGCAACGCGGGAGGGGTGGGGAAGCTCGGCGGACTTCTCCCCAGAGGGTGAGTGCGGCCTCCAGTCCTGTAACGGTGAGCGCAGAGGAGGTGCGGCTCCTGGAGGAAATGGCCGTCCAGGCTGAGCGCAGGCACACTGAGCTCATGACTGCAGTGGCAAGGATGCCTGACTCCATTGAGTCTCTGTCAAGGAGTGTGCAGGAATTCGGAGCAGCACAGGCCAGGAGTCTGCAACAATTCAGTGCAGCACAGGCCAGGAGTCTGGAACAATTCAGTGCAGCACAGGTCAGGAGTCTGCAGGACTTCGCGGCAGCACAGGCGGCTTCTAGCCAAGTGCTCAGTCGTGCCGTTCATTCACTGGCTGGTGTCATACGGACACAGACCAGGGCCACACGGGCACTAACTGCTGCCACCCTCGCTGGATCGGCCAGGCATCGCCAGGGCACTCGCCGCGCAGCAGCAGCCCAGCAGTCTGTTCTTCAGCTGCTTGCTGCGCATGCTACAGTGCTGGCCCGTGCGAGTGCCAATGTCTCAGGCGACCAGGGAGTACCTGCGATCTATCAGGTTGGCACCATTCCTGCAGGCGACACTGCCACTCCGCCATTGCAGCTGCCACGAGCCGCTGGACAGACTGCTGCCGCCCAAGCAGTGTTGGAGCAGTCAGCAGCCGGCCCCTCCAGGGCCAGAGCTGGTGCAGGCCGACCCCCAAGGGCATCTGCCGTCTCGCCATCTGACCCTCAGCAGCCTTCCCCCAGCCTTGCTGCAGCCATTCGGGTCCCATTGAGGAGGAGCTGCAGGGTGGGCAGGGGCCAGTCACGGATGCGAAAGGCATCGCCCTCGCAGGGCAAAAAGTAGAAGGTCTGGCCAAATGCTTTGTGTTTGTTGAAAGGCCGAGACTGGTGTAGTTGTGTTTTTGTAAGGCCGAGACTGGTGTCTTTCTTTGTTTTGTAAGGCCGAGACTGGTGTCTTTCTTTATTTTGTAAGGCCGAGACTGGTGTCTTTCTTTGTTTTGTAAGGCCGAGACTGGTGTCTTTCTTTGTTTTGTAAGGCTGAGACTGGTGTCTTTCTTTGTTTTGTAAGGCCGAGACTGTTTGTTTTGTGTTTTTGGAGGGGGCTTCTCTCCATTAGTTTGTAATGTGGGAAGGGCAGAGGTTTCCAAGTAATAAATGTTCTTAAATCGCACTGCCCCATGCTTTATTTTGCAAGTCCTGGTTGCACTGCTCGGCTGAGGGCTTGTGGAGCGGCTACATTCATCTGGTGACATTGGCATGATGTGCCTCAATGAATCCGAGACTCAACGTTAACGGAGCAAAGCAAGGCTTTTATTAACTCAGAAAGTAATACACAGTGGAGAAGTGTCTCTCATCCAGAGATCTGCTGTACTGCCTGTGAGACACGCTGGGGCCTGCTTAAGTAGGGGCCAGGTATGGGCGGAGCCCTACACACAATACAATACAGGTAAGGAAATGAAACTGAAACTAAACTCCCCTGCTTGTCACAGTCACAGGCACAATCAAACACAGATAATACAGAGTGCCTGATGAATGGCATATTTCATCACATTCACCCCTTCTACAGATTTAGTCTGTTCGGGGTTTGATAGTCCTCTGTGACCGACGTAGCTGTTGTGGTGCCGCGGGTGTCGGCTGGGTGTCCCCGGTGGCCTCCTGGGTCTCTGCCGGGAGCGCCGCCAGGGTTGTTGAAGGGGTAATTGGTGGGGGCACCGTTGGTCGATGTTCTTCCGGGGGTGATGAAAGGATAGTGGGTGGGTAAGGGTTGCTGTGATCGTTGTTGCTGTTGTTGTCGTGGTTGTTGTCGTTACCGGCTGGGGCGACGTCTTTTATGGACACGGTGTCCTCCCTTCCGTCGGCGTGCCAGACATACGCGTATTGGGGGTTGGCGTGGAGTAGGTGCACTGACTCCATGAGAGGGTCCGTCTTGTGGCCCCTCACATGCCTTCGTACAAATACCGGACCTGGGGTGGAGAGCCATGACGGCATGGATACGCCTGAGGTGGATTTCCGGGGAAAGACAAACATTCGTTCATGAGGCGTGGCATTAGTGGCAGTACACAATAGCAACCGTATCGAATGGAGCACATCTGGGAGGACTTCCTGCCAGCGGGAGATAGGGAGGCCCTTGGTCCTTAGAGCTAGAGTGACTGCTTTCCATACTGTCCCGTTCTCTCGCTCCACCTGGCCGTTACCCTGGGGGTTGTAGCTGGTGGTACGGCTCGTGGCGATCCCCCTGGGCAGCATGTACTGGCGTAGCTCTTCACTCATGAAGGACGCCCCCCTATCCGTATGGATGTAGCTCGGCATACCGAACAGGCAGAACAGGCTGTTGAGGCATTTAATGACCGTGGCGCTGGTCATGTCTGGGCAGGGGAAGGCAAATGGGAAACGGGAGTATTCGTCCACAATGTTCAGGAAGTAAACATTGCGGTCGACGGACGGGAGGGGGCCCTTGAAATCTAAGCTGAGCCGCTCAAAGGGCCGTGTAGCTTTGATTAAGTGGGCTCTATCTGGGCGGTAGAACCGAGGCTTGCACTCAGCGCAAGTGCGGCAGTTCCTGGTCAGAGACCGAACTTCCTCAATCGAGTAGGGTAAGTTGCGGGACTTTATGAAGTGGAACAGCCGTGTGACCCCTGGGTGGCAGAGGTCATTGTGGAGGGTCTGTAGCTGATCCCCGGTGGCGCTGGCACACATCCCTCGTGAGAGGGCGTCGGGGGATTCGTTAAGGGCCCCTGGCCGGTAAATGATGTCATACTCGAAGGTGGAGAGCTCGATCCGCCACCTGAGAATCTTATCATTTTTAATCTTCCCCTTCTGTTTATTATTAAACATAAACGCTACCGACCGCTGGTCGGTAAGTAGGGTGAAGCGTTTGCCGGCTAGGTAGTGGCGCCAGTGGCGCACTGCCTCCACGATGGCTTGGGCCTCCTTTTCCACGGAGGAGTGTCTGATCTCGGGCCCTTGGAGGGTCCTCGAGAAGAAAGCTACGGTCCGCCCCGCCTGGTTGAGGGTGGCCGCCAAGGCAAAGTCAGACGCATCACTTTCCACTTGAAAGGGAGTGTTCTCGTCCACTGCCTGTAGCGTGGCCCGTTCAATATCCCGCTTAATGCTTTTGAAGGCGGCGTGGGCCTCAGCAGAGAGCGGAAAAGAGGATGCTTTCAAGAGGGGGGCGGGCTTTGTCAGAGTAGTTGGGGACCCATTGGGCATAATAAGAAAATAACCCCAGGCACCTTTTCAGGGCTTTGGGAGTGTTGGGCAGGGGCAGCTCCCGTAGGGGGCTCAATCGGTCGGGGTCTGGTCCGATTTCCCCATTCTCCACCACGCTGCCTAGTATGCAGAGACGCGTGGTGTTGAAAACGCACTTGTCCTCGTTGTAAGTGAGGTTGAGTTTTTGTGCGGTTTTCAGGAACCTCTCGAGGTTTGAGTCGTGATCCTGCTGGTTGTGACTGCAGATGGTGACGTTGTCGAGGTAGGGGAAGGTTGCCTGCAAGTGGTGGTCATCGACCATGCGGTCCATCTCCCTCTGGAAGACCGAGACCCCATTCGTCACCCCAAAGGGGACTCTGAGGAATTGGTAGAGGCGTCCGTTCGCCTCAAAGGCGGTGTACGGGCAGTCCTCTGGTCTGATAGGGAGCTGGTGGTACGCTGACTTGAGGTCGATGGTGGAGAACACCCGGTATTGGGCAATTTGGTTCACCATTTCTGATATGCGGGGTAGCGGGTAGGCGTCTAGTTGGGTGTACATGTTGATCGTTTGGCTATAGTCGATCACCATCCGTTTCTTCTCGCTACCCCTCACCACCACCACTTGGGCGCGCCACGGGCTGTTGCTGCGTTCAATAACGCGCTCCCTCAGCAGCCTGTCCACCTCGGTCGCGATAAACCGCCTGTCCTCCCAGCTGTACCTCCTGCTTTTGGTCGCTATTGGCCGGCAGTTGGGAGTAAGGTTCGCGAATAGCGAAGGCGGCTTTACCTTCAGGGTAGCCATACCGCAGACTGTGAGGGGCGGCTGGGACCCACCGTAATTGAGCGTGATGCTTTGGTGGTGGCACTGGAAATCCAGGCCCAAGATCACGCTCGCACATAGACTCTTCATGATTAGTAATTTAAAATTATCGTATACAGTTCCGTTAACGGACAATTGTACCACGCAGTAACCCATAATGGTCGATGTCTGGGTTTTATCAGCCATAGAGATGGTGCCCCGAGCAGGGACCACCGTTAGAGAGAGTTGTTGTGCTAGTTCAGGGTGGATAAAACTCTCCGTGCTTCCACTGTCAATTAAACATTTAACCCCGCACCCGTTTACCTCGATGTCCACCATTGATTTGGATAGCGGGTGCGGTCTGGTCTGGTCCACTGTGACCGATACCACTGTAGGGCCCTGATCGAGACAAGATGGCGTCCACGCTGTCTGCTCACAAGATGGCGGACCCCACGAGGGCGGGCAAGATGGCGTCCAAGATGGCCGCTCCCACGGCGCACACGCGGCGGTGGCGGGTTTTCCAGCGGGGTTCCCTCTGCACACCTTCCCGAAGTGCCCCTTCTTACCGCACTTAAAGCAGGTGGTGCCTTTCGCCGGGCACAGGTTTCTGGTGTGCTTCGGCTGCCCGCAGAAGTAGCAGTTGGGTCCCCGACGCGTCGCGGCTGTCGTAGGGCTTCTGGGGGGAGAGCGGGGCCCCAACGGTGTCGGGCTGCCGGGCGGGGAAGATGCCTTCCAAGATGGCGGCGCCCTTGGTGCACACGTGGCGGCGTGGGCGGCGCGGGCTGAAGAGTAGGCGTCCGAGTTTCTCTGGGCCACATCCAGGGATCGCGCTGTGTCCACAGCCTGTTTCAGGTCCAATCCCATTTTTTCCAGTAGTCTCTGCCGGATGTAAGTGGAGCTGAGGCCTGTGATAAAGGCATCATGAACAAGCTCGTCAGTGTACACTGCGGCTTTTACATCTTGGCACTTGCAGTCTTTGCCGAGCGTTTTCAGGGTGACTAGGACCTCATCCAGCAATTCCCCAGGTCGCTGTGTGCGAGTAGCGAGCAGATGCCTAGCGTACACCTCGTTCGTAGGCTGCTGGTAATGCGCCTTTAGGATGTCGCAGGTGGCCGGGTACGTGTCGGCGTCTTGGATGAGGGGGTAAACCCGGTGGCTTACCCAATTCCGCAGGATTCCGAGTTTCATACTTTCAGCGTCCGTAGCGTCTGTGATGGCTGCGGAATTGTCCAGGAAGAATTCCATACACTTAAACCAGTGTCCGAATCGTGCCGATGCGTCCGAAGCATGCGGGTCCAAATCCAAACGTTCGGGTTTCAAGAGTTGATCCATTGCGTTGAAAATTGAGTTAATAAAATTGATGTGCCTCAATGAATCCGAGACTCAACATTAACGGAGCAAAGCAAGACTTTTATTAACTCAGAAAGTAATACACAGTGGAGAAGTGTCTCTCATCCAGAGATCTGCTGTACTGCCTGTGAGACACGCTGGGGCCTGCTTAAGTAGGGGTCAGGTATGGGCGGAGCCCTACACACAATACAATACAGGTAAGGAAATGAAACTGAAACTAAACTCCCCTGCTTGTCACAGTCACAGGCACAATCAAACACAGATAATACAGAGTGCCTGATGAATGGCATATTTCATCACATGGCACAAGCCATTCCCTGAGAGGGGGCCTAGAACCGACGTTCAATAAGCCGCCGACGGGCGGCCCTTGCACTTTCTGCCTCCCTCCTGTGCTGGTCCTCCTCCTCCTCCTCCTCCTCAGGTGGTCCTCCAATCTCTGGTGGCAGTGGCTGAGTCCTGCGGATAGCCAGGTTGTGCAGCATGCAGCACACGACCACGAAATGGGAGACTCGCTCCGGCGAATATTGTAGGGCTCCACCAGAACGATCCAGACAGCGGAACCGTTGCTTCAGGATGCCGATTGTTTGCTCAATGATGTTCCTGGTTGCTTGATGGCTCTCATTGTATCCCTCTTCAGCAGGGGTGCTGGGCGCATGGAGCGGGGTCATCAGCCAGGTACACAAAGGATAGCCTTTGTCCCCGAGAAGCCATCCTCGTGGGTGAGGCTGGGCCTGGAACATGTCTGCCACAGAAGTTTGGCGCAGGATGAAGGCATCGTGGCTGCTGCCTGGAAAGCGGGCATTGACAGCTAGGATGAGCTGCCTGTGGTCACACACCAGCTGAACGTTGAGCGAATGGTAGCCCTTCCGGTTGCGGTAATCCTTGGCATTCTCCAGAGGTGCCCGCAAAGCCACATGCATGCAGTCAATGGCGCCCTGCACCATGGGGAAGCCCGCGAATGCTGCAAAGCCCATTGCACGCTGTTGCTGCTTGACAAGGGCCATGGAGAAGGAGATGAACTGACGTCTCCTTCTGAAAAGGGCATTGGTCACCTGGCGGATGCAGCAATGCACGGCGAACTGGGAAATGTTGGAAATGTCCCCAGTAGCGAATTGGAAGGAGCCGGTGGCATAGAAGTTGAGAGCCACCGTCACCTTCACTGCCACCGACAGAGACGTCCTGCTCCTCAGATGTGGCTGCAGATCACCGCCAAGCAGGTGGCAGATCTCAGTGACCACCGCCCTTCGGAATCGCAGCCTCCGAACACACTGCTCGTCAGACATGTTCAGATAGGAGAACTGCTGGCGGTATACCCTGGGTGGGTAAGGCCTCCTTTGCCGACGCCTGTTGCCCCCTCTCCGTCTGGCCAGGACTGCCACTCTCTCACGGCGTCTGTGAGCCCTTTGAATGCAATGGAGTAGGCCAGCGTTTGCACCCATTGCAGCCCCCATTATATGTTTGCAAACAATGATATGACACTGAAGGCAAAGACAAGTGGAAAGCTGTGGCCTGAAGCCACAAGTACCTGTCCGAGTGTTGAGCCAAAGCAGAAAGCTCTCTACCTTTGTCTCTCTGCAAAGATCCGTCTCTCAAAAAGAAGGAGTGCTGCAAAATGGCAGCCTTTTCTACTGCAGGAGGTGTGCCCTTTAATTTGCGCCCCCCGCGCCCCGCATCGACTGAGAACCGTTCCCCTCTACCAGTCGCTAGGGGCGCCAGGCGCACAATAGGGCGTCGCCACTGAATTTCCGGTTTGGGGCGCACAAAGGGCGTTGCATGAGGAAATTACGTCAGGATCTGCGCGTGCAGCTGAGCGTGCGCAAAGACTTTGCGCCACCGCTAAATCTTGAGTGAAGGTGGGGAGAGGCGCAGATCACGCTGCGCCCGGCCGCTAGCCGCCTAGCGACCAACATCTCCTCCTCCTAAGGCGCTACCGGCTGGCGCAAGCAACTGAATTTCTAGGCCTATGTGTTTTAAAAGCAACTTTTTTTTTAAAGACGCAGAAAGCGGGGAAAAAGCAATGAAAAGTTTGGAATCAAGATGGCGGCGACTCACCTCGGTTCAGAACGATAAGTCCCGCCCACACATGCACCGATTGGTCGACCGTTAGGTCACCGAAGCATAGGATTGGTCAATCGTCCCGTCACTCGACTGTAGGAGGGCCCGCCCGCACGCGCCAGGAACCCGGCGTACGATTGGTCGACCTCGACGTCACTCTATCGCTAATGAGCAGATAATGAGATGCTAATGAGCGGAATTTTGAACATTTTTTGGATACCGCGGGCGCAATTTTTGTCCGGCCGAAACTTAAATACGCTTACGACCGTTTTGGAATGGTAAGCTTTCTTTTGATGTAACGCACATGTAGGTACGCTCTATAACTTTCGAGTGCATAGCCGGACAGACACACACCGAAGGACAGACAGACAGACAGATAGACAGACAGACAGATAGACAGACAGCTAGACAGACAGACAGACAGATAGACAGACAGACAGACAGATGTATCCTTTTATATATATAGATGTAGGGTGGGATGAGAAAAAGGGAAAATCATAGGAACAGGAGTAGACCATTCAGCTCCTCGAGCTTGTTCCGCCGTTCAGTGAGATCATGTATCTTAACTCCATCCACTTGTATTGGCTCCATATCCTTTTATACCCTTGTCTAGCAAATATCTATCGATCTCATTTTTAAAATGATTAATTGAGATAGCATCTATTAGTTTTTGTGGGACAGAGTGCCACACTTACACCATCCTTTGTGTGAAAAAGTGTTTCCTATCTTCTCTTCTGAATGACCTGGCTTTGATTTTAAGGTTATGTCCCCTTGCCCTAGACTCCCCCACCAGCAGAAAAAGTTTCTCTCTATCTACCTTATAAATTCCTTTCAAAATCCTAAAATCCACAATCAAATCACCCTTTAACCTTCTATATTCCAGGGAATACAATCCTCATTTATGTAATTTCTCCACATAACCTAACCCTTGGAGCCCTGGTAACATTCTCGTGAATCTGCGCTGCACTGCTTCCAAGGCCAATATATGTTCTTTCTAAGGTGTGCTGCCCAGAACTGTACACAGCTCTCCCGATGTGGTCTAACCAGGGCTTTGTATAGCTGTAGCAAAACTTCCTCCCCTTTATATTCTAGCCCTGTAGTTATGAAGGCAAACATTTCATTAGCCTTTTTGATTATTTTTTTACCTGACCACTACATTGTTAGTGATCTGTGTACATGGACCCCTATCTCTGAACTGCTAGGGAAATTAGCTGAATAATCCCATTAAACCATCAAGTAAGCTCCTTGACCATCATAGAAACAGACACATTAGAGGCATAGGTCCAATACCACCATGGAAACTAAACAGAATTAGTGTATAGTGCTGAGGTGGTTTGGATTCAGCTCATCGCCAGGTTGGAGCAGATTTCCGAATGAGTAGGTTAAAAACTATGTAACTTTGCATATTGTTGCACGCCAATACAGGATATTCATGCAGAATAACTATGACGAACTCATCCTGTTAGTTTTAGTTACACAACATGATTGCTCAACCCCACACTGACTGTATCTTGAACAATACTTGCTTAAATTTACCTATTTGCATGCCAAGAAAATGGTTATGGAAAATACCTTTATGCAGTGTTTTTTTCCTAATAATCTCAAAACAAGCTGGACCATAAATTTTATGAGCTATCTATTTTCAATTGATATTTTTAATTTCAGAGGGAGAGAGACTGCTGAGAGAAATAGACAGTTGGTAGAGAAGACAGAGAGAGAGACATGTGATCTGAACAAATATGTTTTATTTTATTTATATTCAAAAATAATAATTGTTTATGTAAAGATTTATTTATTTTTCTGAGTGCAACTGGGTGAATATATCCTGAACTAAAAAGATTATTTTTCATTTTGTTTTTCCAAATGATTTGAAAAAGTGCTGAAAGATAAATTTTAGAAGCTTTTTCATCTGACATTTCAAAGGAAAGCTAATATCAACTGTTTATTTTTTTACTTCTGAATGAGAGAAAAATAGAGACAGACTATTCTAATTTGTCAATATCTTCACTTCACTTTCGGTTGTTTTTCAGACTAGATGGAAGTATAGAGTAGTGTCTCCCAGGGGTCATTATTAGGACCACTGCTGTTTTTGATATATATTAATGATGTGGATGCATGCTCAGTTTGCTCTGGCCTTATAAACAAGCACATGGACTTACAATTCATTGTGTCTCTGTCCCTCATTTGTTTTACCCAAGTATATTACATTTTGGCGATGAGGGTGGGATCCCAAAGTCATTTTTAGGGATCATGGAAGGACACAGTGTTCAACCTTCGAATGAATTTGTGACACCTAAGCTGAATTTTTGTGATGTTTTACTGTTAATGCTCGTGCAGAATGGACTGTGTTCCATTTTTGTGTATGTATACACAGCAACAGCAGCATTGATTCTCACAGGTACACAGGTAGTGGCTGAGTCACTGTCTGACGGGATCGGGACAATCATGGCCACGCCTACGGGATTCATCGGAAGCCTTGGCTGTATGACTGAGCTTGCAAACCATTCAGTTCTTACATTGAGTGGATGGAGCTGTTTTTTAGGGCCAATAACATTAGTGAGACTGAAGGTGCAGATAAGAATGTTCAAGCTCAAAATAAAGTAATTTGTGAACAGAAAAAAGCAATTTTTCTAACGGAGATTGGGCCAGATGTCTACGGAATGTTGACAAACCTATTCACGCCAGGGAAAGTGAAGGACGTGTCATTTGAAGACATTGTCGCGAAACTTGAGGACTCAAAGCAGTTAGAAATAGCAGAGAGCTATAAGTTTGGTACCAGAAACCAAAAACAAAGTGAAACCATCAGAGTACACCGTAGCTCTTAAGAACCTGTCTTTGCATTGTAACTTCAGGGCATTTTTGGATCGTACGTTGCATGATAAGTTTGTGTGTGGACTAGTGGATGAGTTCACACAGACAAGTTACTGAACATGCTGAACCTAACATTTGACATAGTATGCAAAATTGCCCTATCTATGGAGATGGTGTCTAAGAATGCCAGAGAACTTCGTCCAGCTCAAGTGACTAGTGCAGCTGAGGTCTACAGTCACAAAGTTACTATCACAAAGCCACTGCCAAACCAAAAGCTGTGAGACCGAGTCAAAAGCATGTTGGTGAGAGCAGTTCAGTTAATTTCACTGCCAGCAACAAGGCCATATTTCAACAGCCTGCAGAGCTAGATCTAAAGCAGGAAGTAAGAACCATTCTAGTGGCAATGCAAGGCAGCAATAACAAAAGGGAGGAGATCACAATCTTGAAGTGAACACATCTGATGCTGAAGAACTAGGCATCTACAGGATCTATGCCACTAGCGGCAGCGTTAGCAGTCGTGAGAAAGACTTCCGTACAGAACTTTTGATCAGTGAGCAATATATTGATATGTGTATCGACATAGCAACAGACTGCTCTATCATGAGTAAGGACACATATGAGAGTAAGTTTAATCAAGTACCACTTACAAAGAGTACCGTAGAGCTAAAAACTTACTCTGGAGAAATCCTAGAGACATGTGGACAAATGGAATGTACAGTTCAACACAATGGCCAGTCAGTAAAGCTGCCTATTATTGTAGTGAGCTACAACAGGCCAACTCTCATGAGCAAAGACTGGTTGAGAAAGTTAAAACTGGACTGGAAAATCATCTTCAGTGTAGATGCTTCAAGTGACTCGACACAATGCTGAACAAATACGAAAGCATGTTCACAGACAGTTATGAGGACATCACTGGATATGACGCCCATATCTGTATCAAGTCCAAAGCGAAGCCTGTCTATTGTAAGGCAAGGCCCGTCCCCTATGTGTTGAAAAGTCAGGTGGAGGAAGAGCTAGCGAAGCTCAGAGAGAATGGAGTGCTGGTAAAAACTGATAACAGTGAATGGGCTACCCGGACTGTGGTAGTGGCCAAAGCAGACAAAACTGTATTCTTGTGCAGTGACTACAAAGTTACTATCAATCAAGCAGTTTACGATGAGCAGTGCCCGTTACCTACATCACAAGATTTGTATACAGCACTCTAGGGGTCAAAGGTCTTCTCCAAGCTTGACCTGTTGCACGCTTAAGCTCAGCTGAATGTTGACAAAGAGAGTCAACAGTATCTCACCATCAACACACACAAGGGACTGTACTTGTACACCAAGCTGCCATATGGTGTAAAGTCCTCCCCCAAAATCTTCCAGGCTACAATGGATAAGATTTTGCAAAGAGTTCCAAATTGCTTATGCAATCAAGACAATGTGCTAATTGCAACAAGCAGCGAGGAAGAAAATCTAGAAGTGTTAGATATAGTGCTTCAAAGGTTGAATGCCCACAACGTCAAATTGAAAAGGAGCAAATGTGCTTTTGTGCAGCCCGAGGTTGTGTACCTTGGTCTGAAAGTTGATGGAAATGGCTTGCAACCAGTGAAGGGAAAGGTTGATGTTGTCATCAATGCTCCAAAGCCATAAAACATGTCTGAGTTAAAACTTTCCTTGGAATGGTCCAGTACTACGTGTGTTTCTTACCTGAGTTAGTGACCATTGTACAACTCCATTGTATAAGCTCCTCAAGAAGGATGTCCAGTGGAAGTGGACGAAAGCGCAACAGGAAGCTTACGAGGCTTGTAGGAGAAGTCTCTCTAGCGATGCTCTACTTGTTCACTATGACACAGAGCGTGAGCTTAAGTTAGCGTGAGATGCTTCCAGCTACGGTGTGGGAGCTGTCATAAGCCACGTAATGGATGACAGCTAAAAGAAACCAATCACGTTCGCAACGCGAACCCTCACAAAGAGCAAGAGAAACTACGTGCAAATTGAAAAGGAAGCACCTGCCATAGTGTTTGGAATCAAGAAATTCCAACAGTTCCTGATCGGCAGATAGTTTACCCTGATAACCGATCACAAACCACTCCTAGCAATATTGGGTCCCAAATCTGCCATCCCTGCAATGGCCGCATCGAAAATGCAATGTTGGGCAGTGTTGTTGTCACAATATGACTGCACAATTGAATATCGCACTCCAAAGCAAAACATAATCGCAGATGTCTTGTCCAGATTGCCACATGAGGATTCATGTGTTGGGAGTGAATGTGCAATCTTCACGATGGGTGCAGTTGACAAAGACTTTCCTGTGACTGCAACTGAGACTCAACAGAACTCAATACTAAAAAGAGTGTATGAAAACACCTTGAATGGATGGACCGATCAGTATATGAACATAGAATTGAAACCATTCCATAACCATTGTACTGAATTTCTTGTGAGCAAGTGGGAAAACAGAATGATGGTACCTATTTCCTTGAGTGATAGAATTCTGGCCAAACTTTATACTGAGCATCCACTGGCCTGGATTTGACAGTGATCTTGAATCACTTGTCAGCAAATGCAGCGTTTGCCAAAATTGCAGAAACAAATCACCCAAAACTCCACTACAACCCTGGTCATGGTCAAGTAGGCCTTTTCGGAGAGTACGTGTAGACTTCTGTGAGCAAGCAAATTATTATTTCCTTGTACTTGTAGATAGCCACTCAAAGTGGATTGAAGTGAAACACATGGGTTCATATAGTACAACTGAACGTACCATTGATGAATTGAGGTCTATCTTTGCATGTCATGGCTTACTTGTTCCTGACAATGGCCCTCAGTTCTGTTCTGCTCTGGTCCAAGAATTCATGAAACAGAACGGTATCAAACACACTCTTGTTCCACCATATCATCCAGCTTCAAACGGAACAGCCGAAAGATCAGTCAGAATAGTGAAAGAAGCTCTCAAAAAGCAAGTGTTGCAGGGTTGTTCAGGACTCAGCATGAAGCAATGTTTGGCAAATTTCTTGCTGAAGTACAAAACTACTCCGCACACTACAACTGGACATACTCCAGCAGAACTTTTGATGAAGAGGAGATTGAGAACACGGATTGAGTCCTGTACAACTGAATTTGTTCTCAAGAGTTGAATAGAAACAGTTGAGTCAGAAACTTTGTTATGACACCAATCAGAAAGAATGCAGTTTCAAACAAAACGAGTGCATTCGTGTTCTCAGTCCCCTTGGCAAGTCGAGTTCACACAAGTGGGATGTAGGAACCATAGTAGAGATTAGTGGAACCAAGAGACATTTGGTTGAAATTGGTGACAAAATCTGAAGTGTTCATGTTGTTCAAATGATTTCTGCTAGAGATGAACCAAGACATGATTGTGAACCACTTGATCATGAACACATACATGAGTTTGACTCAGTTCAGACCTCAGTAACTGAAGTACCAGGTTCAAAGAAGTCTGAGATGGAAACAGGATCATCTTTGAGTTCAGAACCAAAACAAAACAAAACAGCCCAAAAATGGGTTCAACACCAAAACCTTCTGTAAGGAGATCAGGAAGGCTCTGCAAACCTGTTATTAAACTGAATTTGTAGTTCATTTAAAAGAAAAAAGCCAGGAGTTTTTGTTATGTGGTACATGTAATGCTGGGAAAAATAATAGCATAGTTTTGTTATATTTGAGAAAAGAATACATACACTTTTTTTAAGGAGGAAAGCAGTGTAATGTATTATCATGTTGTTTTGTATGAGCATGCTCAGTTCGCTCTGGCCAAATAAACAAGCACATGAACTAGCAACTCACCGTGTCTCTCCCTCATTTGTTATACCCAAGTACATTACAGTGGACTTGCGTATAGGTGGCATAATTTCAAAGTTTGCAGATGACACAAAACTTGGAAATGTAGTAATCAGTGAGGAGGATAGTAACAAACTTCAGGAGGACATAGACTAGTGAAATGGGCAGACATATGGCAAATTTAATTTAATGCAGAGAAGTGTAAAGTGATGCGTTTTGGGAGGAAGAATAAGGAGAGGCAATATCAACTAAATGGTACAATTTTAAAGTGGGTGCAGGACCAGAGAGACCTGGGAGCTCATGAAGGTGGCAGGACAAGTTGATAAAGCTATTACAAAGTATACAGGATCCTTAGCTGTATAAATAGAGGCATAGAGTGCAAAAGCAAGGAAGTAATGCTAAACCTTTATAAAACACTAGTTAGGCCTCAACTGGAGTGTTGCGTCCATTTCTGGGCACCACACTTTAGGAAGGATGTCAAGGCCTTGGAGAGGGTACAGAGGAGACGTACCAGAATGATATCAAGGGTGAGGGAACTCCGTTATGTGGAGAGACTAGAGAAACTGGGTTTGTTCTCCTTACAGCAGAGAATGTTAAGAAGAGATTTAATAGAGGTGTTCCAAATTATGAGGGTTTTGATAGAGTAAATAAGGAGAAACTGTTTCCACTGGCAGGAAGGTCAATAACTAAAGGACACAGATTGGCAAAAGAACCAGAGGGGAGATGAAAATATTTTTTTTTACACAGCAAATGCAAGGGTAAGGGTGCTGGAAGCAGATCAATAGTCAGTTTCAAAAGGGAATTGAATATATACTTGAAAATGAAAAAAATCCAGATCTATGGGGATAGAGCAGGGCACTGGGACTAATTGGATAACTCTTTCAAAGAGCCGGTACAGGCACAATGGGCCAAATGGCCTCTTTCCGTGTTGTATCATTATATAAAGAATACTACACTGTTTGTTTCTTACTCCAAATGTGTAGACCCAGGTTTCTGTGTTAGAAATGGCCTCTCATATTGTTTTCTAGAAACGTTCATGGTCGGCAGTAAGACTGGCCATTCATAGAACATGCCAAGACTTGCTGTTTGTCTTGAGTGTTATGTTCATAAATAAATAGACGTTTTCATTATGAACAGCTAGCTTGAGCTAGTCATTTATTCAGCCATGTGGACTAGTGTACAGGCATCCATCTTGACTACTGCCTTGTGGGTAGCCCCCTACTAAACATACAGCTTCACCTAGTGTACCATTCTAGAATGACATGTTACTGATCATTACATTCCCCTTCCTTAGAGGTCAAACAAAATCAATATCAATCAATCACAACGACATAAACATCTTCACAACAGTCAACACATTTTCAAAGCTTTACTTTATGAACTCTAAGCTTTTCATTCTTTTATCATAGTTTTCTTTGTGCTCAAAGATTAAGTCTATCAGGCTTTTTTACTTCACGTGTGGATCTTCTCAGCACAGGTAAGTCTGATGTGTTTTCATGAGAGCCTGTATGTGTGTTTGTGTTAGATTGTTCTGGTGGTGAGTGACAAGATTCAGTTGCAGCATTGTCATCGATTTGCTCTTGGATAGTTTCTTGTGTTTTCAGGAGGGAACGGCGGTTCCTCCTGAGAATCTGTCCTTCCTCAGTTCTAACAGTGTATGACCTTGGTCCTACTTCCTCAAGAACTGTAGCTTTCCTGTTCCATGCATCTGGATCCTCAATCCTGACAACATCATCCCTTGTCAATGGTTTCAGAGTTTTGGATGACTTGTCATAGTGTGATTTCTGTTTCAGCTTTAACAGTTGAAGTCCCTGTCTCAGTTCCTTACTCTGCTTTTCTTTTGCACAGCAGGGTAGCGTGGTGCGCAACTTGCGACCCATTAGGAGTTCAGCAGGTGAAGAACCAGACTCTGAAGGGGAGGCTCGGTAGCTCAGCAGGGCGAGATATGGATCAGACTTGATTTCTGTTGCTTTCTTCAGTAGCTGTTTGAGAACTTGAACACCTTTCTCTGCCTTACCATTCGACTGAGCATACAGAGGACTGGATGTGATGTGCTGAAAGTCATAATGTGCTGCAAACTGTTGCCACTCCTTACAGTTGAAGCACGGACCATTGTCGCTAACGGCAATCCTGGGAATTCCATGTCTGGCGAAGATGGATTTAACATGCATTATGACACTGCTTGCTGATGTGCTTGAGAGCAGCGCCATCTCAGGATAGTTAGAATAGTAGTCAATCACTATTAGATAGTCTTTACCATTCAAATGAAAGAGGTCCATACCAACCTTTTGCCATGGTGCTGTTGGTAAGTCAGCTACTATCATTGGTTCCTTTTGCTTGTTTGTTTTGGTGTTTCTGACATGTTTCACATATGCCTATCATGTTCTCAATGTCCTTATTTATGCCAGGCCAATAAACAGTGTCTCTTGCTCTCCTTTTGCATTTTTCAATTCCGAGGTGTCCCTCATGAATCCTTTTGAGCATGTCTTGACGTAGAGCCTGTGGAATGACTATTCTGTTCTGCTTTAGTAATAGTCCACTTGCGACACTCAACTCTGACCTGATGTGATAGTACTTTGGACAGGAACCTTTTGGCCAACCACGATGAATGTTCTCTATTACTGTTTGTAACACTGTATCTTTTACTGTTTCTTCTGCTATCTGCTTTGATTTTGTGTCTGACATGGGCAGCGCAGCAGTGACCATACTCACATGAACATCCATGTCTTCCTCAGTAGAGCTCACATGACTCATTGTGGGTGCTCGGGATAGTGCATCTGCTAACACTATGTGTTTGCCTGGTGTGTAGATCAGTTCAAAGTCATATCTTTGCAGCTTCATCATGAGTCGTTGAATCCTTGGAGACATCTCATTCAGGTTTTTTTTTATGATGGCAACCAGTGGGCAGTGGTCTGTCTCAACTGTGAAGGTGGGAAGTCCATATATGTAACCATGGAACTTTTCTAGTCCAACTACCAAGCCTAGACATTCCTTTTCAATCTGGGCGTATCGACACTCAGAATCAGTCATAGACCTGGAGGCATAGGCAACAGGCTTCCAATCTTCACCCTCTGCTTGTAGCAAGACCGCGCCTAGGCCATCTTTTGATGCATCCGTTGACACTTTGATTCTCTTTGTTGGGTCAAAGAAGGTGAGTACAGGTGTGGTTGTCAGCACTGTTTTGAGGTTCATCCACTCTTGTTCATGTCTTTCTGTCCATGTGAACTCATTTGTTTTATGTAGCAGGTCTCGCAGACAGGCTGTCTTGGCTGACAAGTTAGGAATGAACTTTCCAATGAAGTTTATCATCCCCATGATGCGTAGCACTCCTTTTTTGTCAGTGGGTCGGGGCATTTTGAGTATGGCGTTTACTTTTTCCATATCTGGCTCTATTCCTTTACCAGATAGATTATCTCCTAGGAAAGTGACTTCCTGGACGCCAAACTGACACTTGGCTTTGTTGAGCTTCAGTCCATTCCAGCGTATGCTCTGTAACACTTTAGTCAGTCTCTCATTGCGTTCTTTCAGTGTGGAGCCCCAGATGATGATGTCATCAACATAGACCCAAACTCCTTCCAGACCTTCAATTATGTGCTCCATCGCTCTATGAAAGATTTCAGATGCAGATATTATACCGAAAGACATTCTGAGGAAACAATACCTGCCAAATGGTGTGTTGAAGGTACAGTATTTGGTGCTCTCTTCATCCAGTTTTAGTTGCCAAAATCCTTGTGAGACATCGAGCTTTGTGAAGTATCTGGCACCTGACATTTCACTGGAGATTTCTTCTTGCTTGGGAATCTGGTAGTGTTCACGTTTTATGTTTGCATTTAAGTCCTTTGGATCCATGCATATCTCTTAGATCATTGTTCTTTTTCTTTACACGTACCATGAGTTAACCCAGTCTGTTGGCTCTTCAACTTTCCTGATGACTCCTAGTGTGGTCATTCTGTCCAGTTCTTTCTTGAGCCTGGTCACGCAGGGGTGCTGGAACTCTCCGTGGAGCATGTACCGCTGGCTGAGCATCCTCCTTTAGCTGGATCTTGTAAGTGAATGGTAGAACTCCAAATCCTTTGAACACATCCTGGAAATTACTCACTACAGAATCCACTGAGTCATCTGGTCTGCTTATGGCACAGTTTATACGGTAGACTCTCTTGACCAGTTCTAAGTCCTCACAAGCTTTGTCACCTAGTAGTGAATCAAGTCCTTCAGCCACAACAGAAAACATGAGATGATGCACTTGTCTTTGACTGTCACTTTAAGTGTGCATACACCTAAGCTATCTATTTTCTGTCCATTGTAGTTCTTCAGTAGTACTGACTTTTTCTGTATTTTGGGCTTTTCTTTCATATTTTTAATTTCACTCATACTGATTAAGTTTGCTTTTTGCCCCAGTGTCTAGTTTCAATGTAACTAATGCTCCATTTACCTGCAGTGGCATCATCCATTTGTCCTCTTTTACTGCATTAACTTTATGTTCAGCATTGGTCCATTCCTGAGGGCTGCACATTTCTGTATCCTTTTCTATATTGTCACATGACACCATTCCTACAAAAAATGTCTCACTTAAATCAGTGTCCTCAATCACATTGACTTATTGCCCTTTCTTTGTTTTTACTTTTGAAAAGCATTGTTTGGCAAAGTGATTCTTTCCATTACATTTTGTGCACATTTTCCCAAACGCAGGGCATTGTCTTGACTGGTGCTGGTAACCACAGCGTTTACAATTAAAAATTCCATCCTCCGATTGCTTTGCATTTCTGTTCTGCCCCTGTTTCTTCCCCTTGCAGAAACACAGCACGACAGCAGCACAGTCACTCATTACAGTTGCATTATTGTTAACTTCACTGAAAGTCTTCGCGTGCTTCTGAGCTAGCTCACTGGCATGGCATATTTTCACAGCATCCTCCAATGTTAGTTCTGTTTCTCTCAACAATCGTTCCCTGACCTTTTTATCATGATACCAAACACGATCTGGTCACGAATCATGGATGATTTCAGTTCAGAGAAATTACATGTCTGTGCTTTCCACACTTGCCAACTGATGTTTCGTCCTATTACTTACTTGCCCATCCCAAATAATTGCTGGCCCAAACATTCCTTTAGCATCTAAGTGCTGCAACCCCACTTAGAGTTCTCAGAGTTTAACATTACCACATTCTGTTCCCCATGATTACTCCCAGAATTACCCCAAGGCCATGTCCCCTCCAACACTTCAACTGCAATCCCAACCTCTCGCTTCCTCCTAGCTGCAGCCAACGCACCCCCTCCCCCCGGGGGGCCCCTCAGTACCTGTTAGCTAACACTCAGTCCACCTTCTGTCTCGTATTGCAGCACCTTGCCAGCAGCCTCTCCCCACCTCCACCTTCAACTCAGTATCTATTGTCTCCCATTTTCCTGCTTATCCCAAGCCTTAGATAGATATTGAGTACATTTATGAGAGATATTGAAGCTGTAAAGAGCGAAGAAACAGAGGGAGAAAGACTTACAGATAGAGCGGAATAATGAGTAAAAAAGAGCCATGTGGAGTGATACCACAATGAGAAAAATGTGTCAGAGCTGTAGAGAGAGAAGGGGAAGACATTGAAAGCAAAGTAAACAGAGGAGCAATACAAAAAGAATTAGAGTGTGGGAAAGAAGCAGAAACTGGAGGAAAGGTACCACTTTTTGTTCAATAGCAATGCCACAGATCAGCAGTTTCATACATTGTGCATTACAAGGTCTAACATTCTGTTTATGAAATAGAATATCCTCTGATACACTATGAACAATGCCGCGAGAGATCTGCTAATATATATGTATACTTGCTGAAGTGCCCGGCGGTGCTGAGGGTTTTTTGAGGGCATGTTGTTGTTGGAAGAGAGAGAGAGAGACTGGGGGCAGAAGAGAGAGACTGGGGGGAGAGAGCGACTGGGGGGAAGGGGGGGAGAGAGCGACTGGGGGGAAGGGGGGGGAGAGAGCGACTGGGGGAAGAGAGAGAGAGAGAGAGAATGTGGGGGGGAGAGAGAGACTGGGGGAGAGAGCGACTGGGGGGAAGAGAGAGAGAGAGAAAGACTGGGGGGAGAGAGAGAGGGAAAGAGAGAGGGGGAGGGAGAGAGAGAGAGAGACTGGGGGAGAAGAGAGAGATGGGGGGAGAAGAGAGAGATGAGGGGAGAAGAGAGAGATGGGGAGAAGAGAGAGATGGGGGGAGGAAGAGAGAGATGGGGGGAGAAGAGAGAGATGGGGGGGGAGAAGAGGAGAGAGAGACTGCTGGATTTAGTTCAGGATTAGCCTGGAGAGAGAGGGGGGGGAAGGAGCGCCTCAGGCGTGGCCCGATGGACCCCTGCGAAGGAAGGAAGGAAGGAAGAAGAGGGGAGGGAGAGAGAGAGAGAGAGAGACTGGGGGGAGAAGAGAGAGATGGGGGAGAAGAGAGAGATGGGGGGGGAGAAGAGAGAGATGGGGGGAGAAGAGAGAGATGGGGGAGAAGAGAGAGATGGGGGGAGAAGAGAGAGAGTGGGGGGGGAGGAAGAGAGAGATGGGGGGGAGAAGAGAGAGATGGGGGAGAAGAGAGAGATGGGGGGAGAAGAGAGAGATGGGGGAGAAAGAGAGAGATGGGGGGGGAGAAGAGAGAGATGGGGGGGAGAAGAGAGAGATGGGGAGAAGAGAGAGATGGGGGGGGAGAAGAGAGAGATGGGGGGAGAAGAGAGAGAGATGGGGGAGAAGAGAGAGATGGGGGGGAGAAGAGAGAGATGGGGGGGAAGAGAGAGAGAGCGACTTGCTGGATTTAGTTGGAATTAGCCTGGAGAGAGAGGGGGGGGGGGAAGGAGCGCCTCAGCCTGGCCCGATGGACCCCCTGCTAAGGAAGGAAGGAAGAAGGTGAGCTCTCCCTCCCTCTCACTCTTTTCCCTCCCTCACCCTCTCTCTCTCCCTCCCCTGCCTCTCCCTGCTTTACTCTCTCTCCCTCCCTGCCCCTCTCCTCGTCCCTCCCTTCCCCATTCCTCACCCTCCCTCCCCCTCTCCTCCCTCCTCTCCCCTCCCCCCCTCTCCTCTCCCTCCCTCGCCCTCACCCCCCCTCTCCTCTCCCTCCCCCTCTCCTCTCCCTCCCTCCCCCCCTCCTCTCCTCACTCCTCCCTCCCTCCCCCCCTCTCCTCTCCCTCCCCCTCTCCTCTCCCTCCCCCCTCCTCCTCTCCCTCCCCCCCCTCTCCTCTCCCTCTACCCCCTCCTCTCTGTCCCCCCTCTCCTCTCCCTCCCCCCTCCCTCTACCTCCCCCCTCTCCTCTCCCTTCCCCCTCTCCTCTCCCTCCCCTCTCCTCTCGCTCCCCCTCCCCCTCTCCTCTCGCTCCCCCTCCCCCCTCCTCTCGCTCCCCCTCCCCCCTCTCCTCTCGCTCCCCCTCCCCCTCCTCTCAGCTCCCCCTCCCCCCTCTCCTCTCGCTCCCCTTCCCCCCTCCTCTCGCTCCCCCTCCCCCCTCTCCTCTCGTTCTCCCTCCCCCCCTCTCCTCTCGCTCTCCCTCTCCTCTCCCTCCCCCTGCCTCTCGCTGATTTCCTCTCTGTCCCTCCCTCCCCCTTCTCTGTCCTGCCTTTCCTGAGAGCCCGGCCGCGGTGAGCCGAAGCCGCCGTGTGCGGATCAGCGTCTCAGGGCCGGCCGGTGCGCGGCCTAGCGTGTGAGGCCCGGCCGGACTCACCTTAGCTGAGGTCACGCTCCGGGCCACCGCCGACGTTGACGCGCGTGCTGACTCCCCGCCCCGCCATCCTTTACTAAGATGGCGGCGATGGCTGCGCTCGGTTCAGTCCCGCGCCGCCAGCCTTTACCAAGATGGCGGTGATCGCGGGGCGGGGCCCAGCGGGACGGGCAGTGCCTAGCTCGAGCGTGGCTGGCGAGGAGAGGCCGAGGCTTCGAGGCCTGCAGGTGGGGCAACCCTCCAAGGTTGCGGCGCCTGCTGAGGCAGCGAGTCAAGAGGAGAAAAAAGGGTGAAAGGTAGGAAAATTAATCAGCTTAGAAAAAATATTTACAAATTAATTTACTTTTTAAAAAACAATTTCCCCCCCACACACACACACAGAAAGTGGGAAAAATAAACACAGAAAGTGGAAAAATAATCAATAGTTAGAAAATCAAGATTGGCAGCCACTCACCTCAGCTCAGAAGGATTAGGCCCGCCCACACACACAATGAATCCCCCCCCATGATGCACCGATTGGTCAACCATCAGGTAATAATCCCCTGTACGATTGGTCAACCATCACGTCACTCAACGCTAATGAGCGGAATTTTGCAGCTTTTTTGAAACTTTTTTGTATACTGTCCCGAACAATTTTTGTCTGACCAAAAAGTAAATATGTCTATTAGACTCCCCTAATGTAAGCTTTCTTTTGATAATAACATATGTGCAGGTAACGCTCTAATAACTTTTGATTGTATAGCCGGACAGACAGACAGACAGAAAAACAGACAGAGAGACAAAGGCCTAGAAATTCAGTTGGTTGCGCCAGCCGGTAGCGCCTTAGGAGGAGTAGATGTCGGGCGCTAGGTGGCTAGCGGCCGGCGCAGCACGATCTGCACCTCGCCCCAACTTCACTCACGATTTAGCGGCGGCGCGAAGTCTTTGCGTGCGCTCAGCTGCCGCGCGCAGATCATGACATCATTTCCTCGTGCAACGCCCTTTGTGCGGCCCCAAACCGGAAATTCAGTCGCGACGCCCCATTGTGCGCCTGGCGCCCCTAGCGACTGTTAGAGTGGAACGGTGCTCAGTCGATGCGGGGCGCGGGGGGCGCAAATTAAAGGGCACTCCTCCTGCACTATAAAAGGCTGCCATTTCGCAGCACTCCTTCTTGAGAGACGAATCTTTGCAGAGAGACCAAGGTAGAGAGCTTTCTGCTTTGGCCCAACACTCGGACAGGTACTTGTGGCTTCAGGCCACAGCTTTCCACTTGTCTTTGCCTTCATTCATAGAGTCATAGAGTTATACAGCACGGATAGAGGCCCTTCGGCCCATCGTGTCCGCGCCGGCCATCACGCCCTGTCTAATCTAATCCCATATTCCAGCATTTGGTCCGTAGCCTTGTATGCTATGGCATTTCAAGTGCTCATCCAAATGCGTCTTGAATGTTGTGAGGGTTCCAGCCTCCACAACCCTACCGGGCAGTGAGTTCCAGACTCCAACCACCCTCTGGGTGAAAAAGTTCTTTCTCAAATCCCCTCTAAACCTCCCGCCCTTTACCTTGAATCTGTGCCCCCTAGTTATTGACCCTTCTACTAAGGGAAAAAGCTCCTTAGTATCCATCCTATCTATGCCCCTCATAATTTTGTACACCTCAATCATGTCCCCCCTCAGCCTCCTCTGCTCCAAGGAAAACAAACCCAATCTGCCCAGTCTCTCTTCATAGCTGAAGCGTTCCAGCCCTGGTAGCATCCTGGTGAATCTCCTCTGCACCCTCTCCAAAGCTATCACATCCTTCCTGTAGTGTGGCGACCAGAACTGCACACAGTATTCCAGCTGTGGCCTAACCAGTGTTTTATACAGCTCCATCATAACCTCCTTGCTCTTATATTCTATGCCTCGGCTAATGAAGGCAAGTATCCCATATGCCTTTTTTACCACCTTATCCACCTGTTCCGCCGCCTTCAGGGATCTGTGTACTTGCACACCCAGATCCCTCTGACCCTCCGTCTTGCCTAGGGTCTTACCATTCATTGTGTATTCCCTTGCCTTGTTAGTCCCCCCAAAGTGCATCACCTCGCACTTTTCCGGGTTAAATTCCATTTGCCACTGTTCCGCCCATCTGACCAACCCATCGATATCGTCCTGCAGACTGAGACTACCCTCCTCGCTATTTACCACCCTACCAATTTTTGTATCATCCGCGAACTTACTGATCATACCTTTTACATTCATATCCAAGTCATTAATATAGACCACAAACAGCAAGGGACCCAGCACCGATCCCTGTGGTACCCCACTGGCCACAGGTTTCCAGTCACAAAAACAACCTTCGACCATCACCCTCTGCCTTCTGCCACTAAGCCAGTTTTGTATCCAACGTGCCAAGGCACCCTGGATTCCATGGGCTCTTACCTTCTTGACCAGCCTCCTGTGCGGGACTTTATCGAAGGTCTTACTGAAATCCATGTATACCACATCCACTGCGTTACCCTCATCCACACACCTAGTCACCCCCTCAAAAAATTCAATCAAATTAGTCAGACATGATCTTCCCTTGACAAAGCCATGTTGACTATCCCTGATTAATCCTTGCCTCTCCAAGTGGAGACTGATTTTGTCCCTCAGAATTTTTTCCAATAATTTTCCCACCACTGATGTTAGGCTCACTGGCCTGTGATGTAAGAAAAAGGAGGCTTACCATCAAGTAACTTTAAAGTAAGCTTTAAGTAACTTATAAACACACTATATACAAGAGAGGTCTTTACCATGCCTCTGGTAGAAGCCTCTTACAATACTGAACAGACCAGTATTTATACCAGTCCAACAGGAAGTGACACATGACAGGAAGTGAGGTATGTACACAGTTCATAGTTCACAGTTCACAGTTCACAGGAAGTGATGACATAACTTCCCGGAAGTTATTATTTTTATCACATTCTTCCCTCCTGCAGGTTTAGGAGGCTGTGGTCTACCTTTTGGTCCGCAGCCGCCGAACAAGGAAGAGTCGCACCCGTTTGGATTCCCGTCGTAGAGGGTCGCTGGTCCGCTTACATGCGGTTGGCCATTGGCCAGAGTCCGTGTGGCCTGGATTGCCCTGTGAAGGGTCGGGGAGATCATGGCTTCGAGTACGAGCCCCAATAGGTTCAAAGTCAGACTGCCTCTGTTCAGAGGGAGGTGCAGAGCTGGTCTGTGGCAGACCAGTACTTTCATGCGTGGTACTGGGAGGGTCGCAACCTTGAGCACGGGGTTCTACTGGCACCAAGCTAGTTGGTGTCCGATCAGGATCCTGGAGAGGGGTACCCGATAGGTCCCAAGAGTTTCCTGGTGAAATGCCATCACCCGATGTCCCACTAGGTCCTGGTGGGCAGGGAGCCAGATCCCGTAATGATACGGTAGATTCTCGGCCGTCGGAATATCGTATGTTTGCATAGGTGGGGTTGGCATCGGTTAGTTCGACCTCGTCTACAAGAGGGTCATTTTTAGACGTCCGAACGTATCTTCGGAGTAATACAGGTCCAGGAGTAGTTAGCCATGACGGGAGTGATGTCCCATGAGATGAGCGACGCTGGAATCCAAAGAACCGCTCATGAGGTGTAGTATTTGTGGCTGTAGAAAGCAGGGACCGTATGGAGTGCAATGCATCCGGAAGCACTGTTTCCCATTGCTGGTCTGGTAGGCCCCGAGATCTTAAAGCGAGACGTACGGAATTCCAGATGATACCGTTATACCTCTCTACCTGCCCATTTCCGATGGGATGGTATGGTGTTGTTTTGCTTGTAGCAATTCCCCGTTCTGAGAGGTAGTCCTTGAGTTCCCTCGACATAAAGGATGGACCCCGATCTGAGTGAATATAAGCCGGCATGCCACAGAGAGAAAATACCTGCTCAAGGCAGCAGATTACTGTGGACGCCAGCATATTGGAGCAGGGGAAGGCAAACGGAAAACGTGAATATTCGTCGATCATGGCGAGCAAATATGTGTTCCGAGTTGAAGAGGGCACTGGACCCTTAAAATCGATGCTAAGTCGTTGCATCGGTTGGGTTGCATGTATGAGTATACCATCTGAGGGGCGGAAGAACTGAGGTTTTAATTCCGCACAAAGCCGGCATTCTGAGCATATTTTCTTTACATCTCCAGTGGAAAAAGGGAGATTTCGTGATCGTACGAAATGTAGCATGCGCGTAACGCCAGGATGGCACAAACCATTGTGGACATCCATGAGGGTGGAGGATGACATAGTGGAGCAGAATGCCCGTGTGAGGGTGTCCGGGGCCACATTCTCCTTGCCAGGCCGATAGAGAATGGTATAACCAAAAGAGGCCAGTTCCATCCTCCAAAGTTGTATTTTATTATTCTTAATTTTGGTTCGTTTTCGATTATCGAGCATGAAGGCGACTGATCGTTGGTCCGTGATCAATGTAAAGTGCTGGCGAGCTAGAAAATGGTTCCACTTCCGTACTGCCTCTATGATGGCTGTGGCTTCTTTCTCAACCGGAGGATAATGTAGCTCGGCACCTTGTAAGGTCCTGGACATAAATGCTACAGGACGACCTTCCTGATTCAGAGTAGCCGAGATCGCCACCTCCGAGGCATCACATTCAACCACGAAAGGGAGATTCTCATCAATGGAGTGAAGAGCCGCTTTCTCCAACTGTTTTTTGAGAAGGTTAAAGGCTGCAACAGCCGCTGTTCCCAGTGGAAATGATCTAGCATGCAGCAAGGGTTGGATTTTGTCCGAAAAATGAGGAATCCATTTAGCGTAGTATGCAAACAGACCGAGAGCCCGACGTAAAGAAGCCGGATTCTTAGGTGACGGGAGCTCTTGGAGCGGGCGAAGTCTTTCTGGGTCTGGCTTAATGATACCATTGCCTACGCAGTAGCCAAGGATGTTGATGGTCGGTTGCGACTCAACAGATTTGGATTCATTCAGGGTCAAATTGCGGCGATGGAGGGCATCCCGAAATTTTTGGAGGTTGGAGTCGTGTTCCTGTTGATCGTGACCTGCAATGGTAATGTTATCAAGATAGGGAAAAGTGTCCCTTAGGTTTTCCTGCTTAACCAGGCCATCCATTGTCCGTTGAAAGACAGCCACTCCATTAGTAACCCCGAATGGGAGGCGACGAAATTGGTACAGCCGTCCATTAGCCTCAAAGGCTGTGTACTGCTTATCTGAGACCTTCAAGGGTAACTGATGATAGGCACTTTTTAAATCGTAAGTTGAGAACACTTTGTATTCGGCCAGTTTATTAACCATATCATCAATGCGTGGCAATGGGTAGGCGTCCAAGTCGGTATATTGATTGATGGTTTGCGAATAATCGATGCATAGTCGCTGTTTGTGAGGTTTTAGAGGGTTCTTGACAATGACGACTTGAGCCCGCCAGGGCGACGAACATGGTTCAATGATATCCTCTGCTAGAAGTCGAGAGATTTCAGCCGCAATAAAAGATTGGTCTTCCTGATTAAAGCGCCGCGATTTCGTTATTATCGGTTGGCATTGAGGCGGAATACTGGCAAATAATGAGGGTTCATCAAGTGAAGCTGCTGATAATGCACAAAATGGTAATTTAGACGGTATATTAGAAATAGTAAGTCCGGGTTTGGATCCACCAAACTCAATGGTGAGTTTCTTATGCTGTTTTTGGAAGTCCAGTCCTAAGAGGAGATCACTACATAAGTCCTTGAGCACCGAAAGTCGGGTGGAGGGATACATACGACCATGAAGTGTCATATCAACAACACAAAAGCCGGAGATTCTGGTATTAAGTGATGACTGGGCCATCGCAATTGCCTGGTCCGATGGGAAGACATGTAGTTTCAATTTCGCAACAATCTGTTCCTTAATGAAACTATCAGTACTTCCTGAGTCAATTAAGGCATCTAAGGTATGCCCTTTAATTGAAATTTTTGTGGCAGCATGAGACAGGTTCTGTGGGCAAGCAGCTGTAATTGGTGTCGTTGCACAGAGAGTGGCTAAAACTCTCGGTGTGCTTCTTCGGGAGAGAGCTCGAGAGGAAGCTTGATAGGTCCTAGCTGGAGCATCTTGATAGGCCCTAATTGGGGCAGTTCGGTAGGCCTTAGCTGGATTGGCCCTCGTAGAGGCCCTTGATAGGCAAACTTTAGCAAAGTGTCCTTTTTTCCCGCAATAACTGCAGATTGCATTGCGAGCAGGGCAGGTTTTCCTAGGGTGAAAAGCATCTCCACAAAAGAAGCATTCCTTCCTAGATTGCCAAGAGGCTGCTAAAGTGGGGTCGTCCTCCTCTTCTTCATCAGAATTATCAGAATTAGATTCCCCCATGATAGGGTTCACCTGAGATCGCTTGAATTGTCTGGTTGCAGCTACAGCAGCAGATCGAGATCTGGGCAGCTGATAGAGGTCTGCATTTCTCTTTGCCAAATCCAGTGAACAAGCTAGGTCAAAAGCTTTTTGTAGCTCAAGTGTTTTACTTTCTAGTAGACGCTGGCGTATAAATGGAGAGGCAATCCCGCAGATGAAAGCATCACGAATCATTTCTTGGCGGTACAGCTCAGCTGAGGCTGCCTGAAAGTTACAATCTACGCTGAGCCTGCGAAGTTCTTGCAGGAATTCGTCAATTGATTCCCCTGGCCCTTGTCGGGCTGTGGCCAGTAGATGTCTAGCATAGACCTCATTTGGGGTCTTGGCATACAGTTTCTTAAGTGCCCGAATCACCTCATCGTAATTATCCCATTCATCAACATATTCGAACACTTTTGGGGTCACATAATTGATAAGTATCTTCAATCTAGCAGGAGCATCCGCTTCACATTCATCCAGAAAATTCTCAAAAGTACGGTACCAATGCTTCCATACCCTGCCAGCTGCTGGTGCATTCGGGTCCAAGTCCAGACGAATAGGTCTAAGGATTTTCTCCATGATGGGTGGTTCCCTGGATCCTTAATTCCGAGTTTGTCCGAAGGTCTAGTATTCGTGAGTGTAAATACTAAGTTACTTAAATTGATGTAAGAAAAAGGAGGCTTACCATCAAGTAACTTTAAAGTAAGCTTTAAGTAACTTATAAACACACTATATACAAGAGAGGTCTTTACCATGCCTCTGGTAGAAGCCTCTTACAATACTGAACAGACCAGTATTTATACCAGTCCAACAGGAAGTGACACATGACAGGAAGTGAGGTATGTACACAGTTCATAGTTCACAGTTCACAGTTCACAGGAAGTGATGACATAACTTCCCGGAAGTTATTATTTTTATCACAGCCTGTAGTTCCCCGGTTTTTCCCTACTCCCCTTCTTGAATAATGGAACTACATTAGCGGTTCTCCAGTCCTCTGGCACATCCCCTGTGGCCAGAGAGGTTCTGAATATGTGTGTCAGAGCCCCCGCAATCTCTTCCTTTGCCTCACACAGCAGCCTGGGATACATTTCGTCCGGGCCTGGGGATTTATCCATTTTTAGGCCTGCTAAAACCGCCAATACCTCCTCCCTCTTGATGTTAATGTGTTCGAGCATATCACAGTCCCCCCGCCCTATTTCTATGTCTACATCGTCCCTCTCCATAGTGAAAACAGATGCAAAAAATTCATTTAGAACCCCTCCTACATCTTTCGGCTCCACACACAGATTGCCACTTTTGTCCCTAATGGGCCCTATTTTTTCCCTAGTTATCCTCTTACCCTTAATATACTTATAAAACATCTTAGGATTTTCCTTTATTTTGCTCGCCAGTGTTATTTCATGGCCCCTCCTTGATCTCCTAATTTCTTTTTTAAGTATCCCCCTGCACTTTTTGTACTCCTCTAGGGCTTCCTCCGTCTTTAGCCTTTTGTATCTGCCAAAAGCCCTCCTTTTTTTTCGAATCCATTCTCGTATATCCCCTGACATCCACGGTTCCCTGTGGTTTTTGGAACCACCCTTGACCTTTACGGGAACATGTTGCCATTGTATGATCTCAATCTCCCTTCTGAAAGCCTCCCATTGCTCCGATGCGGATTTTCCTACAAGTAGCTGATCCCAGTCCATTTTGGCCAGATCCTGCCTTATCCTATTAAAATCGGCCTTCCCCCAATTTAGAACCTTTATTTCCGGCCCATCCCTGTCCTTTTCCATGACCACTTTAAATCTCACCATATTATGGTCACTGTCACCAAAGTGCTCACCTACTAGCACTTCTTCCACTTGGCCGGCCACATTCCCTAGAATTAGGTCCAGTACCGCCCCCTCTCTTGTAGGACCTTCTACATGCTGGCTCAAAAAGCTCTCCTGGATGCGCTTTAAGAATTCTACACCCTCTGTGCCTTTCACACTCTGACTATCCCAGTTAATATTGGGGAAGTTGAAATCCCCCATTATTATTACCCTATTATTTGCACATTTCTCTGAGATTTGCCTACATATCTGTTCCTCTATCTCCCCCTGACTGTTTGGAGGCCTATAGTACACTCCCAGCAAAGTGCTTGCCCCCTTTTTGTTTTTAAGCTCCACCCATATGGCCTCATTAGAGGAACCTGCTAATATGTCATCCCTCCTTACTGCAGTAATTGACTCCTTAATTAATATTGCTACACCCCCTCCTCTTATACCCCCCCTCTGTCTCGCCTGAAGATTCTGTACCCCGGAATATTGAGCTGCCAGTCTTGCCCCTCCCTCAACCATGTCTCCGTGATAGCAACAATATCATACTCCCATGTGTTTATCAACACCTTCAGTTCATCCACCTTATTTGCAAGACTCCTTGCATTAAAATAGATGCCATCCAGCCTTGCCCTTGTATATTTGCCCTGTCTACCAAGCTGACTTGTTTTTTTCTCCATAATTGGCAGCACATCACCCCCTCTTTTAGCTCCCCTCTGTATCCCATCCCCCTGCCAAGTTAGTTTAAACCCCCCCCAACAGTGCTAGCAAACCTCCCCGCAAGGATATTTGTCCCGCTCTGGTTCAGGTGCAACCCGTCTGACTTGTACAAGTCCCACCTTCCCCAGAAGCAGGCCCAGTGATCCAGGAAAGTAAAACCCTCCCCCCTACACCAACTCTTTAGCCACGCATTCATCTGCTCTATCCTTCTATTCCTATACTCACTAGCACGTGGCACTGGGAGTAATCCAGAGATTACAACCTTTGAGGTCCTGCTCTTTAATCTGTTACCTAGCTCCCTAAATTCTTGATGCAGGACCTCATCCCCCTTCCTACCTATGTCGTTGGTCCCAATGTGGACCACGACCTCTGCCTGCTCCCCCTCCCCCTTAAGAATGCCCTGTAGCCGCTCAGTGACATCCATGACCCTGGCCCCAGGGAGGCAACAAACCATCCTGGAGTCACGTTTGCGGCCACAGAAACGCCTATCTGTTCCCCTTACGATAGAATCCCCTACCACTATTGCTCTCCCACTCTTTTTCCCCCCTTTCTGAGCAGCAGAAGCGTCCCTGGTGCCAGGAAGCTGGCTGCTGCTACCTTCCCCTGGTGAGTCATCCCCCTCAACAGTATCCAACTTGGTATACTTGTTTGAAAGGGGGATGTCCGCAGGGGGCCCCTGCACTTCCTGCCTGCCTCTGTTGCTCCGCCTGATGGTCACCCCCTGTGCAGCCCTACCCTGAGGCGTGAACAACTCGCTAAACGTGCTATCCACGACCCTCTCAGCATCGCGCATGCTCCAAAACTCATCCACCCGCAGCTCGAGCGCCACAATGCGGTCTACAAGTAGCTGCAGCTGGATGCATTTCCCGCACACATGGTCGCCAGGGACACTGGCAGCGTCCCTGACTTCCCACATAGAGCAGGAGGAGCAGAACACGGGCCTGAGCTCTCCTGCCATGACTTACTCCTTTAATTAATCTAAAAATTTATTCAATATCCCAGTTACAGGTATACTCTAGGGCACTTTATTTACCAACTGTCCTCACTACAACACAGAGCCCCTAGAAATTTACACCACAGAATTCAAGCTTGTAATGAAAAGAGAGAAATACTCACCAACCAATCACTTACCTGCTCCCTGGTGACGTCTCACCCCGATTACTTTTGACCTCTCTGCAACTTCTGAGCTCGCAGACTGGAGTTTGGTAGGCCTCTCCTGGCCCCGCTGCCGCCTTTTGTAGCTCGCCGCGGCCGCCGAGTCTCCCACAGGTCCGCTGCTCCCGCTACCTGCCGCCGCTGCTCTGAGGCCTCTCCTGGCCCCGCTGCCACCTTTTGTAGCTCGCCGCCGCCGCCGAGTCTCCCGCAGGTCCGCTGCTCCCGCTACCTGCCGCCGCTGCTCTGAGGCCTCTCCTGGCCCCGCTGCCGCCTTTTGTAGCTCGCCGCCGCCGAGTCTCCCGCAGGTCCGCTGCTCCCGCTACCTGCCGCCACTGCTCTGAGGCCTCTCCTGGCCCCGCTGCCGCCTTTTGTAGCTCGCCACTGCCGCCGAGTCTCCCGCAGGTCCGCTGCTCCCGCTACCTGCCGCCGCTGCTCTGAGGCCTCTCCTGGCCCCGCTGCCGCCTTTTGTAGCTCGCCGCCGCCGCCGAGTCTCCCGCAGGTCCGCTGCTCCCGCTACCTGCCGCCGCTGCGGCAATGATATTGACATATCATTGTTTTCCAGCATATTATGGGGGCTGCAATGGGTGCAAACGCTGGCTTTCTCAATTGCATCCAAAGGGCTCACAGACGCCGTGAGAGAGTGGCAGCCCTGGCTAGACGGAGAGGGGGCAACAGGCGTCGGGAAAGGAGGCCTTACCCACCCAGGGTATACCGCCAGCAGTTCTCCTATCTCAACATGTCTGACGAGCAGTGTGTTCGGAGGCTGCGATTCAGAAGGGAGGTGGTCACAGAGATCTGCCACCTGCTTGGCGGTGATCTGCAGCCACAGCTGAGGAGCAGGACATCTCTGTCGGTGGCAGTGAAGGTGACGGTGGCTCTCAACTTCTATGCCACCGGCTCCTTCCAATCCGCTACTGGGGACATTTCCAACATCTCCCAGTTCGCCGTGCATTGCTGCATCCGCCAGGTGACCAATGCCCTTTTCAAAAGGAGACGTCAGTTCATCTCCTTCTTCATGGCCCTTGCCAAGCAGCAACAGCGTGCAATGGGCTTTGCAGCATTCGCGGGCTTCCCCATGGTGCAGGGTGCCATTGACTGCACGCATGTGGCTTTGCGGGCACCTCTGGAGAATGTCGAGGATTACCGCAACCGGAAGGGCTACGATTCGCTGAACGTCCAGCTGGTGTGTGACCACAGGCAGCTCATCCTAGCTGTCAATGCCCGCTTTCCAGGCAGCAGCCACGATGCCTTCATCCTGTGCCAGACTTCTGTGGCAGACATGTTCCAGGCCCAGCCTCACCCACGAGGATGGCTTCTCGGGGACAAAGGCTATCCTTTGTGTACCTGGCTGATGACCCTGCTCTGTGCGCCCAGCACCCCTGCTGAAGAGGGATACAACGATAGCCATCAAGCGACCAGGAACATCATCGAACAAACAATCGGCGTCCTGAAGCAACGGTTCCGCTGTCTGGACCGTTCCGGTGGAGCCCTATAATATTCGCCGGAGTGAGTCTCCCATTTCGTGGTCGTTTGCTGCATGCTGCACAACTTGGCTATCCGCAGGACTCAGCCACTGCCACCAGACATTGGAGGACCACCAGAGGAGGAGGAGCAGGAGGAGGAGGAGGAGGACCAGCACAGGAGGGAGGCAGAAAGTGCAAGGGCCGCCCGTCGGTGGCTTATTGAACGTCGGTTCTAGGCCCCCTCTCAGGGAATGGCTTGTGCCAATGTCAGCAGATGAATGTAGCCGCTCCACAAGCCCTCAGCCGAGCAGGGCAACCAGGACTTTGCAAAAAAACCATGCACAGTGCAATTTAAGAACAATAATTTATTGCAAACCTCTGCCCTTCCCACATTACATCCTCATGTGGAGAAGCCCCCTCCAAAAACACAAAACTACCAGTCTCGGCCTTACAAAAAGAAAGAAAGACACCAGTCTCGGCCTTACAAAAACACAACTGCACCAGTCTCGGCCTTACAAAAAGAAAGAAAGACACCAGTCTCGGCCTTACAAAAACACAACTACACCAGTCTCGGCCTTACAAAAAGCACCAGGCATTTGTGCATACCTTCTACTTTTTGCCCTGCGAGGGCGATGCCTTTCGCATCCTTGCCTGGCCCCTGCCCGCCCTGCAGCTCCTCCTCAATGGGAGCCCAGTGGCTGCAGCAAGGCTGGGGGAAGGCTGCGGAGGGGCAGATGGCGAGACGGCAGATGCCCTTGGGGGTCGGGCTGCACCAGCTCTGGCCTTGGAGTGGCCGGCTGCTGACTGCTCCAACTCTGGCTGGGCGGCAGCAGTCTGTCCAGCGGCTCATGACAGCTGCAATGGCGGAGTGGCAGTGTCGGCTGCAGGAATGGTGCCAACCTGGCAGATCGCAGGTGCTCGCTAGTCGCCTGAGACATTGGCACTTGCACGGGCCAGCACTGCAGCATGCGCAGCAAACAGCTGAAGAACAGACTGCTGGGCTGCTGCTGCGCGGCGAGTGCCCTGGCGATGCCTGGCCGATCCAGCGAGGGTGGCAGCAGTTAGTGCCCGTGTGGCCCTGGTCTGTGTCCGCATGACAACAGCCAGTGAATGGACGGCACGACTGAGCACTTGGCTCGAAGCCGCCTGTGCTGCCGCGAAGTCATGTAGACTCCTGGCCTGTGCTGCACTGAATTGATCCAGACTCCTGGCCTGTGCTGCTCCAAATTGCTGCACACTCCTTGACAAAGACTCAATGGAGTCAGGCATCCTTGCCACTGCAGCCATGAGCTCATTGTGCCTGCGCTCAGCCTGGACGGCCATTTCCTCCAGGAGCTGCACCTCCTCTGCGCTGACCGTCGCAGGACTGGAGGCCGCACTCACCCTCTGGGGAGAAGTCCCCCGAGCTTCCCCACCCCTCCCGTGTTGCTGCAGGCCGCTGGGCCCCGGAGCTTCACTCTCCTCCGACCCTTCCCCCCGGCTCCCCTCCAGGGAAGACGTGTCCCCTACATCGCCATGGGCTGGCGCGGCTGAGGGTGGCACTGCTGGGCCGGCTTCCTCTTCCTCCTCCTCGTATTCTGAAGCGCTGACAGTGGCAGCTTGAGGGCCCGCCTCCTCACCTGGCGATTCACCATCTGAAAGCAGGAAGGCACAAGAGTAGCTTTAGAGTGAGGACAGGGCGGCAGCGAGGGAGGCATGAGTGGTGCCATTCACTGCATTGGTCGGACAGTGGCAAAGGATGCTGATCTGAGGCACAAGTGGAACTAGAGAGGTCAAAAAGGTGATGCCCTTACCATTGGTGCCCAGAACAGGGTCGGCATTTCCACTGGCGACGGGGCCAATCAGCCAGCCTGCCATAATGCGCTCCAGATGCTGGTCAAGGTCGGAGAGCTCTTTGATGTCAGGACAGCCTCCCCTGGTCTCACTTCGTTTCCGCCGGTTGTGCGCCACCTTGGCCTGCAAGAGAAAGGACGGCCTCTACGTACAGTGTGAAGCCCTGATCTTGTCTGCACTGCCTCCCATGGTCGAATAGCTTGTACAGTGTGAAGCCCTGATCTTGTCTGCAATGCCTCCCATGGTCGAATAGCTTGTACAGTGTGTAAAGTGCTGAATGTGCAAGTGATTTTCATGCCAGTCCCATAGCTGCTGGATGAGGGCTGGCCATTAGGGCTTTCAGGTCCCTTTGCCCATAAAGTGAGGTGCACATGCAGGGATGAGGAGGACACTGGAAAGGGTACTCACCCTGACAACCCGAGTGAGGTCGTTGAACTTCTTCCGGCATTGCACAGGAGTCCTGGCAACCACGCTGTTGGAAGACACCCTGTTTGAGACCTCCCTCCAGGCTTTCCGGTAGGCGCTGGGCAGCGGCCTCTTGCCACCTTCTGGGACCAGAACATGGCGCCTGCGCTCCACTCCGCCAACCAGCAGCCTCAGGTCACCGTCGCTGAAGCGCTGCGCTCTCTCCCTGGCCTTCTCCATAGCCCTGGGCGTTGTGCAGATGAAGCTGAAGTGGTCAGGCCTAGGTTGAGGGCTGCAGTGTGCAGGGCGTGGCAGGCAAACAAATGCACCCTCCCCCTTTAAGAGCTGACTGGTGCCAGAGTGTCTGCCGTCAATCAACAACTCGCCGCACCTGCGCTGCGCCCGGCCTCGGGGGTATCGCTCAGCACCGCCGGCTTAGCGCCTAAAGATAGTCGTGCATCGCCTGTTTTAGCGCAGCAGCAACCTCTTGGGGCGATGCGACTGAATATCGGTGAAGGTGGCGCGACTTTGCGCCGGGTGCAAACTTTAGCGGCCGCCCGACTTTACCACCCCAAAAGTGGCTATGCTGAATTTCTAGGCCAAACTCTTTTATATATATATAGATGAAAGTCTCACATTGAATGAATGTCTATTACATTTCTAAAGTGTCACGCCTGAAAAGCAACACACCTTCGTCTTATCCTTGAAAGTGTAAGTTAGACTTTCACCTGATTTGTTAAAATGTCACATTCATAAAACAGCAACAAATCACAAGTGAAGAGGTAGAGAACCTACTAATGAACAAGAAGCATCTTTAAAAAACTATTATAATGGGAAAAAATCACCAATAGTAATTAGTACCCTAATGGCCTCGAGATGTACCACTTTGTGGGGGAGAAATTTGGTATTGCCCCATTTGGGGTGCAATTATCGGCCAGGCGCAAAGTTTAGTGCCTGATGTGAATTTTCGCCTCCGACTGCAAACTTGGCTTCTATCGCCCCTGGAGGTGATTTGAGCGCTAAATCAGGTGCTACACACTTCTCTTAAGGCACTAACGCCTAGGAGCGAGGTGCTACTTCAGAGCGCTGGCGAAGCTCATGTGATGTCAGTCAGCAATGTAACACAGACACACTGGCGCCGGCCAGTTCTTAAAGGGGAGGGTCGATCTTGCTCTCCATCCACACCCTGCTCATTGCAACCTTGAATCTTGGCCTGGGGAGACCTGTACATCAATTCTGCTGGAAAGAACAATGGAGAGGCACAGGGAAAGAGCTCAGGGTGCAGCCCCCATAGTCTCTTCTAAATCGATGCAAGGAAGGTCAAATCAAAATGAACCTCCAAAGTGATGCTCAGTGCCCAAAACTCCTTCACACAGCTTTGAATCTCTCCAGATGTCTCTCTGTCTCTCTCAGAATGCGTGTTGCAAAAATGTCGCCAACAAAAAAAGGCAGGAAGCTGCACCTTTAAATAGCGCTCCCCCAGTCCCTTCCCGACTGCAAAATGTTCCCCTCTACCTGTCGTTGCTAGTGGCAGGCGGAAAGGCAGGGGGCGCCACTCAATATCCGGCCCGGGGCGCTACTGGGGCGTTGCACACTCGACTGACGTCACGATCTGTGGGCGCAGGAGATCGTGGCGGTAGTGTTTAGTGCCGCCGCAAAATGTCTGGTCAATTTCGTGAGTGGCGCAAACATCGCCGCACCCGGGTGCTAGTTGTTTGGCACTAACGGGAGGCGCTAACAACCAAATTTTCCCCCGTGTCTTTAAACGGACAATAAGCTACACCTTAGTAACAGAATAATAGATTGTGTATTACATGGTATAATACTCCTGTCCTTATAAAACCATGTCTCCTCCGACTAGCAAAGTAATAATTTAAATTTAGAATTTATGTAATATTGATGTCGGAAAGTGATTAAAAATTGAAAATCCACAATTTTATTGTCTCTTCCATAATGATCGTACTCTGTCTCTTTGGTAGTAAAACACTACTGTCAGTGTAAATTACAGCAGGAAAATAGTTTTACCACTATTACCATTTATCTATTATCTATCCCTTATTAAAAATTTTACATCTTCACACATTTGTTTTCTACAAACTTTACTTCCTCTTATCATGTTTCTCCCCTCACACCTTAAACTTCACACTCTCATAATAAACTCCAACATGGCCCCAACAACAACAGCTTGTATTTATATAGCGCCTTTAATGTAGTAAAATGCCCCAGGGTGCTTCACAGGAGCATTATAAAATAAAATTTGACACCGGGCCACAGAAGGAAATATTAGGGCAGATGAACAAAAGCTTGGTCAAAGAGGTAGGTTTTAAGGAGCGTCTTAAAGGAGGAAAGAGAGGTAGAGAGGTTTAGGGAGGGAATTCCAGAGCTCAGGGCCTTGGCAGCTGAAGGCACAGCCATCAATGGTTGAGCAATTAAAATCAGGGATGCTCAAGAGGCCAGAATTAGAGGAGTGCAGATATCTCGAAGGGTTGTGGGGCTGGAGGAGATTACAGAGATAGGGAGGGGCAAGGCCATGGAGGGATTTGAAAACATCTGGCCATGGTGAGGCCATCCCTGGCCTCCTGGGCAGCAGTGTGCTTGGGTGCTGATGCCCTCTGTCCTGTGCAGCATCAGGTGATTGTGGAGAATGTTGGTGTTGTTGTTGGTGCTGCTGGTGTTGGGGATGATCGTGGTCTGATTCTGAGGACCAAGGTGAGATAGTATAAAGGGCACCCATGTTGATGGAATAGATGGCAGGTGCAGTAGAGATGACAGAAGCATTCTGTCAATGGTGAGAGAGTTCTTCCAATGAGGTGAGAGTGGAAAGTGGAAAGCCTGCAGAATCTGTGCTGGAAATGGACTGAGAAACAGCTTCACAGATCACAGAAATCCCACAGTGCAGATAGAGGCCATTTTGGCCCATCGAGCCTGCACCGACACATATCCCACCCGATCCCCGTAACCCCTACACCAACACATATCCCACCCTATCCCCGTAACCCCACGTATTTAATCCCCCCAACACTAAGGGTCAATTTATCATAGCCAATCATCCTAACCCGCACATCTTTGGACTGTGGGAGGAAACCGGAGCACCCGGAGGAAACCCACGCAAACACGGGGAGAATGTGCAAACTCCACACAGACAGTCACCCGAGGCCGGATTCGAACCCGGGTCCCTGGCGCTGTGAGGCAACAGTGCTAACCACTATGCCACCAGCTTGTGGCTGAGGAAAGTGATCATCTGTCAGGTGGGAGCTTTTACTGTACATTTGAAGCTGTCAAGTAATCAGCTGGAGCAATGGCCATGAACTCACGCCTCAGGTTGACAGCCGTGGTTCCCGAACAGTGTGCTTCCCGTGGTCATGCAGTTAAAATCAAAAGGTAAGTTAAAAAAGCCTGTTAAGCATTTGTCAACTAGATGCTGATGATTTTAATTGGGTAGTCTGCTGCTGCCGGTCGGGTCTGCTCAGTGTTGACAGACCCGACATTGGGAAAGACGCATTGTGGCGGGTTCCCGACCCACTGTCAAAAAAAACCAATCTTCCACCCAGCCCGCCACCGATCCCACCCGCTAACCCCCCGCCAAATCTCGGCCTTTGTTCCTCTGAATTCCGGACTCATGCATCCCCCCTCACTTTACCCCACTATTAGCAGCTGTGCCTTCAGACGCCTAGAAGACATACTCTGAATTCACTCCCCAAATCCCTCTACCTCCCTCTTCTCCTTTAAGGCCCTCCTTAATACCAACCTCTTTTAGTCACCCATCCTATATCTTGTTCTTTAAAATAGAGTCCATCTTTTTCCTTGTGTCTTTATGAAGCAACGTGGGACATTTTTTGTGGGAATTCAAAACAAGAGGGCTGTTCTTCTTGCTTCTGTGTATTATTTCTGCTTACCAGGTAGATTTACCCTGTATGTATTCATCTGACAAGCTGTTATTTTCTGCCTATGGAGGTGACAGGAGAATGTGGTGGACATCCCATTGGTTACCATTACAGATTCAGTGTTATACTTGGGCATGCCAACTGGTACACAATGGCAGAGAGGGGCACAGGTTTTGGTTCTGCGGAGGCTCTATCTGCACATGGAAATTGCTGTCTAACTGTACGTGGAAGAAACAGTGTTGAGGAGTTAATGCTATGGAGGTGAATTTCCACTGGGGTGCTCCCTCTTGTCTGCTGTAACTTCAGTGGAGGAACCACAGAGACCCAGGAAAAATAGGGTTTACCCCATTTTCTTAAGGTTTCCGTGGCTTTTCTAAAAGCAAAAGAAAGAAAGACTTGCACTTATATAGCGCCTGTCACGACCACCGGATGTCCTGAAGCACTTTACAGCCAATGAAGTACTTCTTGAAGTGTAGTCACTGTTGTAATGTAGGAAACGCGGCAGCCAATTTATGCACAGCAAGCTCCCACAAACAACAATGTGATAATTGTAATGATCAATAACATGTCATTCTATAGTGGTGATGCGCTATCGATTCTAATAAAAGGCCGAGTAGAGTTCAGAACAACAGGCTTTTATTAACTACTGAATGCAACTACAAACAGATCAGGACTATGCCTCTAGTGGACGACCGAATGGCAGAGAGCTGCCGTGCAGCCGTCCTTATACCAGGTAGCCAAGGGCGGAGTCAGCTGAGGCATAGTCAGGTATAACAGTGAAACAAGAGTGAACGACAACAACAACAACAACAACAACAATAGTGAACACAGTGAACGACAGTGGTTTACCACATTCACCCCTCGTTTAAAATTAAGTCCGGCGGGGTGAAGTGTATCAAAAGTTCGAGTAGGTGAGTCTGTCGGGCGGCCTCGTTTGCCGTCGAGATCTTCGTGGCGATGGTTGAGATGGTACAGCTTCCAACGACGCGTCTTGAACGGGATCGAGCACCGGCGTATCATCCCCTTTGGTGTTGGGTGGGCGAGTGGACTCCGGCGGGTCCTGGGGTCGCGGCATGCCGTCTACTGGGGTGGAATGGACAGGGGTGAGAATTGGGTCTACTGAATTTTGGGCCATGTCGAAGGGGGTCGTGGTGGAGGGCAATGGTGATGGGTCAGTGGACCCCGAGGGTGCCAGATCTCTAATGGAGACTGTATCCTCCCGCCCGTCCGAGTATGCCACGTAGGCGTACTGGGGGTTGGCATGGAGGAGGTGAACCTTCTCTACCAGAGGAGCCGTTTTGTGGGACCTTACATGCTTCCTCAGCAGGACGGGCCCTGGGGACGTCAGCCAGTGTGGTAGTGAGGTACCGGATGTGGACCTCCGGGGAAAAACGAACATTCGCTCATGGGGGGGTGGCGTTGGTGGCAGTACACAGCAGTGACCGGATGGAGTGGAGCGCATCAGGTAGGACATCCTGCCAACGGGAGGTCGGAAGGCCCCTATATTTTAAGGCTAGGAGGGCCGCCTTCCAGACCGTCGCGTTCTCTCTTTCAACCTGTCCGTTCCCCCGGGGGTTGTAGCTGGTGGTCCGGCTTGAGGCAATACCTCTCATGAGCAGGTACTGACGGAGTTCGTCGCTCATGAAGGACGAGCCCCGGTCGCTATGAATATAGCTGGGAAAACCGAACAAAGCAAAGAGGTTGTGCAGGCATTTAATGACCGTAGCGGTGGTCATGTCCGGGCAGGGGATGGCGAAAGGGAAACGGGAGTACTCATCAACTATGTTGAGGAAGTAGACATTACGGTCAGAGGAGGGGAGGGGCCCTTTAAAGTCGACACTCAGGCGCTCAAAGGGGCGGGTAGCCTTGATCAGGTTTGCTCTGTCAGGCATATAGAAGCGCGGCTTGCACTCTGCACAGACTGGGCAGCTCCTGGTCATGGTCCTGACCTCCTCGATGGAGTAAGGCAGGTTGCGGGCCTTGATGAAGTGGAAGAACCTGGTGACCCCCGGGTGGCAGAGGTCGTTGTGGAGGCCCCGTAGTCTATCGATCTGCGCGTTGGCGCATGTGCCTCGCGATAGAGCATCTGAGGGTTCGTTGAGTTTCCCGGGCCGGTACAAGATGTCGTAATTGTAGGTGGAAAGTTCAATTCTCCACCTCAAAATCTTGTCATTTTTGATTTTGCCCCTCTGCTTATTATTGAATATAAAAGCAACTGAACGCTGGTCAGTAAGCAGGGTAAATCGTTTTCCAGCCAGGTAGTGCCACCAGTGGCGCACCGCCTCCACAATGGCCTGGGCCTCCTTTTCCACAGAGGAGTGTCTGAGTTCGGAGCCCTGGAGGGTTCGTGAAAAGAAGGCCACGGGTCTTCCCGCCTGGTTAAGGGTAGCGGCCAGGGCAAAGTCGGATGCATCGCTCTCCACCTGGAAGGGGATGGACTCGTCCACCGAGTGCATGGTGGCCTTGGCAATGTCATCTTTTATACGGTGAAAGGCTGAGCGGGCCTCCGCCATCAGGGGAAAGGAAGTGGACTTGATAAGTGGACGGGCTTTGTCCGCATAATGAGGGACCCACTGGGCGTAATAGGAAAAGAAGCCCAGGCACCTTTTGAGGGCCTTGAGACAGTGGGGCAGGGGAAGTTCCATCAGGGGGGCGCATCCTGTCAGGGTCAGGACCGATGACTCCGTGTTCCACCACGCAGCCAAGGATAGCGAGGCGGGTTGTGCGGAATATGCACTTTTCCTTGTTGTACGTGAGGTTTAGGAGTTGGGCCGTGCGAAGGAACTTATCAAGGTTGGCGTCATGGTCCTGCAGGTTATGGCTGCAGATGGTCACATTGTCCAGGTAGGGAAACATGGCCTGTAACGCATTCTCGTCGACCATCCGGTCCATCTCCCTCTGGAAGACGGAGACACCGTTGGTGACGCCGAAAGGAACCCTGAGGAAGTGAAAAAGACGGCCGTTTGCCTCGAAAGCTGTGTACTGGCGGTCCTCAGGGCGGATAGGGATTTGGTGGTATGCTGCCTTGAGGTCAATGGTCGAGAAAACGCGATATTGCGCTATCTTATTAACCATGTCGGCTATGCGGGGGAGAGGGTATGCGTCCAACTGGGTGTACTTGTTGATTGTCTGGCTGTAGTCGATGACCAGACGCTGCTTGTTGCCGGTCTTAACGACTACCACCTGAGCTCGCCAGGGGCTGGTACTACCCTCAATAATCCCCTCCTTCAGGAGCCGCGTCACCTCAGATCTTATAAAGGATCTGTCCCCGGTGCTGTATCGCCTGCTCTTTGTGGCGATAGGCTTGCAGTCGCGGGTGAGGTTAGCGAACAGGGGGGTGGGTGTGATTTTGAGGGTGGAGAGACTACAGGTGGGGCGCGGTGGGCAATTTAAAAACTGCTGGTTGCAGACAGTGAGTGGGGGAAAAGGTCCACCGTATGTCAAGGTGACACTCTTAAAGTGGCAATGAAAGTCCAACCCCAGCAGAACGGCAGCGCAGAGATGTGGCAGGATGAAGAGCTTTACATTTTTATAAACGGAGCCCCTCACCGAAAGGGTTACTATGCAGTAGCCGCCGACGTCTGCTGAGTGAGATTTTGAGGCCATGGAGATCCGATGGCGCGCTGGCAGGACCGAGAGGGAATAATGCCGTACCGTATCAGGGTGTATGAAGCTCTCCGTGCTCCCGGAATCAAAAAGGCAAGTTGTGGCGTGGCCATTTACCTGGATGTCCATCGTGGACCTGGCTAGCTGATGGGGTCTGAATTGAGCCAGCGTAATGGAGGCCGCTGTGGAGTCGGGAGCGTCGCTGTAAAACCCCGGTGAGGCGGTGGGTGAGTCAGGGGCCCGTTGGCAAAATGGCGGACAAAATGGCGGCGTCGGAGAAGAAGGACAAAATGGCGGCGCCCATGACGATCCCGATCCCCACGAGGCTGGAGGAAGGCAAGATGGCCGCTCCCACGAATCGCAAGCGGCGCTGTTGAAGGTAGGGGTCTTCTGACTTCTGCAGACGCCAGTGTAGTGTCCCTTCTTACCGCAGGCAGAGCAGACAGCGTTTTTCGCCGGGCAGCGCGCCCTGGGGTGTTTGGTTTGGCCACAGAAATAACATTTCTGGCTCGGGCGGGACATCACTGCAGCAGTTGGGGCCGGGGCCCGGGGCGGCGCCACGTCCCAAGATGGCGGCGGCCGCGACATCCACGAGGCGGCCGCGCGGTCCGGGGAGTAGGCCTCCATGTTCCGATGGGCTACGTCCAACGAAAGGGTGAGTGAAATCGCCTTCTTCAGGTCAAGCTCGCTACTTTCCAGCAGTCGCTGCCGTGTGTGAGTGGACCTGAGGCCCGCAACGAGGGCGTCCCGGATGAGCTCTTCCGTATGTTCCATGGCTGATACTTGCTTGCATTCGCAGGCTCGGCCGAGTTCCTTCAGCGCCCGTATGTATGCTTCTGTGGGTTCCCCGGGCTGTTGTTTGCGGGACCCCAGGAGATGTCTTGCGTAAACATAGTTGACCGGGCGTGCATATTGTTCCTTTAAAATGTCGATAGCCCCCTGGTAGCTCGTAGCGTCCCGGATAAGGGCAAAAGCTCGGTGGTTTACTTTCGAATTCAGCACCCTGAGCTTGTCGGCGTCGATGGCGACGGTCTCACCGGATGCAGCCAGAAAAGACTCAAAACAGTTCAACCAGTGTGAGAACTTAGCAGGCGAGTCCGGTTCTTGCGGGTCGAGTTCCAGGCACTTGATCTTAAGTATCTGCAGCATCGTTATTTTTTTTTTGTCAGTAGTTAATAAAATTGATGCGCTATCGATTCTAATAAAAGGCCGAGTAGAGTTCAGAACAACAGGCTTTTATTAACTACTGAATGCAACTACAAACAGATCAGGACTATGCCTCTAGTGGACGACCGAATGGCAGAGAGCTGCCGTGCAGCCGTCCTTATACCAGGTAGCCAAGGGCGGAGTCAGCTGAGGCATAGTCAGGTATAACAGTGAAACAAGAGTGAATGACAACAACAACAACAACAACAACAATAGTGAACACAGTGAACGACAGTGGTTTACCACAAGTGGACACTAGGTGGAGCCGTAGAGCTGTGTAGAGCTGTATATAGCTGTATGTATAAGACTACACTACCCAGCTGTATATATATTAAGACTACATTACCCATGAGGCACTAGGCTACCCACAAGGCAACAGTCAAGATGGAAGCCTCTACAGATACTGTACCTAGTCCACATGTGCTCAATAAAGTAACTAGCAAAAGCTAGCTGTGTTCATAATAAGAATGTTTATTTATTAATGAACATAAGATGGTACCAGGATGGTGAAGATCTGCTAAAAATTGTGAAAAGCGACATGGAGAATTTGAAGCCACCAGAGCGTTTGAAACTCACAGAAAAAATCGACTACAATTGGCAGACTTTTAAACAACAATTCGAACTCTACATTGCAGCCATCGGATTCGGTACGAAGCCAGACGCAAGGAAGATAGCGTTGCTGCTTACGGTTGCAGGCCCACAGGCGATAGAGGTATTTAATACATTTGTATTTAATCCAGAGGAGAACAGAGAAAAATTAGAAGATGTGCTAAAAAAATTTGATGCACATTGCTCTCCCAAAAAGAATGAGACCTATGAAAGATACATCTTCTGTTCTCGGACACAGCAGCAAAATGAGACTTTTGATAGCTTTATAACTGATCTGAAACTGAAAGCACAGACATGTAATTTCTCTGAGCTCAAAGCATCCATGATTCGTGACCAGATTGTGTTTGGTATTCATGATAAAAAAGTCAGGGAACGTCTGTTGAGAGAAACCGAACTAAATTTGGAAAATGCGGTGAAAATATGCCAAGCCAGCGAGCTAGCTCGAAAGCATGCGAAGACTTTCAGTGAAATCAATAATGATGCGATTGTAATGAGTGATAATGCTGCTGTCGGTGCTGTGTCCTATAAGGGGAAGAAACATGGGCAGAACAGAAATGAAAAGCAATCGGAGGATGAAATTTTTAATTGTAAACGCTGTGGTTACAAACACCAGTTAAGACAATGCCCAGCGTTTGGAAAAATGTGCACAAAGTGTAATGGAAAGAATCACTTTGCCAAACAATGCTTTTCAAAAGTACAAACTAAGAAAGGGCAACGAGTTAATGTAATTGAGGACACTGATTTAAGTGAGACATTTTTTGTAGGAATGGTGTCATGTGACAATATCAAAAAGGATACAGAAAATGTGCAGCCCTCAGAAATGGACAATGCTGAACATAAAGTTAATGCAGTAAAAGAGGACAAATGGATGATCCCACTGCAGGTAAATGGAGCATTAGTTACCTTGAAACTAGACACTGGGGCAAAAGCAAACTTAATCAGTATGAGTGACATTAACAATATGAAAGAAAAGCCCAAAATACAGAAAAAGTCAGTACTACTGAAGGACTATAATGGACAGAAAATAGATAGCTTAGGTGTATGCAGACTTAAAGTGACAGTCAAAGACAAAGTGCATCATCTCATGTTTTCTGTTGTGGCTGAAAGGCTTGATTCACTACTGGGTGACAAAGCTTGTGAGGACTTAGAACTGGTCAAAAGAGTCTACTGTATAAACTGTGCCATAAGCAGACCAGATGACTCGGTGGATTCTGTAGTGAATAATTTCCAGGATGTGTTCAAAGGATTTGGAGTTCTACCATTCATTTACAAGATCCAGCTAAAGCAGGATGCTCAGCCAGTGGTACATGCTCCACGAAGAGTTCCAGCAGCCCTGCGTGACTGGCTCAAGAATGAACTGGACAGAATGACCACACTAGGAGTCATCAGGAAAGTCAAAGAGCCAACAGACTGGGTTAACTCCATGGTATGTGTAAAGAAAAAGAACAATGATCTAAGAATATGCATAGATCCAAAGGACTTAAATGCAAACATAAAACGTGAACACTACCAGATTCCCAAGCGAGAAGAAATCACCAGTGAAATGTCAGGTGCCAGATACTTTACAAAGCTCGATGCCTCACAAGGATTTTGGCAACTAAAACTGGATGAAGAGAGCACCAAATACTGTACCTTCAACACACCATTTGGCAGGTATTGTTTCCTCAGAATGCGTTTCGGGATAATATCTGCATCTGAAATCTTTCATAGAGCGATGGAACACATAATTGAAGGTCTGGAAGGAGTTCGGGTCTATGTTGATGACATCATCATCTGGGGCTCCACACTGAAAGAACACAATGAGAGACTGACTAAAGTGCTACAGAGCATACGCCGGAATGGACTGAAGCTCAACAAAGCCAAGTGTCAGTTTGGCGTCCAGGAAGTCACTTTCCTAGGAGATAATCTATCTGGTAAAGGAATAGAGCCAGATATGGAAAAAGTAAACGCCAGACTCAAAATGCCCCGACCCACTGACAAAAAAGGAGTGCTACGCATCATGGGGATGATAAACTTCATTGGAAAGTTCATTCCTAACTTGTCAGCCAAGACAGCCTGTCTGCGAGACCTACTACATAAAACAAATGAGTTCGCATGGACAGAAAGACAGGAACAAGAGTGGATAAACCTCAAAACAGTGCTGACAACCACACCTGTACTCAACTTCTTTGACCCAACAATAAGAATCAAAGTGTCAACGGATGCATCAAAAGATGGCCTAGGTGCGGTCTTGCTACAAGCAGAGGGTGAAGATTGGAAGCCTGTTGCCTATGCCTCCAGGTCTATGACTGATACTGAGTGTCGATACGCCCAGATTGAAAAGGAATGTCTAGGCTTGGTAGTTGGACTAGAAAAGTTTCATGGCTACATATATGGGCTTCCCACCTTCACAGTTGAGACAGACCACAGCCCTCTGGTTGCCATCATAAAAAAAAACCTGAATGAGATGTCTCCAAGGATTCAACGACTCATGGTGAAGCTGCAAAGATATGACTTTGAACTGATCTACACACCAGGCAAATACATAGTGTTAGCAGATGCACTATCCCGAGCACCCACAATGAGTCATGTGAGCTCTACTGAAGAAGGCGTGGATGTTCATGTGAGTATGGTCACTGCTGCGCTGCCCGTGTCAGACACCAAATCAAAGCCAATAGCAGAAGAAACAGTAAAAGATACAATATTACAAACAATAATAGAGAACATTCATCATGGTTGGCCAAAAGGTTCCTGTCCAAAATATTTTCACATAAGGTCAGAATTGAGTGTCGCAAGTGGACTATTACTAAAACAGAACAGAATAGTCATTCCACAGGTACTACGTCAAGACATGCTCAAAAGGATTCATGAGGGACACCTCGGAATTGAAAAATGCAAAAGGAGAGCAAGAGACACTGTTTATTGGCCTGGCATAAATAAGGACATTGAGAACATGATAGGCAAATGTGAGACTTGTCAGAAACACCAAAACAAGCAAAGGAACCAATGATAGTAGCTGACATACCAACAGCAGCATGGCAAAAGGTCGGTATGGACCTTTTTTATTTAAATGGTAAAGACTATCTAATAGTGATTGACTACTATTCTAACTATCCTGAGATGGCGCTGCTCTCAAGCACCACAGCAAGCAGTGTCATAATGCATGTGAAATCCATCTTCGCCAGACATGGAATTCCCAGGATTGCCGTTAGCGACAATGGTCCGTGCTTCAACTGTAAGGAGTGGCAATAGTTTGCAGCACATTATGACTTTTAGCACATCACATCCAGTCCTTTGTATGCTCAGTCAAATGGTAAGGCAGAGAAAGGTGTTCAAGTTCTCAAGCAGCTACTGAAGAAAGTGACAGAAAGCAAGTCTGATCCTTATCTCGCCCTGCTGAGCTACCGAGCCTCACCTTTAGACTGTGGTTCTTCACCTGCTGAACTACTAATGGGTCACAAGTTGCGCACCACGCTACCCTGCTGTGCAAAAGAACAGCAAAGTGAAGAACTGAGACAGAGACTTCAACTGTTAAAGCTGAAACAGAAATCATACTATGACAAGTCATCCAAAACTCTAAAACCATTGACAAGGGATGATGTTGTCAGGATTGAGGATCCAGATGCATGGAACAGGAAAGCTACAGTTCTTGAGGAAGTAGGACCAAGGTCATACACTGTTAGGACTGAGGAAGGACAGATTCTCAGGAGGAACCGCGGTTCCCTCCTAAAAACACAAGAGACTATTCAAGACCAGATTGATGACAATGCCGCAACTGCATCTTGTCATTCACCGCCAGAACAATCTCATGAAGACACATCAGACTTACCCGTGTTGAGAAGATCCACACGTGAAGTAAAAGAGCCTGATAGACTTAATCTTTGAGTACAATGTAAAGCTTTGAAAATGTGTTGACTGTTTTGAAAATGTTTATGTTTATAGAGCACTAACAAAAGTGTTACTGATATTATCTTTATTGTTTTCTTGAAAGTTGATTGATATTGATTTTGTTAAACCTCAAAGAAAGGGGGATGTAATGATCAATAACATGTCATTCTATAGTGGACACTAGGTGGAGCCGTAGAGCTGTGTAGAGCTGTATATAGCTGTATGTATAAGACTACACTACCCAGCTGTATATATATTAAGACTACATTACCCATGAGGCACTAGGCTACCCACAAGGCAACAGTCAAGATGGAAGCCTCTACAGATACTGTACCTAGTCCACATGTGCTCAATAAAGCAACTAGCAAAAGCTAGCTGTGTTCATAATAAGAATGTGTATTTATTAATGAACATAAGAATAATGACCAGATAATCTGTTTTAGTGATGTTGGTTGAGGGATGAATATTGGCCAGGACACCAGGGAAAACTCCCTGCTCTTCTTCGAAATAGAGCCATGGGATCTTTTACATCCACCTGACAGAGCAGACGGGGCTTCGGTTTAACATCTCTTCCGAAAGATGGCACCTCTGACAATGCAGCACTCCCTCAGTACTGCACTGGAGTGTCAGCCTACATTTTTACACTCAAGTCTCTGGAGTGGGACTTGAACCCATAACCTTCTGACTCAGAGGCCAGGGTGCTACCAACTGAGTCACTGGCTTACACTGTAGAAATGTCAAATTTTTTGCAGAAATTCCAGTGGACCAGCAGGAAAACCCCCACAGAAATCCACTTCCTTGGTCATCTGGTGGAGCATTTCAGAAATGTGTCGTCAGTTAAGTTTAATTGTCCGTAACACTGCACTTTCAAACTTACTAAGTGGATTCTATTTTTAATATTTAAATAGTATCAGCTTAAATAGTATCAGCAGTAATATATGCAACTGCAACAAAAGATTTGAATTATGTTGCCAAAAATCCTTGATTGCACTATCATATCTACAAAGCAGTTGCTAAAGAAATAGGCATGGAATTTCCGCATGCTCCCGCCCAGATATCAACATAACCTGGGAGGAATCAAATAAAATAGTGCTAAAGATCGCTGAATGTTAAACGTAAGTGAGTTGTGCCCATAACCGCTTTACACTGAAGTATCCATGATCTTTTACACTAGTTTAATAGTTCCCACCCACAAAACTGGTCGTGCCCCTGGGTCAGAATGGCGAGTTTCCACCGATTGTGCCCATTCGGGGGCGTTCATCACATTGCACCCAGGTTCTTGGGCGCACAGGCACCCATGGTCAGATGACTCCAGCGTTAATCACCTGTACCTGCAGTGACCAGTCATCAACTGAAGCCTGACCCATGTCTGTTTCTCCTGCTGTTGCTGCAATTACTTTAAATTCAGTTTAAATTAGATTCAATCAATTACAGCAGACCAGGACATACCTGTGTGTTTTTAATTGCCTGCTGGTCACAGGTCTTATGTACCAAGGGCAGAGCAATTAATTGAAGCCAATTAAAACTCAAGACCAAGAGCTTTAAATTAGTCAGTTGAAGAATGACTCATTTCCTGCAAACTCATTCCACCTGTTCCACTCATGAATCAATTACAACAGCAACAACTTGCATTTATATAGTGCCTTTAACATAGTAAAATGTCCCAAAGTGCTTCACAGGAGCATTATCGAACAAAATTTGACATCGAATCACATAAGGAGATATTGGCCCAGAAATTCGGGTCGGGGGCTTCCCGCGGGTGCAAGCCCCCGACCTGCACTACCTTGCGCGCCGGCCGTTGAGCTGTGGGCCCATGTGGGATTCCGATCCTGGGCCTCCTCCAACTGCCGGCGCGCAGTGCTTGCATATCCCAGGGGCGCAGTTAGTTCGAAGCGTCCCCTGGGATCACGTGGGCCATCGAGAGCCAATGGTAGCAGGGAATGCTTCATTCATAAATTTGACAGGAAGAGCTGTCAAACCTATAAATACTACAAGCCCCAAAACATAACTAAAACTTCAAATAATTTTTTTTTTTAAATCACATTTTTAAAATAACTATAAATTACATGAAATAACTATTTTAAACAATAATTTAAATTTTTGAAAAAATTAATTACGTTTTCTAACGGGGCTAAAAATAAACTTACCTTTCTTTAAAGTATTTAAAAATAATAAACCTGTGGAAAAAATGTTTTAATTTTAATTAATTCACCACTTACCTTGTTAAAAGCAGGCCTTGCGCCTGCTTTTTAAAAGTGTAACTGCTGGAGACTTACCCTCCTGGAGAAAACTGCAAAAAAAACGTAAGTTCGATGCGCACGTGCTCCCTCTCCGGTGCACGTGTTCCACCTGTCAACCCCTTCTTTCAAGGGAATGGAAGTTCCGGTTTCCCGCGCATGCGCAGTGCATGCACGAAACCGGCACTTTCGTTGGGCCTACGCATGAGTACCCAGCGCGTACTCACATGTGGGGACCCGAATTTCTGGGCCAATAGGGTAGATGACCAAATGCTTAGTCAAAGAGGTAGGTTTTAAGGAGCATCTTAAAGGAGGTAAGAGAGGTAGCAAGGCAGAGAGCTTTAGGGAGGGAATTCCAGAGCTTAGGGCCTTGGCAGCTGAAGGCACGGCCACCGATGGTGGGGCAATTAAAATCTGGTCTGCGCAAGAGGCCAGAATTGGAGGAGCGCAGATATCTCGGAGGGTTGTAGGGCTGGTGGAGGTTACAGAGATGGGGAGGGGTGAGGTCATGGAGGGATTTGAAAACAAGGATGAGAATTTTAAAATCGAGGTGTTGCTTAACCTAATGAACGATTACGCTGTTTGATTGTGTTAATTCATGGCAGGTTTTATGTTTGGGCTCAGGCTAATGAGTTTGCGCAGAAACTTGAGGATAGAGCAGATGAATGCGTGGCTAAAGAGTTGGTGTAGGGGGGAGGGTTTTACTTTCCTGGATCACTGGGCCTGCTTCTGGGAAAGGTGGGACTTGTACAAGTCGGACGGGTTGCACCTGAACCAAAGCGGGACAAATATCCTTGCGGGGAGGTTTGCTAGCACGGTTGGGGGGGTTTAAACTAACTTGGCAGGGGGATGGGATACAGAGGGGAGCTGAAATAGGGGGTGATGTGCTGCCAATTATAGAGAAAAAAACAAGTCAGCTTGGTAGACAGGGCAAACATATAAGGGCAAGGCTGGATGGCATCTATTTTAATGCAAGGAGTCTTGCAAATAAGGTGGATGAACTGAAGGTGTTGATAAACACATGGGAGTATGATATTGTTGCTATCACGGAGACATGGTTGAGGGAGGGGCAAGACTGGCAGCTCAATATTCCGGGGTACAGAATCTTCAGGCGAGACAGAGGGGGGGTATAAGAGGAGGGGGTGTCGCAATATTAATTAAGGAGTCAATTACTGCAGTAAGGAGGGATGATATAGTAGCAGGTTCCTCTAATGAGGCCATATGGGTGGAGCTTAAAAACAAAAAGGGGGCAAGCACTTTGCTGGGAGTGTACTATAGGCCTCCAAACAGTCAGGGGGAGATAGAGGAACAGATATGTAGGCAAATCTCAGAGAAATGTGCAAATAATAGGGTAATAATAATGGGGGATTTCAACTTCCCCAATATTAACTGGGATAGTCAGAGTGTGAAAGGCTCAGAGGGTGTAGAATTCTTAAAGTGCATCCAGGAGAGCTTTTTGAGCCAGCATGTAGAAAGTCCTACAAGAGAGGGGGTGGTACTGGACCTAATTCTAGGGAATGTGGCCGGCCAAGTGGAAAAAGTGCTAGTGGGTGAGCACTTTGGTGACAGTGACCATAATATGGTGAGATTTAAGGTGGTCATGGAAAAGGACAGGGATGGGCCGGAAATAAAGATTCTAAATTGGGGGAAGGCCGATTTTAATAGGATAAGGCAGGATCTGGCCAAAATGGACTGGGATCAGCTACTTGTAGGAAAATCCGCATCGGAGCAATGGGAGGCTTTCAGAAGGGAGATTGAGATCATACAATGGCAACATGTTCCCAAAAACCACAGGGAACCTTGGATGTCAGGGGATATACGAGAATGGATTAGGAAAAAAAGGAGGGCTTTTGGCAGATACAAAAGGCTAAAGATGGAGGAAGCCCTAGAGGAGTACAAAAAGTGCAGGGGGATACTTAAAAAAGAAATTAGGAGATCAAGGAGGGGCCATGAAATAACACTGGCGAGCAAAATAAAGGAAAATCCTAAGATGTTTTATAAGTATATTAAGGGTAAGAGGATAACTAGGGAAAAAATAGGGCCCATTAGGGACAAAAGTGGCAATCTGTGTGTGGAGCCGGAAGATGTAGGAGGGGTTCTAAATGAATTTTTTGCATCTGTTTTCACTATGGAGAAGGACGATGTAGACATAGAAATAGGGCGGGGGGACTGTGATATGCTCGAACATATTAACATCGAGAGGGAGGAGGTATTGGCGGTTTTAGCTGGCCTAAAAATGGATAAATCCCCAGGCCCGGATGAAATGTATCCCAGGCTGCTGTGTGAGGCAAAGGAAGAGATTGCGGGGGCTCTAACACATATATTCAGGACCCCTCTGGCCACAGGGGATGTGCCAGAGGACTGGAGAACCGCTAATGTAGTACCATTATTCAAGAAGGGAAGTAGGGAAAAACCGGGGAACTACAGGCCAGTGAGCCTAACATCAGTGGTAGGAAAATTATTGGAAAAAATTCTGAGGGACAAAATTTGTCTCCACTTGGAGAGGCAAGGATTAATCAGGGATAGTCAACATGGCTTTGTCAAGGGAAGATCATGTCCGACTAATTTGATTGAATTTTTTGAGGGGGTGACTAGGTGTGTGGATGAGGGTAACGCAGTGGATGTGGTATACATGGATTTCAGTAAGGCCTTCGATAAAGTCCCGCACAGGAGACTGACCAAGAAGGTAAGAGCACATGGAATCCAGGGTGCCTTGGCACATTGGATACAAAACTGGCTTAGTGGCAGAAGGCAGAGGGTAATGGTCGAAGGTTGTTTTTGTGACTGGAAGCCTGTGGCCAGTGGGGTACCACAGGGATCGGTGCTGGGTCCCTTGCTGTTTGTGGTCTACATTAATGACTTGGATATGAATGTAAAAGGTATGATCAGTAAGTTCGTGGATGATACAAAAATTGGTAGGGTGGTAAATAGCGAGGAGGGTAGCCTCAGTCTGCAGGACGATATAGATGGGTTGGTCAGATGGGCGGAACAGTGGCAAATGGAATTTAACCCGGAAAAGTGCGAGGTGATGCACTTTGGGGGGACTAACAAGGCAAGGGAATACACAATGAATGGTAAGACCCTAGGCAAGACGGAGGGTCAGAGGGATCTGGGTGTGCAAGTACACAGATCCCTGAAGGCGGCGGAACAGGTGGATAAGGTGGTAAAAAAGGCATATGGGATACTTGCCTTCATTAGCCGAGGCATTGAATATAAGAGCAAGGAGGTTATGATGGAGCTGTATAAAACACTGGTTAGGCCACAGCTGGAATACTGTGTGCAGTTCTGGTCGCCACACTACAGGAAGGATGTGATCGCGTTAGAGAGGGTGCAGAGGAGGTTCACCAGGATGTTACCAGGGCTGGAGCGCTTCAGCTATGAAGAGAGACTGGGCAGATTGGGTTTGTTTTCCTTGGAGCAGAGGAGGCTGAGGGGGGACATGATTGAGGTGTACAAAATTATGAGGGGCATAGATAGGATGGATACTAAGGAGCTTTTTCCCTTAGTAGAAGGGTCAATAACTAGGGGGCACAGATTCAAGGTAAAGGGCGGGAGGTTTAGAGGGGATTTGAGAAAGAACTTTTTCACCCAGAGGGTGGTTGGAGTCTGGAACTCACTGCCTGGTAGGGTTGTGGAGGCAGGAACCCTCACAACATTTAAGAAGCATTTGGATGAGCACTTGAAATGCCATAGCATACAAGGCTACGGACCAAATGCTGGAATATGGGATTAGATTAGACAGGGCTTGATGGCCGGCGCGGACACGATGGGCCGAAGGGCCTCTATCCGTGCTGTATAACTCTATGACTCTATGACTCTATGTAACTTCACCTCGGCAAAACTGGTGCAGCCGATTGCACCCCTAGAGGAAACTCCACGCCACAATGCTTATTCTGTGCACTGAATCTTTTTTCAGGAACTAGCAGATTAAATGTATTGGAGATCTTTCTATGTTTACACGGTATAACAACTGTTAATGAAGCATTAATTAAACTTCAAAATGTGATTAGGTTGTAATAGATTATATGTAAATAATGTGCAAATATATGCAAATTTATGTTGCATATTGGGTCTTGCTTTCTTCCTACATATTTTATTCATAGATGCAACTACAGTATTGGTGTGGTTTTCACTTCTACTTTTAGATGGATTTTTGAAACACAATGTAGTAGGGTTCATATTCTATTTATTTGCTGAAATATTTTTAGGGCATAGACATAATTCTTTTGTTTTAAATGGAGAATATACACAGTGAACTGTGGAATAAAGATTTCATTTGGCTGTTGAGGAAGACCTAAAGAACTCACTCCTGGACTAATTCCACACAATCTTTTGAGTATTTCAATTAAACCACATTTTTTGAGTAAAATTAAAGCTTATGTTTCGATTTATCTCTCAGATGGAGTACCACAAACCCTGAAGCTAGTTTAGTGCATCTCATTAAATCATAGAACTGGCATGTTAGAAATCCCCTTGGCAGGGGATAAAGAATTGAATTTGCAGGTTACAGCACTGAGTCATGGAATTTGGAAAAAGTCTTGGCTCTGTGACACAGTATAAAGAGACAGAATTGATTTTATAGTCAGAGTTTGGCTGCCATGCTGAATTGAATCAATATATTTTAGTGTAGTTTAATTGTGCAGAACTGATTTCAAAGCCGCTTGACATTTTCATCGAGTGAGGTGACAGTCTGGTTCTGATTTTGGAAACAGAAGACAGACTCTCATTTCAAAAAATTAGGCCGTTGTTCCCCCATGGTTCACTAAATAAATTTATTGCATGGTGTATTAATTAGCCATATAGGCCCCAAAGCTGTTGTGTTTGATTTCTAGGTCTGTGCTGAGTTGATTGATTTTATCCAGGACAGTTGGCCTCAGTGTGCCAGCTATGGATGGAACAAAATAGCCAGGGCTCTGAGGATAGGGATCAGCCTCCGCTGTGATGCCCTGCATGGTTGAATAGTCTACGTAATATCTAGATTGCATTTGAAGACTGGTCACTTGAATTGAGGTACTGAAGGATTGCAGGCCCCTGGGGAATTTTTCTTCAGCATAAGCTACTTCTTTCAGGGAAGGTGAAAAGATGGGGGGACTTTTTTCTCAGGAAGCAGTTTTCATTGAGAAAGTTATTGCTTATTTTTTTAAATTAGTTTATGGGATCAGGGCGTCGCTGGCAATGCCAGCATTTATTGCCCATCCCTAGTTGCCCTTGAGAAGGTGGTGGTGAGCCGCCTTCTTGAACCACTGCAGTCCGTGTGGTGAAGGTACTCCCACAGTGCTGTTTGGTAGGTAGTTCCAGGATTTTGACCCAGCGACAATGAAGGATTGGCGACATACTTCTAAGTCAGGATGGTGTGTGACTTGAAGGGGAACTTGGAGGTGGTGGTGTTCCCATGCGCCTGCTGCCCTTGTCCTTCTAGGTGGAAGGGGTCGTGGGTTTGGGAGGTGCTGCCGAAGAAGCCTTGGTGAGTTGCTGCAGTGCATCTTGTAGATGGTACACACTGCAGCCACGGTACGCTGGTGGTGGAGGGAGTGAATGTTTAAGGTGGTGGATGGGGTGCCAATCAAGTGGGCTGCTTTGTCCTGGATGGTGTCGAGCTTCTTGAGTGTTGTTGGAGCTGTACTCATCCAGGCAAGTGGAGAGTATTCCATCACACACCTTACTTGTGCCTTGTAGATGGTGGAAAGGCTTTGGGGAGTCAGGAGGCGAGACACTTGTCGCAGAATACCTAGCATCTGACCTGCTCTTGTTGCCACAGTATTTATGTGGCTGGTCCAGTTAAGTTTCTGGTTAATGATGATCCCCAGGATGTTGATAGTGGGGGATTCGGCGATGGTAATGCCATGGAATGTCAAGGGGAGGTGGTTAGGCTCTCGCTTGTTGGAGATAGTCATTACCTGGCACTTATGTGGCGCGAATGTTACCTGCAACTTATCAGCCCAAGCCTGAACGTCGTCCAGGTCTTGCTGCATGCGGGCATGAACTGCTTCATTATCTGTGGAGTTGCGAATGGTGCTGAACACTGTGCAGTCATCAGCGAACATCCCCATTTCTGACCTTATGTTGGAGAGAAGTTCATTGATGAAGCAACTGAAGATGGTTGGGCCTAGGACACTGCCCTGAGGAACTCCTGCAGCGATGTCCTAGGGCTGTGATGATTGACCTTCAACCACCACAACCATCTTCCTTTGTGCTAGGTATGACTCCAGCCAGTGGAGAGTTTTCCCCCTGATTCCCATTGACTTCAGTTAAGAATCTTATTAAGAAACTGCCCCATTGTTGGCCTGGTGGGAAATGAAGCTACGCCACTGCACTAGTTGAAAATGAATCTGAAGTAGTGGGAAAGGGAAGGGCGTGGCATGACAGGAACACTGTGGACAAGGTTGGATTTGATCTTTCTAAATAACTCCAAAGAATGGGCCTGCATAGTCAATAATGTATAACAGTAGGTTTTGGGATTAGACAATTGTCATTGTAACACTTTTTAAACTGAAAATTAGAAATTCTAAATTACCGTAAAGGTAGGTAAAGTCCACAAGCATCAGTAAAATGTTCAACAAATAAAGTGAAAAACTCTTGTTTGTACAGGGGTTTTGTGTTCGTATAACAAGGCGAATACATGTAATTACTGTAAATAAAGAGGTCGCGGTTTGTTCCAGGACAGACAATAGACATGCTTTGTGAGTGTATCAGAAAATGAAAGTAAAAAGATGACTGTTAAAGGGTGAGGAAGAGAGAGAGCAAGCGAACACGCGATTGCTATAACTAGGGCAAGGCAATTACAGCACTGTCCTTTGGTGAAACAGAAGTGACCTCTACTGGCAATGCAAAGCATAGAGACACCTGCTGGCATGCGAATGAGTTCAACTGCACTCAGAATTCATGTGATTTTCAAAAGCTTTAAAGAATTTGACTAAAGGTATGTGTTTGCCATGTAAATAAAGAAAAGTAAATATTTAATATACACAAGACATTTCATACTGAACTAATTCTGAGCTAGTTACAGAAGAGTTTGTACTTTTTAACAGCGCAGTATTGTGATTGATTTACCTCAAAACTGAGTGACCTCTTTAGGTGTGTGGTTTATTGTTGACTAAGATTTGTAAATAATGTATTTTTTTTGCACCAGGCCATTGTTCCAGCTGAGCAGATTAATATATCAGGGATGGTCTTGTCAGCAAGAAAGACAGCATAGGAGCAAGAAGAATTTCTGCTTCTGTCCATTCACCGCGACATTTCTGCAGCTAATGACCTGCTCAATCACACCCACACCTCCACCTTTGATGCCCTAGTCCCCATTAAAACCATTACACTCTCTCACCCAGGCCGTTCCCCCTGGCACGGCCCTCATCTCCGCTCCCTTAAGTCCAAGGGATGCAGACTTGAACGGATATGGCGGACAACTGGTTTAGCCATTCACCGCCAGATCTGGGTAGACCACATAAAGCACTATTGGGTCTTGCTCTCATCTGCCAAAACTACTCACTATTCCAGGATCATCGTGGAATGCAAAGATAACACCTGGCTTCTTTTTCTCTACTGCAAACTGTCTTATTAAACCCCTCTCCCTTGTCTCCTTCACCCTCACCTCCAACAACCAGTGCAAGGAGCTCATGGACTTCTTTGTCACTAAGATTGAGACCATCCGATCATCTGCCACTTCCCTCCCTTCCCCTAGCCCATCGGGCCAAACTTCCTCTAAAGGTACCCCCCCTGCCCTAGCCCTGAACTTGCATCTTTCTCTAATTTCTCTCCTATCTCCCCTCATGCCCTCTCCAAGCTCATTTTGTCCTTCAGACCCATCTCCTGCTCCCTCGACCCTATTCCCACTAAACTGCTGACCACTCAACTTCCCTTGCTGGCTCCCATGTTAGTTACTATTGTAAACGGTTCTCTCTCTTCAGGTAATGTCCCCCTCTCCTTCAAATCTACCATCATCACCCCCTCCTCAAAAAAACAACACTTCACCCCTCCGTCCTTGCAAACTACCGCCCCATCTCCAACCTCACATTCCACTCAAAAGTCTTTGAATGTGCTGTCGTCTCCTAAATCCCTACCCAACTTTCCTGGAACTCCACGTTTGCGGAATTACGTTTCTGCCCCACAGTACCGAAATGGCTCTTATCAAAGTCAAAAATGATATCCTATGTAACTGTCGCAAGGGTAAACTATCCCTCCTCGTCTTTCTCAACCTGTCTGCAGCCTTTGACTCGGTTGACCACACCATCCTCCTCCAATGCCTCTCCACCATCGTCCAGCTGGGTGGGACTGCACTTGCCTGGTTCCATTCTTATCTATCCAGTCGTAGCTGGAGAATCACCTGCAATGGCTTCTCTTCCCGCTCCCGCACCATTACCTCTGGTGTCCTCCAAGGTTCTATACTTGGCCCCCTCCTATTTCTCATCTACATGCTGCCTGTCGGTGACATCATCGGAAAACACAGCGTCAGTTTCCACATGTACACAGACGACACCCAGCTCTACCTCACCACCGCCTCTCTCGACCCCTTCACTGTCTCTAAGTTGTCCGACCCAGTACTGGATGAGCAGAAATTTTCTCTGACTAAATATTGGGAAGACCGAAGCCATTGTCTTCAGTCCCTGCCACAAACTCCGTTCCCTAGCGACCGACTCAACCCCTTTCCCTAGCATCTGTCTGAGGCTGAACCAGACTGTTCGCAACCTTGGTGTTATATTTGACCCTGAAATGAGCTTCCGACCACATATCCGCGCCCAAACTAAGACCACCTATTTCCACCTTCGTAACATCGCTCGTCTCGGCCCCTGCCTCAGCTCTATCTGCTGCTGAAAGCCTCATCCATGTCTTTGTTACCTCTAGACTTGACTATTCCAACGCACTCCTGGCTGGTCTCCCATGTTCTACCCTCCGTAAACTTGAGGTCATCCAAAACTCTGCTGCCCGTGTCCTAACTCGCACCAAGTCCCATTCACCCATCACCCCTGTGCTCGCTGACCTACATTGGCTCTCGGTTAAGCAATGCCACGATTTTAAAATTCTCATCCTTGTTTTCAGATCCCCCCATGGCCTTGCCCCTCCCTATCTCTGTAATCTATTCCAGCCCTACAACCCTCCCAGTATCTGCACTCCTCCAAATCTGGCCCCTTGAGCATCCCTGATTTTAAATCACTCAATCACTGGTGGCTGTGCCTTCAGCTGCCAAGGCCCTAACTTCTGGAATTCCCTCACTAAACCTCTCCGCCTCTCATAGAATAGAATCATAGAATTGTTACAGCACAGTAGAAGGCCATTTGACCCTTCAAGCCTGTGCCGGCTCTCTGCAAGAGCACTTCAGCTAGTCCCAATTCCCCGCCTTTCTCCGTAGCCCTGCAATTTTTTTTCTTTCAATCAAAGCCATGATTGAATCTGCCTCCGCCACCCTTTCAGGCAGTGCATTCCAGATCATAACCACTTGCTGCATAAAAAAGTTTTTCCTCATGTTGCCTTTGGACCTTCTGCCAATCACCTTAAATCAGTGTCCTCTAGTTCTTGACCCTTCAGCCAATGGGAACAGTTTCTCTCTATCTACTCTGTCTATACCCATCATGATTTTGAACACCTCTATCAAGTCTCCTCTCAATCTTCTCTGCTGTAAGGAGAACAACTCCAGTTTCTCCAGTCTTTCCACGTAGCTGAAGTCCCTCATCCCTGGAACCATTCTTGTAAATCTTTTCTGCACCCTTTCTAAAGCCTTCACATCCTTCCTAAAGTGTGGTGCCCAGAATTGGACACAATACTCCAGTTGTGGCTGAACCAGTGTTTTATAAAGGTTCATCATAACTTCCTTGCTTTTGTACTCCATGCCTCTATTTATAAAAGCCCAGGATCCAGTATGCTTTTCTAACCGCTTTCTCAACCTATCCTGCCACCCTCAATGATTTGTGCACTATACCCCCAGATCTCTCTGTTCCTGCACCCACTTTAGAATTGTACCCTTTCGTTTATATTGCCTCTTCTCGTTCTTCCTACCAAAATGGATCACCCCGCACTTTTCTGCGTTAAACTTCATCTGCCACGTGTCCGTTGATTCCACTAGCCTGTCTATGTTCTCCCGAAGTCTATCCCCATCCTCCTCACTGTTCACTATACTTCCAAGTTTTGTGTCATTTGCAAACTCTGCAATAGTGCCCTGTACTCCTAAGTCCAAATCATTAATATATAGCTCTCTCTCCCTCTCTTTTCTCCTTTAAGACACTCCTTAAAACCTACCTCTTTGACCAAGCTTTTGGTCATCTGCCCTAATATCTCCTTATGTGGCTCGGTGTCAAGTTTTGTTTGATAACGCTCCTGTGAAGCGTCTTGGGACATTTTACTATGTTAAAGGCACTATATAAATACAAGTTATTGTTGTTCTAACAGTGCTTCTGTTCTTTATGTTCAGAGCCAGAAAAAAATCGGGGCAGGAAAAAAACAAAAGGGAGAGATCTATGATAGGGTGGAGGGCAAAGGTGCTAAATGATAAAAGTGATGATGGTCAAGACAAAATGAGGTGAGAAGGAGATAAGTATAGAAACAAAAGATGGGTCTAGAAGAGGTATAAATGGTTACTGCAGAATAGCAGAGGAAGAGGGAAGCATGGGAAGTCTTGCAAAAAGAAGGCTCCCATAGCCCAGGAATGTGGCAGAAGAACGGCAGGTGTGCAGATTCCAAGAAGCTCTTTCTGTGAGCTGGTTCCCCAGTTTACACAATTATATTCTATCCCTGTGACAGAATCTTAGACCCATTTTTTATGCGTCTACAATTCTGCCATTTGGGTATGATTAGTAGTTTAAATTCTGGGTACTGAGACTAATTAGGGCTAGATTTTCGGGGAGCCGTCAGGTGGGGTTTCAGGCGTGTGGGAGGGGGCGGAAATCCCGACTTTGGGGGTCCCATCCCGCCCAAAACCCCGCCCCACGGTGGCATAGTGGTTAGCACTGTTGCCTCACAGCGCCAGGGACCCGGGTTCAAATCTGGCCTCGGGTGACTGTCTGTGTGGAGTTTGCACATTCTCCCCGTGTTTGCGTGGGTTTTCTCCGGGTGCTCCGGTTTCCTCCCACAGTCCAAAGATGTGCGGGTTAGGTTGATTGGCCATGATAAAAATTGGCCCTTAGTGTTAGGGGGGATTAAATACGTGGGGTTACAAGGATAGGGCTTGTGTGGGATGGCTGTCAGTGTAGGGACCGGGTCCTAGGGTTTGGATAATCAGCCATGATCTCGTTGAATGGCGGAGCAGGCTCGAAGGGCCGAATGGCCTACTCCTGCTCCTATCTTCTATGTTTCTATGTTTCAGGGGCGGCGGGTACCCGCCCCGCACTGGGACCTGCCAAAACCAGGCGGGAAGGGATTAGTGCCAATTAACTGCCTGTTGTTGTTAACAGGCAGTTTTTAGCCTAATCCCCATTTTGAGGAGTTTCGTGTGGGTTTCCTGATGGCTCCAAACCACGCCAGGTTAGCGAGGTGGGCTGTTGGGTTGAATGAGTTAGAGGGGTCGTGATGTCGGCGCTCAGGTGAGTGATGGGTGCATGAGTGTAAAGGTAAGTCTGTTTGGTGTGTCTAAAGTGTGTAAAGAACTTTTACTTACCTGTACTTACCTTTACAGCCTTACTTCCTGTAGCCGTCGGGAGCGCAACATTCAGCCGGAACTGAAAGCTGAACGGCTGCGATCTGACAAAAGTGACAGCCTTCAGCTTTGAGTGCTGCTGAGATTTCTAAATGAGTCTACGCAGAAGGACTCATCTTAGAAATCAGACTGTCAGTGTTTCACAGCTTCAAACAGCTGTGAGACACTGATATTTCATCTGTCAAGAAATCTTGACAGATGAAATTTCAGTCTGTGACATCACCTGTTGCTAGGTGGCCCTTAATTGGCCTGCTGAGCCCGCTGGGCGGGCTCAACAAGGTCAATCAAGGGAAAATCGCGTGGATTGGCCGGACGTCAAAGTAGGCGGGTCAAGAACCCGAAAGGGGAAGTCCCGCCTTCTTCTCGACAGGTTCGACAAAATCGACCCCTAAGACTGGATCATGCACAGCAGTCTCTTGGAATCCGATTTCTTTTTTTAAATGCCATTATAAAAACAACTACAATCTGATGTCCTGGGCAATATTTATACCTCAATCAACATAACAAAAGCAGATTATCTGGTCATTATCACACTGCTGTTTGTGGGAGCTTGATGTGCGCAAATTGGCTGCTGCGTTTCCCACTTTACAACTGTGACTACACTTCAAAAGTACTTCAGTGGCTGTAAAGTGCTTTGAGATGCCCGGTGGTCATGAAAGGCACCATATAAATGCAAGACTTTCTTTTTTTATGCCAAGTCAACGAGTTTCTCTCATGTGCTCTATAAGTGGCTGCTGAGCATTTGTTGAGGCTAGTTGCTGGGCATCTACCCATACTATCAATCAAAAAGCTGCCCTATTGTCTCAATAGGCCCTATTGAATAGGGGAGTGGTAAGGGGTAATACTTAAAAAGCGGGTTAGGAAAAAAAGTAAAGAAAATGAGGAAAGACTATACTCAAAGTATGATCATTAAGTTTAAATAATACAATGTCTGGTTTTAGTAGCACACTGTCAGTTAACTCTGTACAAGTATCTGCAGGCTATTTCAGTTCTGTTGTCTTAGTATTTAATTTATCCAATAATCATCAACTTATTTGGCTTTACTTGTATTCTTTGTCTCTGAGCACATGATGTAATTTTCATTCTCATGTCTTCACTTGTGTGCAGTGGAGTAATAATATGACTACCTCCTTTAAATTAGAGCTTCTGATCTAATGCGCTTTCATGCCTTCACCATGACTGAACCTGAACTTTGGCTATGTCTTTATCAAATTCATGTGCTTTGCCCTAGAAAATATCAAAGGCCATAATCTCTGGACAGTGTAGATTGCAGTTAATAATTAATTCAGAATTTATGCAATGCACGTGGAGGAAACTCACACCTTCACGTTTCTTAACAGCTGAACCTGGGGCTGTGTAGCACTTCATAGGCTGATTTGCTAACACTAAATACACTCAGCAAGAATTAGTAGAAAATTGACACACCATGATCTTGAATTATGTAAAGTCATTAACTTGTTATGTTCAATGGGTTAATTCCTCCACAAAAATAGCAGACAGAGGAATTTCAAATCAATATGTATAATTTCAGAGCCTATTCTTTTTGGGCAGAGGGTGGTGTCCTTTGTGCTGTCCTTTATCTCAACTTATTTAGTCTTTGTGCCAAATACCATTTCCTGTACATAAGGAGAAACTTCTGCCAATCTCTCCTGATGTGACTCGTGCATGAATTTCACCAGTGGTGAACCACTAGGGTTGCAAACCCTCCAGGGTTGCCCTGGAGTCTCCAGGAATTGAAGATTAATCTCCTGGACACTGCTGCGAGCAATCCAGGAGAAAAATAATAGGGGCATAAAAAAGTTATGTTTATTTTCAGTTTCTTTGAACACGTTCAATTATCAGTTACTAGCTGGAGTGCCCGGCGGTGCCGAGGCTTTTCTGAGGGCATGTTGTTGTTGGAAGAGAGAGAGAGAGCGACTGGGGGGAAGAGAGAGAGCGACTGGGGGGAAGAGAGAGAGCGACTGGGGGGAAGAGAGAGAGCGACTGGGGGGAAGAGAGAGAGCGACTGGGGGGAAGAGAGAGAACGACTGGGGGAAGAGAGAGAGCGACTGGGGGGAGAAGAGAGAGAGAGAGACTGGGGGGAGAAGAGAGAGAGAGAGAGAGACTGGGGGAGAGAGAGAGAGAGAGACTGGGGGAGAGAGAGAGAGAGAGACTGGGGGAGAGAGAGAGACTGGGGGAGAGAGAGAGAGAGAGACTGGGGGAGAGAGAGAGAGAGAGACTGGGAGAGAGAGAGAGAGAGACTGGGGGAGAGAGAGACTGGGGGGAGAGAGAGACGGGGAGAGAGAGACTGGGGGAGAGAGACTGGGGGGAGAGAGAGAGGGGGGAGAGAGAGAGAGAGGGGGAGAGAGAGAGAGGGGGAGGGGGAGAGAGAGAGAGGGGGGAGGGGGCAGAGAGAGAGGGGGAGGGAGGGAGGGAGGGGGAGGGAGGGGGAGAGAGAGAGAGGGGGAGGGAGGGGGGAGAGAGAGAGGGGGAGGGAGGGGGGAGAGAGAGAGTGGGAGGGAGGGGGAGGGAGGGGGGAGAGAGAGAGGGGGAGGGAGGGAGGAGAGAGAGAGAGTGGGAGGGAGGGGGGAGAGAGAGAGGGGGAGGGAGCGGGGAGAGAGAGAGGAGGAGGGAGGGGGAGAGAGAGAGAGCATGAGGCAGGAGGTGAGAGAGGCGGAGAGAGAGAGGGTGAGGCAGGGGGGAGAGAGAGGGGGAGAGGGGGGAGGGGGGAGAGGGGGGAGAGGGGGAGGGGGAGAGGGGGGAGAGTGGGGAGGGAGGGGGGAGAGGGGACGGGGGAGAGGGGAGGGGGAGGAGAGAGAGACAGAGGGAAGGAGAGAGAGAGGGTGAGTGGCCCGCGGCCGCAAATGGAGCCAAGCCCCGGGAACGGGCGTGAGACGGCTTGAGGCTGCGAGAGATGGCCGGGCCCGGTTGCCGGGGTAACTCTTCCCCCCCTTCCCGAGCCCCGCCCCCCCACCCTCCCGAGCCCCACTCTCCGCACTCCTGAGCCCCGCCCTCCCGAGCTGGCTTCAAGACCGCCGATTGCGGCTGGGTCTGCGCTGGAGCCAAGCCCCGGGAACCGGAGTGAGCCGGCTTGAGGCTGTGAGAGAGGGCCGGGCCCGGTTGCCAGGGTAACCCTTCCCCCCATTCCCGCCCTCCCGAGCCCCGCCCCCTGCCCGAGCCGGCTTCAAGACCGCCGATTCGCTCGCGCTCCGAGCCGACGTTGACGCGCACTGACTCCCGGCTCGCCCGCCTTTACAAAGATGGCGGCGATGGCTACGCTCGCCTGAGTCCCGCGCCGCCAGCCTTTAGAAAGATGGCGGTGATTGCGGGCCGCTTGTTGAGCGGGACGGGAGGTGCGCAGCTCCGGCGTGGCTGGGCAACAGAGGCCCAGGCTTCGAGGCCTGCCTGCAAAAACGGTGAAAGGTAGGAAAATTATAACGGTTAGAGAAAACATTTACAAATTAATTAACTTTTTTAAAAAACAATTTGTGTTTTAAAAGCAACTTTTTTTTTTGCTGGAAATCTAGATTTCAAAAGAAATACGCAGAAAGTGGGAAAAAGAAATGAAGAGTTTGGAATCAAGATGGCAGCCACTCACCTCAACTCAGAAGCATTAGGCCCGCCCACACACGCACCGATTGGTCAACCATCAGGTCACTGAACTGCAGGATTGGTCAATCGTCACGTCACTCGATGCTAATGAGCGGATAATGAGTGGAATTTTGAAAGTTTTTTGGATACCGTCGGCACAATCTTTGTCCGACCAAAAAGTAAATATGCCTATGAGAGTCCCCTAATGATATGCTTTCCTTTGATATAACATATGTGTAGGTACGCTCTATAACTTTTGATTGTATAGCCAGAGAGACAGACAGAGAGACTAAGAGACAGACAGAGAGACAGACAGAGAGACATACTGTTTTACATATACTAGCTGGAGTGCCCGGCGATGACGAGGCTTTTTTGAGGGCATGTTGTTGTTGGAAGAGAGAGAGAGAGCGACTGGGGGGGAAGAGAGAGAGCGACTGGGGAGTAGAGAGAGAGCGACTGGGGGGAAGAGAGAGAAAGACTGGGGGAAGAGAGAGAGCGACTGGGGGGAAGAGAGAGAGAGACTGGGGGGAAGAGAGAGAGCGACTGGGGGGAAGAGAGAGAGCGACTGGGGGAAGAGAGAGAGCGACGGGGGGAAGAGAGAGAGCGACTGGGGGGAAGAGAGAGTGCGACAGGGGGGTGAAGAGAGAGAGCGACGGGGGGGAAGAGAGAGAGCGACTGGGGGGAAGAGAGAGAGCGACTGGGGGAAGAGAGAGAGCGACTGGGGGGGAAGAGAGAGAGCGATGGGGGGGAAGAGTGAGAGCGACTGGGGGGGAAGAGAGAGAGCGACGGGGGGGAAGAGAGAGAGCGACTGGGGGGAAGAGAGAGAGCGACTGGGGGGAAGAGAGAGAGCGACTGGGGGAAGAGAGAGAGCGATTGGGGGGAAGAGAGAGAGCGACTGGGGAGAAGAGAGAACGACTGGGGGGAAGAGAGAGAGCGACTGGGGGAAGAGAGAGAGCGACGGGGTAGAGAGAGAGTGACTGGGGGGAAGAGAGAGAGCGACTGGGGGGAAGAGAGAGAGCGACTGGGGGGAAGAGAGTGAGCGACTGGGGGGAAGAGAGAGAGCGACTGGGGTGAAGAGAGAGAGCGACTGGGGGGAAGAGAGGGAGCGACTGGGGGGAAGAGAGAGCGACTGGGGCGAAGAGAGAGAGCGACTGGGGGGAAGAGAGAGAGCGACTGGGGGGAAGAGAGAGAGCGACTGGGGGAAGAGAGAGAGCGACTGGGGGAAGAGAGAGAGCGACTGGGGGGAAGAGAGCGACTGGGGGGAGAAGAGAGAGAGAGAGACTGGGGGGAGAAGAGAGAGAGAGACTGGGGGGAAGAGAGAGAGCGACTGGGGGGAAGAGAGAGAGCGACTGGGGGGAAGAGAGAGAGCGATGGGGGGAAGAGAGAGAGCGACTGGGGGGAAGAGAGAGAGCGACTGGGGGGAAGAGAGAGAGCGACGGGGGGAAGAGAGAGAGCGACTGGGGGGAAGAGAGAGAGCGACTGGGGGCAAGAGAGAGAGCGACGGGGGGAAGAGAGAGAGCGACTGGGGGGAAACAGAGAGTGCGACAGGGGGGTGAAGAGAGAGCGACGGGGGGGGGGAAGAGTGAGAGCGACTGGGGGGAAGAGAGAGAGCGACTGGGGGGAAGAGAGAGAGCGACTGGGGGGAAGAGAGAGAGCGATGGGGGGGAAGTGTGAGAGTGACTGGGGGGGAAGAGAGAGAGCGACGGGGGGGAAGAGAGAGAGCGACTGGGGGAAGAGAGAGAGCGACTGGGGGGAAGAGAGAGAGCGACTTGGGGGAAGAGAGAGAGCGGCGGGGGGAAGAGAGAGAGCGACTGGGGGGAAGAGAGAGCGCGACTGGGGGGAAGAAAGAGTGACTGGGGGGAAGAGAGAAAGCAACTGGGGGGAAGAGAGAGAGCGACTGGGGGGAAGAGAGAGAGCGACTGGGGGGAAGAGTGAGAGCGACTGGGGGGCACACCCGAGCCCCGCCCTCCCGAGCTGGATTCAAGACCGCCGATTGTGGCTGGGTCTGCGCTGGAGCCAAGCCCCGGGAACGGGCGTGAGCCGGCTTGAGGCTGTGAGAAAGGGCCGGGCCCGGTTGCCGGGGTAACCCTTCCCCCCCTTCCCGAGCCCCGCCCCCCGCCCGAGCCGGCTTCAAGACCGCCGATTCGCTCGCGCTCCGGGCCGACGTTGACGCGCACTGACTCCCGCCCCGCCCGCCTTTACTAAGATGGCGGCGATGGCTACGCTCGCCTGAGTCCCGCACCGCCAGCCTTTACAAAGATGGCGGCGACCGCGGGCCGCTTGTTGAGCGGGACGGGAGGTGCGTAGCTCCGACGTGGCTGGGCAACAGAGGCCCAGGCTTCGAGGCCTGCCTGCAAAAACGGTGAAAGGTAGGAAAATTATAGAGGTTAGCGAAAACATTTACAAATTAATTAACTTTTTTAAAAAACAATTTGTGTTTTAAAAGCAACTTTTTTTTTTGCTGGAAATCTAGATTTGAAAAGAAATGCGCAGAAAGTGGGAAAAAGAAATGAAGAGTTTGGAATCAAGATGGCGGCCACTTACCTCAACTCAGAAGCATTAGGCCCGCCCACACACGCACCGATTGGTCAACCATCAGGTCACTGAACTGTGGGATTGGTCAATCGTCACGTCACTCGATGCTAATGAGCGGATAATAAGTGGAATTTTGAAAGTTTTTTGGATACCATCGGCACAATCTTTGTCCGACCAAAAAGTAAATATGCCTATGAGAGTCCCCTAATGATATGCTTTCCTTTGATATAACATATGTGTAGGTACGCTCTATAACTTTTGATTGTATAGACGGAAAGACAGACAGAGAGACAGAGAGACTCAGAGACAGACAGAGAGACAGACATACTGTTTTACATATACTACCTGGAGTGCCCGGCGGTGACGAGGCTTTTTTGAGGGCCTGTTGTTGTTGGAAGAGAGAGAGAGAGTGACTGGGGGAAGAGAGAGAGCGACTGGGGGGAAGAGAGAGAGCGACTGGGGGGAAGAGAGAGAGCGACTGGGGGAAGAGAGAGAGCGCCTGGGGGGAAGAGAGAGAGAGACTGGGGGGAAGAGAGAGAGCGACTGGGGGGAAGAGAGAGAGCGACTGGGGGAAGAGAGAGAGCGACTGGGGGGAAGAGAGAGAGCGACTGGGGGGAAGAGAGAGAGAGACTGGAGGGAAGAGAGTGCGACTGGGGGGGAAGAGAGAGAGCGGACTGGGGGAAGAGAGAGAGTGACTGGGGGGAAGAGAGAGAGCGACTGGGGGAAGAGAGAGAGCGACTGGGAGGAAGAGAGAGAGCGACTGGGGGAAGAGAGAGAGCGACTGGGGCGAAGAGAGAGCGCGACTGGGGGGAAGAGAGAGAGCGACTGGGGGGAAGAGAGAGAGCGACTGGGGAAGAGAGAGAGCGACTGGGGGGGAAGAGAGAGAGCGACTGGGGGGAGAAGAGAGAGAGAGAGACTGGGGGGAGAAGAGAGAGCGACTGGGGGGAAGAGAGAGAACGACTGGGGGAAGAGAGAGAGCGACTGGGGGGAGAAGAGAGAGAGAGAGACTGGGGGAGAAGAGAGAGAGAGAGAGAGACTGGGGGAGAGAGAGAGAGACGGGAGAGAGAGAGAGACTGGGGAGAGAGAGAGAGAGAGACTGGGGGAGAGAGAGAGACTGGGGAGAGAGAGAGAGAGAGACTGGGGGAGAGAGAGAGAGACTGGGAGAGAGAGAGGAGAGAGAGACTGGGGGAGAGAGAGACTGGGGGGAGAGAGACTGGGGGGAGAGAGAGAGGGGGGAGAGAGAGAGAGAGGGGGAGAGAGAGAGAGGGGGAGGGAGGGGGGAGAGAGAGAGAGAGGGGGAGGGAGGGGGGAGAGAGAGAGAGGGGGAGGGAGGGGGCAGAGAGAGAGGGGGGAGGGAGGGAGAGAGGGGGAGGGAGGGGAGAGAGAGAGAGGGGGAGGGAGGGGGGAGAGAGAGAGGGGGAGGAGAGAGAGAGGGGGAGGGAGGGGGGAGAGAGAGAGTGGGAGGGAGGGGGGAGAGAGAGAGGGGGAGGGAGGGGGGAGAGAGAGAGGGGGAGGGAGGGGGGGAGAGAGAGAGGGGGGAGGGAGGGAGAGAGAGAGAGAGTGGGAGGGAGGGGGGAGAGAGAGAGGGGGAGGGAGGGGGGAGAGAGAGAGGGGGAGGGAGGGGGGAGAGAGAGAGGGGGAGGGAGGGGGGAGAGAGAGAGGAGGAGGGAGGGGGAGAGAGAGAGGGGGAGAGAGAGAGCATGAGGCAGGGGGTGAGAGAGAGAGGGTGAGGCAGGGGGGAGAGAGAGGGGGAGAGGGGAGAGGGGGAGGGGGGAGAGGGGGGAGAGTGGGGGAGGGAGGGGGGAGAGGGGACGGGGGAGAGGGGAGGGGGAGGAGAGAGAGACAGAGGGAAGGAGAGAGAGAGGGTGAGTGGCCCGCGGCCGCAAATGGAGACAAGCCCCGGGCACGGGCGTGAGACGGCTTGAGGCTGCGAGAGATGGCCGGGCCCGGTTGCCGGGGTAACTCTTCCCCCCCCCTCCCGAGCCCCGCCCCCCACCCTCCCGAGCCCCACTCTCCGCACTCCTGAGCCCCGCCCTCCCGAGCTGGCTTCAAGACCGCCGATTGCGGCTGGGTCTGCGCTGGAGCCAAGCCCCGGGAACCGGAGTGAGCCGGCTTGAGGCTGTGAGAGAGGGCCGGGCCCGGTTGCCAGGGTAACCCTTCCCCCCATTCCCGCCCTCCCGAGCCCCGCCCCCTGCCCGAGCCGGCTTCAAGACCGCCGATTCGCTCGCGCTCCGAGCCGACGTTGACGCGCACTGACTCCCGGCTCGCCCGCCTTTACAATGATGGCGGCGATGGCTACGCTCGCCTCAGTCCCGCGCCGCCAGCCTTTAGAAAGATGGCGGTGATTGCGGGCCGCTTGTTGAGCGGGACGGGAGGTGCGCAGCTCCGGCGTGGCTGGGGAACAGAGGCCCAGGCTTCGAGGCCTGCCTGCAAAAACGGTGAAAGGTAGGAAAATTATAGCGGTTAGAGAAAACATTTACAAATTAATTAACTTTTTTTAAAAAACAATTTGTGTTTTAAAAGCAACTTTTTTTTTTGCTGGAAATCTAGATTTCAAAAGAAATACGCAGAAAGTGGGAAAAAGAAATGAAGAGTTTGGAATCAAGATGGCAGCCACTCACCTCAACTCAGAAGCATTAGGCCCGCCCACACACGCACCGATTGGTCAACCATCAGGTCACTGAACTGCAGGATTGGTCAATCGTCACGTCACTCGATGCTAATGAGCGGATAATGAGTGGAATTTTGAAAGTTTTTTGGATACCGTCGGCACAATCTTTGTCCGACCAAAAAGTAAATATGCCTATGAGAGTCCCCTAATGATATGCTTTCCTTTGATATAACATATGTGTAGGTACGCTCTATAACTTTTGATTGTATAGCCGGAGAGACAGACAGAGAGACAGAGAGACTAAGAGACAGACAGAGAGACAGAAAGAGAGACATACTGTTTTACATATACTACCTGGAGTGCCCGGCAGTGACGAGGCTTTTTTGAGGGCATGTTGTTGTTGGAAGAGAGAGAGAGAGCGACTGGGGGGAAGAGAGAGAGCGACTGGGGAGTAGAGAGAGAGCGACTGGGGGGAAGAGAGAGAAAGTCTGGGGGAAGAGAGAGAGCGACTGGGGGGAAGAGAGAGAGAGACTGGGGGGAAGAGAGAGAGCGACTGGGGGGAAGAGAGAGAGCGACTGGGGGAAGAGAGAGAGCGACGGGGGAAGAGAGAGAGCGACTGGGGGAAGAGAGAGTGCGACAGGGGGGTGAAGAGAGAGAGCGACGGGGGGGAAGAGAGAGAGCGACTGGGGGAAGAGAGAGAGCGACTGGGGGAAGAGAGAGAGCGACTGGGGGGGAAGAGAGAGAGCGATGTGGGGGGGAAGAGTGAGAGCGACTGGGGGGAAGAGAGAGAGCGACGGGGGGGAAGAGAGAGAGCGACTGGGGGGAAGAGAGAGAGTGACTGGGGGGAAGAGAGAGAGCGACTGGGGGAAGAGAGAGAGCGATTGGGGGGAAGAGAGAGAGCGACTGGGGAGAAGAGAGAACGACTGGGGGGAAGAGAGAGAGCGACTGGGGGGAAGAGAGAGGGCGACTGGGGGAAGAGAGAGAGCGACGGGGTAGAGAGAGAGTGGACTGGGGGGAAGAGAGAGAGCGACTGGGGGGAAGAGAGAGAGCGACTGGGGGGAAGAGAGTGAGCGACTGGGGGGAAGAGAGAGAGCGACTGGGGTGAAGAGAGAGAGCGACTGGGGGGAAGAGAGGGAGCGACTGGGGGGAAGAGAGAGCGACTGGGGCGAAGAGAGAGAGCGACTGGGGGGAAGAGAGAGAGCGACTGGGGGGAAGAGAGAGAGCGACTGGGGGAAGAGAGAGAGCGACTGGGGGGAAGAGAGCGACTGGGGGGAGAAGAGAGAGAGAGAGACTGGGGGGAGAAGAGAGAGAGAGAGACTGGGGGGAAGAGAGAGAGCGACGGGGGGAAGAGAGAGAGCGACTGGGGGGAAGAGAGAGAGCGACTGGGGCGAAGAGAGACTGGGGGGAAGAGAGAGAGCGACGGGGGGAAGAGAGAGAGCGACTGGGGGGAAGAGAGAGAGCGACTGGGGGCAAGAGAGAGAGCGACGGGGGGAAGAGAGAGAGCGACTGGGGGGAAACAGAGAGTGCGACAGGGGGGTGAAGAGAGAGCGACGGGGGGGGGGAAGAGTGAGAGCGACTGGGGGGAAGAGAGAGAGCGACTGGGGGGAAGAGAGAGAGCGACTGGGGGGAAGAGAGAGAGCGATGGGGGGGAAGTGTGAGAGTGACTGGGGGGGAAGAGAGAGAGCGACGGGGGGGAAGAGAGAGAGCGACTGGGGGAAGAGAGAGAGCGACTGGGGGGAAGAGAGAGAGCGACTTGGGGGAAGAGAGAGAGCGGCGGGGGGAAGAGAGAGAGCGACTGGGGGAAGAGAGAGCGCGACTGGGGGGAAGAAAGAGTGACTGGGGGGAAGAGAGAAAGCAACTGGGGGGAAGAGAGAGAGCGACTGGGGGGAAGAGAGAGAGCGACTGGGGGGAAGAGTGAGAGCGACTGGGGGGCACACCCGAGCCCCGCCCTCCCGAGCTGGATTCAAGACCGCCGATTGTGGCTGGGTCTGCGCTGGAGCCAAGCCCCGGGAACGGGCGTGAGCCGGCTTGAGGCTGTGAGAAAGGGCCGGGCCCGGTTGCCGGGGTAACCCTTCCCCCCCTTCCCGAGCCCCGCCCCCCGCCCGAGCCGGCTTCAAGACCGCCGATTCGCTCGCGCTCCGGGCCGACGTTGACGCGCACTGACTCCCGCCCCGCCCGCCTTTACTAAGATGGCGGCGATGGCTACGCTCGCCTGAGTCCCGCACCGCCAGCCTTTACAAAGATGGCGGCGACCGCGGGCCGCTTGTTGAGCGGGACGGGAGGTGCGTAGCTCCGACGTGGCTGGGCAACAGAGGCCCAGGCTTCGAGGCCTGCCTGCAAAAACGGTGAAAGGTAGGAAAATTATAGAGGTTAGCGAAAACATTTACAAATTAATTAACTTTTTTAAAAAACAATTTGTGTTTTAAAAGCAACTTTTTTTTTTGCTGGAAATCTAGATTTGAAAAGAAATGCGCAGAAAGTGGGAAAAAGAAATGAAGAGTTTGGAATCAAGATGGCGGCCACTTACCTCAACTCAGAAGCATTAGGCCCGCCCACACACGCACCGATTGGTCAACCATCAGGTCACTGAACTGTGGGATTGGTCAATCGTCACGTCACTCGATGCTAATGAGCGGATAATAAGTGGAATTTTGAAAGTTTTTTGGATACCATCGGCACAATCTTTGTCCGACCAAAAAGTAAATATGCCTATGAGAGTCCCCTAATGATATGCTTTCCTTTGATATAACATATGTGTAGGTACGCTCTATAACTTTTGATTGTATAGACGGAAAGACAGACAGAGAGACAGAGAGACTCAGAGACAGACAGAGAGACAGACATACTGTTTTACATATACTACCTGGAGTGCCCGGCGGTGACGAGGCTTTTTGAGGGCCTGTTGTTGTTGGAAGAGAGAGAGAGAGTGACTGGGGGGAAGAGAGAGAGCGACTGGGGGGAAGAGAGAGAGCGACTGGGGGGAAGAGAGAGAGCGACTGGGGGGAAGAGAGAGAGCGCCTGGGGGGAAGAGAGAGAGAGACTGGGGGGAAGAGAGAGAGCGACTGGGGGGAAGAGAGAGAGCGACTGGGGGAAGAGAGAGAGCGACTGGGGGGAAGAGAGAGAGCGACTGGGGGGAAGAGAGAGAGAGACTGGAGGGAAGAGAGTGCGACTGGGGGGAAGAGAGAGAGCGACTGGGGGAAGAGAGAGAGTGACTGGGGGGAAGAGAGAGAGCGACTGGGGGAAGAGAGAGAGCGACTGGGAGGAAGAGAGAGAGCGACTGGGGGAAGAGAGAGAGCGACTGGGGCGAAGAGAGAGCGCGACTGGGGGGAAGAGAGAGAGCGACTGGGGGGAAGAGAGAGAGCGACTGGGGAAGAGAGAGAGCGACTGGGGGGAAGAGAGAGAGCGACTGGGGGGAGAAGAGAGAGAGAGAGACTGGGGGGAGAAGAGAGAGCGACTGGGGGGAAGAGAGAGAACGACTGGGGGAAGAGAGAGAGCGACTGGGGGGAGAAGAGAGAGAGAGAGACTGGGGGGAGAAGAGAGAGAGAGAGAGAGACTGGGGGAGAGAGAGAGAGACGGGGAGAGAGAGAGAGACTGGGGAGAGAGAGAGAGAGAGACTGGGGGAGAGAGAGAGACTGGGGAGAGAGAGAGAGAGAGACTGGGGGAGAGAGAGAGAGACTGGGAGAGAGAGAGAGAGAGACTGGGGGAGAGAGAGACTGGGGGGAGAGAGACTGGGGGGAGAGAGAGAGGGGGGAGAGAGAGAGAGAGGGGGAGAGAGAGAGAGGGGGAGGGAGGGGGGAGAGAGAGAGAGAGGGGGAGGGAGGGGGGAGAGAGAGAGAGGGGGAGGGAGGGGGCAGAGAGAGAGGGGGAGGGAGGGAGAGAGGGGGAGGGAGGGGAGAGAGAGAGAGGGGGAGGGAGGGGGGAGAGAGAGAGGGGGAGGAGAGAGAGAGGGGGAGGGAGGGGGGAGAGAGAGAGTGGGAGGGAGGGGGGAGAGAGAGAGGGGGAGGGAGGGGGGAGAGAGAGAGGGGGAGGGAGGGGGGAGAGAGAGAGGGGGAGGGAGGGAGGAGAGAGAGAGAGTGGGAGGGAGGGGGGAGAGAGAGAGGGGGAGGGAGGGGGGAGAGAGAGAGGGGGAGGGAGGGGGGAGAGAGAGAGGGGGAGGGAGGGGGGAGAGAGAGAGGAGGAGGGAGGGGGAGAGAGAGAGGGGGAGAGAGAGAGCATGAGGCAGGGGGTGAGAGAGAGAGGGTGAGGCAGGGGGGAGAGAGAGGGGGAGAGGGGAGAGGGGGAGGGGGGAGAGGGGGGAGAGTGGGGAGGGAGGGGGGAGAGGGGACGGGGGAGAGGGGAGGGGGAGGAGAGAGAGACAGAGGGAAGGAGAGAGAGAGGGTGAGTGGCCCGCGGCCGCAAATGGAGACAAGCCCCGGGCACGGGCGTGAGACGGCTTGAGGCTGCGAGAGATGGCCGGGCCCGGTTGCCGGGGTAACTCTTCCCCCCCCTCCCGAGCCCCGCCCCCCACCCTCCCGAGCCCCACTCTCCGCACTCCTGAGCCCCGCCCTCCCGAGCTGGCTTCAAGACCGCCGATTGCGGCTGGGTCTGCGCTGGAGCCAAGCCCCGGGAACCGGAGTGAGCCGGCTTGAGGCTGTGAGAGAGGGCCGGGCCCGGTTGCCAGGGTAACCCTTCCCCCCATTCCCGCCCTCCCGAGCCCCGCCCCCTGCCCGAGCCGGCTTCAAGACCGCCGATTCGCTCGCGCTCCGAGCCGACGTTGACGCGCACTGACTCCCGGCTCGCCCGCCTTTACAATGATGGCGGCGATGGCTACGCTCGCCTCAGTCCCGCGCCGCCAGCCTTTAGAAAGATGGCGGTGATTGCGGGCCGCTTGTTGAGCGGGACGGGAGGTGCGCAGCTCCGGCGTGGCTGGGGAACAGAGGCCCAGGCTTCGAGGCCTGCCTGCAAAAACGGTGAAAGGTAGGAAAATTATAGCGGTTAGAGAAAACATTTACAAATTAATTAACTTTTTTAAAAAACAATTTGTGTTTTAAAAGCAACTTTTTTTTTTGCTGGAAATCTAGATTTCAAAAGAAATACGCAGAAAGTGGGAAAAAGAAATGAAGAGTTTGGAATCAAGATGGCAGCCACTCACCTCAACTCAGAAGCATTAGGCCCGCCCACACACGCACCGATTGGTCAACCATCAGGTCACTGAACTGCAGGATTGGTCAATCGTCACGTCACTCGATGCTAATGAGCGGATAATGAGTGGAATTTTGAAAGTTTTTTGGATACCGTCGGCACAATCTTTGTCCGACCAAAAAGTAAATATGCCTATGAGAGTCCCCTAATGATATGCTTTCCTTTGATATAACATATGTGTAGGTACGCTCTATAACTTTTGATTGTATAGCCGGAGAGACAGACAGAGAGACAGAGAGACTAAGAGACAGACAGAGAGACAGAAAGAGAGACATACTGTTTTACATATACTACCTGGAGTGCCCGGCAGTGACGAGGCTTTTTTGAGGGCATGTTGTTGTTGGAAGAGAGAGAGAGAGCGACTGGGGGGAAGAGAGAGAGCGACTGGGGAGTAGAGAGAGAGCGACTGGGGGGAAGAGAGAGAAAGTCTGGGGGAAGAGAGAGAGCGACTGGGGGGAAGAGAGAGAGAGACTGGGGGGAAGAGAGAGAGCGACTGGGGGGAAGAGAGAGAGCGACTGGGGGAAGAGAGAGAGCGACGGGGGAAGAGAGAGAGCGACTGGGGGGAAGAGAGAGTGCGACAGGGGGGTGAAGAGAGAGAGCGACGGGGGGGAAGAGAGAGAGCGACTGGGGGGAAGAGAGAGAGCGACTGGGGGAAGAGAGAGAGCGACTGGGGGGGAAGAGAGAGAGCGATGGGGGGGAAGAGTGAGAGCGACTGGGGGGGAAGAGAGAGAGCGACGGGGGGGAAGAGAGAGAGCGACTGGGGGGAAGAGAGAGAGTGACTGGGGGGAAGAGAGAGAGCGACTGGGGGAAGAGAGAGAGCGATTGGGGGGAAGAGAGAGAGCGACTGGGGAGAAGAGAGAACGACTGGGGGGAAGAGAGAGAGCGACTGGGGGGAAGAGAGAGGGCGACTGGGGGAAGAGAGAGAGCGACGGGGTAGAGAGAGAGTGACTGGGGGGAAGAGAGAGAGCGACTGGGGGGAAGAGAGAGAGCGACTGGGGGGAAGAGAGTGAGCGACTGGGGGGAAGAGAGAGAGCGACTGGGGTGAAGAGAGAGAGCGACTGGGGGGAAGAGAGGGAGCGACTGGGGGGAAGAGAGAGCGACTGGGGCGAAGAGAGAGAGCGACTGGGGGGAAGAGAGAGAGCGACTGGGGGGAAGAGAGAGAGCGACTGGGGGAAGAGAGAGAGTGACTGGGGGGAAGAGAGCGACTGGGGGGAGAAGAGAGAGAGAGAGACTGGGGGGAGAAGAGAGAGAGAGAGACTGGGGGGAAGAGAGAGAGCGACGGGGGGAAGAGAGAGAGCGACTGGGGGAAGAGAGAGAGCGACTGGGGCGAAGAGAGAGCGCGACTGGGGGGAAGAGAGAGAGCGACTGGGGGAAGAGAGAGAGCGACTGGGGAAGAGAGAGAGCGACTGGGGGGAAGAGAGAGAGCGATTGGGGGAAGAGAGAGAGCGACTGGGGGGAAGAGAGAGAGCGACTGGGGGAAGAGAAAAAGCGACTGGGGGGAAGAGAGAGAGCGACTGGGGGGGAGAGAGAGACTGGGGGGAAGAGAGAGAGTGACTGGGGGAAGAGAGAGAACGACTGGGGGGCAGAGAGAGGGCGACTGGGGGAAGAGAGAGAGCGACTGGGGGAAGAGAGAGAGCGACTGGGGGGAAGAGAGAGCGACTGGGGGGAAGAGAGAGAGCGACTGGGGGGAAGAGAGAGAGAGACTGGGTGGAAGAGAGAGCGACTGGGGGGAAGAGAGAGAGCGACTGGAGGGAAGAGAGAGAGCGACTGGGGGGAAGAGAGAGAGCGACTGGGGGGAAGAGAGAGAGCGACTGGGGGGAAGAGAGAGAGCGACTGGGAGGAAGAGAGAGAGCGACTGGGGGGAAGAGAGAGCGCGACTGGGAGGAAGAGAGAGAGCGACGGGGGGAAGAGAGAGAGCGACTGGGGGGAAGAGAGAGCGCGACTGGGAGGAAGAGAGAGAGCGACGGGGGGAAGAGAGAGAGCGACTGGGGGGAAGAGAGAGAGAGTGACTGAGGGGAAGAGAGAGAGCAACTTGGGGGAAGAGAGAGAGCGACTGGGGAGAAGAAAGAGCGACTGGGGGGAAGAGAGAGAGCGACGGGGGAAGAGAGAGAGCGACTGGGGGAAGGGCGAGAGCGACGGGGGTAGAGAGAGAGCGACTGGGGGGAAGAGAGAGAGCGACTGGGGGGAAGAGAGAGAGCGACTGGGGTGGAGAGAGAGAGCGACTGGGGGGAAGAGAGAGAGCGACCGGGGGGAAGAGAGAGAGCGACTGGGGGGAAGAGAGAGAGCGACTGGGGGGAAGAGAGAGAGCGACTGGGGGGAAGAGAGAGAGCGACTGGGGGAAGAGAGAGCGACTGGGGGGAAGAGAGAAAGCGACTGGGGGGAGAAGAGAGAGAGAGAGACTGGGGGGAGAAGAGAGAGAGAGAGAGAGACTGGGGCGAAGAGAGAGAGCGACTGGGGGAAGAGAGAGAGCGACTGGGGGGAAGAGAGAGAGCGACGGGGAAGAGAGAGAGCGACTGGGGGGAAGAGAGAGCAACTGGGGGCAAGAGAGAGAGCGACGTGGGGAAGAGAGAGAGCGACTGGGGGGGGAAGAGAGAGTGTGACAGGGGGGAAGAGAGAGAGAGACTGGGGGGAAGAGAGAGAGCGACTGGGGGGCAGAGAGAGGGCAACTGGGGGAAGAGAGAGAGCGACTGGGGAAAGAGAGAGAGCGACTGGGGGGGAAGAGAGAGAGCGACTGGGGGGAAGAGAGAGAGCGACGGGGGGAAGAGAGAGAGCGACTGGGAGGAAGAGAGAGACGACTAGCGGGAAGAGAGAGAGCGACTGAGGGGAAGAGAGAGAGAGCGACTGAGGGGAAGAGAGAGAGCGACTGGGGGGAAGAGAGAGAGCGACTGGGGGGAAGAGAGAGAGCGACTTGGGGGAAGAGATTGCGCGAGTGGGGGGAAGAGAGAGAGCGACTGGGGGGAAGAGAGAGAGCTATTGGGGGGAAGAGAGAGAGCGACTGGGGGAAGAGAGAGAGTGACTGGGGGAAAGAGAGAGAGAGCGACTGGGGGAAAGAGAGAGAGAGCGACTGGGGGGAAGAGAGAGAGCAACTGGGGGGAAGAGAGAGAGCGACTGGGGGGAAGAGAGAGAGCGACTGGGGGGAAGAGAGAGAGCGAATGGGGGAAGAGAGAGAGCGACTGGGGGGAAGAGAGAGAGCGACGGGGGGAAGAGAGAGAGCAACTGGGGGGGCGATGAGAGAGTGCGACAGGGGGGTGAAGAGAGAGAGCGACGGGGGGAAAGAGAGAGAGCGACTGGGGGAAGAGAGAGAGCGACTGGGGGGAAGAGAGAGAGCGACTGGGGGGAAGGGGAGGGGGAGAGGGGGAAGGGGAGGGGGAGAGAGGAAGGGGGGAAGGGGAGGGGGAGAGGGGGAACGGGAGGGGGAGAGGGGGAAGGGGAGGGGGGAAGGGGAGGGGGAGAGCGGGAAGGGGGGAGAGGGAGGGGGGAGGGAGAGAGGGGAGGGGGGAAGGGGAGGGGGAGAGGGGTAAGGGGGGGAGAGGGAGGGGGGAGGGGGGGGGTGGGGGGAGGGGTGGAGGGAGGGGGAGTGGAGGGGGGGAGGGGAGGAGGGGGAGGGGAGGGAGAGGGGGAGGGGGCGGGGGAGAAGGGGGAGGGGAGGTGGAGGGGGAGGGAGGGAGTGTGGGCGGGGGAGGTGGTGTGTGTGGGGGGTGAGGGGCGGGGTGGGAAGGTGTGGTTGAGGGGAACGGTGGGGGAAGGAGGGGGGCAGGGGAAGGTGGGGGGGAGGGGGGTGTAGGGGGAGGGGGGGTGTGTGTGGGGGGGGAGGGTGGTGTTACGTCCGTGTATAATGAGACACAGCCTGCGGAGAACGGTACAACGGTGTTTACTCAACGTGGCTCAGACTGCAACTGATCTTTACTGCTCAGGCTATATACAGGTGTGGTCACTGCCGGTACTGCAGTATACATGAGCTGTAAAAGATAGTTCCCCACTTAAAGGTATATACATTACAATTCCTCCCCTTTTAGATTAACAGTACCATAACACTCATTTAACAATTAAATATCAAACTAATTACAATCAACACTTTTAGCATGCAACATTAGCTGAAAATAGTCTATTTATATATTCAGTCTTTGGGGAGGCTTCCTGATCCTTTCTGGATAGCGCCTTTCCCGAGTGTCTTGCTCTTGGTGCGGAGGCGATTCTGGCCCCCTGTCGTCGGTTGGTTCATCAGCTTCCGATGCTACTGTTTCTGGGGTCGATGCTACCTGTACGTCGGGTTCATCACCAGGTACGTATGGGCGAGGCATGGGGTTGACTTGTTCCTGTGACTCTAGGATCTGGTCAGCATGGCGTCTCACGATGCTCTCCCCAACGTCCACTGTGTAGATTAGTGGGCCCTGCCGTGTGCATATCGTTCCTGGCTGCCATTTTTCTGTTCGGTAGTCCGCGGGCCAAGACTGGTTGCCCTACATTGAAGCTCCTTGTTGGCTACTCATGGATGTGCTGGAATTGCTTACTCTCAACATCTCTTCGTACTTTTGGTCTGAGCAAATCCAGGCGAGATCTTAACCTTCGGTTAAAGAACATCATGGCTGGGGCCTGGTTGGTGACTGCATGTGTCGCATTCCGGTAGGCGAACAGGAAATTGTCCACCTTGTGCTGCAGCGGAATGTTGTCATTGTACCTAGCCTTTATTGCCTTCTTAAAGGTTTGTACGAACCTCTCAGCCAATCCATTTGTGGCTGGATGATACGGGGCGGATGTGTAATGCCTTACCCAATTCTTTTTCAAGAACCTCCGGAACTCTTCGGACACAAACTGTGGTCCGTTGTCGGAGCAAATCTGTTCTGGCAAGCCATTCCTGGCAAAAATGGTCCGTAGGACTGCAATAGTTTTCTCCGTGGTGGTGGAGGACATTTTGATGACCTCAGGCCATTTCGAGTGCGCATCCACGGCTATTAAAAACATTGAGTCCATGAATGGACCAGCAAAATCAATATGCACCCGTTGCCATGGAGATGAGGGCCACTCCCATGGGTGTAGAGGGCCCTGTGGTGGTGCATTTTGGACTCTCTGGCATCCTGAGCAGCTCTTGGTCAGGTCCTCGATTTGCTGATCGATCCCCGGCCACCACACATAAGCCCTGGCTAGGCTTTTCATTTTTACCCCTCCCAGATGACCCTCATGAAGCTCATTGAGCACTCTATCCCTTAACTTGGGTGGAATTACCACTCGGGTTCCACACATCAAGGTCCCCCGGCACACTGACAGCTGTTCTCTCCCTGTCGAGAATGCTGGCAACAGTGGGTCGCCATCTGCTGGCCATCCCTTCACCGTCAAATCATATACCCGAGACAGTGTCGGGTCATTTCGGGTTTCCTTTTCGATACAAGCGTTGTTACTGGTAGGTATTCAACTATAGTCGAATGAAATATTTCGACAGGATCCACTGCTGGTGCTCCCTCCGCAGTAGGCAGTGGCAGGCGTGATAGCCCATCAGCATTTCCATGCTGTTTCGTGCCCTTATATTCAATGTCATAGTGGTGCACCCCTAGAAAAGGTGACCATCTTTGTAGTCGTTGCGCAGTCATCACCGGAACGCCCTTCTTCGGATTAAAAATGGAGACAAGAGGCTGGTGATCAGTCAGCAAGGTGAATTTCTGCCCGTGCAGATAGTGATTGAACTTTTTCACTCCCCACACTAGGCTGAGGGCCTCCCTGTCAATCTGGGCATAGTTACGCTCGGTTGAGGTTAGTGATCGTGATGCGAAGGCTATTGGCCTCTCTGAGCCGTCCGAGAGTTTGTGCGACAGCACCGCTCCAATGCCGTAGGGTGACGCATCACATGCCAACCGAATTGGTAAGACTGGGTTGTAATGGGCCAATACCTCTTTCGATGTGATTAGTGTTTTGCTCTTCTGGAAAGCTCGTCTACATTCGTCACTCCACTTCCATGGCACCCCAGTTTGCAGTAAGGTGTTCAGTGGGTGTAGTATTGGAGACAAATTTGGCAAGAACTTATGGTAGTAGTTTACCAGCCCGAGGAACGACCTCAGTTGTGACACATTTTCCGGTGCTGGAGCCTTGACTGCTGCCTCAATCTTCTCTGGGGACTTATGTAACCCCTCTTTATCGATAATGTGGCCACAATACGAGATCTGTTTTCTAAAAAACTCGCATTTGGGGCAGTTAGCTCGGAGCCCATATTCCTGCAATCTAGTGAGCACCTGCTCCAGGTTGGCAAGGTGATCACTGTCATTTTCGCCCGTGACCAGGATGTCATCCACATAACACTGGGTCCCTGGGATCCCTTGCAGGACTTGTTCCATTGCCCTCTGCCAAATAGCCGGAGCTGATGCTACCCCGAATACCAGCCGGTTGTATTGGTAGAGACCTTTATGGGTGTTGATTGTGAGGTATTTTTTTGATGCTTCTTCTACCTCCATTTGCAGATACGCCTGGGCCAGATCAATCTTAGTGAAGCATTTCCCTCCAGATAGCGAGGCGAAAATATCTTCAATCCACGGAAGTGGATATTGTACGGTGTGAAGGACCGGGTTCACTGTTACCTTAAAGTCCCCACAGATGCGAACCTTCCTTGGTTCCCCAGGCGTGCTGCTCAACGACTTTTTCATCACAGGGACGATGGGTGTAGCCCACTTGCTCCAGTCTACCTTGGACAGTACTCCTGAACGTTCCAGACTCTCCAGCTCTGCTTCGACGGCTGGGCGGATCGCATAAGGTACCGGTCTGGCCTTAAAAAATTTTGGGCTTGCGTTTTCTTCAATTTTAATCGTCGCTGTCATGCCTTTTAGTGTTCCGAGTCCTTGCTGGAACACTTCTTTCACGTCAGTTAGGATCTTTGACAGTCGCCCAGGTGTGATGTCGTCATCCTTTTTGTCAGCCACAGTCAGTGCCTGTATGGAATGCCAATCCAGTTATATTTTCCGGATCCATTCACGTCCCAGTAATGGTGGTCCTCCATCTTGCAATACATACAGGTCTAGTTTTGGTGTTTCCTTACCGTTATATATAACGGTCACCCTTATTTTTCCTTTGGGGTAGACTTTTTGCCCCGTGTACGTCTTCAAAATAATTTTTGTGTCTCTCAAGGGTATGTGTGAGAATAGCCGCTCGTAGTCCCGTCGGTTTATGACTGTTAGGGCAGATCCTGTGTCCAATTCCATCTTTACCTGGACTCCTGCTATCTTGAGAGTGACCCAAATGGTTCGGTGATCCTCCGTTGTGATCACATTATGTAGTTTCAGACAACTCAGTTCCCTGCTTTCGGAGTCGTTATCACTCTTTTGTTCGTCTGAACTATTCTCCGTCATCTTATGTACCTTCTTGTACTTTCCTTTGGTCGGTTTCTTATTGCTGGTTTTCTTTCCCGACCTGCAGACTCGTGCTATGTGTTCTACTTTTCCACACTGTCTGCACACTTTGTCTTTGAACCAGCAATCATTCTGGTCGTGTGTTGTTCTGCCGCAGCGATAGCACTTCTCTGTTCCATATGACATTTCGTTTGTGCCATACTCTTGCGGTCTCTGTTGTATCTCTGCAGTGCCCCGTGCTGCTGCTTCATATGATACCGCAATGCTGAAAGCCTTTTCCAGCGTAAGGTCCTTTTCAGATAAAAGCCGTTTCTGGGTTCCTTCACTTTGAAGCCCACACACAAACTTGTCCCTTAAGGTATCTGCCAGTCCCGCTCCAAACTGCAGTGTTTTGATAGTTTGCGCAGTTCTGTTAAATAATCAGCATTGCTTTCATCCTTATGCTGGTTCCGTTTGTGAAACTTGAATCTTTCTGCTATCAGCAGCGGTCGTGGGGTTTAAATATTCCCTTTAGTATCATTACTATGTCTTCAAAACTCTTTTCCATTGGCTTTGTTGGGGTTACTAGATTTTCGTAATAAACCATACGTCTTTGCACCCATTAAATTTAACAATACCGATGCTTTCTTGTCATCTGACACCCTCATTTGTCTCGCAGTACACCTCTATTCGTTCGACAGATGTAGTCCAATCTTCGACTTGCATTGTCAAATGCGGTGATACTGCCACTCTTCGGCATTTTGGGTGTGGTTTAAAATGACGTCTCCCAATGGCTTAAAATGGCGTCTCACGCGCTTTCCTTCCTCCCCTGCTGCTGCCAACGCCGCTCCCAGCGGTTCTCGTGGCAATGGTGGCGCCCTGTAGGTTTCGCGCGATTCTCCTGCGCTTTTGCTAACGCCGCTCTCGGTGGTCCTCGTGGCAATGGCGGCGCCTCGCGGGTTTCTGCGCGTCTCTCTCTCCCGTCTCGTCCGACGCTGCTCGGCCCCTGAACACCAGCTGCGCCCTGTGTGCTCTGCCCCCTCTCTCTCTCCCCCGTCGATGCTGCTCGGCCCTTTGCTGTGCCGCTCGGTCGGGCTCTAGCCCGCCGCTGTCCGGGAAGGGTCTGCGCACTACCTGTTGCCAGCCCGTTTCGCTGGACCACCTCAACTGGAAAGCCAAGCCTGGCTCTCGACAGCCTCCCCCGCAATTCTCAAGTCTCTGCTGGATGACTGCGGGCGGTTGCCCGTGGTCGACGCCCGAGTCTCTGGCCTTGACCTCCAATCCACTGATCTCCAGGAACGAATCCCCGGGAGGTGATGCAGAGTTGCAGGTAGGTTCGAACCTGCCTTGTCGCCAATTTTACGTCCGTGTATAATGAGACACGGACTGCGGAGAACGGTACAACGGTGTTTACTCAACATGGCTCAGACTGCAACTGATCTGTACAGATTACTACTCAGGCTATATACAGGTGTGGTCACTGCCGGTACTGCAGTATACATGAGCTGTAAAAGATAGTTCCTTAAAGGTATATACAATACAGGGGGGTGGGGAGGTGTGGTGGGGGGGGAATGGTGGGGGAAGGAGGGGGGAGGGAAGGGTGGGGGGAAAGGGAGGGGGGAAGGGAGGCAGGGGGAAAGGGAGGGGGGCAAGGGAGGGGGGGAGAAAAGAGGTGGGGAGCCAGCAGGCCCTCTCCCCTCTGCTGGCGATGGCTCCGCGGAGCTCCGTGCCACCTCACGCACTGACATGGCCCAGCCGAGCGCAGCGCCCCGGTCAGCCGGAGCCCCGCCCCCCGTCCTCCCGAGCACCACCCCACGCCCTCCCGAGGCCGGGCCTGAGGCGGCTTGAGACGGCCGATTGCGGCTGGCCGGGCCCGGTTGCTGGGGTAACCCTCCTCCCCTCTCCGCCCTCCCGATCTCTGGGCCTGGGCCTGAGCGGCTTGAGACAGCCGATTGCAGCTGGCCGACCCCGGTTGCCGGGGTAACCCTCTCCGCTCCCCCCTCCCACTACCCCCTCCCCCTCCCTCCCGAGCCCCGCCCCCCCTAACCTGCTCGCTTCCCTCTGCCCGCGGTCTGTGGGCCCTGTGTGGATGTGCACGTGCGCCATGCAGCGCGAGCGCGAATCAAGCGCGAGCAGCTTGCCGTGAGGCCAGCTGTGCGCCCAGCCAGCCTTTACCAAGATGGCTGGTTGCTGGTTCGGAATCGGGCCCAGCGGGACGGCCGGTGCGTAGCTCGGGCGTCGCTGGGCAACAGAGGCCCAGGCTACAAGGCCTGCAAAAACGGTGAAAGGTCGGAAAATTATAGAGGTTAGAGAAAAGATTTGCAAATGAATTAACTTTTTTTAAAAACAATTTGTGTTTTAAAAGCAACTGTTTTTTGCTGGAAATGTAGATTTGAAAAGAAACACGCAGAATACGGGAAAAAGAAATGAAGAGTTTGGAGTCAAGATGGCGGCCACTCACCTCAGTTCAGAATGATTAGGCCCGCCCACACACGCACCGATTGGTCAACCGTCTGGTCACTGAAGTGTAGGATTGGTCAATCGTCCTGTCACTCGACTCTAGGACGGCCTGCCCGCACGCGCAAGGAACCCGCCCCCGTGATGCAGCGATTGGTCGACCATCGGGTCGCTCGACTGTACAATTAGTCGACCTTCGCGTCGCTCGATGCTAATGAGCGGATAATGAGCGGAATTTTGAATAATGAGCGGATAATGAGCGGAATTTTGAACGTTTTCTGGATACCGTGGGCGCAATTTTTGTCCGACCGAAAAGTAAATACACTTATGACCGTTCCGGAATCGTAAGCTTTCTTTGATGTAACTCACGTGTAGGTACGCTCTATAACTTGAGAGTGTATAGCTGGACAGACAGACAGACAGACAAACAGACAGAATGACAGACAGAAGTACCGCTTTATATTTCGAAGATAGACTAGCTGGAGTGCCCGGCGGTGCTGAGGCTTTTTTGAGGGCATGTTGTTGTTGGAAGAGAGAGAGAGAGCGACTGGGGGGAAGAGAGAGAGCGACTGGGGGGAAGAGAGATAGCGACTGGGGGGAAGAGAGAGAGAGCGACTGGGGGGAAGAGAGAGAGTGACTGGGGGGAAGAGAGAGAGTGACTGGGGGAAGAGAGGGAGCGACTGGGGGGAAGAGAGAGAGCGACTGGGGGGAAGAGAGAGAGCGACTGGGGGGAAGAGAGAAAGCGACTGGGAAGAAGAGAGAGAGCGACTGGGAGGAAGAGAGAGAGCAACGGGGGGAGAAGAGAGAGAGAGAGACTGGGGGGAGAAGAGAGAGAGAGAGACTGGGGGAGAGAGAGAGAGAGAAACTGGGGGAGAGAGAGAGAGAGACTGGGGGGAGAGAGAAAGCGACTGGGGGGAAGAGAGAGAGCGACTGGGAGGAAGAGAGACTGGGGGGGGGAGAGAGAGAGGGAGGAGAGAGAGAGAGAGGGGGAGGGAGGGGAGAGAGAGAGGGGGAGGGAGGGGAGAGAGAGAGGAGGAGGGAGGGGGGAGAGAGAGAGGGGGAGGGGGAGGGAGGGGGAGAGTGAGAGAGAGGGGGAGGGAGGGGGAGAGAGAGAGAGGGGGGAGGGAGCGGGGAGAGAGAGAGAGAGGGGGGAGGGAGGGGGGAGAGAGAGAGAGAGGGGGAGGGAGGGGGGAGAGGGGGAGGGAGGGGGGAGAGAGAGAGGGGGAGGGAGGGAGGGGGGAAGGAGGGAGGGAGGGGGGAGGGAGGGATGAGGGAGGGGGCAGAGAGAGCGGGAGAGAGAGAGGGGGAGTGGGGGTGAGGGAGGGGGGCGGGGAGAGAGGGGCAGGGAGGGGGCGGGGAGAGACGGGGAGGGAAGAGGCGGGGAGAGAGGGGGAGGGAGGGGGCAGAGAGAGAGGGGAGAGTGGGGGAGGGAGTGGGCAGAGAGAGAGGGGGAGAGAGAGAGGGGGAGGGGAGGGGGGAGAGAGAGGGGGGATGGAGGGGGGAGAGAGGGGGAGGGAGGGGGAGAGAGAGAGAGGGGGAGGGAGGGGGGTGGGGAGAGAGGGGGAGGGAGGGGGGAGAGAGAGAGGGGGAGAGAGTGGGGAGAGAGAGGGGGAGGGGGAGAGAGAGAGAGGGGGAGGGAGGGGGAGAGAGAGCGAGGGAGGGGGAGAGAGAGAGGGTGAGGGAGGGGAGAGAGAGAGTGGGAGGGAGGGGAGAGAGAGAGGGGGAGGGAGGAGGGAGAGAGAGAGGGGGAGGGAGGTGGGAGAGAGAGAGGGGGAGGGAGGGGGAGAGAGAGAGGGGGCTGGAGGGGGAGAGAGAGAGGGGGAGGGAGGGGAGAGAGAGGGGGAGGGAGGTGGAGAGAGAGGGGAGGGGGGAGAGAGAGGGGGAGGGAAGGGGGAGAGAGAGAGAGGGGGAGGGAGGGGGGTGAGAGGTAGGGGAGGGAGGGGGCAGAGAGAGAGGGGGAGGGAGGGGGAGAGAGATTGGGGGAGAGAGAGAGGGTGAGGCAGGTGGGAGAGAGAGGGGGAGAGAGAGAGGGGGAGGCAGGGGGGAGAGAAAGGGTGAGAGGGGAGGGGGGGAGGGGAGGGGGAGGGGGGAGAGGGGGGAGAGGGGGAGGGGGTGAGATGGGAGAGGGGGGAGAGGGGGAGATGGGGAGGGAGGGGGGAGAGGGAGGGGGAGGGGGACGGGGGAGAGGGGAGGGGGGGAGGAGAGAGAGACAGAGGGAAGGAGAGAGAGAGGGTGAGTGGCCCGCGGCCGCAAATGGAGCCAAGCCCCAGGAACGGGCGTGAGCCGGCTTGAGGCTGTGAGAGACGGCCGGGCCCGGTTGCCGGGGTAACCCTTCCCCCCCTTCCCAAGACCCGCCCCCCGCCCTACCGAGCCCCACTCTCTGCCCTCCCGAGCCGACTTCAAGACCGCTGATTGTGGCTGGGCCTGCGATGGAGCCAAGCCCCGGGAACGGGCGTAAGCCGGCTTAAGGCTGTGAGAGAGGGCCGGGCCCGGTTGCCGGGGTAACCCTTCCCCCCCCCTTCCCGCCCTCCCGTGCCCCGGCCCCCGCCCCCCGCCCGAGCCGGCTTCAAGACCGCCGATTCGCTCGCGCACCGGGCCGACGTTGACACGTGCATTGACTCCCGCCCCGCCCGCCTTTACTAAGATGACGGCGATGGCTACGCTCGCCTCAGTCCCGTGCCGCCAGCCTTTAGAAAGATGGCGGCGATCGCGGGCCGCTTGTTGAGCGGGACGGGAGGTGCGTAGCTCAGGCGTGGCTGGGCAACAGAGGCCCAGGCTTCGAGGCCTGCCTGCAAAAACGGTGACGGGTAGGAAAATTATAGAGGTTAGAGAAAAGATTTACAAATGAATTAACTTTTTTTTAATAACAATTTGGCCCAGAAATTCAGTATAGCCACGTTTGGGATGCTACAGCCGGGCGGCCGCTAAAGTTTGCGCCCGGCGCAACTTCGCGCCACCTTCGCCGATATTCAGTGGCATCGCCCCAAGAGGTTGCTGCTGCGCTAAAACAGGCGATGCACGACTATCATTAGGCGCTAAGCCGGCGGCCCGGGGCGAAACCCCCGAGGGCGGGCGCAGCGCAGGTGCGGCGAGTTGCTGATTGACAGCAGACACACTGGCGCCGGTGAGCTCTTAAAGGGGGAGGGTGGATTCGTTTTTTTTAAAGGCCGAGACTGGTGTATTTGTGTTTTTTGAAAGGCCGAGACTGCTCGATTTGTGTTTTTGGCGGGGGCTTCTCTCCATTAGTTTGTTATGTGGGAAGGGCACAGAGGTATCAAAGTAATAAATGTTCTTAAATCGCACTGTCCATGCTTTCTTTTGGAAGTCCTGGTTGCCCTGATCGGCTGAGGGCTTGTGGAACGGCTAAATTCATCTTGTGCCATTGGCACCAGCCATTCCCTGAGAGGGGGCCTAGAACCGACGTTCAATAAGCCGCCGACGGGCGGCCCTTGCACTTTCTGCCTCCCTCCTGTGCTGGTCCTCCTCCTTCTCCTCCTCCTCCTCCTCCTCTGGTGGTCCTCCAATGTCTGGTGGCAGTGGCTGAGTCCTGCGGATAGCCAGGTTGTGCAGCATGCAGCACACGACCACGAAATGGGAGACTCGCTCAGGCGAGTACTGTAGGGCTCCTCTGGAATGATCCAGACAGCGGAACCATTGCTTCAGGACGCCGATTGTTTGCTCAATGAGGTTCCCGGTTGCTTGATGGCTGTCATTGTATCCCTCTTCAGCAGGGGTGCTGAGCGCACGGAGCGGGGTCATCAGCCAGGTGCACAAAGGATAGCCTTTGTCCCTGAGAAGCCATCCTCGTGGGTGAGGCTGGGCCTGGAACATGTCTGCCACAGAAGTCTGGCGCAGGATGAAGGCATCGTGGCTGCTGCCTGGAAAGCGGGCATTGACAGCTAGGATGATCTGCCTGTGGTCACACACCAACTGCACGTTGAGCGAATGGTAGCCCTTCCGGTTGCGGTAATCCTCGGCATGCTCTAGAGGTGCCCGCAAAGCCACATGCGTGCAGTCAATGGCGCCCTGCACCATGGGGAAGCCCGCTAATGCTGCAAAGCCCATTGCACACTGTTGCTGCTTGACAAGGGCCATGGAGAAGGAGATGAACTGACGTCTTCTTCTGAAAAGGGCATTGGTCACCTGGCGGATGCAGCAATGTACGGCAAACTGGGAGATGTTGGAAATGTCCCAAGCAGCGGATTGGAAGGAGCCAGTGGCATAGAAGTTGAGAGACACCGTCACCTTCACTGCCACCGACAGAGACGTCCTGCTCCTCAGCTGTGGCTGCAGATCTCCGCGAAGCAGGTGGCAGATCTCAGTGACCACCGCCCTTCGGAATCGCAGCCTCCGAACACACTGCTCGTCAGACATGTTCAGATATGGGAACTGCTGGCGGTACACCCTGGGTCGGTAAGGCCTCCTTAGCCGACGCCTGTTGCCCCTTCTCCCTCTGGCCATGACTGCCACTCTCTCACGGCGTCTCTGAGCTCTTTGAATGCAATGGAGAAGGCCAACGTTTGCACCCATTGCAGCCCCCATTATAGTGAATACACACGCTGAAGATGAGCTGCTGAATTTTTAGTGTTTTTAGTGTTTAAAGTGGGGGGAAAAAAAGGTTCATTTCAAGTTTAAAAAGGTTTTAAAGTTAAATTTAGTTCTCGTTAAGTTAGTTTAGTTTGTTTAGTTAAGTTTAAGTTTAGTTTAGTCTAGATTAAGTAAGGAAGGAAAAGACCACCAAAGGAAAAAAAAAACCAGAGGAAATTAGAAAAATAAAAGCCAAAGAAAAAAAAGAAATAAGGGAAAAAAAAAAAAAATATACAAACCAAAGAACAGCGGCTGCACGGGGCCACAGCAGCAGCAGAAGCGAGGTGACTCGGCCGCATCGGGAACCGAGGCGCGAAGGCCGCACGGAGACGCAGCGGCAGCCGGAGCGAGGAGACTCGGGGAGGCCGCTTCGGGAAACGAGGCGAATCGGGGAGGCCGCACGGAGACGCAGCGGCAGCCGGAACGAGGTGACTCAGGGAGCCCGAGCGGCGAACGAGACACGGCCCGATCGGCGGCCGCAGTCCAGCACCCGAGCGACGACCGCAGTCCAGCACCCGAGCGACGGCCGCAGTCCAGCACCCGAGCGACGACTGCAGTCCAGCACCCGAACGGCGAACGAGGCACAGCCCGAGCGGCGGCTGGGCTAGAAAGCCCGGGAAAGGCCCGAGGAGCCAGGCCCAGAGACCTCTGAGGAGAAGGGGGGCAACCAGAAGGCTTCCAGAAGCAAACCAAGACTGTGAGTACAGGGCCCAGGGAGGGAGGGACTGAAGCCAGGGAAAGGCCCGAGAAGCCAGGCCGAGACAGAGGCACAGAGACCGCTGAGGGGGAGGGGAACAGCCCGAAGGCACCGGGAAACAGCGGCTCACAGACCCAGACCTGAGAAGGGTGAACCCAGAAGCCGAGGCCCAGGGACCACGGGGTCGGAGAGGGGGACCGGGAAAGTTCGCGAACAGGGAGAGGGAAACACCAAACCCGGGGCCCCAGAAAAGCTTATTCTAAGATCAACAATACTTTACCAAAAATGAGCGAATCAGAAGATCCACAACAGCCCCGCTTCCAGATTCCCCCCAACACCGCAAAAAAAGCTATAAAAGCGATCAAGCATGAGCAGATGAGAGAAAAACCAGAAACACTTTTTGCTGACTGTTACAACAATGGGACAAAAAGTAACCTCATTTTCTACTCAGATCAGCCAGTGGCTTGGATCACAGCAATAAAATCACACTATACCAATGTTAAGCTAGAAAATACCGCAAATGGGTCCATAATGAAAATTAACACACCAGGAGACAGTTCAACTACGACGGTCAACGCGTACAATACCGGAACAATATTAGTGCAAGGCAACCTTGACAAATTTGCAACGGCCTTCAGGACACTGAAAAAATTAACTAAGGGGGGAAGGAACAGCCCCAGAGTGGCCCGCACTCCCCCCAACATTGACAACTTACCAGGAGAAAATCTGCCTGGTCAGGAGGTGAACGAGCCACACAGTTCAAACCAGACACTAACCCCAGGGAACCACAGCCACACGATACAACTGACAAACCCCAGCATAACTACCAGGGAGGAAGCCACACATAGTCCCCCTACCATTCCCAGCTCACCAAGAGAAGAGCAGCATAGCCAGGAAGTGAGTGAGCCCTCCAGGGCCGACCAGCCTAGCCAGGAAGTGAGTGAGCCTTCCAGGGCCGACCAGACACATACCCCGGGATCACACAGCCAGATACAACCAAAAGATAAATTTAATCAATTAGAGATAGAGATGGTTAAACTTAGAGAGGACTTCCTCAAAATGAATGACGATCAAAATCAGGAGAGGGAGAGACACAAGAGAGAGCTGAAGCTACTTGAGAACCAGGTGAATCTACTTAGGAATCAGGTGAAAGAGCTGCAGGAAAAAGAAGAGAGCCATAGAGGAGAGATAACACCATTAGACCAGCAACCAGAGGCTAGAGATAAGACAAGACAGAGCCGGACGGAACGGCTGCACTCCCACACGGAACAAAAGCAACAGACACACAATACAAGGGGTGCCACACAGACCGACCAGCATACTGATTCGCAATCTTCCCCCACCACCGTGGAACCACAAGCGGGCCGCTCACAAGAGGTACGCACACACCAGACACCCCAGCCCAGCACACACACTATGAGTCCAAGCGAAAGCCACCAGACAGTAAACACAAACAAGGCTGACGTCGTAATACTCATAGACTCAAATGGGAAATTTCTATGGGAGAAAAAGCTATTCCCTAGAAGTAAAGTAGAAAAGATCTGGTGCCCAACAACAAACAGAGCCATGGGATGGCTGACCAAAGCCAGATTAGGCTCCCCCCAACACATAATAATACACACGGGCACAAATGACCTAAAGACCCAACAGAAAGAAGTAGCAACATCGCTCAGAGCAATGATTAGGAAAGCAAGCAGTACATTTCCAAACACTAGAATCACTGTTTCCACAATATTGCCGAGAACAGACTTCAACAACAACACAATTCATGAGATAAATGCCAGCATAGCAAGAGACTGCGAATCAAACCACAACGTACACCTGGCCCAACACCCCACCCTCGATGAGGAATGTCTTTACGACCACGTCCACATCCAAAGGCAAAGAATATCGATCTTTGCTAAAGCCCTGAAGGACGTCGCTTTTAACCGGGTCCATACCCAGACTCCAAGAGGACCCCCCCCCCGACCACCAGAGATCAGCGGGGTACATATCAGGAACACTACAAGGACCACCAACACACCAACCGAGACCAGAGAGGATCCCCATGCAAAACAACAATATCAGACCTGCACCACTCCTGTCCCACAGGGGAATAAGACTGCTCCCAGCCAGACAGAGGCAGAGATGCACAGGACGTACGCAATACCTCAGACAGAAACAATCCATTAAGAGACAATAAGCAGATGTGCAGCAGCATCTACTTCCGCCTTATGGATCAAGGACTAATTGATAGAAAGAACTGTAACCAAATTGTATTAACTTTTGTAGACAACTGATGTGATCTTTTTTTTCCCCACACTTAGACACGACAAACACGTACCACTCTTTAACCTATCATAGTAAAAGATCAAACTTAACATGAAATCCTTATATATTTCGACCTGGAATATCCAAGGTCTACGCTCTTCACTGCGAGAAGTGAAAAGTAGGACCCCAGAGTTCATAGATGAAACTAAAGACCTAGATATTATCATTTTACAGGAAACTTGGTATAAAGGAAAAGGACACACTGGCTGTCCCCAAGGGTACACTGAGCTGGTGGTCCCCTCCAATAAATTACCAAGTGTAACCCAAGGCAGAGACTCCGGAGGCATACTGATCTGGTTTAAAACAGAACTTAAGAATTACATCAAATTTATAAAAAAGGGCGAAAACCATATGTGGCTCAAACTTGAGAGGGAGATTATCTCAAACACCCAAGATGTTTACATTTGCGCACTTTATATCCCTCCAATCGATTCCCCGTACTTTAAAGAGGACACCTTCTCCAACATGGAGGGGGAAATTATCCAATACCAGGCCCAGGGGAACGTGTTGATCTGTGGGGACCTCAATTCAAGAACGGGCGAAGAACCAGACTTCACCAATAATCAGGGAAACAATTACGTTTTCGGGAATAACCACTTTGACATCCCTTCCCTTCCATACAGGCATAACTGCGACAAGCAGTCAAATACCAACGGAAAACAGCTACTGCAGCTCTGTCGAAACCTGGGTCTGTACATTGTCAATGGTAGGTTCATAGGAGACCTCCTAGGAAGATCGACCTATTGCTCACCTCTTGGCTGCAGCACAGTAGACTATATGATTACAGACTTGGACCCATCCTCTTTCAGAGCATTCACAGTCAAACCACAAACAACACTGTCAGATCACAGTCAAATTACTATGTTCCTCAAAAAGACAGAAACAAACAATATAGAAACACAACCCAGTAAACTGTACAACACCAAAAAATCGTACAGATGGGCCAAAAACGACACGGAAAAATACCAGAAAACAATTAGCAATGCATCAACTCAAGCTCTCTTAGACACCTTTCTGGATAACATATACACTCACAATAAAGAAGGCGTAAACCGGGCAGTTAGTAAACTAAACAATATTTTTGACAATTTGGCAACAAATGCAAACTTGAAAGCTCGCAAGAACAAACCCAAAACAAAAAACTATGAAAAATGGTTTGACCGAGATTGCCATAACATGAGGAAAAAACTTAGAAAAATATCAAACCAAAAACACAGACATCCAGAAAACGAGGAACTACGCCTTACTTATTGTCAGACACTAACACAATACAGAAACACACTCAGAACCAAAAAAGAGCAATATATTAAGAATACACTCAGCTCCATGGAGGAATCCATTGATTCCAATTGTTTCTGGGAAAACTTGAAAACACTACACAAAAAACAACACGACGATTTGGCCATTCAAAATGGGGACACATGGGTAAACCACTTTGAAAAATTATACCAGAAAAACACACTAAGACCAGAGCAACACCAAATATGCAAAAAACTGGAAAAGCTAGAAATGGCCATAAAAGATAACCAAAACCCGCTAGACGCCATAATAACAGAAAAAGAACTTCTTGAAAAACTCAAGGACCTGCGACCAGGAAAAGCCTGCGGGACAGACAGCATACTAAACGAGATGATTAAATACACAGACAACAAAATGAAACTGGCTATCCTAAAACTCTTCAACTTGGTTCTGAGTGTCGGTTATTTCCCTGATATCCGGAACAAAGGACTCATAACGCCCATATACAAAAGTGGGGACAAAATCGACCCAAACAACTATCGAGGCATCTGTGTAAACAGTAACCTGGGGAAGGTATTCTGTAGCATCATAAACAAAAGACTTATAAACTTCCTTGAGGAGCACAATGTCTTGAGTAAAAGCCAAATTGGATTCCTGCCAAACTATAGAACATCCGATCATATCTTCACCCTACAGACCCTAATTGACAAACACGTTCACCATAACAAAAGCAAAATCTACGCATGCTTTGTAGATTTCCAGAAGGCTTTCGACTCCATCTGGCATGACGGTTTATTCCTGAAACTTATCGAAAGTGGGGTAGGAGGGAAAACATATGATGTAATTAAATCAATGTATACAAACAACAAATGTGCAGTTAAAATTGGAGACAAACAAACAAAATACTTCCCACAGGGGCGGGGGGTGACGCAGGGCTCGCCAATCTCACCGACACTCTTTAATATTTACATAAATGGATTGGCAAAACTACTTGAACAATCTACAGCACCCGGCCTCACCCTATATGAATCCAAGGTTAAATTCCTCCTCTATGCAGACGACCTGGTTCTGCTGTCACCTACTAAAGAGGGGCTACAGCAAAACCTGGACCTGCTGGAGTCGTACTGCCAGACTTGGGCCCTGACAATAAATCCCCAAAAAACCAAAGTCCTTGTGTTCCAGCAAAGATCCAAACATCAGGGACCCAAAATAAATTTCACAGTAGGAACAACCAAAATTGAACAAACCACTAACTACACATACTTGGGCTTAAAAATCAGTTCTACGGGAAACTTCAAACTGGCTGTGAATGAACTGAAAGAGAAAGCAAGAAGGGCTTTCTATGCCATCAAAAAATCAATCCAAATAGAAATCCCAATTAGCATTTGGCTCAAAATTTTCAAATCAGTAATTGAACCAATTGCACTCTATGGCAGTGAGGTATGGGGACCGCTAACTCAACAAGAATTTGCAAAATGGGACAAACACCCAATTGAGATCCTACATGCAGAATTCTGTAAAAGTATCCTCCGAACTCAAAGGAAAACAGTAAACAATGCATGCAGGGCGGAACTAGGCCAATATCCATTAATAATCACTATCCAAAAAAGAGCCACCAAATTTTGGAATCACCTACAAATGAGCAATCCCCAATGCTATCACTACGACGCCCTGAAATGCCAAGAGCTGACCATAAAGAAGAATACCCTCAGTCAACTAGTCCTGGGACTCAGTGAAGTAACTACTAACAATACTAACAATAACCAGCCCCAGGACAGTGACAGGGTAACACAAAGAATTCGACCCAACACAATCGTCACTAAGCAAAAGGAAAAATATCTGACATATTGGGCAGAAACAACAAAAACCCAAAGCAAACTCAATTGCTACTTGGCCCTAAACAGACAATACAACATAGCTGATTACCTGACCATGGTAAAGGATAACAAACTGAGAAGAACCTTGACAAGGTACAGACTTAGCGAACATAGCCTAGCGATCGAAAAAGGCAGGCACAGGCAGACCAGGCAGCCAAGAGAAGACAGGATATGCTCTCACTGCAGTCAGGGAGTAGTTGAGACAGAGATGCACTTCCTCACAGCCTGTGGAAAATATCAGGGCATCAGAGAGAATTTCTACCAAAAATTCTCACAAATATGCCCTGAATTCAGAAATCTGACTGACAACCAAAAACTCCCATTCCTACTGGGAGAGGAGAGAAGCTGTATAACACTGGCGGCACACTATGTTACAGCTTGCCATGAACAGAGGGACAACCAGTAAACTAAGAAAAGAATATATATAAACAATGCGAATGTATATTTATACACTCAGGGATATACCTGTTTATACACTGTATGAATAGAACTGCGTTTATGTGCTAAACCATAAATGTATTTTGATGCTTTGGCAACATAAGATGTAACTTATCATGCCAATAAAGCGATTTGAATTGTGAATTGTGAATTGTGATATGGTTCCAATCAATGCTATGGCTCTGAAGTTAAAGACAAGTGCAAAGCTGTGGCCTGTGCGAGTGTTGAGCCAAACCAGAAAGCTCTCTACCTTTGTCTCTCTGCAAAGATCCATCTCTCACAAAGAAGGAGTGTTGCAAAATGGCTGCCATTTCTACTGCAGGAGGAGTGCCCTTTAATTAGCGCCCCCCGCGCCCCGCAGTGACTGGGAACCGTTCCCCTCTACCAGTCGCTAGGGGCGCCAGGCGCGCAATAGGCCGGCGCCACTGAATTTCCGGTTTGGGGCGCACAAAGGGCGTTGCACGATGAAATGACGTCAGGATCTGCGCGCGCAGCTGAGCGCGCGCAAAGGCTTTGCGCCGCCGCTAAATCTTTACTGAAGTTGGGGAGAGGCGCAGATCGCGCTGCGCCCGGCCGCTAGCCGCCTAGCGCCCCACATCTCCTCCTCCTAAGGTGCTAGCGGCTGGCGCAAACAAATGAATTTCTAGGCCTTTGTGTTTTAAAAGCAACTTTTTTTTTGCTGGAAATCTAGATTTGAAAAGAAACACGCAGAAAGTGGGAAAAAGAAATGAAGAGTTTGGAATCAAGATGGCGGCCACTCACTTCAACTCAGAAGCATTAGGCCCGCTCACACACGCACCGATTGGTCAACCGTCAGGTCACTGAACTGTAGGATTGGTCAATCGTCACGTCACTCGACTCTAGGATGGCCCGTCCGCACATGCAGTGATCCCGCCCCCATGACGCAGTGATTGGTCGACCGTCGGATCGCTCGACTGTACGATTGGTCAACCTTCACGTCACTCGATGCTAATGAGCGGATAATGAGTGGAATTTTGAACGTTTTTTGGATACCGTCGGCACAATTTTTGTCCGACCAAAAAGTAAATACACCTATGAGAGTCCCCTAATGATAAGCTTTCTTTTGATATAACATATGTGTAGGTACGCTCTATAATTTTTGATTGTATAGCCGGACAGACAGACAGAGAGACAGAGAGACAGACAGAGAGACATAGGCCTAGAAATTGGGTATAGCCCCGCCAGCACGTTTGCACCGAAAATTTTGCGACCGCCGCAGAGCCAGTTGTGCCCGCCCCATATTCACTTTCAGCGCCCCAAAGCGGAACCGGGCGCTGGTACAGGGTGTGTCCACCCCGCTTGGGGCGCTGAAAGTGAATTTCAGCGCTCCCGGTCCCGCTGCGCCACCCGATGCGGTGCGGCAGGCTGCTGTACTGCAGGCCTCCCCCTTCTCTTAAGGGGGAGGTGCCTGCAACGGCCGGAGCCCCGATTGCAAGTGCCGGCAAAAGAGCCCGGCACAACGGAGAAGTGCCGGGCTCCACGGAAACCAGCCGGCAATGCCGCGGGGGGGGGGTGGAGGAGGCCGGGGAAGGAGGTGCGGGCAGGCGGCCGCCAAAAAAGCGGCCGCCCCGCACCTCCACCTTAACTTGCGCCGCTAAGGCTGCAGTAAGGACCCGGTCTCCCGATGTTGTTAGCGCCCGCCACGGAAGAGGCGACCGCTACTGAAGATGGGGATCGGCATGGTTTCGGGCGGTACCGGGGCACTGCGCACACCGATGACGTCATCGGTGCCGGCGCAGGGCTACCGGCTAACGCTGATGTTAGGGCCCACCTAATTTCGGGCGCGACGCAACTTCCGGCGCAACCCACTCTTTCGCCCCTAATTGGGCGCAAACGCAACTGAATTTCTAGGCCATACTGTTTTATATATATAGATAAAAATATTGGGGGAGGGAGGCTTTTTGACTGTATGCGGGGCAGTTGGAGGCGGGAGGTCATGTGCTGAAGCTTCCAGGAATGCATCCAGCCAGAAATGGCATCCCTAGGAACCACACAGCCTGCACTCAATGTGTCCATGTGACACCTGACCTGAGATTAGGTACTTGCTATTTGAAGCAACATCTACTAATGAAGCCATATTCAATAACTATAGGTGTCATTACTACAGGCACTGGTTTAAAACTGGAACCTGTTTAATGCATCCTGGATCCAGCAGACGTGGGTTACATTGTCAACTCCATGTTCCTATGTGGCCAGCGAAAATGGAGCTCTCCATAAACATGATTGCATTCACTCATACCTGAATGCTAGTTGAACTTTGATGCAACAAAGAGCCAAAGGGACAGTACCAACATTAAAAAGATTCAATATAAATTTGAAATTAGGCTGTCTGAGAACATTTTAAATTTTGCCTCACCCCAGTTATAATTATATACTGCAGTGGGGGTGTGAAGCTGAAATGGTGTGAGATGACCTGTCAAAATTGAATTGAACTTCAGATCCAAGTTTTTTTAAAATTCGCTTATGGGATTTGGGCGTCGTTGGCAAGGCCAGCATTTATTGCCCATCCCTAGTAGCCCTTGAGAAGGTGGTGGTGAGCCGCCTTCTGGAACTGCTGCAGTCCGTGTGGTGAAGGTACTCCCACAGTGCTGTTCGGTAGAGTTTTCCAGGATTTTGACCCAGCGATGATGAAGGATCGGCGATATACTTCTAAGTCAGGATGGTGTGTGACTTGGAGGGGAACTTGGAGGTGGTGGTGTTCCCATGCGCCTGCTGCCCTTGTCCTTCTAGGTGGTGGTGGTCGCGGGTTTGGGAGGTGCTGTTGAAGAAGCCTTGGCGAGTTGCTGCAGTGCATCTTGCAGATGGTACACACTGTAGCCACGGTACGCTGGTGGTGGAGGGAGTGAATGTTTAAGGTGGTGGATGGGGTGCCAATCAAACGGGCTGCTTTGTCCTGGATGGTGTCGAGCTGCTTGAGTGTTGTTGCAAAATATCATTTGCATCGCTGCAATGTTGAATCGGTTTGTATCAATGCAAAATAAGTTGCGTAACTGGTCAGTTCACCTCCCCAACACAGTTGTTTATTGTTTTGTATTTAAATAACTTCTGGAGAGTAACTGCTTGCAAAGCGGGGTGGAGCCCAGGGCGACAGTAGGGCACAGTATTCTTATGGAACCCGGAGGAGCACTCTTGCTTCTCTTGGCCCCAAATAAAATGCTTCTGTACTAACATATTGGGGCCTGTTCTGCTTCACCACCTGGTACAAACGGCTCACAGGCCACCCAGTTGTCCCTTGAAATTGCTTTAGAGCTTCGAGAGATAGGATCCCAATTTTCATTTAGTAAGTTCCTGCCAGATTCAGGCGGGCACCTGAGCTGCCCAGTTAAAGCCCCCAGGAATTATGGCAGGGGGCAGCAGCAAGAGCTTACATATTGTAAGAGCTTCTACAAGTATGTAAAAAGGAAAAGAGTAGCAAAAGTAAACATTGGTCCCTTAGAGGCTGAGACAGGAGAAATTATTATGGGGAATAAGGAAATGGCAGAAATATTAAACAAATATTTTGTATCGGTCTTCACAGTAGAAGACACAAAAAGCATACCAAAAATGGTGGGAAACCAAGGGTCTAATGAGGGTGAGGAACTTAATGTAATTAATATAAGTAGAGAAAAAGTACTAGAGAAACTAATGGGACTAAAAGCCGACAAATCCCCTGGACCTGATAGCCTACATCCTAGGGTTCTAAAAGAGGTGGCTGCAGACATAGTGGATGCATTGGTTTTGATCTTCCAAAATTCCCTAGATTCTAGAACAGTCCCAGCGGATTGGAAGGTAGCAAATGTAACATCGCTATTCAAGAAACGAGGGAGAGAGAAAACAGGGAACTACAGGCCAGTTAGCCTGACATCAGTCGCGGGAAAATGCTGGAATCCATTGTTAAGGAAGTGGTATCAGGGTACTTAGAAAATCATAACATGATTAGGCAGAGTCAACATGGCTTTATGAAAGGAAATCATGTTTGGCAAATTTATTAGCATTTTTTGAGGATGTAACTAGCAGGATAGATAAAGGGGAACCAGTGGATGTAGTATATTTGGATTTCCAAAAGGCATTCGATAAGGTGCCACATAAAAGGTTATTACACAAGATAAGGGCTCATGGGGTTGGGGGTAATATAACAGCATGGATAGAGGATTGGTTAATGGACAGGAAACAGAGAGTAGGGATAAACGGGTCTTTTTCAGGTTGGCAGGCTGTAACTGGTGGGGCGCCGTAAGGATCAGTGCTTGGGCCTCAGCTATTTACAATTTATATTAATGACCTAGATGAAGAGAACGAGTGTAATGTATCCAAGTTTGCTGATGATACAAAGCTAGATGGGGCAGTAAGCTGTGAAGAGTCTGCAAAGGAATATAGATAGACTAAGTGAGTGGGCAATAAGGTGGCAGATGGAGGATAATGTAGGGAAATGTGAAGTTATTCACTTTGGTAGGAAGAATAGAAAAACAGAATATTTTTTAAATGGTGAGAAACTTTCAAATGTTGGTGTTCAGAGAGATTTGGGTGTCCTCGTGCAAGAAACACAGAAAGCTAGCATGCAGGTACAACAAGCAATAAGGAAGGCAAATGGCATGTTGGCCTTTATTGCAAGGGGGTTGGAGTATAAGAGTAAGGAAGTCTTGCTACAATTGTACAGGGCCTCGGTGAGACTACATCTGGAGGACTGTGCACAGTTTTGGTCTCCTTATCTAAGGAGGGATATACTTGCCTTGGAGGTGGTGCAACAAAGGTTCACTAGATTGATTCCTGTGATGTCCTATGATGAGACATTGTGTAGAATGGGCCTATACTTTCTGGAGTTTAGAAGAATGAGAGGTGATCTCATTGAAACATACAAGATTCTGAAGGGGATTGACAGGGTAGATGCTGAGAGGTTGTTTCCCCTGGCTGGAGTGTCTCGAACTAAGGGGCATAGTCTCAGGATAAGGGGTTGGCCATTTAAGACTGAGATAAGGAGGAATTTCTTCACTCAGAGGGTTGTGAATCTTTGGAATTCTCTGCCCTTGTTGATGCTGAGTCTTTGAGTATATTCAAGGTTGAGATCGATAGATTTTTGGACTCTAGGGGAATCAAGGGATATGGAGATTGGGCGGGAAAGTGGAGTTGAGGTCGATGATCAGCCATGATCTTATTGAATGGTGGCGCAGGCTTGAGGGGCCGTATGGCCTACTCCTGCCCCTATTTCTTATGTTCTTATGTTCAAAGCGGGATCGGGGAGGTAATTGGGGCTGATTTTGCTTCCACCTAGTAATCGAGTGGGCGCCAGGTGTTACTATCATGACAGCCACTCAATTATAGCATTTGAGAGTGTAAGGGTTTTTTTAGATCGCAGAGGTTTCTCTCTCTAGAGGCCTCTCTCTCTTGCACAGTAAAACCTTGAGTGGTTCGACCCACTCGCCCCTTAGATTCTGTACTCTGGACTTTGGGGCAGGAACTACAATGTAGAGAAAACTCTTGTAGACCAAGTTTGATGAAACGAAATGAAATTTTATTGCATATGGTAACACAAATCAAATGCAAGCAAATAAGAGAGTACATGGGAGGGAAAAACACAAACAAATCATAACGACACAATACTAACTAAGGCAAATACAGGCATATTATACTCTACAAAAATCATCATGAAATAGGGAAACACACGGAACATCGAGGGACAACAACTCATGTTAATTATACCCTTAAATATCCACCCCCTTAAACCTATCTAGATCTGATTATGGAGGGCCAGAAACATGCTCACCAATCCAACCAGGAAGTGCAAGGTTTTGAAACAAGTCTGCGTTTGATCCTTTCAGGCGTCCCATCTCCACGTGGATCGTGGAGCCCCAGCGAGCTGCGTCTCACCTCTCTCCCGAGGTGGGGGTCGGGGGCGGCTGGATGTCGGCGGGGTCGGGGATCGTCGGCTTGACCCCGGTCAGAGGAGCCTTGGGCTGGCCTCCATCGTCTCCAAGGTTCTTTCTGTAGTTTAATTTTGTCTCTTCACCCGAGCCTGGAGCGGGTCGACGGCCTCTCGTTTCGTCAACGGCCCGGGGTTGGTCGATGGTCTCCCGATGATTTACCCCGGGGTGGGACGCCGGCTCGAACAACCTTCTTGATGGCGGCTTAGTCTTCTTCTTCTTCCTCTCCGACGATGGAGGGGAGTCACGCTGATCTTCTCCCAAAGCAGCTCCTCTTTACCCAGCTCAAAAGCTGGGCAGGCCTACAAGCTGGAAAGCTGAAGATAACCCCATTCCTACCCGTGTGTCTCTCAATTATACTTCTTTCCAGAAGCTCTTATCTCGTGCCAAATCAGGTTAGTCTTTGTTTAACTTTTGGCGGCTTGTTGCACAACGGGGCAGTTATTATATTTTAAACTGTTCTTGGATGGCCGGTAATGGGCCATCTCTGGTCTGGAATGACCTTCATTGTTTTTAATGTCCTGGTGATGTCTTTAACGGGTCCTTGATACTCTTCTCATGAATATGAAACTGTTCCCTTTTGTCTGGGTCAACATTTAGATGGCCTTTATCTACAGGCCGATCTCGACTGGATCTGCATCCAATCTATATGTATATGTGGGGGTCTGGTTTCATTCTCTCAGAAACGGCTTCCAGAACTTACTTTGGGCTGAATCCACAAAGCTGTCTGAGGATTTGCAGGAACCATTTTAAAGTGTCCCAATAAGTTGATCACGGGGTCTGGCGGCCATTTTGTATGCCCCTTTTTATGGGCTTCTTTAAAAAAATAGTCTTTAAAATCATGGCCTCTTCTGCCATTCGACCCTTTATAATATAAAGTTCAATTTTGCGAATTCTACAAGAGGCCCAAACCGGCCTCATTAGCATATGGTCAGTGAGCTGTGTGCACCGAGCGGGTGCTCCGAGGCAGCTTGCCAATTGGGGAGGGCGGGAAATCATACGGCTCGTGTGCTGAGCCAGCCAACACTACAGGCCTGGGGTGGGGGTGGGGGGTGAGAGGCGATCCCAAGGACACGCAAGGACTGGCAGTGGGCTGGAGTATTTGGGTGGGTCCAAAAGGAGCACTCCTGCCGCCCCCCCAACACAGAAGTTTAAGAAAAAATAAAGTAATTTGTTTTGGAAAAACCTGCTGCAGTCCCTTTTAGGACTGCTGATTAGGCTGCTCCATGTCAAGGACCAATGAGTGGGGCCATTGGTTCACAAAAATCACATCGGGATCCTACAACAGGTGTGCGACCTTGATTTAAATATTTAAACAAGGCTTATGCCTTTTTTGAGTGGGAGTGCTGGCTGCCCATTTTGATGCACGCTCAAAGGTCCAGTTGGGCGGGCCTTGGACAGCCAGTGGGTGGGACTCTTTAAAAAAAAAATGTTGTTTGCTTACAGCCCTGTTTTCCAACGTAAATGGGGAGGTAGGCAGACAAAAACCTGCCCTCAGCTATTTTAGGAATGCTACTGCCCCATTTCCACTACTTTGAAATGTTAACCTATCTTTCCAAATACTGACAGGCCTGCTCTATCCTTCCAGTGCTTTCTGTTTGTTTATACCACACCTAAGACTATTGTTACCGTAACAACGTTTTAGTCCAGAAATTACTGCTGGTGTGCTATTAAGGGGCATAAGTGAGTTGCTAAATTTTTTTGGAAGATTTCTCTCGGCCACTTAACAACAACTTGCATTTAAATAGCACCTTTAATGTAGTAAAACGCTCACAGGAGCGATTATCAGACAAAATTTGGCACCGAGCCACATAAGGAGATATTAGGACAGGCAGGTAGGTTTTAAGGAGTATCTTAAAGCTAGAGAGGTTTATTGAGGGAATTCCAGAGCTTAGGGCCTCGGCAGCTGAAGGCACGGCCGCCAATGGTGGAGTGATTAAAATCGAGGATGCGCAACAGGCCAGAATTTGAGGAATGCCGAGATCTCGGAGGGTTGTAGGGTTGGAAGAGGTTACAGAGATAGGGAGGGGCAAGGCCACGGAGGGATTTGAAAACAAGGATGAGAATTTTAAAATGAGGCATGCCGGATGGGGAGCCAATGTAGGTCAGCGAGTTAGAACACGGGTAGCAGAGTTTTGGATACCCTCAAGTTTATGGAGGATGGCCAAGAAACCATCGGAATAGTCAAGTCTAGAGGTAACAAAGGCATGGATGAGGGTTTCAGCAGCAGATAGGCTGAGGCAGGGTCAGAGATGGACAATGTTACGGAGGTGGAAGTAGGCGGATTTGGTGATGGCGCGGATATGTGGTCGGAAGTTCATCTCAGGGTCAAATAGGATGCCAAGGTTGCGAATGGTCCGCTTCAGCCTCAGACAGTGGCCAGGGAGAGGGTTGGAGTTGATGGCTAGGGAACAGAGTTTGTGGTGGGGACTGAAGACAATGGCTTTGATCTTCCCAATATTCAGTTGGAGGAAATTTCTGCTCATCCAGGACTGGATGTTGGACAAGCAGCGTGAGAAATCATAGACAGTGGAGGACAGTAGAGATGGTGGTGAGGTAAAGCTGGGTGTCGTCAGCGTATATGTGGAACCTGACATTGTGTTAATCCCCAATATTCTGTTTTTAGCAGCATATGCAAAATTGTGCAATCACCTGCCTGCACAACTGGCTGTCCAATTGAGCGTCAGAACTGATTATACTGCAGAGGAGCATTTCAATAGATTTGATGACTAAGCACTGGCACTCCTCATCCATGAATAGGGCAGAGGGACATGCTCCTCAAAACAGATTTGATTTAGCAAACATGGGAGCAGATATGGATAGTTAATTTTATGTGCTTTACCCAGCTAATCTGGATAGAGGTCAGGTTGAAGCTAACCTGAAGAAAGCTGCCATGGTAAGGCAGTACTTTCTATGCCATGTGCGTGCCTCAAGTATGCATTGCCACAAAGAATATCCTCATTACCTGCAATTAACTTTGTGCTGACCCACCCTCAGCATTCTTAGAAGCTTAAACCATAGAGGTTTACAGCACACGTGTTTTCATTGTGTCGTTGCTAGCCAGTTGCTACAGCAATCAAAAACCAATCCCACTGCCCTGCTGTCTCTTTCGACCTGCTTCAAATATTTATACAATTTTCCATGAAAAGAAGCCATGGGCATGGTGTCTGCCTCAACCACTCTCTGTAGCAAAGCAAACCACACCGCAACAATCCCCTGAATGAAGACATTTCTTCTAACCTCTCTCCTCACTCTTTTAATGACAATTTTAAATTGATCCATGACAAAAATAGCCCACTGGATGCTTACACTGCAGGGTCATACTGCAGCATTAGAAAAATGCCAGCAGCAACATAACCCGAACCATAATTTGAGAGAAATCATAAAGGGACTTGTCAGAGGAAATCCTTGTAAGACAACCTACCTGCACGATCCATGTTAATTTAGTGTTAGACAGGATGTGCTGGAGGATGGCCAGCTGTATGACACTGCGTGTGTTCCCTATACTAGCAAAATCTGAAGACTTTACTGCTTGCATTACACGATGGGACATAACAAAAAACAGCAGAACAATACTGGAAGAGGTCTCAGGAACTTCAAGGCTGGGACCTCCTTTGAGGAGCCCACCCTGTACATCATTGGGCAGGAGAGTATCCAAGAAATAGAGGCCATTGAAGCTGCTGCACTCCCCAAATGCCAGCCATGGCTCACTCTTGCCTCTGAGTCAGAAGGTCCCACTCCAGAGACTTCAGCACATAATCTAGGCTGACACTTCAGTGCAGCAATGAGGGAGTGTTGCACTGTCGGAGGTGATGCCTTTCTGAGACGTTAAACCGAGGCCCCTTCTGCCCTCTCAGGTGGACATAAAATATCCCACAGCACCTTTTGAAGAACAGGGGGGGTTCTCCTGGTGTCTTGGCCATCATTTATCCCATAACCAACACCACCACAAAACAAGTTATTTGGTCATTTATTTCATTACTTGCTGTGTGCAAATTGGCAGCCAAATGTCCTACATTACAACAGTGACTACACTTAATTAGCTGTAAAGTGCTTTGGGACTTCCTGAGGTCGTGAAAGACGTTCTATAAATGGAAGTCTTTCTATTTTCTTTCAAAGGTAGGGGATTAGTACCATCCTGGTCTTGTCACATCATCTCAACCCTACTCACTCACTGACACGTGCATTCTATCACATAGTAAATTGCAAATCAAGGATTCATCTAATATGTTTTGAGACAGCACTTTGACACTTGTTTCTTTTCTGTTTTTGTAAACCTAGATGAAGAATGTCATTACAGCTCTTGTACCTGAACAAGTCAACACCTTCCAGAACCCTGTCTTACTCTCACCCACCCTCGCAAGCACCAGCCTAGAGAATGTGGAAAGTGAGCTTGAGGAGGTAGCACCAACTGAGTCACAAAGTACAAGTGAGGAGGAGCAAGTGGTAGTGGAAGATGAGGAGTGGTCACCTGCTGCTTGGGTTCCTAGAATGGTTCCTCCCTTAGTTGCAGTGCTTGAAGATTCTAACCTCGTAGGGCCTGCTTATAAAAGAATATCGCTGTCTGAGTACAATTGTCTACACAAATTCCTTGAGTTCATACAAAATACTTTCCAAGATCTGGTTACGAGTATGGAAGAGTCTAATAGCTGCATATATGTAGTCATCGATAAACATTTGTCTGCACCGTAGTCTATCTTATTGCTCATGGCAATTCTAGTGGCTTTTGCTACAGGATGCTCAGTAGCACAAGTTTTAAGCCCAGTGGGAGTATCTCATGGATTTTGAGAGGTTTTCTTGTTCAGCTTCAACATTCTGCATAATTGGATTAAGAAAATCTTTAGAACAAATGTTTTATTTGTTTCCTCAAAGAGCTATTCAGACACAGAGGGCATCACAGTCAGACTCTATCCGCTTGTCAATTGGTATCTGTATACCTGTCAGGAAAGATTGAACAGGCTGGGGCTCTTTTCTCTCTGGTGACCTTTAACATTATGAAGGGGTTTGCTAGGTTAGACATAGAGAAGATGTTTCCACTTGAGGGGAGTCCAAAACTAGAGAACATAAATATAAGGCAGTTACTAATAAATCCAATAAGGAATATAGGAGAAATTTCTTTACCCAGAGAGTGGTTAGAATGTGGAATTCGCTACCACAAGGAGTGGTTGAGGCGAATAGCATAGATGCATTTAAGTGGAAGCTAGCCTACTCCTGCTCCTAATTTTTATGGCGTAGCCAGGCATCAAATCAGCTGTTGAAGTGCTGCCACAAGTGATGTGGCCAGAAAACACTTCAGCTACACCATAGAGCACATATACCAGAAACGCTGTTTACGGAGGTCACGGTCCATCATCAAAGACCCTACCCACCCCAGCCACGGTCTGTTCACCCTCCTGCCATCTGGGAGACGCTACAGATGCATTCGCACCCGTACGACCAGATTTAGGAACAGCTTCTTTCCCAGGGCTGTCATCCTACTGAACTCCACAAATAAACTCTAAAGCCTGCACATCTGCCAATGCACTTTATTATGGTTATGTTTATGTTAATGTATTACAAGCCAAATGTATGTTGAATGTTTAAATGTCTTAATCTAAATGTACACTCTCGGGAGCCGCAAGCCTACATTTCGTTGTACAGCACTTGTGCACTAACAATGACAATAAAAGTTGATTTGATTTTTGATTTGATTTTTAGTGTTCTTCTTCCAGCCAACCCCAATTACAGTTTGTATTTGATGATGTTGCTTCATTCTGGGACAGGACTTTGTGTTGCAATTGGGAATTCCTGGTCTTGTGATAAATCTGGAATTCCCATCTGCAGCACAGAGTATGATCATGAACAAAGCAGAATGTTAGGTATGAACTGCAGCCAGGATTGGAAGGAAGAACAGCAAGGGAGGGCAGGGGAGTCGGATGTGGAAAATAACTATCTGACCTGGGAATGCTGGAGGAAAGGTGTCTTTGAATTTGCAGGGTGGGAGTTGGAAGGGGAAGATCCCTCTGTGGGGAGAGGGTTACAGGGAAAATGTTTTTAAGAAGGGGTTGGAGGGGGAAGTCTTCAAACTGTGGTGGGAGGAGTTAGTGTATAAAAATATCTCTGGGAACAGAGGTGGTTGGGGGATGTTTAAAAAGAATGTCCCTGTAAAGGGCTGAATGCCTCTATGAAGGGACAGAATAACCGTTGAGGCAGCTTTTGGGAAAATTATGCTATTTGTTGGTATGATAGTGTCAAGTGATAAACCCAATAGCACTTATTTCAACTATATATTTTTAGAAAAAAATCTACCAATTGTGAAGTTAAAAAATGTTTTGTAAATTAACCAGAATGCATATCTTAAATGTAAAAATTCAAAACTTTACAGGGAAGCACTACCCCAGAAACCCCACCTTAGAAATGCACAACTGGCTGGGAAGAGGAGTTAGGGTGTGAAGACTGTGTGCAGTTCTAAACTTGTACTTCTCGCAATCTAGTATACTGTATTCGCTGCTCACGATGCGGTCTCCTCTACATTGGGGAGACCAAATGCAGATTGGGTGACCGCTTTGCGGAACACCTCCGTTCAGTCCGTAAGGGTGACCCCGAGCTTCCGGTCGCCTGTCATTTTAATTCACTGCTCCATTCCCACTCGGACCTCACCGTCCTTGGCCTCTTGTATTGTTCCATGGAAGCTCAACGTAAACTCGAGGAACAGCACCTCATCTTCCGATTAGGCAGTCTGCAGCCTTCCGGACTCAATATCGAGTTCAACAATTTCAGATCATAACCTCGGCCCCTATTACATTTTTTTGGTAATTTTTCCACTCCTTTCCCCCCCCCTTTCCTTTTGTTTCTCTCACACCTGGCAGCTATCTCTTGCCCTGCCAGTACACTTTACACCTAATCTCAGCCTATTACCATCTCGTCTAGCTTCTAATACCTTTTATTGTCTCTTTTACTTCTTTTGTTTCTTTCACTTCTTTTGTCCGATCGCAGCCCTGCCTTCGATCTATTTTCTTTTCTTTCCAGTTTTGAAGAAGGGTTCGACCCGAAACGTCAACTCAAATTTCTCTCCACGGATGTTGCCTGACCTGCTGAGTTTTTCCAGCATTTTCTGTTGTTATTTTAGTACCTACCGTCCTGTATCCCAAGAATAAATCGTACATAATTTTTCAAATTAAAAGTGCCATTAAAAGGGCCGATAAAAATAAATGTGTGGCAATTGGCAGCCTTGGGATTTAGTTTTTCTCAGAGAATGAACGAAATCCACCTGGTGCCTCTTGGGGCGGTGAACAGCACCGAAAACCAGTCGCGCAACCTGTGCCGCCGGAGGCCTCTTGCTTCTCCGGAACCTTCTCGACAATCGTTACCCTGGAAACCGAGTTGCCATTTTCAAACAGTGCTGAGCATGCGGGAGCGGGCTTGAAGACTTTCACCAGACAACTTCCACAGCGGGGAAACCCTGATTTCAATTAATGTCTGATAAAAAATACAAGGCGTTAGCTAGTTGCGGCCGAGCAACTTGTCATCCCAAGTATTGAGTGGGACCGCTGTTGCTAAGCGACGTCCTCGCCCCAACAACACTGAAGACTTTAATCGGCGGGGCTGCTGATGGAGGATTCCTCGCTTTGTCAGTGCCTCAAGGAGGCACTGGATCCAGAGGCAGAAAAGCGGGTAATTACTGCACAGAAAGTCCTGTGATATTTTAATAATAGTCCTAATGTTCAGACTAGGATCTGGAAGTGACTGAAAGTTACCCGCACTGTTCGAAGGAACAATGAAACGCATTTGACAACAGCACTGATTTAAACAATTTACAATTTATTTCACATGAATACAAAAATGCCCATTTAAAAAAAAGAGAAAATATCTTATTATTTATAGCACAATTTTGAAATTAAAATTCACTTTCTCAATTGAATTGACGTTCAAAGTTGATATAAAATTACATTCCTGTTGCTAAATATGTAACAACAAACTGTATCACATGAATATTTTTGTAACAAATTTTGCTAAGTTACTGTTGCATGTTCCTTGCATGAAATGGGAGCCAGCTGTTCACAGGGCTTTGTCAAGGCTTCCATTTGTCTTTTTATGAAATGTGAATTTTATTCCACCCCCGAAGTAATGGCCCGGAATTTGCGGTCAGCGGCGAAGCAAAGGCGTTTGCTGCTGGCCTCGAAGAAAGCTGTCCATCTCGATCTCTGTGAGAAGTTTGCCTTTTTCTACGTGTAAGTGATTTCACTGCAGTATAAGGGGGCTCCCCTAGTGCGATCTGCTGTGCTGTCAACAAGCTGTCTAAGCAGCCAATCACAATGCAGAATTCTCACAGACAGGGAACCAGGAAATGAGGGCCTAGAAATTGAGTGGGCTTAGCGCCCATTTTGCGGCGCTAGAGGGCATTGCGCTGGACTTACAGCCGGTTTTGAAATTGACTAGGGCCCAACATCGGCGTTACACCGGTAGCGCTGCGCCGGCACCGATGACGTCATCGGTGTGCGCAGCGTCCCGGTTGCCGTGGTGACGGGCCCCAGCGCCGAAATTCAGTTGCGGCCGCCTCGCCCGTGGCAGCCGCAACTAAGACTCTGGCAACAGAGTCTTACACGACTTTGCGCCGGCGCATAAAGGTGGAGCGGCGGCCGGCCGCTTTCCCGCCGGCCGCCTGCCCGCACCTCCCTCCCCGGACTCCCCCACCCACCCACCGCGGAACAGATGCTTCTCGGCTGCGAGCCCGGCACTTGCCCGAGGTGCCGGGCTAATTTTTGTGGCGATTTAACCGGCCAGCGGGCGGGTGCAGGCAGCTCCTCCTTAACTGAAGGAGGAGGCCTGCACTTCCCGAGCCTGCCGCACCGCATCGGGCGCCGCAGCGCCGGAATAGCGCCGCAGTGCGGCGCGTAGCGCCAGTTTTCAGGCGCAAACAGCCTTCAGTAGCGCCGGCAGCCGTTTGGGCGCGGCGCTACTGAATTTTTGGCGCGCACAGCGCGACTTAGCACCGGCGCTAAATTTCCGGCGTTAAGCCCCGGCGCAGCGCAAACTCAATTTCTAGGCCGAGAAATGCTTTTATTTGGACAAAAAAAATATTACAGCCAGCAAAACAAAGATTGGGGCTCTCAAATGGGGATCAGGTAGAACCTAAACAAATGTTTTTATAATTTTTTTTTGGTTGCTTAAAAATTGAAATTTTGTTCATAATGGAGAATTTTGACATGCCACAAAATTAAAATTATTTTTTCAGGGCTATAACATTTGTTTAGCAGTCAATGTACTCTTAAAAATCCAGTTACACCTAATCTAACAAGGCCTAACATTTAATGGGGTATTTAACTGCGATATTGGCGCGGAAAAGCCCAAGTTTTGTCAGTTTCACTCATTTCACTGATTACACTGATTGCCGGCAATGGGGGAGGGGCCACAGCGAAGCCAGTGGTGGAGCAGTGAATGACTGACCGCAACTTCAGGATTTCCACATTAGGATGTGCATGCGCTAAATCCTAATGCTGTTAGTTTGCCGTTATTACCCACCACAAATTCTGGCCCATTATATACTCTATTGTAAATAATGCTGTAATTACTTCCAAAAAAACCATTCATATATTTCTGAAGTTAACACATCAACCATTAAAATCTGTGTTGCAGTTGTATTTGTAGGATTTATGTCTATTCATTCCATTTTAAGAGTGATGACTGACTTTTTAGTTGCCAGCTCATGAAGAGGCCAGTCATTGTTAGCGTGGAGAGTAGTTACGTTTTTGAAAAGCATTAGCTACTGCAATTTATGAATAACATGAATCTATAAACAATGCTATTGTGTATAAATTAATTCTTGCAGCTGCCTTGTTAGCAAACACTTCATTTATTTCAATATGTGAATTGTCAAAGATGATTTTGTTGAGGGCTGCCTTAGCATGGGATAATCAAAGGCTAGAGGGCTGCCAATGCCTGGGATGGCTGAGAACTGGCACAGCGGAGCAGAGCTCTGTAGTGGCAGTGGGGGTCAACTAAAGGTGGACAGTAGCATTTACCTACAAGAGAGTGCATATGTCCTGGGGAGGAAACCAAGTTGTACAAATATTTCCTGTGTGTAAACAACAGGATTTATAATTCTCACCCCCCACTTTTCAAGTAGTTATGCAGCTTAAGAATCGTGAAACTGATTATCAGTTCAGATTTCTTCTAGTAAGAAAATTGAATTGGTGAGAAACTAATCCAATGAAAGGAAACCAAAAAATGCATCCTTAATTTTTCCTTCACGGGTAATATTCACATCCGAGTGGGATTAGACTAGATGACTCGTGGAGGAAAACACTGGTGTAGAATTGATGGACCAAATGGCCTGCTTCTGTGTTGAATCACTATGATTCAATGACTAAGTGCTCTTAATAAACATTTCTAAAGGAGGAAATAAAGACCTACATCTGCTAACAGTGGCACTGAGAGTACCAGTCCACATTTCAAGTTGCAATTCTTAACTATCAAGGTCAGATCTTTTTGTTACCTATGTCTACAATTAAACTCAAGGGTTTAATTTATGGGTTCAAGCCCCAGTCCAAATACTTCTGCATTATGCTGGTACTTCAGTGCAGAACTGATGCATTAGCCTAGAAATTCATTCGCGCTGGCCTGCTGGTGCAAACTGGGCACAGAGAACGATCATTGCGTCTGAATGGATAAGTCAGATGCCCATCAAATATTGGGCCTCAGGCCTCATTATCTTCGAACTGCCGATCTCTGGATACCTAATGAGTGTCCCCAGGCAGCTTGCCGGAGAAAAGGCCTCGAAGATCGGGCTGGTGTGTCACCAGCTGCGGCCATAAGGTAAGTCCTTGAAGGGGACCGGGAGATGGGACAACCGGGAAGCGGGGTAACTTAGAGGGAGGGAATTGTTGATTGTAAAGGAGGGTAGCATTGGCTGGAAGCGTGATGGCGGTGATTGGGGGGCGAGGCGGGGTGGGGTAGGGTGGTGGCCGTGATTGTGGGGGGTGGGGTGTCAACGTCGCTATCAGGGGAGGCAGCAGTGGCCGACAGTGGCCTGTGTGGTTTTAATGTGGGGTTGGGAGGACCACTCCTGCTCCACATTCAGGTAAGTATTTTTTAACAAACTTAGCAGAAACAACGGCCAACAGTAAAGAGGGTCAAAGTGCAGAAAAATATTAAACAGACAAAGTTGAAGGCACTTTATCTAAATGCATGTAGCATTCATAACAAGGTGGATGAATTAATGGCACTAATAGAAGTAAATGAGTATGATGTAATTGCCATTACAGAGACATGGTTGCAGGGTAACGAAAGCTGGGAACTGAATGTTCCAGGGTACTCAACATTTAGGAAGGACAGACAAAAAGGAAAAGGAGGTGGCGTAGCGCTGTTAATAAGGGATGAGATCGGTACGGTAGAGATAAAAGATCTTGGCTCGGCAGATCATGATGTAGAACTGGAATCAGTTTGGGTGGAGCTAAGAAACAGCAAAGGGCGGAAAACGTTGGTGGGAGTTGTGTATAGGCCACCAAACAGTAATGGTAATGTAGGGCACAGTATCAATCAAGAAATTAGAAGTGCATGTAACAAGGGCAATACGGTAATCATGGGGGACTTTAACCTACATATTGACTAGGCAAATCAAATGACCACTAATGGTGTGGAGGACAAATTCTTGGAATGCATGCAAGATGGTTTCCTGGATCAGTATGTGGAGGAACCAACCAGGGAACAGGCTATTCTGGATCTGGTACTGTGTAATGAGAAAGGGCTAATCAATAATCTTGTGGTAAAGGGGCCTTTAGGGACAAGTGACCATAATATGATTGAATTTTATATTAAGTTTGAGAGTGATTTAGTCCAATCCGAAACTAAGGTCTTCAATCTAAACATAGGAAACTACAAGGGTATGAGGGACAAGTTGGCCATGGTAGATTGGGAGACTACACTAAAAGGTATGAAGGTGGATGTGCAATGGCTAACATTCAAGGAAATAATGCATAATTTGCAACAAACATATATTGCTCTAGGGCATAAAAACCCAAAAGGAAAAGTGATCCAACCATGGCTAACAAAAGAAATTAAAGCTAGTACAGGAAATTTTGTGATATCTGGCACCAACGGGACCGAGCTGTTGCCGTTCCCTCAAAACTGCTGGACACACCAGCGTTAATGTTGAAGCATACGGAGCTTTTCATCTCCGTATCTGACAACAAACACTGTTGCTTAGCAACAGCTTCTAAACAGTCGGCCCGTACCTTGGAAGCATCGCTCTGAAGCTGTTGCTAAGTTACAGAGACTTTGCAGAGCCTGACTGTTGAAAAAAAAGCCACGAGAAGAAAAAAAACCTAACAAAACGGCTCCTGATTTTTGCCGGTGGCTCGAGCTTGCCGGACATTTAGCCTCCAGATAACACAAAGTTTCCTGTATTAAGTCAAAGGAGGAAGCTTATAAAGTTGCCAGAAATAGCAGTCAGCAAGGGGAAACCAAGAAATTGATAAAGAAAGGGAAATGGAATATGAGCACAAACTAGTGAAAACATAGAAGATGAAACATAGAAACAGAGAAGATAGGAGCAGTAGTCAGCCATTCAGCCCCTCGAGCCTGCTCCGCCATTCAATGAGATCATGGCTGATTGTCCAAATTCAGTACCCTGTTCCTGCCTTCTCTCCATATCCCTTGATCCCTTTAGCCTTAAGAAATATATCCAACTCCTTGAATATATTTAATGAATTGGCCTCCACTGCCTTCTGTGGCAGAGAATTCCACAGGTTCACCACTCTCTGGGTGAAGAAATTCCTCCTCATCTCTGTCCTAAATGGCTTACACTTTATCCTTAGACTGTGACCCCTGGTTCTGGACTCCCCGACCATCGGGAACATCCTTCCAGCATCTAGTCTGTCTAGTCCTGTTAGAATTTTATAAGTTTTGATGAGATCCCCTCTCATTCTTCTAAACTTCAGTGAGTACAAGCCCAATTGACCCAATCTCTCCTCATACGTCATTCCTGCCATCCCAGGTATCAGTCTGGTGAATCTTTGCTGAACTCCCTCCATGGCAAGAACATCCTTCCTCAGATAAGGCGACCAAAACTACACACAATATTCCAGATGTGGTCTCACCAAGGCCCTGTACAACTGCAGCAAGACATCCTTGTTCCTGTACTCAAACCCTCTCGCTACGAAGGCCAACATACCATTTGCCTTCTTAACCTCCTGCTGCACCTGCATGCTTACTTTCAGCGACTGGTGCACAAGGACGCCCAGGTCTCGTTGCACTTCCCCTTCTCCCAATCTATTGCCATTCAGATAATAATCTGCCTTCTTGTTTTTGACACCAAAGTGGATAACCTCGCATTTATCCACGTTATATTGCATCTGCCATGCTTCTGCCCAATCACCCAACCTGTCCAGATCATACTGGAGTTTATCGGTATCCTCCTCACAGCACACACGCCCACCCAGCTTTGTGTCATCTGCAAACTTGGAGATATTACATCTAGTTCCCTCATCCAGATCATTAATATATATTGTGAATAGCTGGGGTCCAAGGACCGATCTCTGCGGTACCCCACTAGTCACTGCCTGCCACTCGGAAAAAGAGCCGTTTATTCCAACTCTTTGCTTTCTGTCTGCCAACCAGTTCTCTGTCCAAGTCAATACCTTGTCCCCAATCCCATGTGCCTTAATTTTACACGCTAATCTCTTAAGCGGGACCTTATCGAAAGCCTTTTGAAAATCCAAATACACCACATCCACTGGTTCTCCCTTATCTATTTTACCAGTTACATCCTCAAAAAATTCCAGTAGATTCGTCAAGCACGATTTACCTTTTGTAAATCCATGTTGACTTTGTCCGATCCGGTCACTTTTTTCCAAGTGCTCTGCTATTACATCCTTTATAATGGCCTCTAGCATTTATAAAATATAAAATATAAAAACAGATTTTAAAAGCTTCTATAGATATGTGAAAAGGAAAAGACCTGTGAAGGTAAATGTAGGTCCTTTACAGTCAGAGACGGGAATATTTATAATGGGGAATGAGGAAATGGCAGAGAAATTGGGCCAGAGCTTCGGGTCCCCACGGGTGAGTACGCACTGGGTACTCACGCGTAGGCCCAACGAAAGTGCTGGTTTTGTGCATGCACTGCGCATGCGCGGGAAACCGGAACTTCCGTTCCCTTAAAGGAAGGGGTTCACACGTCGAATGCGTGTGCCGGAGAGGCAGCACGTTCACCTGGAACTTCCATTTTTTTTGCAGCTTTCTCAGGGAGGGTAAGTCTCCAGCAGCTACACTTTTAAAAAGCAGTCGCAAGGCCTGCTTTTAACAAGGTAAGTGGTGAATTAAGTAAAATTAAAAAAAAATTTCCACAGGTTTATTATTTTTAAATACTTTAAAAAAAGGTAAGTTTATTTTTAGCCCTGTTAGAAACTGTAATTAATTTTTTCAAAAATTTAAATTATTGTTTAAAAGTTATTTTATGTAATTTATAGTTATTTTTAAAATGTATTAAAAAAAAAAATTATTTGAAGTTTTAGTGATGTTTTGGGGCTGAATTGTATTCATAGTTTTGACAGGTCTTCCTGTCAAATCTATGAATACCGATTCCCTGCTACCATTGGCTCTCCATGGCCCACGTGATCCCAGGGGACGCATGGAACTAACTCCGCCCCTGGGCACGCAAGCACTGCGTGCCGGCAGTTGGAGGAGGCCCAGGATCGGAATCCCACACGGGCCCACAGCACAACGGCCAGCGTGCTAGGTAAGTGCAGGTCGGAGGTTTGCACCCGCGGAAAGCCTCCGACCTGAATTTCTGGGCCATTAAATAAATACTTTGTTTCTGTCTTCATGGAGGAAGACACAAAGAACCTCCCAGAAATACGAGAAAACCAAGGGTGTGGCGAGAATGAGGAACTTAAAGAAATTATTATTAGTAAAAAAACAGTACTAGCAAAATTAATGGGACTAAAAGCCAATAAATCCCAAGGACCGGATGACCTACATCCTAGGGTTTTGAAAGAAGTGGCCATTGGGATAGTGGACGCATTGGTTGTCATCTTCCAAAATTCTATAGATTCTGGAACGGTTCTTGCAGATTGGAGGATAGCAAATGTAACCCCGCTATTTAAGAAAGGAGGGAGAGAGAAAACGGGGAACTACAGACCTGTTAGCCTCACATCAGTAGTTGGGAAAATGCTGGAATCTATTATAAGGGATGTAATAACTGGGCACTTAGAAACTAATAGTAAGATTGGGCAGAGTCAACATGGATTTATGAAAGGGAAATTGCTGTTTAATAAACCTATTGGAGTTCTTTGAGGATGTAACTAGTGGAGTAGACAAAGGGGAACCAGTAGATGTGGTGTATTTGGATTTTCAGAAGGCCTTCGATAAGGTCCCACACAAGAGGTTGGTGAACAAAATTAGGGCACATGGAATTGGGGATAATATACTAGCATGGATTGAGAATTGGTTAACAGATAGAAAACAAAGAGTAGGGATAAATGGGTCTTTTTCAGGATGGCAGGCTGTGACTAGTGGGGTACCGCAAGGCTCGGTGCTTGGGCCCCAGCTATTCACAATCTATATCAATGATTTGGATGAGGGGACTAAATGTAACATTTCTAAATTTGCTGATGATACAAAGCTAGGTGGCAGTGTCAGTTGTGAAGAGGATGTGAAGAGGTTTCAAGGGGATCTCGACAGGCTCAGTGAGTTGCCGAGAACATGGCAGATGGAATATAATGTGGATAAATGTGAAGTTATCCACTTTGGTAGAAAAAATAGAAAGGCAGAGCATTTCCTAAATGGTGAAAGATTGGGAAATGCAGATGCTCAAAGGGACCTGGGTGTCCTTGTACATGAGCCACTGAAAGTGAATGTGTAGGTGCAGCAAGCCATTAGGAAGGCATATGGTATGCTGGCCTTCATTACAAGAGGATTTGAGTACAGGAGTAAAGAAGTCTTACTCCAATTATATAGGGCCTTGGTGAGACCACACCTGGAGTACTGTGTACAATTTTGGTCTCCTTACCTAAGGAAGGATATACTTGCCATAGAGGGAGTGCAATGGCGGGATTGTCGTATGAGAAGAGATTGAGTAAACCATGCCTGTATTCTCTTGAATTCAGAAGAATGAGAGGGGATCTCATTGAAGCATACAAAATTATTACAGGGCTTGATAGGGTGGATGCTGGGAGAATGTTTCCCTTGGCTGGGGAGTCTAGAACCAGGGGCCACAGCCTCAGGATAAAGGGTAGGCCAATCAGGACTAAGATGAGAAGAAATTTCTTCACACAGAGGGTGGTGAATCTTTGGAATTCTCTGCCCCAGAGGGCTGTGGAGGCTCACTCATTGGGTATATTCAAAATGGAAGTCGATAGATTTCTGACTAGTAAGGGCATCAAGGGATATGGCGATAGGGCCAGTGAATGGAGTTGAGGCTCCTGCTCCTATTTCTTATGTTCTTATGACAGCGGCCTGTGTGGTTTTAACGTGGGGTTGGGAGGACCACTCCTGCTCCACATTCAGGTAAGTTTTTTTAACAAACTTACCTTTCTGGTGGCAACCTGCAGCAGTCCATTTAAGGCCTTCCTGTTAGGCTGCATGTAGACCTGGTTCACCTCAATGCAGCTAGCTGCATCAGGAAAACCAATATTGCAGAGGGGGCCTCAAACAGCATTGGGCTCCTTAGTTGCATATGCAAAGAGTCGCAGGCCTTGGATGCCTGTTTTCTTGCCTATACCAATATGGCGGGCGAGCTTCCAACTCATAATGAGCGTGCGCTTGCTGCCTGCCATATTGGAAGCTTAGGAACCCGTTTAGCGCTCGAAAGACGGACAGAGCGCCACTCAGTTTCTAGGGCATTGTCTCACGGATGAAACGTTAAACTGAAGCCATATTTGGCTGGATGTGACAAATCCAGTCGCACTATTCAAAGAAGAGCATTCTGGCCAACATTTATCCCTCAACCAATACCACCAAAAACAAATAATCTGGTCATTTATCTCATTGCTGTTCCTGAGGCCTTGCTGTGTGCAAATTGGCTGCTGCATTTTCCCGCTTAACAACAATGACTTGCTCTTCAGAATAATTAATTGGCTGTGAAGCATGTAGGGATGTCCCGAGGATGTGAAAGATTCTACAGAAATGCAAATTTGTTCCATCTTCCATTCTTTCTTTTGTTCTTCCTTTCATCAGTGTTGAGCTTTCTTAAACTGGGCTAGCCCACTGAAACTGAACCTGAGCTGCCAATATAAGTCACTGCTTATTAGAATCAATCCTCAAGTTCCCAGAGATTAAGGGTGTTGTCTGACACTTGTGCTGCAGTCTTGTCTCTTTCGTTTATTTTTGATGCTACATAATTTCTTGTACATTTAGTCTCCCGCAAAAATGAACTATCTGATTTTGTAATAGTGTATTACATAAAATATAACCATTTGAAGCTAATAATTTGATATTTTTCTTGCTTTTTACAGACACACAATAAAGGAAAGCTGCCTAGGAATGCAGTCTCATTTTTGCCTCAATTACCTGCGGTAATATACCTGTAGATAAAAGTCTAATGCAATATAACATATTCTGGACGTAGAACATAATGGCAAATTATTTCTCAATAAAATTGAAGCACCGCATCACATTTATAATCTTTCAGTGTGATTGTTGTCCTGCATCAATGATCAGGAGCACTCGGACAGTATAACCACTGTTGCCAGCAAAAAAGTGGAGCAAAATGGAATAAAATTATTACCCCATTAAAAACAGATATTATACATGAAGTGATTTCAAGGAAACAATTTAAACGTAGAGTTCTGATGACCCTTTTAATTTCCTTGAGTTTCACTCTTGCAGTTGTTTACCATGCCATCCAATTCTCTTAATTAAATTTGTATCACAATGTTACCCAAATACATATTGAGTTACAAGATAATTAACATAAGTCATGGCTCACGATGGCAGATTCTATTTGCAATGATTGCAGTACATATTCAACTATGAAAATAATTGAAATGTAGTATTTGTAGCCCCAAAAAATCAATTCAGGGAACTGTTTGGATGAAGTGCCATAGACACAGTGATGTTCCGAGGAATTCTCTGCAGATAGTGAAATTCCTCACCCATCCTTTTTCTAAACTTAAGAAAGAAATGAAGAGGAGCGTATTGGGCAGAAAAAAGTAAAATAAGTGAACACTTAAGAGGAATGCACTGGAGTGGTTTAAAAAAAACCTAGGCTGTAATTTTCCCCTAAAAAAACGGGTGGGTTTGGAGTCTGGGGGCAGTTAAAGTATTAAAAATGGGATTCCCGACCTGATCCCACTCCAATCCGCCCACTTCCGGTTTTATCGGAGGTGAGATGGCTGATGGGCGGGGGGCGAGCAACCAACCCACTCCCAGGGGGCGGATCGTCAATTTAAATATTATAATGAGGCTGGAAGCCTCTTTTTTTCCCCCCATTTTGCATTTAACTGCCTGTGGACGGGTTTCACACAATTCGGGAAACTCGGCAGTTAAACAGAGGTGGGGACTGCTGCATCCAGGAGGTAAGTGGCTTTATACCTACCTCCTGCATCCAGGAGGTACCGACCATACCCACCCCCTGTGATTGGAGACTCCCCCACGAGGCCTCCAATCACCTTCCAAGGCTTCCCCCCCCACTCCCCCAACAATGATGATGAGGCCGGCCAAAATCTTCTCTCCCTCCTTGCCGATCCCAGGCCAACCCCCAGCCCCGATCCTCGGCCGACCCCCAGCCCGAATCCCTGGCCGCCCATGGCCCCCCCCCCCACCGCGATCCCCAGCTGACACCCCCCGATCCCTGCCCGACCCTTCCCCCCACGATCCCCAACCGCTGCCAATAATCTCTCCCCCCTCCCGATCCCTGACCCCTGCCAATGCTCTTTCCCCCCTCCGATCCCCAACCCCTGCCAATGCTCTTTCCCCGTCCCGATCCCTGACCTCTGCCAATGCTCTCTCCCACTCCCGATCCTTGACCCCTGCCAATGTTCTCGCCCCCTCCCGATCCCTGACCCCTGCCAATGCTCTCTCCCCCCTCCCAATCCCTGACCCCTGCCAATGCTCTCTCCCCCTCCCAATCCCTGACCCCTGCCAATGCTCTCTCCCCCTCCCAATCCCTGACCTCTGCCAATGTTCTCGCCCCCTCCCAATCCCTGACCCCTGCCAATGCTCTCTCCCCCATCCCAAAACCGGCCCCTCGCTTCTGAGGCTTACCCGCCTGTAGCCAGCCAGATTGAGAGGCTGGCTGGCTGCAGGCGGGAATCCGAGGCTTCACATTCAAATCAGGCCCTGCTGTTAAAGTCAGCAGGGCCTGCGGGAAACCCGGCCTCCCGGGTTTCCTGCCTGCCTTGGAGGCCCCCCCGCCTCCAACTTGCCTACCTGGAGAAAATTCTGGCCTTGTTACATTAATGGGCCAAATCTTGCTGAAGCAAGGCATTTCACGGCTTATGCCGTTGGTTAGATTTTTTCCTGCACCATTCAGTTCGAAAAAAAATTGTGCCTTCACTTGCGAGCTGATCACTGTGTGGCAAGGGCAACAATGCATCTGGGACCAACAGTGTATCCCCTTAACCAATGTGATTTAAGGATTGAGAAAGAACCAGAGGAACAACAGAGAAGGAGGATGAATTAGAGTGGATGAATTAGCCAAATCAGGTAAATAAAGAGAGGGAAAGAAAAACTGGATTAAAAGAGAGAGAGAAAAAAGAGACAAAGGAAAAGTAAGAAAAAATGTAAAAATTTGAAATTTTAAAAATCTGTATGATGAATTGACTGCATACAGGAATGAGATTGAACAATTTAAATTGTTCCCTTTCTGCACCAAAGAGGTTGATTGGCATTGCATTAACCCAATTATCAAGTTGTTAAATGGGGACTTGAGCTCTTAATTATAAGTCCTAACTTTCTGTGGCGAGTTTAATGGGGAATTAATGTGCAAATCCAGCAAGTTCTTAAAAATAATGGGGAGGCAAAGGGCGAGATGCCGTTTGTGCGAAGCAAATGGCATGGTGGCGTAAATCGACCAGCAAGTTGGCATATCTCTTAACGCGCAAATTCGCCAGCAAATTCAGGGGATTATCAACAGTGTGCATCGTGAACATGCTGTAATTTTTCCTGCAGGATTTGGCCAATTATGTTTTGTAACTAATGCATCTTTCTTTGCTTTGTTTGCTGGTCTGACTCTGAGACTTGGCTATACCGTCCCCTTGTGCTACATTGTACTCCATTTGTATCTGCCTGGGGCCGTTGCTGTGCCTATCCTCAGTCTCCCATTGTCTCTGGCGCAACCATGCTGTCTTTCTGGCTTTTCTCGTATAACAAAACAAACCTTTTAAAATCTCTAGCACATGCTCTACCACTACACCACAGCTGGAGGGTCAGTGGTGTCCCAGTAAGACACACAAGATATTTTTTCCCGAAATTATAGGATATAAAATGCACATATTTTGAAACCTGTAATTGTTATTCGGCACTGAAAAAGTGAAAATATTTTCAATAGTATTATTTTTTCTCTGTGCATCTATAATAGGCTTAAATCTTTTTTTTAATAGACACATATGAATTTTCTTCTCAAACTATTTCAACCTATTATAGATGTAACACAGATATGAATATTAGTTGCTAAATTCAGAAACTTAAAATAATGCTACCTTTAAACTGTATTGCTTTGAAACATTGTACATTTGTTAAAGTATATATAATATATAGCCTTTGTTTAACGTATAAATATAACAATGTTTATTAGTGTAGAAGTAATTGTATTGGGGAACTTTTATCAGCAGTATAACTGCTTAGTAAATATTTAAAAACAACCTCCTATAGCACAACAGATATTGCACCCATAATGAGAAATCGTTTCTAAAAGAAAATGACCACTGTTTTTAGCAATATGTTTATTGTACAACTTTTCAGAGTCGATCCAAGCCATTGTGGCAGTCAGCCTCACCTTCTTTCTTCCTACAAGCAGAGGATGAGGATGAACAAAATGATTTATCAAGTGAGTTTGAAGCCCAATTGTATTTCATTATAATGAATAGAGAATCACACTCATAGGGTATTCTCAAGCATGTCAGATTTTATCATTGTTTTTTCCATCAATCTTCTTGGACAACTACTATTAGATTAGATTATTTTGAAAGTTTTTACTTAGTTGATAATCATAAAGATTTGACACCTTCACTCCGAGGGGCACTGGCACCAGTACTGGGACAAGAAGGAGCTGTATCGATGGGACAGGCTCCACCTGAACCTAGTGGAAAGGGTAAGACGGGGGGAAGGATGTACAAGAAATGAAACAAGCCTAAATATAATCGAAACAGGAAAGGAGAGCGTAGGACAAACTAAACTAAGGGAGGACATAAATGGCCAGGGAATAAATAGAGTTATAGAACAGGAGTGTAAAAAGATGGTTAAAATTGAAGTGAGAGGAACTGTTATTAAAAATGAGTTAAACTGTCTGTACTGCATTGCACAGGGTAAAATAATAATAACATAATAAAACAGGAGAACTGGAGGCAATAATACATTGTGAGGAACCAGGTATAGTAGGGATTATGGCTACAGAAAAAACAGGACTGGGAATTAAACATTGCAGGGTATAACATATTTAGAAAAGATAGAGAGGGAAAAAGAGGGGGTGGAGTAGCTGTACTTATTAGAGGTAACATAATGGCAGTAGAAAAAAGTGACACAGCCATCAGAAAGACAGAAATAGAATCCATGTGGATAGAGATAAAAGATAATAAAGGACGAATCACACTAATAGGGGTAGTCTACAGACCACCTAATAGTGGAAGGGAGGTGGGGGAAGAAATATGCAAACAAATTAAGGAAATGAGTAACAAACATAGAATAATAATCATTGGGATTTTAACTACCCCAAAATTAATTGGCCAGAAGAAGTAGGTAAAGGGGATAAGGGAATGGAGTTCCTATAATGTGTAGAAGACTCCTTTCTAACCCAGTATGTAAGAAGCCCAGCAAGAGAGGATTTGCTACTGGATCTGGCAATAGGGAATGAACCAGAGCAGATAGAGAAGTAAAAGTAGGGGAACATCTAGGCAATAGTGACCAGAATATAATACGGTTTAAGATAATAATTGAGAAGGAAATAAGTATGACAAAGACCAGGGTAATAGATTGGAGACAAGCTGATTTTGAGGGGCTGAGAATAGAACTTGGGAAAACAAATTGTACAACAATATTGGCAAACAATGATATACACCAGCAATGGGATACATTTAAAATGATGTTTAACAGAGTCCAGAAAAAAATCTATTCTGCTAAAAAACAAGAACAAACTAAACACTAATGAGACACTATGGATGAATAAAGACATACAGGAAAAATTGAGGGTAAGGAAAGAGGCATACACTAAGTATAGGGACAGCAGGGGAGAGCATGACGAGGGAGAATATGAAGAGATTATGCGAGAAGTCAAAAAAGCAATTAAGAAGGCAAAGAAGAACTATGAAATTAATTTATTAAAGAACATAAAAGGCCTTTGATAAGGACCACATAATAGACTAATGGATAAGATCAGAGCATGCAGAATTAGGGGACGAGTAGCAGAATGGATTATAGCTAGCTGGCTGCGAGACAGAAAGCAGAGAATAGGGTTAAAAGGTAGCTATTCAGAGTGGCAGAAGGTACGAAGTGGGGTGTCACCTGGATCAATGCTGAGACTACTGTCGTTCACGTTTTATATTAACGATTTAGACTTTGGAATCAAAAACACAATTTCTAAAATTTGCAGATGGCACCAAATTGGGGGGATAGTCAATATTGAGGAGGACTGCAACAAATTACAAGAAGACATTAATAAACTTGCAGAATGGGCATATAATTGACAAATATATTTCAACATAGATAAGTGTGAGGTACTACATTTTGGTAAGAAAAATAAGGAGGACACATATTACTTGTAAAATAAGAATCTAAATGGGGTAGAGGAGCAAAGGGATTTGGGAGTACAAATACATAAACCACTAAAAGTAGTGATGCAGGTTAATAAGGTCATAAAAAAGCAAACCAAGCACTAGGGTTTATTTCTAGAGAAATATAATTGGTAGAGAAGTTATGCTAAATTTGTTTCGAACCTTGGTTAGAGCACATTTAGAGTGCTGTGTACAATTCTGGTTGCCATATTATAAAATATTATAAAAAGGACATAGAGGCACTGATGAGGGTGCAAAAAAGATTTACAAGGATGATACCAAAAATGCGAGGTTATATCTATCAGGAAAGGATGAACAGGCTGGGTCTCTTTTCTCTTGAAAAGAGAAGGCTGAGGGGTGACCTAATAGAGGTCTTTAAAATTATGAAAGGTTTTGATAGAGTAGACAGAGAGAGAGGGCTGGATTTTACCTTTCGGTGCGGCCTAGGGGCGGGACAGCTTCCTTCCGGATTCTGATCCCGCCCCCAACGACGTCTGACACACAGACGCTATTTTGCGTCAATTGGCCTTGTTAAGCCCTCTCTGCGTTTTGCCAGCCAATTAGGAGAAAGCCGGTGTCAGATGAGGTCAGTTGATAACGCATCATCTGCCGGTTTTCTTAAAGGGGCCACGATCAATTTTTTTTGACAGGTGATTTTTCAGTGTTTGACAGCATTGAGGTGCTGCAAATACTGACATTCACTGTACAAATGTGAGCCCTTGCACCCAGGCTCTCCAGTGACTCCCTCCTTAAGCTAGAACAGATGGCAGGTTTTGTTCCAGTTTTGGCTCCAAAAGATGACACAGATCTCTGGCCAGCTTGGCATTATCTTGCTCTGGAAAATTTCAAGCTGACCAACTTTTCTTGATACCTCCTACCCTAACAATATTTTTAATTAGTGTCTCATATTCATAATATTTCCAACACATGATAAACAGTTGGGTTGCTAAAAGGTCATTTAAAGTAGCCATTTATGAAACTGAGCAAATTGAAATATTAGCTTTACTGTTAATTTTAATCTCTGAATGACAGAGGTGAACCATTGCAATCTACTTAAAAATGAAAACAATAACTTCAACAAATTCTTGATCACAGGGGGTTCACCTCCCCAGAAACGCAAACGAAGCAAAGCTTGGGAGTCTGGAACTTCTGGTTTTAGCTCCAGTGGAGGAATTCGGTCAACCCCTGATGGATTTTCCCAACCAAAGAAGGATCGCGAGCAGTTTAGAAGTACTCTAGTTAATATCATAATGTAGGTACATATTCTGTTCATGATGTGTTTAATCTTGCTGTAAAATGTGTTTTTAATACAAGACGGTATGATGGTGCAGTAGGCTAATGTTTCAACATGCTGTGCTGTAGAGCTGTTGGCCACAAGTTTGCTCCTGCACTTTCCCTATATGGAGATTTCCTGATTTCCCGACATCCAATCAAATAGAAGTCCTCAGTAGACCAAGTGCTTTCCCAGGGGAAGGGGAAGATGTTGGAGCACAAATGATCCCAGGTCACTGTTCCTAAGGCCCCTCTGGCTCCACAATTTCACAACCACAAAAATGGGTATGGAATTTCTTCTGCTGTAAAATTTCTCCCCCACCTTGGAAACAAGAGGATTGAAAATGGGAGAGCTAGTATGACCAGGAGAGGTGCAAGAGATAGAGTTGGCTTTTACAGTAAAATTAGTTAATGCAAAAGTCCTGTGAGATTAAGAAAGTTACTCTAAAGCCCAAATTTGCAAGACCTGCACAATCTGTGGTGGGATTGTTTAGCTGCCTGGCCCAAGTTAGCCTATATTGCAGTGCGAAGACTAGCAAATTTTGTATGGTCGGTTTATTTGAATAATTAGCATAAACGCCCAGCACAGCTTTGGCCTTGTGACAGCACCTAGTTTAATAGTGACATGCAAAATCTGACCAAGTAGGTGGCTGCATATAAGGGCAATTTATTGATTCCAGGTACAAATAAGCATTGAATTTAAAAGATACTTTATAACTCTTTAACAACCAGCTTGTACAGTTTCAGATTAGTTTCACGGTTATGTGAAGCACAAGAATTCTGTTGCAATGCAAAGAGGAATTATTTCTAGCACCATATAAATATTCTGCATCAAATAATAGTCACAGTTGCTCTTGTATAATTAGATATTGGGCAATATGGGCACACTCCTGAATGTAACAAGGTTAAGTTACCAGCAGCACTGCTGTACCTGCGAGAATATGTAAGATAGTTCCAAAACTTCAAACAAAAACATTAAGCACAACATGGAACGGATACCTGAGGCTCACAAACTGCCTAAGGCGCCCAGAGTTCCTCAGTGATGGTGGTGATGCAAAGGGGCCTGGGGAGCTTGGTTCATTAGATCCTGACTTCATTGCAAATTAGGTGATTGTCCATAATGTGTCAGGAACTCCTGAGCAGCATTGCAGATGCACAGCTCCCATTTGGAATGAAGGCAGAGAGAGAGTCCATCCTTAAATTTTTCGTAAAATCTGGGCACCCTGCTCTTTGCCAATCCCCTTCCTCCCCCAAGCCCCAGTGTGGCTCTCCCCCACCTCCGACACCCCGCCCGTCCCACCCCCACCCCCCATGCGGGGAGAGCCAGCAGTTCTTCCCTGGCTGCTGATACCCAACATTGCAACCCTGGTATTCCTAGCATATCATGTGAGAGGCATCCAGAGTGCCACAAAATTATGCAAATAGTTTGACCTCACTTTATCTTTTGAGGTCATCAGTGTGAAGGTGCGTGCAGTGAATTACAAATCTATATCTCATCTAATTTAAACAGGAATATGCCCAGTATACTTTATTCACTACAGATACTGGCTGGGGATTGCCGCCCATTTACTCTAATGGAGGAAAATCATAGGCCAGTTTAGCGCAGAAGTGAAACACCTTGAACACTATTTTAATTCCACTTGTGGGGCTGGCCTGTGTAACTCATTTATGACTTTAAGACTTATGAGTTGTGTTATGTTTCAATGCATACTTTTTTGCTAAATATTTAAATTTTTAAACATACAATATATATGTCAGGAGCAATTTTATATGTAAAGGTCTCCCATATTTATTTACAATAGCTTATTTTAACTTTGCCCATTTTAAATAACAGGCAACAAGATTGTACTGCTAGACAGCCTCCTTCTTTGGATGAAACCGAACCTTCAACATCTGGATCTCCTTCAACTGTGGAGAAGGACATTCTTGTGAGAATACCATGCTTTCTATTTAAAATACTTAGTAATTTTCTTACTGACTTGATATTTTTGTACTTCCTTGTTTAAAAGTGTTAATATAAAATGTAGGGGTTGGTGCTTGGGGTCAGCTTCATCTCTGACTTATGAGTGGTTCGAATCACTCCCATTCCCTTGGTTCTAGACCTTGGACTTATTTGGGGTTTGTGATAAAAGTGCAGTAGACAACTGGTTTTGGTGCAAGAACTTTGAATTTTATTTGAGAAAGAAAATACAACACAATAATAACACTCTAATAAAATGGGGAAACACTTCGACATACACAAGGGAAAATTACAGTAGACAAATACCTCATCCCTCCCAATCCCACCTTACTAGCTAAGTTAGGCTCTAAAGGGACCAGGGATAATGCTCACCAAAACGACTCTTGACAGTTGAGCTGGTTCGCGATTTCGGGGTTCGCTAGATGTGTCGGTTGGGGCCTGCCGTACCCTGGACGCGGTAGAGGACTTCACCTGCGTATCTGGTCAGTCTTCGCGAGTCCGCTGATGTGGTAGGGTGCGTATTCGATTTATCAGGTGAGTACCCAATTTCCTTTGGTTAGCAATAGGGCTTAGAGTCTTTTTGGATAAAATCTTACCCAGGGGTAAGTCAGGATAGTTTGTAAAGTGGAAAAACTTGCGGATCTTTGGCTTCTTCTGAGTTGGTTTTTTGTTGGTCGCAGTGGTCCAATATTACCCGGTTGGCTGTGGGTAATATTTGGTTGGTTGTTTCGTGGGACCCTTGGTGCCGCAAGGTGTCCGATGGTGTGTTACTTCTTCTTCTTCTTCGAGAGAACTGTTTCGAGATGCTTGCTCCTTGATGTTACTCGATGATGGCTCTCCTTGCTTCTTTTCGATTGAACTGTACTGTACTGAACTTGTGTCCTTCCCAACTGTACTGTTTTAACTGTTGGACAGGCCCCCAATTATACTAATCGAGGCCTGCTAATCTTCGCGCCAAATCAGTTTAGGTTTATTGTTAGATTTTGGCGGGCTTGTTAACATTGAGTTGTGTAAAATGCTTAAACGGTTTCGGGATGGCTTCCTGTACTGTTGAAGTTGTTTAAAAATGTGAGAAGTGGTTTCGGGATGGTTTTCCTGAGCTGTTGAGCTCTTATCTAAATTGTAGTGAATTGTCCTCAAGCTTTGAGTTTCCTGTGGGGCCTGAGGTTCTTTGTAGGTTGGTGAAACGATTTGTTTTATGCATGATTTGGATGGGTTCTGTGAGGTTGTTCTTCCGTGGGTCTATTGTTAGCATGTTAATTTCTTGGGGGCTGAGTGATGTTTATAGTTCCCCCAGACAGTTTGACTATCTCCAATACTCAAACTGTCTACTGCAGAGGTAGATCCCAAATTCTGCAACAGCCTTTTCCCAAACATGCCTGAACATGTCCTTTTAAAATGCCAAGTCTGTTTCTGACTTTGAATCTCCTTGTTAGGCCCAACATGCCCTTTTATCACTCCTGAAGTTTTTTAGCAAGGGTCCAAAGTCATTTTAATAGGGTTATCCTTTTCGTTTTGGGGGATCTGTTAATTTTGAGAATCTTACAAAAGTAAGCACAATTTATATTGCTTTTATAAATTAAAAAGCTAGAAACAATAGACAAGAGTTGCAGGTTTAAAATTGCACCTTACTGATGTTACGTTGTTTTTTAATCACCTTGTATTCAGAAAATAATTTTACAGGAAAATAATAATTAAAAAAAAAGTTTGCAGTTTATTTTAAGAATGCTGTAAACTGGGAATTGCTTTGTCATTGATGTAATATTCTGAATCAGAAAATTAACTTATGTTTGTAGATGTTATGAGAGAAACACACTGGGAAAGTGAAAGCTGCAAAAGGCAGTCAGTGTAAGTGATAAAATATTGGGCAGGATTCTCCGTTAGGTTGTGCTGGTTTTTTTCAGCGCAATTCCACTATAAAGAAGTGGCTGCAGAGATAGTGGATGCATTGGTTGCAATATACCAAAATTCCCTGGACTCTGAAGAGGTCCCAGCGGATTGGAAAACCGCTAATGTAATACCCCTATTTAAGAAAGGAGGGAGACAGAAAGCAAGAAACTATAGACCAGTTAGCCTAACATCTGTCGTTGGGGAAAGTGCTGGAGTCTTTCATTAAGGAAGCAGTAGCAGGGCATTTAGAAAAACATACTGCAGTCAAACAGAGTCAGCATGGTTTTAGGAAAGGGAAATCATGTTTAACAAATTTGCTGGAGTTCTTTGAGGATGTAACAAGCAGGGTGGACAAGGGTGAGCCAGTGGATGTGGTGTATTTGGATTTCAAGAAGGCATTCGATAAAGTGCCACATAAAAGATTACTGCATAAGATAAGAGCGCACGGAGTTGGGCGTAATATATTAGCATGGATAGAGAATTGGCTAATTAACAGAAAGCAGAGAGTCAGGATAAATGGGTAATTTTCTGTTTGGCAAACGGTAACTAGTGGGGTGCCACAAGGATTGGTGCTGGGGCCACAACTATTTACAATCTACATTAATGACTTGGATGAAGGGATTGAGTGTAATGTAGCCAAGTTTGCAGATGATACAAAGATGGGTGGGAAAGCAAGTTGTGCAGAGGACTCAAAGAATCTGCAAAGGGATATAGACAAGCTAGGTGAGTGGGCAAACATTTGACAGATGGAGTATAATGTGGGAAAGTGCGAGGTTATCCGCTTTGGCAGGAAAAATAAAAAAGCAAACTATTATTTAAATGGAGAGAGATTACAAAATGCTACAGTTCAGAGGGACCTGGGGGTCCTTGTGCATGAAACACAAAAAGTTAGCATGCAGGTACAGCAAGTAATCAAAAAGGCAAATGGAATGTTGGCCTTTATTTCAAGGGGTTGGAGTATAAAAGCAGGGAGATCCTGCTACAACTGTACAGGGTATTGGTGAAACCACATCTTGAGTACTGCGTACAGCTTTGGTCTCCTTATTTAAGGAAGGATATACTTGCATTGGAGGCAGTTCAGAGACGATTCACTAGGTTAATTCCAGAGTTGAGGGGTTTGACTTATGAGGAAAGGTTGAGCAGGCTGGGCCTATACTCATTGGAATTTAGAAGAATGAGAGGTGATCTTATCGAAACATATAAGATACTGAGGGGGCTCAACAGGGTAGATGCAGAGAGGATGTTTCCCCCCATGGGGAAATCTAGAACCCGGGGGCACAGTCTCAGAATAAAGGGTCGCCCTTTTAGAACTGAGATGAGGAGGAACTTCTTCTCTCAGAGGGTCGTAGATTTGTGGAATTCTCTGCCCCAGAGAGCTGTGGAGGCTGGGTCATTAAATACATTTAAGGTGGAGATGGACACATTTTTGCAAGATAAGGGAGTGAAGGGTTATGGGGAGTGAGCGGGGAAGTGGCTTTGAGCCCAAGATCAGTCATGATCTTATTGAGTGGCGGAGCAGGCTCGAGGGGCCAAGTGGCCTATTCCTGCTCCTATTTCTTATATTCTTATGTTCTTATAATCGGTCAAACCAGTGCAAGAGATGGTGGAATTTTAAGCACAAATTACATTCAGCGCAAATCGAGTTACCGCGATCTTTTGCGTTCGTTTACAAACCATTGTGCTAGAAGCTGGCCGTGCCCACAAAATTGGCCACACCCCTAGATCGAATTAATCAGCATTGCGAGTTTCCGCTAATTGCGCCCGTTTGCAGGTTTTCAAGCAGGCTCTTAAAATTAAGCTTTTTTTAGGCACAAGGACATTAATAGGCACATTTTAAACGCTTTTGAATATATATATTTTTTTAATTTACTAAACCTGATTACTGTACACCAATATAACTAACAAATGGTTCTGTATAGTTTCTTAAAGTCATTTTCAGTTATTTAAAATTGGGTTAATCAGGTGGTGGACTAGACACTGATCAAAAATACTTACTTTTTGTGATAAATCCATTTTCAACTGTATTAATCAAACTGCACCAAGTTACCACTCTTAAATATGTCAAGAAATTTTTTTTAAAGCAAAAATTTAAAAAAAAGTTACATTCTAACCGCTGCCTGATGCACTGGTTCATGACAGATTTTGCATTTGGTGATATGCAAATGAATTTGAGCGGAAACTTCCGCCCAAAACAGAAATTCCAGTGTTAGGAAAGTAATTTTGAATTTACAGCAATGGCAAACTAACTCAGTTTGAATAATTTAAAATTGCCAGTATGGCTATTTCTCTTCATCCAGCCAAAGTTAATTTATGAAGAAGATTTCACATAATTTTGCAAGTATTTTCCTGTGGAAAAAATGATTAAAATTTAAATGCTGGACCTTCGCTGTGTCACGATAATGGCAAATAGTGGACACCAGTTGTGGTTTCTCATTGTATTTAATGGTGTAGGAAAGATTAATGATGATAGTTATCCTCAATGTCTTTAGAAACAATGGAAACACATTGGAAAGATTAAAGGATATATTTTTCTCCATTTGCTAATCTATATATCAGCAGCTCTCCAATGGCACTGGTCACAGTGAATCAGAGGATAAGTTGTTTTATAAAAACTGGATTGTTATATAATGTACAATGTATTATTATATAGTATGAAAATAGTTTTCTTTATCAAATTATATTTTTAGAAGTTTAAAAAAAAAATAACTGCCAAAAAAAATCTGAAAGCAACCCTTTCTGCGAAGCAGCCAGTAGGCAAAATGTTTTGTTAAAAAGGAGCTACAATTTAACACTCCCAAGTACACTAATGGTTAAAATTAATTGTGAAATGATAAAAATTTGACTGGACAAAGTAACAGCTTTACCACAAATCAGAAGTAAAAAGAACTTTATCTTCCAAACAAATATATACAACAACAAAAACAACAGCTTGCATTTAACGTAGTACAATGTCCCAAGCTGGTCAACTTACAGGTCACAGGAGTTACACCTCTAGAGAGTGGAAAGGAGGCCAAAAAAAACCACTCCAAGCCACTAAAAATAATAAAAAAATAATAAATGAGTGCGGAGGAAATCTTTAATGCCAGCACGAAACATCATAACTGGTGTTACAATGAGAAATAGGGCACAATCGTGTTTTTGTGGACAACGGGTTGGAGGCTGTAAATGGGCAATAGACACCTGCTTTTATGGCAAAAGCAGGCGAGAAAGCCCAACAGAAGGTACTGTGAAGGAAACAACTAAAACTCAAGAACCAAGCTCCTTCGTGGGGGGCAAGCTTGTGTGGGAGAAGTTGTTGCAGAGATTTCAAACAGAAAAGGTAACTCTATGGTATGGGTAACTTTAATTATTTTATTATAGGTGATTTATTTTTTTATGTGTTGCATTAGTAATCTTATTTTGAGCACCCTATCCTTGAGAAATAAAGATACTACTAGAAATGCTTTCAAAAGATATTTTGAGTAAATTGGTTCCCTTCACCTGCTTGCTGAATGCCTATTTTTTGCTGTTTGCTGGCTCTTCATTCGATGTTTTCCTAATCTGTATTAACTGGTGCTTGTTAACTGGTAGCTTTCCCATCTGCTCAGTATTATTGGAAGCAATCAGCATTGAACAGTTTATAGTGATTCGTTGTGATTTATTGCTTTTTTGTGAACTAGTGGATCTTCCATGGTATTGCTCATAGTGAGTTGGAGGATATTCTGTTTTATAACATTAGAAAACAAAGTAATGTAGAAGTGTCAGTAGGAGAGCATTTTGGTGACGGTGACCATAATTCGGTGAGATTTAAGGTAGTCATGGAAAAGGACAAAGATGGACCGGAAATAAAGGTTCTAAATTGGGGGAAGGCCAATTTTAATATGATAAGGCAGGATCTGGCCAAAGTGGATTGGGATCAGCTACTTGTAGGAAAATCCACATCGGAGCAATGGGAGTCTTTCAGGAAGGAAATAGAGAGAGTACAACGCCAACATGTTCCTGTAAAGGTCAAGGGTGGGACCAACAAGCCCAGGAACCCTGGATGTCAAGGGATATACAAGAATGGATTGGGAAAAAAAGGGAGGCTTTTGGCAGATACAAAGGACTAAAAACAATGGAAGCCCTAGAGGAGTATAGAAAGTGCAGGGTGGTACTTAAAAAAAAAAAAAAAATTAGGAGAGCGAAGAGGGGGCATGAAAAAACACTGGCGGGCAAAATAAAGGAAAATCCCAAGGTGTTTTATAAATATATTAAGGGCAAGAGAATAACCAGGGAAAGAGTAGGGCCCATTAGGGACGAAAGTGGCAATCTGTGCGTAGAGCCGGAAGATGTGGGTGAGGTTTTAAATGAATATTTTGCATCTGTCTTCACTATGGAGAAGGACGATGTAGGCATGGAAATCAGGCAGGGGCATTGTGATATACTTGAACAAATTAGTATTGAGAGGGAGGAGGTACTAGTGGTTTTAATGGGCTTAAAAGTGGATAAATCCCCAGGCCCAGACGAGATGTATCCCAACTGCTGTGTGAGGCAAGGGAGGAGATTGCAGGGGCTCTGACACAAATTTTCAGAACCTCTCTGACCACAGGGAAGGTGCCAGAGGACTGGAGGACAGCTAATGTAGTACCATTATTCAAGAAGGGTAGTAGGGATAAACCAGGGAATTACAGGCCAGTGAACCTAACATCAGTGGTAGGGAAATTATTGGAAAAAATTCTGAGCGACAGAATTAGTTTCCACTTGGAGAGGCAAGGATTAATCAAGGATAGTCAGCATGGCTTTGTTAGGGGGAGATCATGTCTAACCAATTTGATTGAATTTGTCGAGGGGGTGACTAGGTGTGTGGATGAGGGTAGTGCAGTTGATGTAGTCTACATGGACTTCAGTAAGGCTTTTGACAAAGTCCCGCATGGGAGACTGGTCAAGAAGGTACGAGCCCATGGGATCCAGGACAATTTGGCACATTGGATCCAAAATTGACAGTGGCAGGAGGCAGAGGGTGATGGTCGAAGGTTGTTTTTGTGACTGGAAGCCTGTGTCCCGTGGTGTACCACAGGGATCGGTGCTGGGTCCTTTGCTGTTTGTAGTGTACATTAATGATTTAGATATGAATGTAGGAGGTATGCTCAGTAAGATGACACGAAAATTGGTGGAGTGGTAAATAGCGAGGAGGGAAGCCTCAGGCTACAGGACGATATAGATGGGTTGGTCAGATGGGCAGAACAGTGGCAAATGGAATTTAACCCTGAAAAGTGTGAGGTGATGCATTTTGGGAGGACTAACAAGGCAAGCGAATAAACAATGAATGGTAGGATCCTAGGAAGGACAGAGGATCAGAGGGACCTTGGTGTGCATGTACATAGATCCCTGAATGCAGCAGGACAAGTAGATAAGGTGGTTATAAAGGCATATGGGATACTTGCCTTCATTAGCCGAGGCATAGAATATAAGAGCAGGGAGGTTATGATGGAGCTGTACAAAACGTTAGTTAGGACACAGCTGGAATATTGTGTGCAGTTCTGGTTGCCACACTGTAGGAAGGATGTGATTGCATCGGAGAGGGTGCAGAGGAGATTCACCAGGATGTTACCTGGGCTGGAGCGCTTCAGCTATGAAGAGAGACTGGACAGGCTGGGGTTGTTTTCCTGAGAGCAGAGAAGGCTGAGGGACCTGATTGAGGTGTACAAAATTATGAGGGGCATAGATAGGGTAGATAGAAATGAACTTTTCCCCTTTGTAGAGGGGTCAATAACCAGGGGGCATAGTTTCAAGGTAAGGGGCAGGAGGTTTAGAGGGAATTTGAGGAAAAACTTTTTCACCCAGAGGGTGGTTGGAATCTGGAACTCACTGCCTGAAAGGGTAGTAGAGGCAGGAACCCTCACAACATTCAAGAAGCATTTAGATGAGCACTTGAAACGCCATAGCATACAAGGCTACGGACCAAGTGCTGGAAAAGGGGATTAGAATAGATAGGTCTTGATGGACGGTGCGGCACGATGGGCCGAAGGGCCTCTTTCTGTGCTCTATGACTCTGTGACTCTAGTGTATTGCATAGTTGTTCCTCTATGGCATTGTAGCCCACTTCCTCTGTCTTTCTGTGTCTTTGCTAATGTAATTTCCTCTCTCTTTTCTTTATTTGCATTCAACCCTTTTCTTTGGCTGTTGAACACTTTTCTCACTGTGGTGTCTTTTTATGTTTCTGTTTGATTCGATACTCTGTTTCTCTAAGTGTCTCCTATGTTTGCATCCTTTGTCTTCTGCATGTTGTTCATGTCTCTATATTGCTCTCTCATATGTTCCTTTATGGATTTACTCACAATCTAAATAAGATGAGAGGCATTTGTGGATGGAGGTGGGTACCAGGATTTTGGGGCGGGACTGTCAGAGAGTGCTGCACTATATACTCAAGATAAGGGGCCTGGAGACTGAGGGGACTCTGGATGTTGGGCTATGAGAGAACTGGGTCGGCCACTCGGGCATGTGGGCTGCCCAATCACCACTTCCATTTAGGAAACTACTACCAATCAACAACGGGCAAGCACTGGAAAATCAATCAATTCAAAGATTTGTTTCAAACTTGCTTTGGCAGCTCTTTTGATTTTGAGCTAGGTCATTTTGCGCCTCTAATATTTATAAAATAACTAGCCGGTCTCCTGTGGCATTGTGCACAGACGGATTTTAATGGAATGAAAACCGGGTGAACTGTATAAAGATCCACTGTGCCTGATTACCACCCAGGCGGTGAAGATGAAAATCTACGTCAGGGAGTTAGGACCCAGTATACTCTTCAGGCGAAGTGTAGTCAAAGTATGCGGGATAATTGGATCAGGGAGTGCAGACCTAATTCAGTCACCTTTTTAAAGTCATAATTTGATTTACTATTATCATTTATAATTAAATCACAAAATGTATGGCATTTGGGAAGCAGAGAAGTAGAGCTGATTGGAGCATACAAAGTTTCTCCACATGGGTTTGTTTAATGCAGGTCTAATGATTAACCCCAAATTACAGTAAACTGCTTATTGAAAAGTAAGTGGGATGCCTACTACATTTCCTCATCACCTCAGAAGGTGGAAAAATACCATACTGTTAGACTGCTGTGTACCAATGATCCCTTTAAACTGTCTCGCGCAGCCGGTGAGCCAGCATTTAAATTGAAAAAACTGCGTATGTGCAGACTTTTGAATGGGCCGTGCAGCCTGTTAAAGGGGATGTGCGGCCAAAAAAAATCACGGGGAGCATTGCTGCGTACAGCCTAAAACTACTGTCCATGTTTATTTACAGATAAAATTATATACAAAAGCAGAAAGAAAAGCAAGACACAGTTCATCCTAAAAATCAGATTTATACTTTACATCAACTGAGCTGAGTATTTAAAACCCACAGACAACACACACAATTTTTTCTGCACCTCTCAGCATTTTCTGAAAAATAGTTTTGATGGCATATATGCGAGATTTTATTCTAATGAAGTTTGTACTGGCCTCGCTAGACGTGCTCCTATCTAGTTATCCAGCAAGTTAAACACTTATTCAAATAATTCCTCGTGAAGCCGGTTTGCTGTTTTGAAGCTTTACTTGAACAAATTTGTGAAACTGTAAACAAAGACAAAGTATGTTTTGTACATAAAACTGAGTACTATACATTAGATATTACATAAGATATAAACATATTTACAACAGTAGAATAGACTAATTGTATAACTAACTAACATTTGGACTAACTTCTGTAACTACCAAATATTAACCTTTTATAAACAAAGTATTGTCAAATACTACACTGACAAAGTTGCTATCATGCTAACAAACAAAGATACTCACAGATATTGCGTCTGGCCTAACATATGAGATCAGATTACACTGGATTGCGAATCCCTCATGGAATTCTCCATTATTCTGCCAGGTTTTTTCTGGAAAAACTACTTCCAGGGTCAAACAGGAAGAAAGATCAACTGACCTCTGCTGTATACAAATACTGCTAACACAATAACCACCACCAGAGGGTGCTATCTGCATGTAAAAAGTCCATAAGTCCAGAACAAAGTTTCTATTTTCCCCTTACACAAAGAATCAAGGTGAATAGAATACAAAGAATCAAGGTGAATAGAATACTGAAGAGGATTCCTGGATTATAAGGGTGTCTTTTACTTTGAAATACAAGTAGTCTCTTTGTAGATTGTCTTTAAACAATATGGCCTTGAAATTTCTCAGGGACTCGATCCTGGCAGTCACACTGGGATTGTGCCTGTTGGTAGCCTCCAGCACTGACCCTGTCAAAGATGTGGGATCGGGGGCGGGCACCTAATTAGCATGGGCTTAGTGGGTCCCTGCCCCCACTGATATAGGAGACCATTTTTTGGGTGGATGGGGGTTCCACCCCAGACAAGACCCCATGGTCCTGGAAAGTACTACCAAAGGCTAGAACCTGGTATATCCAGAGCCTGGTCTATTTCATGGATCTTCTGCTGAATTGCTGCTGGGGTTATGCCAGGAGTGCACTGGAAGGCCTGCACATTTTCAGGGTCTAACTAGCAGGTTAGATAAAGGGAAACCAGTGGATATAGTATATTTGGATTTCCAAAAGGCATTCGATAAGGTGCCACACGAAAGGTTTCTATGCAAGATAAGGACTCATAGGGTTGGGGATAATATATTAGCATGGATAGAGGATTGGTTAATGGACAGAAAACAGAGAGTAGGGATAAACGGGCCATTTTCCAGTTGGCAGGCTGTAACTAGTGGGGTGCCACAAGGATCAGTGCTTGGGCCTCCGCTATTTACAATCTATATTTAGATGAAGGGACCGAGTGCAATGAATACAGTTTGCTGACAATACAAAGCTAGGTTGGGAAAATAAGCTGTGAGGAGGACACAAAGAGCCTGCAAAGGGATATAGGCAGGTTAATTGAGTGGGCAATAAGGTGGCAGATGGAGTATAATGTGAGTAAATGTGAGATTATTCACATTGGTCGGAAGAATAGAAAAACAGAATATTTTTTAAATGGTGAGAAACTATTAAATGTTGGTGTTCAGAGAGATTTAGGTGTCCTCGTACAGGAAACACAGAGCGTTAGCATGCAGATACAGCAAGCAATTAGGAAGGCAAATGGCATGTTGGCCTTTATTGCAAGGTGGTTGGAGTACAAGAGTAAGGAAGTCTTGCTACAATTGTACAGGGCATTGGTGAGGCCACACTTGGAGTACTGTGCACAGTTTTGGTCTCCTTATCTGAGAAAGGACATACATACCTTTAGAGGTGGTGCAACGAAGGTTCACTAGATTGATCCCTGGGTTGAGAGGGTTGTCCTATGAGGAGAGATTAAGTAGATTGGGCCTATACTTTCTGGAGTTTAGAAGAATGAGAGGTGATCTCATTGAAACATATAAGATTCTGAGGGGGATTGACAGGGTAGATGCTGAGAGGTTGTTTCTCCTGGCTGGAGAGTCTAGCATGAGGAAGCATAGTCTCAGGATAAGGGGTTGGCCATTTAAGACTGAGTTGAGGTGTCATTTCTTCACTTGGAGGGTTGTGAATCTTTGGAATTCTCTACCGCAAAGGGCTGTGGATGCTGAGTTGTTGAGTATATTCAAGGCTGAGATAGATAGATTTTTAGATTCTAGGGGAATCAAGGGATATGGGGATCAGGTGGGAACGTGGAGTTGAGGTTGAAGATCAACCATGATCTTATTGAATGGCGGTGCAGGCTCGAAGGGCCATATGGCCTATTCCTGCTCCTATTTCTTATGTTCTTTTGCTCTTATGTTTTTTTTGGGGGGTTGTTCATACCTTGAATTCAATGGAAAAAAAAATTGGACCGGGCTGCAGATTCGCTATTGCCCCTTTTGCACTGCTGCCCAAGACCAATTACATTGTCTTTGTCTGCTGCCACAGATTCCATTCCCTCGCCACCAATTCCATCGCCCTCCCTGGCCACTGTCTCATGCTGAATTAGACTCTTTGCAACTTTGGTTGATTCCAAGCTGAGATTACGACCCCACATCCTCTCCATTACAAAGGCTGCCTACTTCCACCTCTGTAACATTGTCTGTTTCTATCCCTACTTCAGCCCATTTACTGCTGAAACCCTCATTGCCTATTCCAATGCTCTTCTGACCATCTTCCCATCCTCCACCCTCCATAAACATGAGCTCATCCAAAACTCTGCTGCCTGTATCCTAACTCACACCAAGTCCTGCTCACCCATCACCCATCATCCAGCACCCAGCACCCATCACCCATGTGCTCACTGACTTACTCTCGGTCCCCCAAGGCCTCCATTTTAAAATTCTTATCCTTGTGTTCAAATCCCTCCATGGTCTCATCCCTTCCTATCTCTGTAACCTCCTCCAATCCTACAACTCTCTGAGATCTCTGCGTTCCTCCAGTTCTGGCCTCTTGTCCATCCCCAACTTCCTTCGGCACAGTAGCATAATGGTTACATTACTGGACTAGTAATCTAGTGTCTTGGACTAACGATCTGGAGACGTGAGTTCAAATCCCACTCCAGCTGGGGATTTTAAATTCAGTTAATTAAATAAATATTTTAGGGAAGGAAACCTGCCGTCCTTACCTGGTCTAGCCTATATGTTGGCTCTTAACTGCTCTCTGAAATGACGTAGCAAGCCACTCAGTTTTACCAAACCAAACGTGTGGGAGTACCTTCACCACATAGACTGCAGCGGTTCAAGAAGGCTCACCACCACCACCTTCTCAAGGGAAATTAGGGTTGGGCAATAAATGCTGGCCTTGCCAGCGACGCCCACATCCTGTGAACAAATAAAATAAAATCCATTGGTGGCTGTGCCTTCAGCTGTCCAGACCCAAAGCTCTGGAGTTCCCTCTCTAAATCTCTTTGCCTCTCCTCCTTTAAGATGCTCCTTAAAATCAACCTCTTTGCCCAAGCTTTTAGACACCATATTGAATATGTCAATTTCTGCCTGATTACATTTGTGTGAAGCGTCTTGGGATGTTTTCTACGTTAATGGCCCGATATAATGTTGTTGTAATATAGCAGTCTACATAGGAACTTGGCCAGAGAAAAGACATCTTGGATAAATCATTGGTTGAAGCCGCTTTTAATTCTGAATTATTTATCTGAAATCATTTAGAATAAAGACAGAAATTCCCTCATTTGCCACAGTTCCAGATATGTGGGAGAGAATTTTTTTTTGGCTCTCTCCCATATGGCAGCTGTCTCCCATTCTGCCAGCGCATTTCACACCTAATCTAGAGCCGTCTTTTGTCTCCACTAGTCCTATCACTATCTCGTCTCGTTTTGAATACCTCTTAATGTCTCTTCACTTCTCTTTTGTTCTCTCCCAGCCTGGCCTTTTAATCTGTTTCATTTTCTGTGCTTTTTCAGTCTTGACAAAGGGTTTCGACCTGAAACATTGACTCTATTTCTCTCTCCAAGGATGTTGCCTGGCCTGCTGAGTTTTTCCAGCATTTTCTGTTATGTCTAGGTATTACTACAGCACACTACAATACTTTTTGGCAGACTGGTCCTGACAGCTGGCGTTGTGTTCCTTCCACAGAGGCCTTTCTCTCCTAAATTTGTTTACATTGGTATACATTCTGCACCGCTTAAAAGCGGGCGTGTTGGTGTTAACGTGATTGACCCGCTATACGTGGCCGACTATAAAGCCATAATGGCTTCAGACACCCTCCAGAGGATTCAGAGTGTATCGTTAAAAGTTACTAAGTAAATCCAAGTGTGTTAAAGGTAAATATGACAGATGCTGTAGGCTGAATCAAATGAACAACACAAAACAGTGCTGATACTTGTTGATTTTAATGTATTTGCCTCACTGCCTTATTAAATGGTACTTCAGACATCCATGTTTCAACATCAGCAGCAGCAGTTCAGGAACTCTGAAGTTGACCAGCTCACAGTTTGTATGCAGCAACTGACATTCTTCCTGCAGCACTGGCGGCTTTAACCTCTTTTGAGTAAATGATAAGGAAACCTGTCTTTACAGTTAATTTATTCCTTTCAACCTATAACTTTAATGGTCAGAACCTTTAAACGGTAGGTACAGAGCAGTAAGTAATTAAGGTAATCTCACTGTAATGATTTGTAAGCGAAGAACTTACTGAATGGCCAGAAATAGCTGGCGCATTTAATACATTGTAATTGATTTCTGTGGTAATGGAAAATGGTTATCGTAATTGTCTGGTATAGACGGTTGCCCGCCATAAGTGTGCGCAGTATAAATAGTGGGGACTGTACTCCTATCGTGTGGAGAATGAAGAGGAAAGATGGATTACCTATCCTGTAAGGTCTTCAAAGACTCTACAAGGTAGGTAATCTATCATTATTGTTCACCGAACCATAATAATAAAGAAAGGATTAACTGGAACAAAGAACCTAAGTGTTACTTTCTGGAGTACAAAGTTATATAAAAATTAAGTGCTGAATTATTATTTTATTTAATGTAATCATTTGAGTTTTGATTTACATTTCTATTTAGATTGAGGTTCTTGCCCTGATGATCTTTTTAAAAAGAAGTGTCTTACTTCATTTATATGTACATTCTTCCCTTAAACATAAACAACAACATAGGATTGAAATGATAGGCGCCAATGGCATAGCAGCATTTCAGAGATTAATATTGAATAATTTAACATCATCATACTCCTTAATAGTGACATATTGGTAGATAAAATATGAAAGACATACTGCTGCTTAATATGTGCTGTTAACTTTATTATAATTGCAAGGGTGTCATGCAAGTGAGATGATTGTTTTTAGAACATAGAAATTTACAGTACAGAGGAGAGTCATTTGGCCCATTGTGTCTCTGCTGGTTCCTTACTGGACCAATATAAAACTAATGCAACTGCTTAGCTCTTTTTCAGTTGTCCTGTATCTTCCTTTGCTTCAAACTAATGAAATTGGAATGTACCATGTAACCTAGGACACTTGGGTGGTATATGTGCCATTCCAAAAGTTTCCTGGGATGCTTGTGCTCCACTGTTGAATTCTGTAAAATTATTCTAAATTTTAAGTGCAAGGAATTGAAGAGTGTAGCACTACACATTGGGGCATCAATCCTCTCTCTCACCTTTTCCATATATTTTAATAAATTAGATCACAGGTCAGAAGTTTTTCAGTACTCGAAAGATGGTTTTAGGTTCTCTGGAAGCTGAATACTTGTTTTATCAACCAATATGTCACTATTAAGGGAGTAAGATGATGTCAGTGGTTTCACTAGCATCAACAAACTTATCTTGTAATTAATAGGATTTTATTGTAAACTATTATCAATTGTTAACTCCATGTTCTTGGCTTCTAATTTTACAGCGGTATTACTACTACATTAACCATGGAATAGACACAGAACATGTGGCTCCTATGGAAGACAGCTGGTTGGAAGATGTATTATCCTTGGTGCCATTCCATCTCAAAACATACACTGATATTATTGAATCACTTTCAGATGAAATGAAAGAAGATTATCTTCTTAGTGTAAAGAAGGCAATAGGTAAAAGCCAAGTTTACAAAATTATTTTTAATATTATAGGAAATACTTAGTCAATATACAGTCAAACTTCAGAGAATTAGTAAAGATTCCATTAATCAAGATTTTAGCTCCATTGCTGATTAGAGTGGATTTCCAGTGGAATGGGGGTTGGGAGGGTGGTGGTGAGGGGTGGGGGCAGCAGTAGGTTTGTGGCAATGAGAGGCATGTGTTATCAGAATTTAGTATAAATGAAGTTTTACTATATTTGCACTTAACTGGTATGCTTATTTTTTTTTAGCAAAGATAAGTGTGAGGCGGAGCATTTTGGTATGAAGAATAAGGAGGACACATACTGCTTGGAAAATAAGAGTCTAAACGGAGCAGTGGAGCAAAGGGATCTGGGATACAGATACACAAATCACTAAAAGTAGCGACACAGTTCAATAAAGTCATAAAGAAAGCAAACTAAGCACTGGGATTCATTTCTAAGAGGGATAGAATTGAAAATCAGAGATGTTATGCTAAACTTGTATAGAACCTTGGTTAGACTAAACGTGGGGCTAGAAATTCGGTACCTTAGCGCCTCCTGTTAGCGCCCGGGCGGGACGCTAAGGGCTTATTGCCCGGGCGCGGCGATTCCAACGCCACCCGCAAAATTCAGTTGGCATTTAGCGCCTGCGCTTGCACCTGGCCCTCTAGCGCCGCTCAGACCGTGACGCCAATGAGTGTGCAATGCCCCGTTAGTGCCCCGGATGCGAAATTCAGTCGCTTCCCTAGACTTACCGCTTGGCGCTGGGAATGACAGAAATAGCAGGCGTTGATACCTGGGTTTGCTGCTCCCGTGGCGGTATTTAAAGGGATCACTTACCGGTTCATTAGGGGGTCAGATTCATTGCTGGCTTGTCAGATAGCGTTTTGGCTGCATTCACATTTTTTCCATTTTTGCTTTGATGCTGCTCTAACAGTTTCTTCACTTGTATCGCTCTGAACATTTCTGCGTCCTCTTTCCTCCCATTTATGGGGGCTGTACTGGTACTCCACCTTGCCCTCTGGCAACTATGTCGGAGGCAGCGGATGCAGAGTCAGAGATTGCCAAAGGTGGCCAGAGGTAGGAGGAGGGCTGACAGACCTCGCAACAGAAGACCTTACCCTCCCATGGTTTTCCAGGAGCACTTCTCCTACATTCATCTCTCAGAGGTGCAGTGCCTTAGAAGGCTCTGCTTCAGCAAGGGGGTGGTCACAGAGCTCTGCCAGCTCCTGCAGCCAGACCTCCAGCCTGAGCTCAGGACCAGGATGTCTCTCTCAGTGGCAGTTAAGGTCACAGTCGCTCTCAATTTCTATGCCAGCGGCTCCTTCCAGGCTTCAACAGGATATTGCAAACATTTCGCAGTTCGCCGTCCATTGCTGCATCCGGGATGTAACGGACGTTCTCTACAGAAGGAGAAGGGAGTACCTTTCATTCCCCATCACCAGAGAGAAGCAGGCCGAACGCTCATGTGGCTTTGCAAGGATAGCGGGCTTCCCCATAGTTCAGGGCGCCATTGACTGCACCCACGTGGCATTGTGAGCACCTCATCACAATGCAGAGGTGTTCCATAACCACAAAGACTACCACTCTCTGAACGTTCAGTTGGTGTGCGACCACACACAGCTCATCCTCGCCATCAATGCCCGCTATCCTGGCAGCAGCCACGATGCATTCATCCTGCGACAGACTGGTGTCCCAGCACTGTTTCACCCACTGCATGAAGCTCACGGCTGGCTGCTCGGAGACAAGGGTTATCCACTCGCCATCTGGCTGATGACACCCCTCCGGAACCCCAACACTCCTGCTCAGCACGCACACAATGACGGCCATACCGCCACCAGGAACCTGATCGAACAGACTATCGGGGTGGCGAAGCAACGGTTCCACTGCCTTGACCGCTCTGGAGGAGCCCTGCAGTACTCCCCTGATTGAGTCTTCCTTTTCATCGTTGTGTCCTGCATGCTGCACAACCTGGCCCAGTCATTGCCACTAGGTATTAGAGGTCCACCTCAGGCGGAAGATGAAGAGGAGGAGGATGAGCAGCAACAACGGAGAAAGGAGGTGCTCAATCTTGCTTCTGCCAGGGCCATGCGTGAGCGCCTCATTAGACAGCGCTTCCAATAAATGATATAGCACTTGGCGTTTGCACAGCGCAACCACATCATTACATCCAGCTCGCAGTCCCTATCACCAGGCAAAGGTCAAATGAGAACATCACAAAATGTGCAACGTCAAATTAACAAGTTATTATCGAACACAGCTCTCTCTTATAAAACACAACTATTCATAAACAAACATTTATCAACAAACATAACTCTTCCTTTTCAAACTGAACTATTTGTTACCAAACACAAATATTTATTTACAAGCATAACTAATTTTTCACAAACAATATATTTACAAACACATCAATTTATTAACACACACTACCCCCATTTGCTACTAAAGTATTCTTTACTCCCTCTTCAATTATTTCCCTCCCCTTAGGAGTTCCCCCCTCCCAACCCTACTGCTCCTCCGTAATGTGGCCCCAGTGGCTGCAGCAAGGCTGGTGGTGTAATGATCAGTAACATGTCATTCTAGAATGGTACACTAGGTGGAGCTGTATGTTTAGTAGGGGGCTACCCACAAGGCAGTAGTCAAGATGGATGCCTGTACACTAGTCCACATGGCTGAATAAATGACTAGCTCAAGCCAGCTGTTCATAATGAAAACGTCTATTTATTTATGAACATAACATGGTACCAGAAATGGTAATATCTGCTGAATATTGTGAAACGCGACATGGAGAATTTGAAGCCACCGGAGTGTTTGAAACTCATGGGGAATGTCGACTGCAATTGGCGGACTTTCAAACAACAATTCGAACTATACATTGCTGCCATCGGATTCGGTACGAAGCCAGACGCAAGGAAAATAGCATTGCTGCTCACGGTTGCAGGCCCGCAGGCGATAGAGGTATTTAATACGTTTGTATTTGATCAAGAGGAGGACAGAAAAAAAATGGACGATGTGCTAAAGAAGTTTGATACACATTGTTCTCCCAAAAAGAACGAGACCTATGAGAGGTACGTGTTCCGTTCACGGACACAACAGCAAAATGAGACTTTTGATAGCTTTGTGACCGATCTGAAACTGAAAGCACAGACATGTAATTTCTCTGAACTGAAATCATCCATGATTCGTGACCAGATTGTGTTTGGTATTCATGATAAAAAAGTCAGGGAACGTTTGTTGAGAGAAACCAAACTAACATTGGAGGAGGCTGTGAAAATATGCCATGCCACGTGAGCTAGCTCAACAGCACGCAAAGACTTTCAGTGAAATTAATAATGATGCGACTGTAATGAGTGACTGTGCTGCTGTCGGTGCTGTGTCCTACAAGGGGAAGAAACGGGCAGAACAGAAATCAGAGGATGGAATTTTTAATTGTAAATGCTGTGGTTACCAGCACCAGTCAAGACAATGCCCAGCATTTGGGAAAATGTGCACAAAATGTAATGGAAAGAATCACTTTGCCAAACAATGCTTTTCAAAAGTAAAAACAAAGAAAGGGCAACAAGTCAATGTGATTGAAGACACTGATTTAAGTGAGACATTTTTTGTAGGAATGGTGTCATGTGACAATATCGAAAAGGATACAGAAAATGTGCAGCCCTCAGGAATGGACAATGCTGAAGATAAAGTTAATGCAGTAAAAGAGGACAAATGGATGATGCCACTGCAGGTAAATGGAGCATTAGTTACATTGAAACTAGACACTGAGGCAAAAGCAAACTTAATCAGTATGAGTGACATTAAAAATATGAAAGAAAAGCCCAAAATACAGAAAAAGTCAGTACTACTGAAGAACTATAATGGACAGAAAATAGATAGCTTAGGTGTATGCAGACTTAAAGTGACAGTCAAAGACAAAGTGCATCATCTCATGTTTTCTGTTGTGGCTGAAGGATTTGATTCACTACTAGGTGACAAAGCTTGTGAGAACTTAGAACTGGTCAAGAGAGTCTACCGTATAAACTGTGCCATAAGCAGACCAGATGACTCAGTGGATTCTGTAGTGAGTAATTTCCAGGATGTGTTCAAAGGATTTGGAGTTCTACCATTCACTTACAAGATCCAGCTAAAGGAGGATGCTCAGCCAGTGGTACATGCTCCACGGAGAGTTCCAGCACCCCTGCGTGACCGGCTCAAGAAAGAACTGGACAAAATGACCACACTAGGAGTCATCAGGAAAGTCGAAGAGCCAACAGACTGGGTTAACTCCATGGTATGTGTAAAGAAAAAGAACAATGATCTAAGAGTATGCATAGATCCAAAGGACTTAAATGCAAACATAAAACGTGAACACTACCAGATTCCCAAGCGAGAAAAAATCTCCAGTGAAATGTCAGGTGCCAGATACTTCACAAAGCTCGATGCCTCACAAGGATTTTGGCAACTAAAACTGGATGAAGAGAGCACCAAATACTGTACCTTCAACACACCATTTGGCAGGTATTGTTTCCTCAGAATGCCTTTCAGGATAATATCTGCATCTGAAATCTTTCGTAGAGCGATGGAACACATAATTGAAGGTCTGGAAGGCGTTCGGGTCTATGTTGATGACATCATCATCTGGGGCTCCACACTGAAAGAACACAATGAGAGACTGACTAAAGTGCTACAGAGCATACGCCGGAATGGACTGAAGCTCAACAAAGCCAAGTGTCAGTTTGGCGTCCAGGAAGTCACTTTCCTAGGAGATAATCTATCTGGTAAAGGAATAGAGCCAGATATGGAAAAAGTAAACGCCATGCTCAACATGCCCCGACCCACTGACAAAAAAGGAGTGCTACGCATCATGGGGATGATAAACTTCATTGGAAAGTTCATTCCTAACTTGTCAGCCAAGACAGCCTGTCTGCGAGACCTGCTACATAAAACAAATGAGTTCGCATGGACAGAAAGACATGAACAAGAGTGGATGAACCTCGAAACAGTGCTGACAACCACACCTGTACTCGCCTTCTTTGACCCAACAAAGAGAATCAAAATGTCAACGGATGCATCAAAAGATGGCCTAGGCGCGTTCTTGCTACAAGCAGAGGGTGAAGATTGGAAGCCTGTTGCCTATGCCTCCAGGTCTATGACTGATACTGAGTGTCGATACGCCCAGATTGAAAAGGAATGTCTAGGCTTGGTAGTTGGACTAGAAAAGTTCCATGGCTACATATATGGACTTCCCACCTTCACAGTTGAGACAGGCCATTGCCCACTGGTTGCCATCATAAAAAAAAATCTGAATGAGATGCCTCCAAGGATTCAATGACTCATGATGAAGCTGCAAAGATATGACTTTGAACTGATCTACACACCAGGCAAACACATAGTGTTAGATGATGCACTATCCCGCGCACCCACAGTGAGTCATGTGAGCTCTACTGAGGAAGACGTGGATGTTCATGTGAGTATGGTCACTGCTGCGCTGCCCGTGTCAGACACAAAATCAAAGCAAATAGCAGAAGAAACAGTAAAAGATACAGTGTTACAAACAGTAATAGAGAACATTCATCATGGTTGGCCAAAAGGTTCTTGTCCAAAATACTTTCACATCAGGTCAGAGTTGAGTGTCGCAAGTGGACTACTACTAAAACAGAACAGAATAGTCATTCCACAGGCTCTACGTCAAGACATGCTCAAAAGGATTCATGAGGGACACCTCGGAATTGAAAAATGCAAAAGGAGAGCAAGAGACACTGTTTATCGGCCTGGCATAAGTAAGGACATTGAGAACATGATAGGCAAATGTGAGACATGTCAGAAACACCAAAACAAACAAGCAAAGGAACCAATGATAGTAGCTGATTTACCAACAGCACCATGGCAAAAGGTTGGTATGGACCTCTTTCATTTGAATGGTAAAGACTATCTAATAGTGATTGACTACTATTCTAACTATCCTGAGATGGCGCTGCTCTCAAGCACATCAGCAAGCAGTGTCATAATGCATGTTAAACCCATCTTCACCAGACATGGAATTCCCAGGATTGCCGTTAGCGACAATGGTCCGTGCTTCAACTGTAAGGAGTGGCAACAGTTTGCAGCACATTATGACTTTCAGCACATCACATCCAATCCTCTGTATGCTCAGTTGAATGGTAAGGCAGAGAAAGGTGTTCAAGTTCTCAAACAGCTACTGAAGAAAGCAACAGAAAGCAAGTCTGATCCTTATCTCGCCCTGCTGAGCTACCGAGCCTCCCCTTTAGACTGTGGTCTTCACCTGCTGAACTCCTAATGGGTTGCAAGTTGCGCACCACGCTACCCTGCTGTGCAAAAGAAAAGCAGAGTAAGGAACTGAGACAGAGACTTCAACTGTTAAAGCTGAAACAGAAATCACACTATGACAAGTCATCCAAAACTCTGAAACCATTGACAAGGGATGATGTTGTCAGGATTGAGGATCCAGATGCATGGAACAGGAAAGCTACCGTTCTTGAGGAAGTAGGACCAAGGTCATACACTGTTAGAACTGAGGAAGGACAGATTCTCAGGAGGAACCGCCGTTCCCTCCTGAAAACACAAGAAACTATCCAAGAGCAAATCGATGACAATGCCGCAACTGAATCTTGTCACTCACCACCAGAACAATCTAACACAAACACACATACAGGCTCTCATGAAAACACATCAGACTTACCTGTGCTGAGAAGATCCACACACGAAGTAAAAAAGCCTGATAGACTTAATCTTTGAGTACAAAGAAAACTATAATAAAAGAATGAAAAGCTTAGAGTTCATAAAGTAAAGCTTTGAAAATGTGTTGACTGTTGTGAAGACGTTTATGTCGTTATGATTGATTGATATTGATTGATATTGATTTTGTTTAACCTCTAAGGAAGGGGGATGTAATGATCAGTAACATGTCATTCTAGAATGGTACACTAGGTGGAGCTGTATGTTTAGTAGGGGGCTACCCACAAGGCAGTCGTCAAGATGGATGCCTGTACACTAGTCCACATGGCTGAATAAATGACTAGCTCAAGCTAGCTGTTCATAATGAAAACGTCTATTTATTTCTGAACATAACAGGTGGAAGGCTGCTGAGTCTGGGAGGCAGAGACTGCAGATGGCCTTGCAGGATGCTCTCGACCAGCTCTGGGCCTGGAAGGCCCGGTTGCAGACTGCACCACCTCAACATGGGCAGCAGCAGTCTGGGCTGGCTGGGTTACAGGCTGCGACAAGTGCAATGGCGGAGTGGCAGTGGTTAGAGCAAAAATGCTGTCATCCTGAGAGAGGATAGCACCTTCCTGCTCGACCGACAGATTGTTACTCCCTCGGGGCAGAACCTCAGCATTCGGAGCAATCTGCTCGAGTACAGATTGCTGGCCTGCTGTCCACATCGACGTCCTCATCTGAGTCCTGTGCAGCAGAACTCGCGTGCAAACTCACCCTCTGGGGAGATGGCCCCCACACTTCCCTTTCCCCATAGCGTTGCTGCAGCCCGCTGGGTCCTGGAGCTTCACCCACATCAGACCCATCCACTAGGCGCCCCTCCAGCGACCGCATCGCCCCATTATCAGACCTAGCGCCTTTGGGAGACACAGGCAGTGAGGCTCTGGCTTGTTCTTCCTCCTCCTCTCCCGCGTCACTGCCACTGGGAGGGTGAGGGACAGGCTGGTCATGTGGTGGCTGATTACTGAAAGCATAAAGGCCCAAGAGTGGGGTTAAGCTCAGGGGAGGGGGGCAGGAAGGGGGCAAGGAATAAAGGCAGTATACTTAGATGGAAAGTGGGAAAGACTTCTGGTGAGGGGGAAGTGGTGTAAGAGAAGAGGGAGAGGTGATGAACAAACCGTTGTTGTCCCCAAGTGGGTCGACGTCTTCGACAGCCACAGCACCCACGACCTGGGCCCCAATGATGCGCACCACTTGCTCCTCCAGGTCTGTAAGGGGGTGCAGGTCCGCCTCACCTCCTGTTCGTAGTTGCTTCCTCCTGTTGTGAGCAAGCTTGGCCTCCAAGAAAAAGGAAAGCGTGTGAGTGAGTGTGCAGCTCTGTGCTTGGCAGATGTGCCTACCATAGTTGAATTGCTGTTAATGTATGCAAGGTGTGAGATGTGGATGTGACTTTTAGTAGGTGGGCATAGTTGGTGGGTGAGTGTTGGGGATGTGGTGGTTTATACAGTGTGTGCACAGAGTGAGGTTGAGATGGTGGCATGTAGAGGTTTTTAATACATGTACTCACCCTGACCACCTGAGTGAGGTCGTTGAACTTCTGGCACTGGGTGAGAGTTCTGTGAGCAACACTGCTGGCCGACACGTCCTGGGCGATCTCCCTCCACTTCCTCCTAAAGGCCTGTGGCAATGGCCTACTGCCAGTATCTGGGAAGAGCACTGCCCATTGGCGTTCCACAGCCGTGACCAGAACTCTCTGGGCCTCTGATAACTTCTTGGAGTGAAGGCTTGCAGGTCCAGTTCACAAGCAGCAATGATCAGAGTGAGGCTGTGCAGCATGATTGAACCTCCCCTTTAAGAACTGGAACGCGCCAGTCTGTCTGAGCACTCTCTAATTGACAGCGCCGGAACTTGATTAGCGCTCTGAAGGTAGCGCCCCGCTCTCCGACATTAGCGCCCTAAGAGAAGTGTGTAGCGCTTGATTTAGCACTCCACTTCCCTCTTGGTGCGCTGAAACTCAATTTTGCGGTCGCCAGCGCTAGTTAGCGCCCCAAAAAGTCGATACTGAATTTTTCCCTCTTGAAGTATTGTGCACAGTTCTGGTCTTCATGTTATTAAAAGGATATAGAGGCATTGAAGAAGGTGCAATAAAGATTCACACGGATAATACCAGAACTGAGAGGATATACTTATCAGGAAAAGCTGAACAGGTTGGGGCTCTTTTATATATCAAAGAGAAGGCTGAGGGGTGACCTGATAGAGATCTTTAAGATAATGAAAGGGATTGATAGACACTAATAAATCCAATAGGAAATTCAGGAGAAACTTCTTTACCCAAAGAGTGGTGAGAATGTGGAACTCGCTAGTAGTTGTGTAGTTGAGGCAAATAGTATAGATGCATTTAAGGGGAAGCTAGATAAGCACACGAGGGAGAAAGGAATAGAAGGACATGCTGATCAGGTTAGATGAAGAGGTGTGAGAGGAGGCTCATGTGGAGCATAAAGACTGGCATAGACCATTGGGCCGAATGGCTATTTTCTATGCTGTAGACTTGATATAACTATGTACTCTACCTTCAATAGATGCATTGGTGAGAGTTAATAGGTTATAAGAATAAGCTGGTCGAACTAGATCTGTTCCTATTGGAGAAAATTATGAGAGGCCATAAGGGCTGTGGAAGGTCCGGATTTTCAGGGAATTTTCTTGACAGATGCAAAGAAACCCCGGGAAAAGGGCATCCGCTGGCGCTGAGTTGGGCTATTCTGCCCAGTGAATGCCTGTGAAATGTTTACGCCTGGTAAGGCCTGCTTTTACCAGCGTAAGTGTTTAAAGAAACAGAAAAATAAAATTTTATCACTAATTTATACATTAAAAAACCTGTGAAACAAGGTAAGTTTATTTTTAGCCCCTTTAAAACATGTACATTTATTTTTCAAAGAATTAAATTTTTTTTAAAATATTTAATTAAATGCCATTTTAATTAATTTTAAACGTGATTTAAATTTTTTTTATTTCAAAGTGTAGGTGTATTTTTTTGGGTATTCCCATTCACGCTTATGGGGTTTCCGTACATACAGAATCCCCATAAGCATGAATGGGGATCCCCTTCTTTTATTGGATGGGCCAGCCCAGGTAATCCCAGGGGCGCTTTCGAACCTCCTGCACCCCGGGATACGTGGGTCTCTTCCCGCGCATACCCGGAGAGGCCCAGGACCGCGAGTCTCTGTACCTCCCGGACCACCAGGTACGTGGGCATTTTATTTGTGGATCAGAGGCATTTCTCCGCGGGAAGCCTCTGACCGCAAATTCAGGGCCATTATCTATATGTTAAAAACAATGGGCACTGCCGATGTGAAAATAACCACAATTTAAGTTAAATGACTTAAACTGTAATCACATATCTGGAAGGCCTCAGTACAAAATTAGCAAGTCTTAAGCAACTCTGGTGATTCAAATACCAACCCTTCCCTACCAACAGAGTACAATCATATGGAATAGACTCTTGAAAAATGTGGTTACTGTCGATTAATTCCTTTTAAAAAGTAGGTGGATGGATATCTGGTTATGAAAATGAAACTTGTAGAGATAACTATAGACACCTAGGACAAACACATGTTATTTCTGCCTATAATCTATGGACGATATTGCTTTTCGAGTCCATTGAAATGTCATCTGTGGAATAAACTGTGTAGGGCTGAAGAAAGTAGAATGCAATGTTGAATGGATATCCTGAAATTGTTGGTCCTTTGGAAGTTAGGAAAAAAATCTGTTCTTTGAAGTTTTATCCATGTTTATACACCTCCCGTAAGAGATTAAATAAATGGAGAGTCCAGAACCATACATCTCATACACCTGCAAATGCTGCAGATCTGAAATAAAAACAGAAAATACTGAAAAGAGAAAGCCAGTTCTGATGAAGAATCTATATCCAGAATATATTAAATTTCATATTGTATATAATGGCCTGGAATTTGCGGTCAGCAATGAAGCAAAGGCGGTCACTGCTGGACCTGAAGTAAGCTGTTGTGTATGTACCTTTAAGAGAAGAACTGATTTTATACTGCAGTACCGGCAGTAACCACACCTGTATAAAAGGCCCTAGCAGGCTTCTGTACTTCAGTCTGACGTTACCCTCTGTTCAAGTAAATACCTGTTTAATTGTTCTCCCGCAGTCCGTGTATTATTAAGGCGCGGACTTTACAGTGGCGATGAGCAGGTTCGAACTCACCTGCGGTACTGCATCACCTCACGGGGATCTTTCCCTGAGAAGAAGTTTCTTGGAGGTCGAAGTCTGAGCAACGGGCGTCGACCGCGGGCAACCGCCCAAGGATCCATCGGTGCTTGGAGAATTGCGGGAGAGGCTGTGGAGAGCTGGGCTTGGCTCCCCAGTCAAGGTGTTCCAGCAAATCGTGCTGGTAGCAGGTAGTGCGCTGACCCTTCCGGACTGCGACGGGCTCGAGCTCGATCGAGCGGCTCTGCAAAAGGGGCCACGCAGCGTCGCCGGGAGGAAAAAGAGAGAGAGAGGGTGGAGCGTACAGGGCGCGGTCGGTGCTCAAGAACTGGGCAGCGGAGAGAAAATAAACGAGGGGAAGGAAAAGTGAGACGCGCCGAAGCCGCGGGTCGCTGCCATTACCCTGTAGAACGCTAAGAGCAGCGTGGCAACAAGGGGAAGAAGGAAAAGCGCGGGAGGCGCCATTTTATTCCATTGGGGAAGAAGGAAAAGCGCGGGAGGCGCCATTTTATTCCATTGGGGAAGAAGAAAAAGCGCGGGAGGCGCCATTTTAAATCACACAAGATGCCGAAGAGCGGCAGTATCACTGCTTTCGACAACGAGGTAGAAGACTGGACCACGTATGTGGAAAGAATTGAAGTGTACTGCAATGCCAATGAGGTGGCCAATGGAAAGAAGGCGTCGGTATTATTAAATTTAATGGGCGCGAGAACGTACGGCCTATTGCGGAATTTAATTACCCCAGCTAAACCAATGGAGAAAAGTTTTGAAGAGATTGTTAATATCTTACAGGAACACCTAAACCCTACACCACTGCTGATAGCAGAAAGATTCAAGTTCCATAAAAGAAACCAGCACAGAGATGTGAACAATGATTACTATCTTACGGAACTACGCAAGTTATTGAAGCATTGCCAGTTTGGAGCAGGACTGGCAGACACCTTACGGGATAAGTTTGTCTGCGGGCTCCAGAGTGAAGGGACCCAGAAACGACTACTTTCGGAAAAGGACCTGACGCTAGAACAGGCTTTCAGCGTGGCAGTATCCTACGAAGCAGCAGCACGGGGAGCTGCGGAAATACAACAGAAACCACAAGAATACAGCGCTAACGAAATGGCGTATGGAGCAGGAAAGTGCTATCGCTGCGGCAGAACAACCCATGATCAGAAGGACTGCTGGTTTAAGGACAAAGTATGCAGGCAATGCGGGAAAATGGGACATATAGCAGGAGTCTGCAGGTTGGGAAAGAAAACCAACACTACAAGAACTACTAAGGAAAAGTACAAGAAAGTAAAAAAAATGACAGACAGTAGTTCGGAAGATCAGGAGAGTGATAACGACTCCGGGAGCAGGAGACTAAGTTGTCTAAAGTTACACAACTTGATCGCAAAGGAGGATCACCGAACCATTTGGGTCACCCTCATGATAGCAGGGTCCCAAGTAAAGATGGAATTGGATACAGGATCAGCCCTAACTGTCATGAATCGATGAGACTATGAGCGGCTATTCTCACACATACCCTTAAAGGACGCGTCCATTGTATTGACATACACGGGGCAAAAAGTCTACCCCAGAGGAAAAATAAGGGTGCCAGTTAAATATAACGGCAAGGAAACACAGAAACTGTATCTATATATACTACAAGATGGAGGACCACCATTATTGGGACGTGAATGGATCCGAAAAATACAATTGGATTGGCATTCCATTCAGGCGCTAACTGTGACTGACAAAAAGGATGATGACGTCACACCTGGACGACTGTCACAAATTCTAACTGACGCGAAAGAGGTGTTCCAACAAGGACTTGGGACTCTATAAGGAGTAAAGGCAACGATAAAAATCGAAGATAACGCAAACCCAAAATTTTTTAAGGCCAGACCGGTGCCGTACGCGATCCGCCCAGCTGTTGAAGCAGAACTGGAGAGTCTGGAGTATTCGGGTGTGCTGGCCAAGGTGGACTGGAGCGAGTGGGCCACACCCATCATTCCTGTAATGAAGAAATCATTGAGCAGCACGCCTGGGGAGCCGAAGAAGGTTCGCATCTGTGGGGACTTCAAGGTAACTGTGAACCCAGTCCTGCACACAGTACAATATCCACTTCCACGGATAGAAGATATTTTCGCCTCACTATCTGGAGGGAAACGCTTTACGAAGATTGATCTGGCCCAAGCGTATCTACAAATGGAGGTGGAAGAAGCATCTAGGAAATACCTCACGATAAACACTCAAAGGCCTTTACCAGTACAATCGACTGGTATTCGGGGTAGCATCAGCCCCAGCTATTTGGCAGAGGGCGATGGAACAAGTCCTGCAAGGGATCCCAGGGACCCAGTGTTATTTGGACGACATCCTGGTTACGGGCGAAAATGACAGTGAACACCTTGCCAACCTGGAGCAGGTGCTCACGAGATTGCAGGAATATGGGCTACGAGCCAACCGCCCCAAATGCGAGTTCTTCAGGAGACAAATCTCGTATTGTGGCCACATGATTGATGAGGAAGGGTTGCATAAGTCGCCGGACAAGATTGAGGCTGTAGTCAAGGCTCCAGCACCGGAAAATGTGTCGCAACTGAGGTCGTTTCTCGGGCTGGTGAACTACTACCATAAGTTCTTGCCGAATTTATCTACAATTCTGCACCCACTGAATGCCCTGCTGCAAACTGGAGTAACATGGAAATGGAGTGATGAGTGTAAGCGTGCCTTTCAGAAGTGTAAATGCCTAATCACTTCAAAAGGAGTATTGGCCCACTACAACCCAACACTACCGATTCGGTTGGCATGTGATGCGTCTCCCTACGGCATTGGAGCGGTGCTGTCACACAAATTCCTTGACGGTTCAGAGAGGCCAATAGCCTTTGCGTCGCGCTCGTTAACCTCAGCCGAGCGTAACTACGCCCAGATTGACAGGGAGGCCCTCAGCCTGGTGTGGGGGGTGAAGAAGTTCAATCACTATCTGCACGGGCAGAAATTCACCCTACTGACTGATCATCAGCCCCTTGTCTCCATTTTTAACCCAAAGAAGGGCGTTCCGGTGATGACGGCACAACGGCTGCAAAGATGGTCACTTTTGCTAGGGGCACATCAGTACGACATAGAGTACAAGGGTACGAAGCAGCATGGAAATGCTGATGGGCTGTCGCGCCTACCGTTGCCTATGGTAGAGGAAGCACCTGCAGTGGACCCTGTTGAGATATTCCATGCGACCATAGTCGAATGTCTGCCTGTTAGAAACTCAAGTATAGAGAAGGAAACCCGAAATGACCCGACACTCTCTCGGGTCTATGATTTGACGGTGAAGGGCTGGCCAGCACATGGCGACTCACTGTTGCCAGCATTCTCGCCAAGGAGAGAACAGCTGTCAGTGTGCCGGGGGACCTTGATGTGTGGATCCCGAGTGGTAATTCCACCCAAGTTGAGAGATAGAGTGCTCAATGAGCTTCATGAGGGTCATCTGGGAGGGGTAAAAATGAAGAGCCTAGCCAGGGCGTTTGTGTGGTGGCCGGGAATCGATAAAGAAATCGAGGATATGACCAAGAGATGCACAGGATGCCACAAGGTCCAAAACGCTCCACCACAGGCTCCGCTACATCCATGGGAGTGGCCCTCATCTCCATGGCAATGGGTACACATTGATTTTGCTGGTCCATTTATGGACTCAATGTTCCTAATCGCTGTGGACGCCCATTCGAAATGGCCAGAGGTCATCAAAATGTCCTCCACCACCACGGAGAAAACTATTGCAGTCCTACGGACCATCTTCACCAGGAATGGCTTGCCAGAACAGATTTGCTCCGACAATGGGCCACAGTTCGTGTCCGAGGATTTCCGGAGGTTTCTGAGGAATAATGGGGTGAAACATTACACATCTGCCCCATATCATCCAGCCACAAATGGATTGGCTGAGAGGTTTGTTCAGACCTTTAAAAAGGCAATAAAGGCGATGTATAATGACGACATACCACTACAACACAAGGTAGATAATTTCTTGTTTGCTTACCGGAATGCGACACATGCAGTCACCAACCAAGCTCCAGCCATAATGTTCTTCAACCGAAGGCCAAGATGTCGCCTGGATTTGCTCAAACCAAACATAAGACGAGATGTTGAGCATAAGCAATTCCAGCACATCAATGAGAAGCCAACCAGGAGCTTCGAGATAGGACAACCAGTCTTGGCCCGCGACTACCGAACAGAAAAATGGCAGCCAGGAACGATAGGCACACAGCAAGGACCACTAATGTACACAGTGGACGTTGGAGAGAGCATCGTGAGACGCCATGCTGACCAGATTCTAGAGTCACAGGAACAAGCCAAACCTATACCACGAGGATGTGCACCTGGTAATGAACCCGAAGTACAGATTGCGTCTACCTCAGAAGCAGTGGTATTGGAAGCTGACGAACCAACCAATGACAATGAGCCAGAATCGACTCCACCGCAAGAACAGGATACTCGAGAAAGGCGCTATCCAGTCAGGATCAGGAAGCCTCCTCAAAGACTGAACTTATAAATAATTATTTCAGTTGATGTATATAGTACCGAGAAAATTGTAATTGTAATTAGTTATTATTTAGTTGTTAAATGAATGTTATGTACTGTTTATCTAAAAGGGGAGGAATTGTTGTGTATGTGCCTTTTAAGAGGAGAACTGATTTTATACTGCAGTACCGGCAGTAACCACACCTGTATAAAAGGCCCTAGCAAGCTTCTGTACTTCAGTCTGACGTTCCCCTCTGTTCAGACCTCATTCTCAGCATTGCTGGCTGTGCAGCAGCACACAAGGAGAAGGAGCAGCCAGACTAGGAGAGTGGAGAGTGGAAAGTGGTGGTCTCCTGACCAGGAAGAGGAGGAGAACGTAAGACCACCACCTCCACCTCATCATCACAGCAACTGAGGTGCCTGGAGAGAGAGGACAGAGGAAGAGAAGGAGAAAGGAGGCCAGCAACAACACCAACCAGGGGAGAGGCCTTTCCATTACTGCCTCCCCAAATTGGCCTCCACTTCAGGAGAGGGAGAGAGGGGAGAGAAACAACCAACAACCACCAACTGTTTGGAAGGAGGGAAGAACAACATCATCTTTTCAGAACATCTACAGGTGGGTGTTATTTGGTGCACTCTCCCAAAGACTTTGTATTTTTGGTGGGGGGAGAAAAGAAGAAAAAAGTGTGTGTGTGTGTGTGTGTGTGTGTGTGTGTGTGTGTGTGTGTGTGTCACCACACCACACCACTAATAAGCACCCCTTCCTATTGCCTGGCCTGGGATAGTTGGAGCTGCCTAGGCGAACAGCCCAATTAATACATCGTTAAGACCTGGTGTGGGACTGAGCCTGGTGCATCTCCAGCTTTCCCAGGTGAAGACATCTTCTCCCCCTGCCAGAAGACCACCTTCAAAGACTTTAATTTTTCCATCAGAGAGTGCACCCCTGCCAACACCCACTCACCATCCTGAGTGGCAACCCTGCCCTTGCGGCCTCCCTCCTTCCCAACCCCCCCTCTCTCTCTCTCGTTGTCTCTCTCTCTCTGCCTTCCTCTCAAAAGGCACCTCATCTATCTATATTTTAATTACCTATTGAGCAGAGGGGAGAAGGCCCCTCTCCCAATTCTAATCAATAAGGGGAGAGGTGTGCCTTCAATTTAAACAGCTCCCTCTGCTCAATAGAGGACCAAAAAATACCTGAGGCCACAATTAACACCTTCAGGCCTGTGACTTGGGGTGAGTGTAGCCCTTTTAAGAAAACACCCCAGAATGGCGACTGCATCTTCACCGGTGGCGGGGCTAGCCAGGACTGATGCGGGAGTGGCAGCCACAGCCACAGCTGCTCCCGCTGCTTCTGCTGCCCCGTCACCATTCAGATTGATAACAAAAAAGCTTGGGGTGAGGAGCTACACTCACCCCACTATGACCATTGAGACCTGCGTTAAAGCCATGGCTGGGGTTGTCGGCCCCTCAGCCATCGTCGCGGCCTCAAAAATGTATGGGAAGGCGGTGTTCTTCCTGGGGTTGGAGCGGGCCGTGTCCCTGGCCGTCGCCAAGGGGCTCACCGTGGGCGGGACCTTCCTGCTGGTGGATCTACTCGAGGCCACCGCGCAGAGGATCGTCATTTCTAACGTCCCGCCCTATGTTCCTGGTGAGCTCCTCCTTCCCCATTTACGCCAACTTGGGGAGGTGAGGTCGGGGATCACACCCATCTTGCTCGGCTTCCGGGAGGCCAGCCTTCGCCACGTCTTCTCCTTCCGGCGCCAGCTGTTTATCCAGCTGGCGCGGGAGGAGTACACCGACGGAGCGTTCATCGACCCCCACGAGGGGACCGCCTTTTGCGTCTTCTGGACGTCGGACGGTGTGCGGTGCCACGCCTGCAAGGAGGTGGGGCACATTCGGAAAAACTGCCCTGCCTCCAAGGCCACCAGATCATCTAGTGCAGCCGAGGCTGGCGCCGCCGCCGCTTCTCCCCCCGGATCTGCCCGCGCGTCGGGAACCGCTGATGCGCGGTCGACGTCGGAGGCCGATGCCACCAAGGCCTCCGGCAGGGGAGAGGGAGCGCGTCTGGCTGGAAAGAAGGCGCGGAAAAAATCAAAACACCTTAGGGCGGGTCCCCCCGTGGAGGGCCAGCCCTTGCCCCTTAAGCCTCTTACACCCGCGCTCCTCGCGGAGTTAATCGGGGCAGACGTGAGTGGGAGGGGCCTCGTGCCCGAGCCTGTGGCCGCAACCGCCATAGCGGAAGCGCCAATACCTGCGGCCGGGCTCAGGCCCGAGGAACCCGACAAACCTGCTCTGCCGGAGGGAGCTGAGGAGGAGGCCTCTGCAGACATGGAGGTCTCCCTCGCTCCCTCCGTGCTAAAAAGAAGGCGCGACCCCCTGGAAGAGGAGGAGGACCGGGAGGAGGAAGGTCCCTCCGAGCAGGGGGAGTCATCGCCCGCCGCGGGTACTGCGCCCCCCTCCCCCGCTGTCATCACCACCGGCGATTGGCGGGGGTCGCCTGTCCCTCGGGAGGCTGAGGCAGATGTGTCCGTCCGGCGCGTGCCTCCCGGGGATGGGGACGAGACCCTGCCCGTGGGGGTGGGCGCGAGACAACCCGCGGCAGACATTGATATTTTATCTGTACCATTACCCCTCGCCGGGTCGGGCGGCCTGGGGTCTGGGTCGGACGAGCTCGAGGAAAATGAACTCGCCCAATGCGACCCGGACATCTCCCAGCGGCTGCTCGACCTGGTAGAGGTTTTAATTCAAAACACCCCATCCACTGGGTCGGAGGTTGGTGGCGGGGAGGAGGATGGCCCCCTGGCTGCGTCTCTGGTGCCGGACGTACTGGATGGAGCTGGGAATTGTTCTCTCCCCGGTTTCTCCAGTCGTTCCGGCATCTGGGGCGGAGGGGGACTCTGAACCGCCGCCGTCTTCTGGCCCGGCGCCCCTAGAGGAGCCCAGGGAGGAATCCTCTGCCGCCGATCCTGGGGGTGGGATCCGGGCGGAGGCGGGGTTGGCTGGTGCGGCCGAGCCGTTCGCTGCGCACTGCGCGGCGGATGGGTCGGCCGCTGGTGACGACCCCCTGGAGGAGGATGGGGACTCGGTGATGGGCACGGAGGACGATTCAGACTCCAGCGCCGACGAGGCGATGGATGACCTCGTGCCCCTTGCCGGGTCTCCCCTCATTCCCGTAAGGGAACTCCGGGATTTTATAGCCACGTGCCTGGGTCGGCGCAATAAGGTCTGGCTGGCCCTTGACAGGTGGTCGGAGCTGGCGCTGCTCATCGTGTCCGTCCGCGCCGCCGTTAAGATCATGGGTGCGGACGAGGGCGTGAACCCGCTCGAGCTGCATCGGCTCAGAATGTTCCTCACTGGGCTGCTGAGGAGGTGGCGGCTGACCAGCGGCTGCGCTTCCTCCCCCCGTTAGGTGTAGGTAGAGGTTGCACTCTGCTTCTGGCATGAAGATAACCATAGCCAGCCTCAACATCAACGGCAGCAGGGATGCGCGCCGCAGATTCAATAACTTCTCGGTCCCTCGGGACGGGAAGTATGCGGTGTGCTTCCTGCAAGAAACCCACACCATTCTGGGAGACGAAGCCACGTGGCTCCTGGAGTGGCAAGGAGGGGTCAGCATGAGTCACCTCTCCAACCATTCCAGCGGGGTGGCTATCTTGATGGCCCCGCATTTTCAGCCGGAGATCTTGGGGGTCAAGGAGCACGGGCCGGGCCGCTTGCTCCAGGTCACTGTTCGCCTGGGGGGCGTGCCGCTTCATCTAGTGAACGTGTACGCCCCTCAGACCGATGCACAGCAAGTGCGCTTCTTCGAAAAAGTGTCCGCTCTTTTGGGCTCCATCGACGTGGGCGAGTGCGTCATCCTCGGGGGGGGATTTTAACTGCATCCTCGAGGCGAGGGACCGTTCAGGTCCCCCGCGAAGCCCGGCGGCGACGGAGAAGTTGAGGGACCTGGTCGGGTCCTTCGACTTGGTGGACGTCTGGCGAAATCTCCACCCCGACTCCAGCGCCTTCACTAGCGTGAGGTCTGGGGGAGGAAGGTCCAGAATCGACCGCCTCTACATTTCCCGGGCGTACGTCTCCTGCGTTCCGGTGGCTTCCATGCGGCCGGTGCCATGCACGGACCACCACCTGGTGTGGGCGGAGCTCGCTCCGCTGCGCGCGCGGGGAGGGGGTCCGTGTACTGGCATTTTAACAACCTGCTGCTGGAGGACGCGCGGTTCCGGGATTCGTTTCGTCGGTTCTGGGCCGACTGGAGAAGGAAGCGGGGCGGGCTTCCCCTCCTTGAGGCTATGGTGGGACATGGGCAAGGCTCACGTCCATCTCTTCTGTCAGGAGTATGCGAAGGGGTCGACCAAGAGGTGGGAGGCCCGGGTCGGGTGGTTGGAGAAGGAGGTGCTCGACCTGGAGTCCCGTCTCGGTCAGGTCGTTGAGGACCCGGCCCTGCGGAAGGTGTACGAAGAGAAGAAGGGCGCGCTGAAGGACCTGCAGCTCGTCAGGTCCCGAGGCGCGTACGTGAGGTCGCGGATCCAGCTCCTGCGGGACCTGGACCGCGGCTCCCCCTTCTTCTACTTGCTGGAAAAAAGACGGGGGGTCCGTAGGCAGCGCTTGGGGCTGCTGGCCGACGACGGATCTCTGGTCTCGGATCCGGAGGGAATCAGCACGGAGACCCGTGCCTACTACGGGGCTCTGTTCTCTCCGGATCCGTCCAGCGAGGATGCGCGCAGAGTTTTGTGGGAGGACCTGCCGAAGGTCAGCCCGGAGGGCGCCGAAAAATTGGATGCTCCGCTAAGCCTGGCGGAGCTGACCGGCGCCCTCCACCAGCTCTCTAGGGGAATGTCCCCGGGGCTGGACGGGCTGACCGTGGAGTTCCACAGGGTGTTCTGGGACGTCTTGGGGGGCGACTACGCGCGGGTCCTGGGGGAAAGCTTGGCGACCGGGGAGATGCCCCTCTCTTGGCGCAGGGCGGTCATTGTCCTGCTGCCTAAGAAGGGCGATCTCCGCCTCCTTAAGAACTGGCGCCCGGTCTCCTTCCTCAGCACGGACTATAAAATCTTTGCAAGGGCCATGTCTGCTCGCCTTGGCACCGTGCTGGCCCACATGATCCACCCCGACCAGTCCTACACGGTCCCGGGCCGGACCATCCACGATAACATCCATCTGGTCCGGGACCTGGTCCACCACTCCCAGAGGGCTGGTCTGTCGGTCGCCTTCCTTTCCCTGGATCAGGAGAAGGCGTTCGACAGGGTGGATCACGAGTATCTCTTCGGGACTCTGTGCGCATTCGGGTTCGGGACGCATTTCGTCGCCCGGATCCGACTTCTGTATGCCGCCGCGGAGTGTCTGATTAAAGTTAACGGGTCCTTGACGGCGCCCCTTCGCTTCGGGAGGGGGGTGCGTCAGGGATGCCCCATGTCCGGTCAGTTATACGCCGTTTGCGTGGAGCCATTCCTGCGCCTCTTGCGGAAGAGGTTGACGGGACTGGCTCTGCAAGGGCCGGGCGTGGAGGTGGTCCTCTCGGCTTACGCCGATGACGTGCTCCTCACGGTCACGGATCCTGCTGACTTGCAGAGGATGTGGGAATGCCAGCAGATTTACTCGGACGCATCCTCCGCCAAGAGCAACTGGGAGAAATGTTCCGGACTCCTAGTGGGTCAGTGGCGGGTGGACTCCCTGCCGGAGGAGTTCAGGCCTTTCGCCTGGAGCACCATGCACCTCCTCTATTTGGGAGTCTACCTTAGCCCTGCCGAGGACGCCTGGCCGGCGAACTGGCAAGAGCTGGAGGCCAAAGTCACCGCTCGCCTAGGACGCTGGACAGGACTGCTCCGAGTGTTGTCCTACAGGGGTCGAGCGCTGGTCATAAACCGGCTGGTGGCCACCATGTTGTGGTACCGGTTGGTCACTTTGATCCCTCCCCCTGCGTTTGTCGCCAAGATGCAGAAGAAGCTCATCGACTTCTTCTGGGACAAAAGGAAGCACTGGGTCTCTGCCGCGGTTCTGTGTCTCCCGCTTAGGGAGGGCGGTCAGGCGCTGGTGTGCCTTCGCACCCAGGCTGCGACTTTCCATCTTCAGACGCTGCAGAGATACCTGTACATCGAGAATCCTCCGAGATGGTGTGCGCTGGCGACGTTTTTCTTCCGCCAGCTGCACGGCCTCAATTACGACATGCAGCTCCTGTTTGCGAAAGTGGGTGGCAGGCGTGCCGGCCTGCGGGAGCTGCCTGTCTTCTACCAGGAACTACTATGGGTTTGGAACTACGTCGCTTCCAGGCGGAGCTCTCCCCCGTCAGGAGCAGCGGCTCTCCTTCGGGAGCCGCTACTCAGGAATCCGCACCTCCGCGACCGCGGGTTCGGGCGGCTGGTGGAGGGCATGGCTGTGCCTGGCAAGGTGAGCAGAGTCGGGGACCTGCTCGATGGCGGAGGAGCGGGCTGGATGGCGCCGGAGGAGCTGGCGCGGCGCCTGTCCTGGTCCAACGTCCGGCTCGCGGTCGAAGCCATCGAATCGGTGAAAGCGGCACTGGGCCCCGACTCCACTAGGTGCATCGAGGCGGCTCAAGCACGTGGGGCGATCCCGTCCGAGCTTACCCCCGTTCGGACGGAGTTCCTCATCGGCGCCTGGCCCCAAAACTCCCCTCGGGAACCGGCGCCTCACAACTTGAGCCATCTCGAGGAAATACCCTCCGTGCCTTTTCATTCCGCGCGGAGGGGTTTCCTGTACGGGCTGCTCCTGCACACTCTCCACTTTGCCATCTTCGTCTACGGTCCGGACACGCCTTGGCGTGGCGTCTTGCCGACTGGCGGTGGTGGAGGTCCCCAATGGAGGGCTCTCTATGCGGGAGTCCTCCCTTGTTCCATCGGGGACTTGGCCTGGGGGGTGTTGCATGGAGCGGTCCCGTGCAATAAGGTTTTAAGTAGATTCACGGACTCCCAGGCCGCCTGCATTTTTTGCGGCCTGGAGGAGTCCGTGTTTCACGTTTATATGGAGTGTGAGAGGTTTCAGCCCCTCTTTCAGTACTTGAAGGGGCTGCTCCTCGATTTTTGGTTGCACTTCAGTCCCACGCTCTTGATCTACGGTCACCCGGTGCGGACTGGAGCGGACGGGTTGGAGGACCTCCTTGTGGGCCTGCTCCTGGGCCTGGTTAAAAGAGCCATCAATTGGTCCAGGCAGCGGGCGGTCGAGGGGGTCGTCCAGCCCGATTGCCTGCCTCTCTTCTGCAGCCATGTTTGCGCCCGGGTGGCCCTGGAGATGGAGCACGCAGTGTCCGCCGGTGCGCTTGAGTATTTCCGCGACCGGTGGGCGCCGCGGGGACTGGAGTACATTATCAACCCGGAAAACCAAATTTTAATTTGATTTGTTAAGTTTTAGTTGAACTTTTGTTTATTTACAGTCCAATTGTTTTTTTTTGGGTCCAAACAAAAAGAGTACCCTCTGTTCAAATAAATACCTGTTTAATTGTTCTCCCGCAGTCCATGTATTATTAAGGCGTGGACTTTACATAAGCTTCCCACAAAGATCTCATGATCTCTGTGGTGAGAAGTTCAGCTTTTCCGACATTCAGTTGAGATCAGTGTAAGACAATGGGGAATCCCTAACATGAGCTGCTGTGATATCAACAAGCTGTCTAAGCAGCCAATCACAATGCAGAATTCTCACAGACCAGGAACCGGGAAGTGAATAAGCGCCTTTTATTCTAACTTTTAAAAAATGTTATAGAGAGCACAACAACGATTGGGGCTCTCACATGGGGAAAAGCTAATTCTGAAGTGAAGTAAAGATGAACAAACTTTAAAAAAAATAGTTTCTTATAAATTGTCATTTTTATTAAAATGCATAATTTGACACTCCACAAAATTAAAATTAGTTTTTCAGGGCCATTATGTTTGTTTAGAAGTCAATGTGCTGTTAAAACCCCAGTTAAAACTAACTTTTAATGGGGTATTTAACAGCGATATTACCGCTGAAAAGCTGAAGTTTTTGTCAGTTTCACTGATTTCCCTGATTACACTGATTGCCCGCTATGGGGAGGTGGGGAGGCCTACAGCACAACCAGTGTCTGAGTAGTGAATGACTGACCACAACTTCAGGATTTCTGCATTAGGATGTGCATGCGCTAAATCCTGAAGTTGTGGTCGGTTTCAAAGGGGTAACAACAGTGAACGCTGTTCGTTCACTGTTATTACCCACCCCAAATTCCGGGCCAATGTATTTGAAGAATTGGACCCTTTCTCTTTCTATACTTTCTGGCAGGTGGTATACATTCCACATATTTTGAGCTGCTTGAGTGTTTTCTGACTTCTGGAAATGGTACTTCATATTGGTTAGGAATACCACAAAATATATAATTGTGTATTGTGCAGCAGTTGGCTATGTTTGTGAGCACATCTATATGTGTATGGAAATTTGAATATTTGCACATCATTTACAAATATATTTGTTCTATTTTCAGTGGACTTTGTTTTAAGAGATCCCAGAGAGAAAGAAGAAGTAAAGAAAGAACTCCCCATTCATCGTGCAGAGTAAGAAGGATTCTATGAAGTTTACTTTCAAAACATATGTGGTTACGGAAAAAAAAGTGGAACTTTATGACAAGATTGTGTGTTACTTAATTTTTTTAAGTGTTCATTATGGCAGCTTAGCTTACATATCTGTGGTACAAGATAACATACATGCAAAGGTTATTGTTTCATATCCCATGCATTTCTTACGAATATAAATAAAAGTAAAAGTTATATGTCTTTTCTTGTGTATTTCTCCTACTCTTTAATTCATCCTGTGTCTTTCTGCTTATCTTCCACACTTTTTCTCTCTAGGGTTGTCTCACACTTTGTCTCGATGTGTTCTCTATACCTCTCTGTCTCTATCTTTTTGTTGATCTTTTTGTATCACCTCCTGTTCTCTCTGTTTCCTGTTTCTTCTCTATGCTTCTCACTGTGTTTGTGTGTATCTTACACATGTGCCTTTACTGGTTTACTGAATTGATATATTTTACCTTTTTTTTTAAAGGCTAGGCCACGCTCCATAATGGGAGGCAAAATGTAGCTGGCCATAGTTGGGGTTCTGGGTTGGGCAGGGAGAAGGTGGGGCTGGATTAGGAGAGGCTGTGTGGGAGTTGCTGTGTCAGAGAAAATAGGCTAGGGGGCAGTGGAGGGCTCAGGCTAGGAGAGAGCTGTGGATGGTGGAGTCTGGTCTGAAAAGCACTTGCCTTGGCAAGGAGAAGTGAATTTGGAGTTGGTCACTGCAGTGATCCCCCTGGGAACTGTGGCATCATGTGACAGAAATTGGGAGTGTCTGCCTGGATGGAAGTGGGGGGTCTGAGACTAGAGCTGGGAAGCCATGGGATCTGAGGCTGTAGAAGGAGGCAACAGTTCTAAGTCTAAGGCAAAGACAGAGCATGGCTTGATGTTGGCAGGGAGTAGCGCAGGACGTGGAGGCTGAAGTTGGAGCAGAAGGGAACACCATGGGGCTTGAACCCTGAAATTGTAGTGGGGATGGACTAGAGCTACAGCACTGCTTTGGGAGGTGGGTCTCAGTTGTAGAACCAGAACTGAAAGATTCTTGGTGAGCCTTTGTGAGAGGGAATGAAGAGCTGGAGCTGGAGAACTTTGAGATGGAACTGGGAGATAGGAAGTAAAGCCTAGGCAAAGTGGGTAAAATCCCTGGGATGGAGGTTTAACAGAAGGAGAAATTTGGAACTAAATTGGTAGTGCAAACCAGTTGAAATTTTTGTTCAACAATCTGGTCTGTTGTGGCACTTTATTGGCATGGACTAATATAGTCTTCGCTTTTACAATATTATAGTCTTACATCAATGATATTGCAAATAGACTCAAAACTTATAATAATATTGTTTGATTTAGTTTGGGATTCAAAATAAAATAAAAATATTAAATGTTTTCCATGGGGAAAGATGGACAGTGCAAGCTTTATCTCTCTTTCCCCCCACCACCACGCCATCTCTAATAGTGAATGCATCATGTCTATGTGGGATTCCATCCTAGTTAAAAATAGCTGAATACCACCCAGTTGCATCAAATAAGTTTGAGAGACAGGAAACCCTGTAATTCAAGCTCCTGACTTGGTTAGGTGTCTGGCATTTATTCACTTCAATAGTATTGAGGCTTTTAGGGTGGTTTAACGTATGCTAAGGAACATGAGAAAGAAACACTTCTGTTTTGACATCCGCAAAAGCTGACTTACCGAAGATAGACAATTTCTGCAGTGGCTTCTATGTTCTGTGGAATTACTAAATTTTAGAGGCCTTTTGCATCTCCCAGAATGTTTTATTAGTTAGATAGATGCATTATTTCTAAATCTGTAATTGTTAGGTGAAAAATTTTAAATTCAATGTTATCTTCATGTAATTAGTGACTCTAGTAATTTAAGCCTCGAGTCAGTGAATTTTGAGATTCTTCTTTCAGTGTCCTCCACACACTTTGGGAATAAAGCCTAACTTGATTGTTTCTGGAGAAACCATGTGCTTTACCTGCACTTGAAAACATCACCATAATGGGGCAGATGAGCAGTGCCACATATGGTCTCTTACTCCTGCATTGTAGAAAGGCTTATGGTCTATGCCATAGTGCCTGTTCCTTTTACCCTAGTCCGCACTTTGGATCTCTCATCTCCAAAATGTTTAGGGCACCAATGTTGGCTGGCAGTGGATATGCCTGTAGGCAAATTTCAACATACAGTGCTGTCATTATTAGGACTAGTGCACAGTAAACAAAATACAATAAAATTGATGCTGTTAGCTTGTCTACAACCTCAGCAAGAGAAAAATAGCAGCACTGTACTATTCAGGCCATATAGTAAAGCCAGCAGCAAATCTTTTGCTCCCTAAATCACATGAGAGGAAATAAAGCTGACAAATGCAAAATATATATTCCCAGACAAGGGGCAGAATCAGTAATTGGAATTTTACACAGCACAAAGGATGTTAGTGGTCTGGGGCGTGGTGTTACAATACGCTCTTTAACACTAACACATGCAATGTGTTGTCTGTATCAAAGCGAAGTAAGTTACTGTACAAGTTGGGTCAGCATATCTGCACCAACAACAGCCAAAGGCTTTAGGAACATAGGAACAGGAGTAGGCCATTTAACCCCTCTCGACCTTGCTCCAATTAATAGCATTTGAAAGTGTGCAAGCTGGAATGTCCACACACATGTAGCAGACATTGCCATATTAACTGCAGTATGCAGCACCTTTGGCAGACAGCTAGTGTTATGGGTCCTCCGCAGAGGCCTACTCCTTCCTGAATGATGCTGTTTTAGTATGTCTGGTGTGTGGATAATGCTTAATGAAGACAAGAGATAGATTAGTTCCCTTGTAGGGTCTTCGTTCATAGAATATGCATTCTTCATGATCCCACCCATTCAACTCTGGATTCTACTGAGATTTTCATGTAGGTACTGACCATCATAAAATTGAATGTCATGATTTAATGTAGTTTTATTGGGGGGGGCATTAGAGGTTAGTCAGTTCCACTTTAACTTCTGGGTAAAATGGGTTGATGCAGGTCCTAAGACTTTATACAATGTCCGAATAGAAGATCACTTGCGACATTGAATAATCTGTACCGCCGTGACAAATTGTCATGTACTTTGTATAATACATGAATTAACACTTCCAGTGCCAAGAGTGTTAATTTATAAAATCTACCCCATGGTTTACCCAGAAGCAATCAACATAGGCTTTAATTCTACAACATGTAGAAGCAGCATGTTATTCAAAGAATGAAGAGGACCCTATCTGGTAGGCAATCCATCTTTTTATTCCTCTATGTACAGTACTCAGTTGTATAGATAATCAGCTTCTGGCCATTCTGGCCTTACACCCTGATACAACTTTTTCCTTAAACTTCTTCACCTTGCTTGCTTCAAAAGATTCTTTGAAATCCTACCTGTTTGGCCATTCTTTTGATCACTCCTGAATTAATTTCCGGTTATTGCTTAGTATCAATTTCTGCTTGTTTGAAGCACTGTGGGATGTTTACTGCATCAAAGGTGCTATATAAATGTAAGTTCCTGTGAAGCTCTGTTCCCAAAAATGTTGTTTCACTGATATACCAGGTAAACATGCAACTTCACAGCAGAACCTTGGTAGAACAGATTTCAATGCCATCTATGAAATTCTACCTTAATGACTTAACACTGGACAAACTGTTGCATAAGCTATTTTTCTTTGTGTTTTTAAGGTTGGAAATAGTACCAAAGCCATGGAGCAGGTCATTTTTGTTAGCACGTAACTTCATAAAGGCAAACCTAAATTCAGTGAATCCCACCATGTTGGCTGTACTAGATCTCTGGCAATGTTCTTTTAAGTAAGTTCTTATGTTAAGATGTATACATTGACTGTAATTAAATGTCCAACTGAAGTCAGAAAAGTTTCTTGCTTATAAGTTGTTTTTTTTGGTGGGTGAGAAGAACAATCCAGTAATGGATTGGTGGGGCTTTAACTATGAAAAAGAAAGTGGGTGACTTACCTGCTAGCGCTTGTAAGTGGTGGTTACACCTCATAAATTCCCTGTCTACATTTGTTGAATCTTGCTGTATCTTAATTAGCAAATCCAAGTGTTGGGGGAAAAATACCAGCATTCATCCACTCTTTCTTCTATTGTATGAATGTTTAATGCAATTATAACCGAGCTGTTAACCCATTTAAACTGAACAGGTTAATATCTTTATTACATTGGCCCTGAATTTGTGGTTGGTATGACAGTGTACTCTTAGAGTACGCCATCATACCGCCTTTGAAATTGACGCATGCGCTAAATCCTAGCGATCTGTCAAGTTCCGACCCCGTGTCAGCTTCACTGCACGTTTTAGCTACCCATTGAAATCAATGTGCTGACAAAAAGTTGGGCTAATTGCATTAATTATGCTGGAAATTTTTACGGCTGGTGCACACAGGTGCAGGAGCCTGTTTGCACAGCTTAAGGGGAGGGGGAATGAGGAAACTGTATAGGAATTAATTATCTTCAAACTAAATTAACAAAGAACCCCACTAGAATAAGCATTAAGATGCAATGCTAACTCTGAATGACCTTACCCTTGGCAAGTTCGCTTATCATTCCTTTCGTCTTTTATCGATTTTTTTTAAATGGACACCTTTTCCATTATACTAACACCTGTATGTTATTTGAAATATTCATCGGGATATAAGATTATGAATCCAACATGGTATAAATCTGTCGCTGTTCACATAGCTTTATTTTAACAATTCTTTCAAAGTTTCCAGTTTTAATGGAATAAGAAAATTCAACGCTTTTGGTATTTGATTACCTGGCTTGCAAGCGCAGAGATGGATTTGTTTCGCTTTTGTTTTGTGTACGTTAAATATTTAAATGCCAATAACATCCTCTTTGTAGTGGGCCTTTACAAGTGAATGCTACACAAAATACTGGGAATATCTACAAGCACAAACAATAGCAATCTCCTCTGTTTCCTGATTGGGTAAGAGTCAGGAAGTGAAAGCAGCACCGCACCACGTGATCCCATGTACGCTTACACACAACGGTGCGCTCCTGGGATCCGTGGGCCACTACGCTGCGCATAACTCCGCAGCGAAACAATGCAAATGCTTCAAGGGGGGTTCACACCAGGTAAGTGCTGATTTCCTACGGATGTCGGCGGGGTACTCCTTAGCAACGCCACAGACTGCAAATTCAGGGCCAGTAACAAAGAGGGGAATTTAATGTAGTGCGCTAAGTGTTCATACGATAACATTGCTCACAGTAATTTCCAATCTTAGGTAACTGAGTAATAAAATTTAATATACTGTTGTTCAGTTCTAATTCAAAAAAGTTGCAGTTTGATTTCATTCTTAGCAGTAGAAAATTAAAAAAAAAGTACAATATCAAAATAATGAGAAAAAAATGATCAGTTTGATATGAAAAAGCATCTGCAAATTTGACCTGGTCTTATATTATGTTGTAGATGGGGAAAAGATTCAGGCATTCATGGCATAACTGTGATACATAATGAGCCTCAGTGAAATAGCAATATGTATTTCACTGTACTCATAAGGAATAAGGTTGCAAATGAATTAAATAGTGATTTTGAAGTGAAATAGAAGTAAGTATTTCATTGTGACGTATCTTATATTAATGAGTACTGTTAATACTTTTACTCAGCATTAATGTGATAGTGCCAATTAAAAAAATTATCATTCACTATAATATCATTTAGCCTTTTAAGTACTGGCTGTTTTTCTGTCTTTCAAAATATTAGTTGACCTCCCATAGAATTGCTCACAGTAAATTGGATGATCCGCTTTTTGATAAGGATAAGAGCTTAGTACAGTTTTTTAAGAACAAATATCCATTTACTCCTGTCACCAGGTAAAAAAAGAAATCAATCATATTAATTCTAGGCAGTTACTGGATGTTGCAAGGTAAGTTGGTGTGAGTAAGGATGTACAGGAGTAGGGTAGGGAAGGCAGAGTGATGGGGATGTGATGAGTGGCACAGCAGGACGAAGCTGAGTGTGGTTTTACAGCAACATTTTGTGATCTACTGAGATCATTGAAAGGTTTGTGCCATTGCAGCCAGGTCCTCCTGACGATATCCCTGCTTGTGCCCTCCTGTGCAATGTGCAACCAGGCGGCATTGGTTTCCTGGGAGGTCTCTTCTGCCCATTGGAAGGGAAGAGGACCTCCCTGTGTGCTGTGACTTCCTCCATAAACATATGGAGGGAGTATTGGGAGAGCCTGGGTGCAGCTGTGCATCTTTGTGCAGTGCTTCTCAGTGTTTGCAGCACCTCAATGCTGCAGAACACTGACAGCACAACTATCAAAATGATTGTGGACATGGCCCCTTTAAGGAAACCGGCTGATGACACGTCATCAAATGACGTCATCAGACCCGCTTCCTATTAATTGGCCGGGAACCTCGCAGAGCGGGCTTAACAAGCTCAATCAATGGAAAATCTTGTTGGAGGCCAGGATCGAGACAACTGGGGGTCACCACACGCCATGGATGTCGCCCGCCACAGGCCCGCCGAGGTTGGAGAAATCCAGTCCCAGTTGTGTGTTTTAACACAGCTAGGGGTTCTTACCTCTGACTCACATGGGCACGCACCTGCTTTAGAGGGTTGGGTTCATGTTTATTTTTGGTCCCTCCATTTAAGTGTGTGAGGAATAGGACAGACTCACCATTTTTCTGTACTAAATGGCACCCATCACAGAGTGAAAAAAAGCATGCTTGGTCTTCAACTGTCCCATATTGCAGCTGCCTGCCACTGTATAATTTTCTCCCCACCTAATGCATGACATTACATAGTACCTCACCCCCGGTAATGCGCGGCTCGAGCATTTTCCTTACCATCTTCCTGTGTGTCCCACAAAAATAAATAAATATACGCAACCATAATGACTTTTTCTCTTGCTTTGTGTGGCATTTTGAAACGATAGCGTGCCATGCAGTTTAATAGTAAGAAATTATATACTTGTTTTGAATTTTTAGGATGTTTACTTTGTCTTTAGAAATGTAGTGAAATGTGCATTATAATGGAAAATAATTATTTTTTTTGCAGGCAATTACGGTTCATTGATGTTGATGAATTTCGTAATCGTAAGGATTCGATGGAGCTAACTACATTCCAGCTCTTGTTTATGAGGCAAATTGAATCTGTGAAAGAGCAACTCCTTAAAAAGTATGACCACCTTAAAAAAAAAAGTCAAATTGCGATACTTAGATGTACTTGTTTTTTCAGTTTGGATTGATTTTTGATCATTTCTTTATAGTACATATATTAATCTGGTAAACAAAGATTTTTATGAAAGTTATGTTTGTAAGAAGATGTGTCACCCACAAATAAAAGAAACATTCAAATTACTATAACATTCATTACAAGTAGAAAATAACCGTTCAGACCCTGTTTTTAACCAATGGTTTTGTGTAATGTGTTTTAGATGGCTCCCTGAAGTCCAGAATATTTATTACTTGGGCAATAAACGGAAACAGGTTCCCAGTAATACCAACAGTGCCAAACTAATATCTTTCTTTAATTGTGCTGCGACTCTGATGACTTCACAGCTGCAAAGTTTAACCCTAAAATCCATTCAGGACTATACTGACCTGATTGTTCAACGACCGGTATGTTTATCAGCAATGTGCAATATACTGCTAAATACATTTCATAGTCAATACTTAACACTATGCAGATTATAGAAACCTTTTTACAGACTATGATGAAAGTTTTATTTCATCTTTTTCATAGTTTATTTAGTCAAATTTGTGTCCTAGATAGTTATATATTTAATCTGTTGATCTATTGATGATTTTGGAGGGGAAAATTGAGTTTAGAATTTTCAAGCTATTAGCATGAAAATCTAGTGTATAAGTCACACCTGTGCATGACTCATTTGCTGAACATTTTGGTTGCTGTTACAGTTTAAACAACAAAAAGTGGCCACAATTCATATTTAGTAATTTCAGGAATTGTTTCACCATTTCCTAACATGTAGGGGGAGAAATTCGGTACAGCTCCGTTTGGGGCGCTAAAACTTAAAAAAGTTGAAAAATTAGCGGCAAGCGCTAATCATTCTCGCCTCCCGCGAAATTCAGTTTTAGCACTCCAAGAGGGAAGTGGAGCACTAAATCAAGCGCTAACCACTTCTCTTAGGGCGCTAAAGTCCTAGAACAGGGCAGTAGCGGCAGAGCACTAAATAATTCCGAGCGCATTGTAAACGGCACTCTCTCATCACAAAGGCTGCTTCCCTCGCTTAAAGGGAAGGGCTAATGATGCTGCACAAGCTAGTTGTTAGTTCTGTTTTGTAAGGCGACCTGAGCGACTGCTATTACAGCCCCAAACACTCTCACAAAGTGGAGGGCGAGGACATCTTGCACCAATGAAACATTAAAAACTGCGCAGGCACCAGACTGGTGCAAATAATAAAGGTTGCGCTAGCCGAAAAGCATTCCCTTTACTTACCGCTCCCGAAGTGGCCAGCCGAGATCACAATGCCTCCTCTTGCTGGCGTTGTTGGCGCAAGGTGATAAAGCAGGGGGCGAGAGTCAATTTTCCATCCGGGGCGATAACAGGGCGCTGCGCACTTTATGAAGTCACGATCTGCGAGGCGCTAGAGGTCCAGGCGCTTAGAGTTAGCGCAGTGCTGAACTGGCACTGAAGTTTGCAGATGTCGCTGCATTCGCTGCGCCCAGGCGCTAACATACTGAATTTCGTGGCCGTAGTGTTAAAAAGCACCATAGCTCCAATTTTGCAACATTGAACATTTTGTGTGCACATGCTTGTGGCGTGGGTGCACCCATGTCCATAGAATCAGAATGGTTGCACTGAACTTTGATATAAAGCCCCCACCCCCATTTTGAATAGGCAGCAGAAAAGTTTACCCAGGTAGCTTGGGTGGTAGCACACTTAGCAAGGGATTGCAAAATCTGGCAAGGGAGCAGCTTTTCTGTCATCACAACACTCTCCCTTTTTTGGCTCCAACTAATTGGTTTATTTTACCTGTACAGGAAACTTTGTGATATCCGGCACCGACGGGACCGAGCTGTTGCCGATCTATCAAAACTGCCGGACATACAAAGTTAATGTTGAAGCATACGGAGGTTTTCAGCTCTGTATCTGACAACAAACACTGTTGCTTAGCAACAGCTTCTAAACAGTCGGCTGCAGCTGCAAGCGTCTCTAGCTAAAGCTGTTGCTATAGCTACAGACCTTGCAGTGCCTGACTGGGGAAAAAAAGCAACGAGAACAAAAAAACTTATAGAAAACGGCTCCTGATTTTTGCCGTTAGATTGAGTATTCCGGACATATAACCTCCGGATAAACCAAAGTTTCCTGTATTATATCAACAAACATAATACAGTTTTTGTTGAATTATAGTCTATCTTATATTGCTCCTCATAGCATGAAAAATAAAAAAGTGTGTCACTCTATGGGGAAATATGAACATACGAAAAATGACGAACAGGTAAAGACCCTTGAGGTCCATCCAGCCTGTCCCACACAATTACGATACCTTGTGTATCATAACATATACACTCCACCCCACGCCACCCATAACCATGTGGTCTCCTGGGAGAGGCAAAAAAAAAGATAAAAAACCCAGGCCAATTGGGGAAAAAAATCTGGAAAATTCCTCTCTGACCTTAGGCAATTGAAACTAGTCCAGGAGATCACTCTGGCCCTGAATTCCCTGCAGTACCTACCTTCTGTAAGAGGTGATTTCTGGTCCAGCTCTTGCTTGAAGGAATTCAGCAAATCAGCATCCACCACACGAGACGGGAGCCTGTTTCAGAGGTCCAATATTCTCTGGGAAACGAACTACCTCCTAACATCTAACCTAGATCTAGCCTTACACAACTTAAATTTATCACCCCTGGTCCTCCCTAACCTATTTAATTGAAACAAACTGTCAACTGTAACACAATCTATTCCCTTCATTATCTTATAAACCTCAATCAGATGACCTCTATGTCTTTGCTTCTCTGAAGTGTAGAGTCCCAACTCTTTTAGCCTATCTTGATAACTAAGGTGCTTTAGACTAGGAATTAGGCTAATGGCCCTCCTCTGTACCCTCTCCAAAGCCTCAATATCAGCCACAATGTGAGGAGACCAAAACTGGACACAGTATTCCAAGTGCAGCCTGACTATGGTCTTGCACAAGGACAAAATAGTATGCCTTGTCTTGTACTCAATTGTCCTATGGATACAACCCAACACCCTATTTGCTCTAGCTTTCGCTTCACAGCATTGCTCATGTACCTTTAAGGATGTATGCACCAGAATGCCCAAATCTCTTTCTATCTCTGCTTTCTTTAATGCTTTTCCTTGAAGGGTGTATGAATGTTGAGCATTTGCCCTGCCCACATGCATAACACTGCACTTATCTAAGTTATACATAATTTTCTAGTCATGAGCCCAGTCTCCCAACACATAAAGATTTGCCTGAAGCAGACAAGTGTCATCTACAGTCCTAATACTTGCACAGATCTTGGTATCATCTGCGAAATTGTAGATCGGGTCCCCAACATCTACATCCAGATCATTAATAAAAATAGTAAAGAGCAACGGTCCCAACACCAATCCCTGCATGACACCACTGGTGACTGGTCTCCATCTATAACTACTTTTTGCCTACACCCTGCCAGCCAGTTCTCAATCCAGCTCAATATATTACCACTAATACCAGAGACTTTGATCTTGCAGAGAATCCTCTTGTGCGGTACCTTATCAAAAGCTTTTTGGAAGTCTAAGTAGACAATGTCTACTGGACTTCGCTCATCCACCAACTTGGTAATTTGAGATGTGACCTTTTTATGAAGCTATGTTGGGTGTCCCGAATATGTCCCTCTCTATCCAAGCATTCATATATTGTATCCCTAATGATTCCCTCAAGCACCTTACCTATTGTAGATGTTAAAATAATGGGATTATAGTTACCTGGGTCTGTCTTTTTAAAGATGGCATTAACCTCCTTCCAGTCTATGGGAACCATTACAGGGTGCAGTGAGCTATTAAAAATACAGGCTAGGGGCTCGCACAGCACATGTCCCATTTCCCTGAGGACCCTCGGGTGGATATCATCTGGCCCGGCTGTTCTATCTATTTTCAAGTTCTTAATTCTTTCTAAAACAGTATGTTCATACTAGTTTTGTTAGTAACATTATCAAGAAAATAAGAAATAGGAGCAGGAGTAGGCCATTTGGCCCTTCGAGCCTGCTCTGTCATTCAGTAAGATCATGGCTGATCTTCTACCTCATCTCCACTTTCCTGCACTATCCCCATACACCTTGATTCCATTAATATTCAAAAATCTATCGATCTCTGTCTTGAATATACTCAACGACTGAGCCTCCACAGCCCTCTGGGGTAGAGAATTCCAAAGATTCACCACCCTCTGAGTGAAGAAATTTCTCCTCATCTCAGTCCTAAATGGCCGACCCCTTATTCTGAGACTGTGACTCCTGGTTCTAGACTCCCCAGCCAGGGGAAACATCCTCCCTGCATCTACCCTGTCAAGCCCTGTAAGAATTTTGTATGTTTCAATGAGACCACTTCTCATTTTTCTAAACTCTAGAGAATATAGGCCTAGTCTACTCAATCTCTCCTCATAGGACAATCCCCCCATCCCAGGAACCAGTCTGGTGAACCTTCGTTGCACTCCCTCTATGGCAAGTATATCCTTCCTTAGGTAAGGAGACTAAAACTGCACACAATACTCCGGGTGTGGTCTCACCAGGGCAGTATATAATTGCAGTAAGACATTCTTTACTCTTATACTCAAATCCTCTTATAATAAAGGCCAACATACCATTTGCTTTCCTAATTGCTTGCTGTACCTGCATGTTAACTTTCAGTGATTCTTGTACAAGGACACCCAGGTCCCTCTGAGCACCAACATTTCCCAATCTCTCACCATTTAAAAAATACTCTGCTTTTCTATTTTTCCTACCAAAGTGGATAACTTCACATTTCTCCACAATATATTCCATTTGCCATGTTCTTGGCCACTCACTTAGCCTGTCTATATCCCCTTGAAGCCTCCTTGCATCCTCCTCACAACTTATATTCCCACCCAGCTTTGTATCATCAGCAAACTTGGATATATTACATTTGATCACTTCACCCAAATCATCGATGTAGATTGTGAATAGCTGAGGCCCAAGCACTGATCCTTGCGGTAGCCCACTAGTTACAGCCTGCCAACTCAAAAATGACCAGTTTATTCTCACTCTCTGTTTTCTGTCCGTTAACCAATTCTCAATCCATGCTAGTATATTCCACAATCCCATGAGACCTAATTTTGTTTAATAACCTCTTTGGTGGTAACTTATCAAATGCCCTCTGAAAATCCAAATACACCACATGCACTGGTTCCCCCTTATCTATTCTGCTAGTTACAACCTCAAAAAACTCTAACAGATTTCTCAAACACGATTTCCCTTTCATAAGTCCGTGTTGACTCTGCCCAATCCTATTATTATTTTCTAAGTGCCCTGTTACCACGTCCTTAATAATAGATTCTAGCATTTTCCTGACTACTGATGTCAGGGTAACTGGTCTGTAGTTCCCTGTTTTCTCTCTCCCTCCTTTCTTAAATAGTGAGGTTACATTTGCTACCTTCCAATCTGTGGGAACCGTTCCAGAACCTATGGAATTTTTGAAAAAGACAACCAATGCATCCACTATATAGCCACCTCTTTCAAAATCCTAGGATGTAGGCCATCAGGTCCAGGGGATTTATCGGCTTTCAGTCCCATTAATTTCCCCAGTACTATTTTTATACTAATTTATTTCAGTTCCTCATTCTTGCGAGAGCCTTGGTTCTCCACTATTTCTGGGAAGTTTTTGGTGTCTTCTTCCGTGAAGACAGACACAAAGGGCTGGAGTTTGCCAAATGGGGAGGTTTTGGAGGCGGGACTCCCACTTGTCGGGTTTCAGTCCCGCCTCCATCAACTTCTGGCCAACCCACGCTTTTTCCCCTTGATTGACCTTGTGAAGCCTGCCCAGCGGGCTTAGCAGGCCAATTAAGGGAAAGCCGGTTACGGAGAATGTCAACTTATGATGTTTCATCTGTCGAAAATTTTTGACAGATGAATTGTCATCGTTTGACAGCTCTGTGAAGCCTTTGGAGCCTTTGGGAAGCCCGCACTTGTGTGGGTAAAATGGGGATAATCCTCTAACCTGCCTGTTAACTACCTGTTAACAGGCAGATAAGTGGCACTAATCCCCTTCCCGCCTCCAAGGAGATGGGACCCGGCGCGGGTCGGCTACCTGCCTCCTGGCAAAATGGCATGGGGGTGGGTTGGGCCCCTAAATTCTGCCATTTTCCCGGCAGTCCCACCTCCATACCCGCCTCCCCAGGGCTAGCAAGATCGCGCCCAAAGTATTTGTTTAATTTTTCTGCCATTTCCTTATTCCCCATTATAATTTCTCCTGTCTCAGCCTGTAAGGGACCCACATTTACTTTCGCTAATCTTTTCCTTTTTACATACCTATAGAAGCTTTTATAGTCTGTTTTTATGTCTCTTGCTAGTTTACTCTCATTCTATTTTCCCTTTCTTTATCAATTTTTTGGTCCTCCTTTGCTGAATTCTAAAATCCCCCCAATCCTCGGGCTTACTACTCTTTTTGGCAACATTATAAGCCTCTTGCTTTGATCTAATACTATCTTTAACTTCTCCTGTTAGTCACAGTTGGACCTCTTTTCCTCTGGGGTTTTTGTGCCTTAAAGAAATGTGTATTTGTTGTAAATTATGTATTTATTCTTTAAATGCTAGCCATTGCTTGTCTACCATCCTACCTTTTAATGTAGTTTCCCAATCTACCGTAGCCAACTCGCCCCTCATGCCTACGTAGTTTGCTTTGTTTAGATTTAAGACCCTAGTTTCAGATTTAACTAAATCACTTTCAAACTCAATGTAAAATTCTATCATATTATGGTCACTCTTCCCTAAAGGCCCCTTTACTACAAGGTTATTAATTAACCCTTTCTCATTGCACAATACTAGATCTAAAATAGCCTGTTCCCTAGTTGGTTCCTCAACATACTGATCTGGAAAATTATTTTGCATACATTCCATGATTTTGTCTTCCACACTATTACTGCAAATTTGGTTTGCCCAGTCTATATGTAGATTAAAGTCACCCATGATTAGTGTATTACCCTTGTTACATGCACCTCTAATTTCCTGATTTATACTCTGCCCTACATTACAACTACTATTTGGGGGCCTATAAACAACTCCTGTTAAGTATGTGTATTGTATTGAACAATTAACACAAAGACTTAAACGTATAACTCAAACAGGCCTTTACTGGTTGGAGGTAGGGACTGCACATAGGTCTTTACTTCATGCCCACAGGCGGGAACTGAGGGGAATCAGTACCCACAGTACTATTTATACCCCTATGGCCAGGAGTGGTACTGCGTATCACTACGCCCAACAAGTAGTGCAGTCCTGTCCATAGGTTCAAAGTAGCACACATATTACATACACAACAACTCCCACCAATGTTTTATGCCCCTTGCTGTTTCTTAGCTCCACCCAAATTGATTCTACTTGTTGATTTTTGGAGCTAAGATCCTTTCTCTCTACTGTCTTTATCCCATCCTTTATTACCAGTGCTACCCCTCCTCCTTTTCCATTTTGCCTTTCTCTTCTAAAAGTTAAGTATCCTGGAATATTTAGTTCCCAACCTTGGCCACTTTGCAACCACATCTCTGTTATGGCTATTAGATCAAACCTGTTAATTTCTATCTGCACTATTAATTCATCTATTTTGTTGCAAAAGCTTTGCGCATTCAGATATGGTGCCTTTAGCTTTGACATTTCTATTTTTCCCCTGATGTCACCTTAGTCACTGATGCCTTATTTCCTTTGTTGCTCTCTCTGTCCCTTCCTGACCCACTCTGCTTATTTTTACCCAAAACTCTACTCTGCTCTAGAGCCTTGACATTTAAGAAAGGAGGGAGACAGAAAGCAGGCATCTAAGGACCAGTTAGCTTAACATCTGTCATTGGGAAAATGCTGGAGTCCATCATTAAGGAAGTGATAGCAGGACATTTAGAAAATCATAATATAGTCAAGCAGAGTCCGCATGGTTTTATGAAAGGGTAATTGTTTGACAAATTTGCTGGAGTTCTTTGAGGATGTAACGAGCAGGGTGGATAAAGGGGAACCAGTAGATGTCGTGTATTTGGATTTCCAGAAGGCATTCGATAAGGTGCCACATAAAAGGTTACTACACAAGATAAGAGCTCACGTGGTTGGGGGTAATATATTAGCATGGATAGAGGATTGGCTAACTAACAAAAAATAGAGAGTCGGGATAAATGGGTCATTTTCAGGTTGGCAAACTGTAACTAGTGGGGTGCTGCAGGGATCAGTGCTGGGGCCTCAACTATTTACAATCTATATTAATGACTTGGATGAAGGGACTGAGTGTAATGTAGCCAAATTTGCTGATGATACAAAGATAGGTGGGAAAGCAAATTGTGTGGAGGACGCAAAGAATCTCCAAAGGGATATAGATAGGTTAAATGAGTGGGCAAAAATCTGGCAGAGTTTAATGTGGGAAAATGTGAGGTAGGAAAAATAAAAAAGCAAATTATTATTTAAATGGGGAGAGATTACAAAATGCTGAGGTACAAAGCGATCTGGGGGTCCTTGTACATGAATCACAAAAAGTTAGCATGCAGGTACAGCAAGTAATTAGGAAGGCAAATGGAATGTTGGCCTTTATTGCAAAGGGAATGGAGTATAAAAGTAGGGAAGTCCTGTTACAGCTGTACAGGGCATTGGTGAGACCACACCTGGAGTACTGCGTACAGTTTTGGTCTCCTTATTTAAGGAAGGATATACTTGCATTGGAGGCAGTTCAGAGAAGGTTCACGAGGTTGATTCCGGAGATGAAGGGGTTGTCTTATGTAGAAAGGTTGAGCAGGTTGGGCCTATACTCATTGGAGTTTAGAAGAATGAGAGGTGATCTCATTGAAACATATAAGATTCTGAAGGGGCTTGACAGGGTAGATGCAGAGAGGATGATTCCCCTCGTGGGGGAATCTAGAACTAGGGGGCATAATTTCAGAATAAGGGGAAACCTTTTAAATCAGAAATGAGGAGGAATTTCTTCTCTCAGAGGGTCGTGAATCTTTGGAATTCTCTTCCCCAGAGAGCTGTGGAGGCTGGGTCATTGAATATATTTAAGTTGGAGATAGACAGAATTTTGAACGATAAGGGAGTTGAGGGTTATGGGGAGCGGGCAGGAAAGTGGAGTTGAGGCCAAAATCAGATCAGCCATGATCTTATTTAATGGCGGAGCAGGCTCGAGGGGCCAGATGGCCTACTCCTGCTCCTACGTCTTATGTTCTTATGTCTTATGTTCTTATATTTCTTATATGTTTTTAAATTGACTCTTTCCTGAATTTTCATGCCCTCCTATTAAATTCTAATAGTTGAGCATCATGTTCAAGGGTGAAGACCAATGCAAAGTTCACATTTAATATTTCTGCCATACCCAGTGAGTTCTTTGTAACCTGTCCTTGAACATCCTTCAATGGCCCAATACAGTCTTTGACAGTTCTCTGACTCTTCACATAACTGAAAAAGCTTTTTCCATTACTTTCACAGTTGTCTATGATCCTTTTTTCCATTAGCCCTTTTGCTAATCTAATAGCAGCCTTCGTTTTCTTTGGTTGTTCCTTTGAGTATTAAATGTCTTTAATTTATAGAAACAATTTCTGTTTACATCTTCTTTGTCTTTGTACATTACCAATCAGCCATGTGATTTTTTTCTTACCACACTTCCTTCTTTTGACTTTGGGTACATATTTGTTTTCCACATTTTTATCTTGTTCTTATAAACTTTCCATTTTGTATTCTACATCGGCCTCATCACCACCCAGTATGGTTAGCCAATTTACCCGTTCCAAGTCATCTGCCATTTTAGTGAAGTTTAGGGGCCACGCAGGGCCAAACAAAATTACAGGGAACATAGTTATACAGATTTTTTGAAAAGATGTTACCTATCCAAATTGCTCCCCTGTACTCATAGGGCATCAAAACAGGTATGGAAGTGTGAGCTATACACTAGATTTTATGTTACGTAACTTAAAATCCTGCATATCGTCTGATTAATTCCTAAGCATAATACTCTGCCACATATTATTTTCTGTAAAGGTCTGCTTGGATTCAGTAAATTTCTCATTTGCAAATCCTTATATTTGGATATATTTATTGGCCCTGAAATTATGGTCGGCGGCATAGCTACAGAGTATGCCGCCGACCTCCGAAAGAAATTCACACTTACCTGGTGCGAGGCCCCACACATAAACTTACAGTCAGATGCTGCAGAGATGTGTGCAGTGTAGTGCATCACAGAGCCCGGGAGCACAGCGTAAAGCTCTGAGGTACCTGATGCATCCAACATACTGAGAATGGTAAGGGGCTTGATTCCTTCAGTTTTAGGAAATGTCTCTGTTTTACTGCACTGTTGTCCTAAAGGCTAGCAGTCATTTGCATATTTATTAATCCTGAGCTGGTAATATTGACATTGAATTGATTATTTAGATATATTTGTATACTTTTGCAGGAAAAATGCAATTGCACTTTATTAGGGAAGGGAAATGACTCGAATTTTCTAGCAGAGCCGCAATAAAATCGCTAATTATCTAAACTTTTATACGTGGGTATGACATTTTTAACATTGCGATCACCCTAACAAGGTTTCCCTCTACCTTATCCCTCTACATAAAATGCTATTGTTTCGTTTCTTTAGAGAAAGTAATCAATGATTCAAATTACGTCTTGAAACAAATATATAACATTCTAACAGGTTTTTTTAATCGAGACATTCTATTAATTCAAAGAGAGTTATAATTAAAAGCGTTATGCTGTGCAAAACAGTCTGCTGCACCTGTTTGCAGCAGCCATAAAATTTCCATGCATAATTGCTGGGCAGTTGGTGGGTGATTAGCCCAACTCTGCATCAGCAATGAGGATAATACAATTGGAGTGGATGATCTGTCAAGTCGGATCAAGTGCATGCGGAAATCCAGAACTTGCTGTCTGTTTCAAAGGCAGTATGACGGCATACTCTGAGAGTACACCGTCATACCGACCGCAAACTCTGCCCCATTATGTCCATAAAGAAAATCTACATTTTATGCATTCCATTCAGATTTTACTAACCACAATTAAATACTTAAGAACTAGAAGTGAAACCCATTGAGAGAGGTTTTCATTTCATTTGTATATGTCTGGCATTTTCCATCTAGGACTCCATACGTGTTTATGAACACCCAGGTTTCATTTTGCGTCTGATCCTATCTAGTACCGGTATCCAATCTGAACCAGAGTTCAAGGATTTTGAACTAATATTCTTGAGTGTTTATGATGTCATGCTGAAAACTGCGAATCTAGTGCCAAGAGTTGAGACAAAGCTCTACACTGAATGGGTAAGTGATGTTTTCACAATTATTTTGGAATGACAGGAAAGCAGTTTTTTTCCAGAATTTTAAAAATGAGCTTCATTTCTTTACAGGCTGATCATCTGAATAATTGAGAATTTACAAATAATCCCATTGACCCTTTATGATGTTGTGTTGCAAATTGTGAATCTAGTGCCAAGAGTTGGGGAAAAATCTGTACATTGAATGGCTGTGATTTTTTAAATGTTTTTGCCAGAGTCAGGAGTGTTTGTTCACTGCCAAAGTCACAAAATCACAGTCTGTACATTTATCTTAGTTCATACTAATTTTGGCCACAAGATTGATTCCCAGTTTAAAACATTTTAGTTACCCAGATAGGCTCCATGAGCTGAATCTCTCTACTTCAGAAAAGTGTAGATTTAGGGGCAATTTGATTGATGTTTATAAAATAATTAAGGGACTAGATTGTGTTTATGTAGCCCAATCATTTCAACTGAATAGGTTAGGGAGGACCAGGGGAAACGCTTACAACTTATGTAACGGCAGAACTAGGTTGCATGTCAGTGGTTCGTCTTTTCCTGGAGAATATTGCCGGGTTGTGCGGTGAATGCTGATTCACTGCATCCCTTCAATCAAGATCTGAGCCTGTTTCTGGCAGGGGTGGAGATCACCCACAAGAGGTAGGTATCCTGTAATGTAAATTAGGGCCAATGTAATCTCCTGGGCTAGTTTCTATCGCATAAGGGGGTTGGAGAGGAATTTTTCCATTTCCCCCTCACTAATTGATATGGGTTTTTAATCTGGTTTTTCGCCACTCCCAGGAGATTACATGGCGCCGGGTGGGTGGGAAGTGTATGTATTGTGATGCATAAGGCATCAGAACTGTGTGCGACAGGCTGTGGATGGACCAATAGGTCTTTTCCTGTCTGTTGTTTTCGTAAATGCGTATACCAAAACACAACGGTTTGTTGTCTCTTTTTAATAATATATGCGAGCAGATCTCTTGCAGTGTTAGTCACAGTGAGGCTGAGAATATGCTGTTTTGTGCTATGTAATGTTATCAGGGCCACTGATTTACAGTACGATAGTAAAATACTGCGGATGCTGGAAATCCGAAATAACAACAGAAAATGCTGGAAAAACTCAGTCTTGACGAAGGGTTTCAACCTGAAATGTTGACTCTATTTCTCTTTCCATGGATGTTGCCTGGCCTGCTGAGTTTTTCCAGCATTTTCTGTTGTTATTACTGATTTACAGTGATTGACTAAGCCAAATTGCATTTTTATTGCACAGCATTGTAGGAGCGTTAGTGCGTTTAAGTTCTTTTATTATGGGCATAATTATGTGGAAACTGTAAAGTATTGGTTTGATGACTATTAAAAGTTCCTAAATCTGCGTAGGTAATTTTGTTTCTTGTGCTTTTTAAAGCAGAGGGTGGGCAGCTACAGTGGCCAGGATATTCCGTTGCAGTGGCTGTGTTAAGCGCCTGGTGGCGGGATAGGAACATCAGGAGACAGTGGCAGTTGTAAAAGGCAGCAGCAGGAAGGGTATGGTCAGCATTGGGCCACAACCCCAATTTAATAGCTCCAACACAGGTGGCATGTGTACTGCCGTTCCATAGTGCTACCTATCTTGGAATTACTGCTGGGAGGCTTCCGAGCTAAGTAAGTGACAGTGCCATCTACTTTGGAGACCAAGCTTGACAGACACATTCAGGGATATGTAAAATATATATTTGGTATATAGGGCACATACTTCATTGAAAACTCCTGCAGTACTTGTTACTCATGTACCAGGCACTGTGATAGGCTTTTTCAATGTTAAAGGTGTCCTGTTGTGTGATGTACAATAGCTGCTCTTTTAGAGTGTCTACCAACCTGTAATTGCGAAATCTGGACACCAAGGGGGGAATTTTCCCAGCCCCGGGGAGGCGGTATGGAAGCGGGACTGTCGGGAAAATGGCAGAAACTGGGAGCGAGTACCGACCCCGCTCCCAACCCGCCTTCATGCCATCTTCCCGGGAGGCGGGCCCCCAACTCGCGCAGGAACCTGTCTCCTTGAGGCGGGAAGGGGATTAGAGCCAATTAACTGCCTGTTAACAGGCAGTTTTGAGGCTTATCCCCATTTTACCCCTGCAAGTGCTGGCTTCCCGACGGCTGCGAACCTCGCCAGGGTCAGTGAGGCGAGCAGTGGATCTGCAGGGGTGAGAGGGATCAAAAAGTCCGCTGTGGAGGTGAGTGATGGGTGCAAGTGTGGAGAGGTAAGTATGAGAGGTGAGTGTAAAGTGTTAGAAAAAAGTTTACTTACCTTTGCTTCTTCCTGCAGTCTTCAACCCTTGGGGATCTGGAGGTGCCTCATCTCAACGGCAGAGATGACAGAATGGCTGCTGCATTCTCAGATACAGCAGCCATCTGCTTTCTGCTGAGGAGAGAGGTTTTGATGAGCCTTTAGTGCAAGGCTCACCTTAGAACAGAGATTGTCAGTGTTAGACAGCTTCTCAAAGCTGTCAAACGCTGACAATTCATCTGTCAAAAATTTTTCGACAGATGAAATGTTATACGCTGACGTCCTCTGTCACCGGCTTTCCCTTAATTGGCCAGTAACAAGGTCAATCAAGGGAAAATAGTGTGGGCTAGCCAGACGTCATTGGGGGCGGGACTGAAACCCGACAACCAGCAGTTACGCCCCCATTGACAAAATCCAGTCTGAAGTTCCCACAAGTTGCTCAAAATGCTTTGTGAATTTTTTTTCAACAGCTATTTTTCCTCAATAACTGAAATTTCTATTGTTGAAAATAAGGGTTGAAACAAGAGTAAAAAATTCCAAGTTACATATTTCACAATAACATGATTAGATTTGTTCACTGAATGGGGCTTACGGGGAGGGGGTTGGTGGCGCGGGGTTTAAAACGCTTTCCGCCACCTGCTCACCTGATCCTCAGAAGCCATTTTAACAGGTGTGTTCTGGCCAGCCTGGCCCTCGCACCGGGCAGGCAAGGGTTTCATTGAAAATAAGAGGTTGGGATTTGATGATGCAATTCAGACACTGTCTGAGGCTGCGTTCAGTGCCTGCTGGCAGCCTTGCCAGGAGCATTAAGTGTGAAGGAGCAGCAGGCCTAGAAGAAAGACAGAGAGATGCTCCTCCAGACCCCACAAGGACGTTTGGACTCCACTGTCTTGAGCTTCCTGCAATCACCTAGGAACTCCACCCCCCTTCCCCCCCCCCCCCCCCTTTTCATCTACCTTGCTGGGGAAAATTCTCGCGGGCCCCCGGCTGTGGCCTCCTACCACCCTCTCCCAACTCACATCCACGGGCCTGATGTCCCTACCATCGAGTTCGGGCATGAATTAGGCCTGGTCTATTTAAATGAGGCCCGGGAGTTAAACTGGACTCATGTTGATACCAGGGACAAGCTTGATGCTCGCCCCGCTGGCCCCATGCTCGCTGTTCGTGCTGAGTTAAAATTAGGGATAATATTTGTGCTCAGAGTGCACAATCTTAGAGTTATGACTAAAATATATGAATATTTTTCTTCAACTTTTAGCTCTTGTACTCAGTAGTTTTTCTTTCAATAGATTTGAAAAACGGTGGATGCGTATGTGCGTATTTGTTTGTATGTAACTGAGAAGAATGACTTCTTATTATACACCTGTACCTTTTGTTTTGTGTGCTATGCTACATAAAGTGTAATAAGCTGGTGGGATGGGGCAGGGGGTGGGGGTGGGGGGAGGCGTGGAGAGAGAGAGAGAAAGCCCTCGTGTTAATGTTAGTCATTTAAAAAGAAATTGAATTTTGAAGCCAACAAATCATCTCACTTCTGTTTTATTGACAGAAATGATAATTGCTGATTACTGCTCACACATCTGAGTGAGAAAGAGAGAGTATGAGAAAGAGGGCAAGATTGAGAGAGTCTCCATTATAATGTTAGATTTCACCTGTGTTTCGTTGACAGTTAGAACACGCCAATACTAATTGCTAATGCCAGTGAGGCCGAGGTTCAGATTTCTAATGCCTATGAGACAGAGTGAGAGAAAAAAAGACATGTATCTTTATTTTTTTATATATATATGTGTGTGTGTGTGTGTGTGTGTGTGTGTGTGTGTGTGTGAGTGAGAAAAGCAGTTTCTTCCCTCATTCTAATTTGATTTCTATTTTAAAACAAAATTGAATTTTGAACTCAACATGGTTCTTGGATGAAATTACATATGAAAAGAGGTGAGGAGGAAAGCTGGTGGGGAGTGAGAGGTCTTTTGCCACCCACTCTTGGGGGTATTGAGTAGGTTTGGGGGAGGGGAAATTGATAGAGGGTTGGAGTGAGGTGAAAGATATAGCAAGGAAGAGGAGAGAATAGAGGGATTTAATGGGTAGTTCAAAGGGGATGGGTGGAGGTAGTGAAGAGGCGGTAGGAAGGAAAATGGTTTATGGGAAGGTGAAGGGGCAGGAGACAAATGAGAGTGAGGGAGTTGGGGACAGCACAGGGGATTAGGTAAGGGAAAAGCAAAGTAGCCGCTGAGACGAACATTTTCCCTACAACCCCTACCCAAATGCAGCCTTTTGCCATTAATGGCTCCTTTACCCACTACCTTCCACCTGAAAGGGAAAGAAGAAGAAAACAGAAGGGCCAAAGGGCTGAGGTGCGCATGTTCGGGACCTCTGCCATTGACCCTGTCAAAGTCTGTGGGATCCCTGGGAGATCCCAAAATTAACATGGGAATGGCAGGTGCTCACACCACTGGGGTGACATATTTGCTGCCCATCATGATGGAGAGGCCGGGAATCCTGACAAACGTTGTTGGTTCTGGGGGGAGGGTCCTGGGCCCCCCAGAAAAATGTAATAGTTGCTTCCGCTGCTCCTTTTATAAAGGGGCTGACATTTGACACAAAAAAATCCTCTGTGCTCAGAAGACGCAGAAACTCCCGATGTCCTGGTGTCCCCCAGGGATCGGTGCTAGTCCCTCTATTCTTCACTGTCTTTATAATTGACCTGGACAGTGGTGTTGGGAGTATGGTAAGTAAGTTTGCAGATGACACCAAATTCTGTGCAAGGGTTAAAATGGTAGAGGAGTGCAATCAAATCTCAAAAGATTTAGATGTGCCAAGGGAATGGGCCACACAATGGCAAATAGCGTTTAATTTAGAAAACTGTAGTGTCATGCATGTTGGTCGAACCAACACAGAATACATGTATCATTTACAGGAATCTATACTGAAAGACACTGAGAGAGAAAAAGATCTTGGTGTTATTGTACACAGATCACCAAAAGGTTCATGACCAATGAACAGATGCTTTTCTGACGAGAGAGAAGTATGCAGTGGGGTCCCCCAGGCGTCGATATTGGGACCATTGCTTTTCTTGTTATATATAAATGACCTGGCTTTGGGTATAGGGAGTACAATTTTGAAGTTTGCGGATGATACAAAACTTGGGAAGAAGTGTTTAGCCATGATGGCTAGGCCATCGTAGTGTGGGGCAGGCTTGATGGACCAGTAGATCTTTTCCTCCCAGTCAGTTTGAAGACATCAGAGACAGGTAAGAAAGTGGTCTTATTCTCCGACTTACAAAGTACAATGCCGCAGGAGATCAACTGGTAAATAGGTAACTTTAATCTTGACAGAAAGTCATGACAGACAGAAGAAGCCTGATGGAAATGAGAATGTCTGGTGCTATATAAAAGTTGTTGTTGCTGCCAGGTTGACGACCTTAAAATGAAAGCGCTATAGTATCTGCTAGGAAAGAGTGTATGATATGGTATAGCTGACCACAAACAAGCTGGAGATTGAGAGAGTGGAATCCTTTCCACTTGATGTACATTTTGGGATTGATCAAGGGTCCATGTATGGACATATAGGTGCAATTGATGGCTCTTTGCCTGCCACTCGGTAAAATTACAGTGCATTGATGCTCGTTGTCCATGAGGAAGGTGATGAAATAGTTTCCAAAGCAAAGAATGCATCTGTAACTTGCTTGGCACATCTGTGCACAGTTGGCTGACTAATGCTACTGGTGTAATTTGAGAAAGCTTGGAATAACTCTGTAGCATACACATTCACTGTAGTGGTGACCTTTGCATCTGCTGGCAATGTGGCGCTTACAATAGAAGTGGGCTACAGGTTAATTTGCAGCATGTGGCAGAACTCATTGACAGCTTCTTTCTGAAGGGGGAGGGTGAACAGGTAGAGGTCGTGGTTCACATTGGGACCAACGACATAGGTAGGAAGAGGGATGAGGTCCTGCAGCAAGAATTTAGGGAGCTAGGTAGCAGATTAAAGAGTAGGACCTCAAAGGTTGTAATCTCTGGATTACTCCCGGTGCCACGTGCTAGTGAGTATAGGAATAGGAGGATAGAACAGATGAATGCGTGGCTAAAGAGTTGGTGCAGGAGGGAGGGCTTTAGTTTCCTGGATCACTGGGCCTGCTTCTGGGGAAGGTGGGACTTGTACAAGTCGGACGGAATTGCACCTGAACCAGAGCGGGACAAATATCCTTGCGGGGAGGTTTGCGAGCACTGTTCGGGGGGGTTTAAACTAAAATTGCAGGGGGTTGGGAACCTGAGCAGGGAGACAGAGAAAAGAGAAACAGGGATAAAAGCAAAAGATAGGAAGGAGAAAAACAAAAGTGGCAGTCAGAGAAATCAACGGTTTAAATCAAACGTGGCCACAGTAAATAATAATTCTAATAGGTCTAAGAGCATTAAAAAAACAAGCCTGAAGGCTTTGGGGGAGAAATTGGGTGAGTAGCGCCACCTGTTAGCGCCTAAAGAGGCAGTCAGTGGCTGTAGCGCCACTGGCTGCGCCTTCCGCGATATTCAGTAGGGGCGCTAATGGTGGCGTTAGGCTTTTGCGCTGCGCCACCACCGATGACGTCATTGGTGTGCGCAGTGCCCCATTCGCGCCCCGTTCGCGATATTTGGTAGCGATCGCCGCATTTGTGCCGCTCGCTACCCGCGCCCGGTTCACAGGGCCTTACTGTGCCGGCAGCGGCGCAAGTTAAGGTGGAGGTGCGGGGCGGCCGCCTTTTCGGCGGCCGCCTGCCAGCACCTCCATCCCCGACCTCCTAACCACCCCCCCGTGGCATTACCGGCTGTTTCCCGAGAGCCCGGCACTTCTCCTTGGTGCCGGGCTCATTTGCCAGCACTCGCGAGCGGGGATCGCGCTGTTGCAGGCACCTCCCCCTTAACAGTGGGAGGAAGGCCTGCAGTACCACAGCGTGCCGTGCCACAGCGTGTGGCGCTGCGGCACGTTGCGCTGCGATATTCAGTTTCAGCGCCCTAAGAGGGAGGTGGAGCGCCTCGAGCCTCGCCCCGTGTCCCTCGAGGAGCAATGAAACTGAATTTCTGACGATCGCTAAACCCTCGAACGCTGCGCTAAATCCTGCGTTCAGGCGACTTTTGCGCCACTTTGGAGCACCAACCCAATTTCTAGGCCACTGTGTCTTAATGCGAGGAGCATTTGTAATAAGGTGGATGAATTGGCTGCACAAATAGAGGTAAACGAATATGATTTGGTTGGGAATACGGAAACGTGGCTCAAGGATGGCCAAGACTGGGAACTCAACATCCAGGGGTATTCGATATTCAGGAAAGATACGCAAAAAGGAAAGGGAGGTGGGGTAGCATTACTGGTTAAAGAAGGGATTAATACAATTGTAATGAAGGATATTAGCTCTGATGATGTGGAATCTGTATGGGTAGAATTGAGAAATACTAAGGGGAAAAAAACATTAGTGGGAGTGGTATATAGACCTCCAAACAGTAAGGCGGAGGTTAGGGATGGCATTAAAAGGGAAATTAAAGAAGCGTGCAATAAGGGCACAGCAGTCATCATGGGTGACTTTAATCTACATATAGATTGGGCCAACCAAATTAGTAACAATACTGTGGAGGAGGAATTTCTGGAGTGTTTACGGGATGGTTTGCTGGACCAATATGTCGAGGAACCAACCAGAGATCAGGCCATCTTAGACTGGGTATTATGTAGCGAGAAAGGATTAATTAGCAATCTTGTTGTACGAGGCCCCTTGGGTCGGAGTGATCATAATATGATCGAATTCTGCATTAAGATGGAGAATGAAGTAGTTGACTCAGAGACAAGGGTCCTCAATTTAAATAAAGGAAACTACGATGGCCTGAGGAGCGAGTTGGGTAGGATTGATTGGGGAATGGCTCTCAAAGGGTTGACTGTGGATAGGCAATGGCAAACATTCAAAGACCGAATGGATGAGCTACAGAATTTGTTCATCCCAGTTTGGCATAAAAATAAAATAAAAAAGGTGACTCAACCGTGGCTAACAAGGGAAATTAGGGATAGCATAAGATCCAAGGAGAGGACATCTAAATTGGCTAGAAAAAGCAATAATCCTGAGGATTGGGAGCAGTTTAGGAGTCAACAAAGGAGGACAAAGGGATTAATTAAGAAAGGGAAAATAGAATATGAGAGTAAGCTCGCAGGGAACATAAAAACTGACTGTAAAAGCTTTTATAGATATGTGAAGAGAAAAAGATTGGTGAAGTCAAGCGTAGGTCCCTTGCAGTCAGAATCAGGGGAATTTATAATGGGGAACAAGGAAATGGCAGACCAACTAAATACATACCTTGGTTCTGTCTTCACAAAGGAGGACACAAATAACCTCCCAGAGATGCCGGGGAACATAGGGTCTGATGAAAGGGAGGAACTGAAAGAAATCAGTATTTGTAGGGAAATGGTGTTAGGAAAATTGATGGAACTGAAGGTCGATAAATCCCCAGGGCCTGATGGTCTACATCCCAGGGTACTTAAGGAAGTGGCCCTAGAGATAGTAGATGCATTGCTGGTCATCTTCCAGAACTCGATAGACCCTGGAACAGTACCCATGGATTGGAGGGTAGCTAATGTTACCCCACTATTCAAAAAAGGTGGTAGAGAAAAAGCGGGGAATTATAGACCGGTAAGCCTGACATCGGTAGTGGGGAAAATGCTAGAGTCTATTATAAAAGATGTAATAGCAGAGCACTTGGAAAGCAGTGACAGGATCGGACAAAGTCAACATGGATTTACAAAAGGTAAATCATGCTTGACTAATCTACTGGAATTTTTTGAGGCTGTAACTGGTAAAATAGATAAGGGAGAACCAGTGGATGTGGTGTATTTGGACTTTCAGAAGGCTTTTAATAAGGTCCCACATAAGAGATTAGCATGCAAAATTAAGGCACATGGGATTGGGGGCAAAGTATTGACTTGGATAGAGAACTGGTTGGCGGACAGAAAGCAAAGAGTTGGAATAAACGGGTTGTTTTCCGAGTGGCAGGCAGTGACTAGTGGGGTACCGCAAGGATCGGTCCTTGGACCCCAGCTGTTCACAATATATATTAATGATCTGGACGAGGGAATTGGATGTAATATCTCCAAATTTGCAGATGACACAAAGCTGGGTGGGAGGTTAAGCTGTGAGGAGGATGTCGTGAAACTCCAGCATGATTTGGACAGGTTGGGCGATTGGGCAGAAACATGGCAAATGCACTATAATGTGGATAAATGTGAGGTTATCCACTTTGGTGGCAAAAACAGGAAGGCAGATTATTATTTGAATGGCAATAGATTGGGAGAAGGGGAAGTGCAAAGAGACCTGGGTGTTCTTGTGCACCAGTCGCTGAAGGTAAGCATGCAGGTGCAGCAGGCGGTTAAGAAGGCAAATGGTATGTTGGCCTTCGTAGCAAGAGGGTTCGAGTACAGGAACAAGGATGTCTTGCTGCAGTTGTACAGGGCCTTGGTGAGGCCGCACCTTGAGTATTGTGTGCAGTTTTGGTCGCCTCACCTGAGGAAGGACGTTCTTGCCATGGAGGGAGTGCAGCGAAGATTCACCAGGCTGATACCTGGGATGGCAGGAATGACTATGAGGAGAGATTGTGTCGATTGGGCTTATACTCACTGGAGTTTAGAAGATTGAGAGGGGATCTCATCGAAACCTATAAAATTCTGTCAGGCCTGGACAGACTAGATGCAGGAAGGATGTTTCTGATGGCCGGGGAGTCCAGAACCAGGGGTCATAGTCTAAGGGTAAGGGGTAAGCCATTTAGGACTGAAATGAGGAGGAATTTCTTCACCCAGTGAGTGGTGAACCTGTGGAATTCTCTACCACAGAGGGCGGTGGAGGCCAGTTCATTAAATATATTCAAGAAAGTGTTGGATTTATTTCTTGAGGCTAAAGGGATCAAGGGATGTGGGGAGAAGGCAGGGACAGGGTACTGAATTTGGATGATCAGCCATGATCTCATTGAATGGCGGAGCAGGCTCGAAGGGCCGAATGGCCTACTCCTGCTCCTATCTTCTATGTTTCTATGTAATGCACAGCTTTGGCCAGCACTGCTGTTAGGTAAGCAAGAGTTAGGAATGTTTTGGTTTGTATATTCTGCAGTTAGGATACAAGCGGGTGGCCACCATATGCCTGACCAGCTTGGCCTCTGCTCCATTTCTGCTCTTTGTCTTTTTCCAAGATACAGAGCATTACCAATGGTAAACCCATAGAATGGGGAAAAGTGCAAAATTGGAAGACCTATAGCAGTAGACCATGTGGGAAAGCAACAAAATGAAAATTGAAAAAACAGTTGACAATGACTTTACAGCACTTTTTAACACATCTACAGTATTGTAGCCTATAAGAATATGGGCTTTTGAGGGTATTTTGAGGGATCAGACATTGCAAGAGTTAAATGACACCAAGCTTTTCATTAGAACTGCTTTTCTGCATAATCCACAGCTTTGAGACTGCAGGCGCTGGGTGCATCAGAACTGGCCTTCTGTATAGCGAAAATATACTTGTTATTGCAAAGAAAAGAACACGAGTTACCGACATGTCTCCAGATCTATCTCTTATCTGCTGCCCATGGGAACATCTGAACTACTGCGAGTTATTGAAACATAGTCAACTAAATTCCTTTTTACTAATTTTCAGTATTTTATTAGACTGTAGTTTAATAAAATTGCCAGTTTATAGTTTTTATTAAACTCATATAGTTTTATTAATTTGGTCTTATTTCTGTTAAAATTAGGTTAAAGCATATTAAAATCCCCACTTTATTTAGAACTCGCTTGTCACCAAGGCAGTCAAGACAGTTTCCTAGAACAATATGTCGTACAACCAACCAGGGAACAGGTTATTTTAGATCTTGTTTTGTGTAATGAGACAGGGTTAATTAGTATTCTCATAGTAAAGGATCCTCTGGGGAAGAGTGATCATAATATGATAGAATTTCACATTGTGTTTGAGAGTGACATAGTTATGTCCGAAACTAGAGTCTTAAACTTAAATAAATCTAATTATGTCAGTATGAGGGTGAGTTGGCTAAGGTAGATTGGGAAAATAGATTAAAACATATGATGGTAGAAATGCAGTGGCAAACATTTAAATAAATATTCCAAAATTCTCAATGAATATACATTCCATTGAGAAATAAAAACTCCATGGGAAAAGTGATCCATCTGTGGCTAACTAAAGAAGTTACGGTTAGTATTCGATTAAAAGAAGAGGCTTATAATATTGTGAAGAATAGTAGTAAGCCTGAGGATTGGGAAAGCTTTAGAAACCAGCAAAGGATGACCAAAAAATTGATGATAAGGGAAAAAATAGAATATGAGAGTAAACTAGCAAGAAATATAAAAACAGATTGTAAGAGCTTCTACAAGTATGTAAAAACAAAGAGAATAGCAAAAGTAAGTGTTAGCCCCTTAGAGGCTGATACAGGAGAAATTATAATGGGAAATAAGGAAATGGCAGAGACTTTAAACAAATGTTTTGTATCTGTCTTCACAGTAGAAGACACAAAAAGCATACCGAAAATTGTAGGACACCAAGGGGCTAATAAGAGTGAGGAACTTAATGTAATTATGATCAGTAGAGAAAAAGTACATGATAAACTAATGGAACTAAAAGCCGATAAATCCCCTGGACCTGTGGCCTACATCCTAGGGTTCTAAAAGAGGTGGCTGCAGAAATAGTGGATGCATTGGTTGTGATCTTCCAAAATTCCCTAGATTCTAGAACAGTCCCAGTGGATTGGAAGGTAGCAAATGTAACTCCACTATTCAAGAAAGGCGAGAGAGAGAAAACAGGGAACTACAGGCCAGTAAGCTTCAGATCAGTTGTCGGGAAAATGCTGGAATTCATTATTTAGGAAGGGCACTTAGAAAATCACAATATGATTAGGCAGAGTCAACATGGTTTTATGAAAGGGAAATCATGCTTATCAAATTTATTAGAGGTTTTTGAAGATGTAACTAGCAGGATAGATAAAGGGAACCGGTGTAGTGTATCTAGATTGCCAATAGGCATTCGATAAGGTGCCACATAAAAGGTTGTTACACAAGATAAGGGCTCATGGGGTTGGGGGTAATATATTAGCATGATAGAGAATTGGTTAATGGACAGAAAACAGAGAGTAGGGGTAAACGGGTAATTTTCAGGTTGGCAGACTGCAACTAGTGGGGTGCCACAAGGATCAGTGCTTGGGCCTCAGCTATTTACAATCTATATCAATGACTTAGATGAAGGGACTGAGTGCAATGTATCCAGGTTTGCTGGTGATACAAAGCTAGGTGGGAAAGTAAGCTGTGAGGAGGACACAAAGAGCCTGCCAAGGGATATAGACAGGTTAGGTGAATGGGCAATAAGGTGGCAGATGGAGTATAATGTGAGGAAATGTGAGGTTATTCACTTTGGTAGGAAGAATAGAAAAAGGGAATATTTTTAAAATAGTGAGAAACTATTAGATGTTAGTGTTCAGAGAGATTTAGGTGTCCTCGTACAGGAAACACAGAGTGTTAGCATGCAGATACAGCAAGCAATTAGGAAGGCAAATGGCATGTTGGCCTTTATTGCAAGGTGGTTAGAGTACAAGAGTAAGGAAGTCTTGCTACAAATGTACAGAGCTTTGGTGAGACTACACCTGGAGTACTGTGCACAGTTTTGGTCTCCTTATCTGAGGAAGGATATACTTGCCTTAGAGGTGGTGCAACGAAGGTTCACCAGATTGATCCCTGGGATGAGAGGGTTTCCTATGAGGAGAGATTGAGTAGATTGGGCCTATACTCTCTGGAGTTTAGAAGAATGAGAGGTGATCTCATTGAAACATATAAGATTCTGAGGGGTATTTACAGGGTAGATGCTGAGAGATTGTTTCCCTCGGCTGGCGAAACTAGAACTAGGGGGCATAGTCTCTGGATAAGGGGTCGGCCATTTAAGACTAAGATGAGGAGGAATTTCTTCACTGAGGATTGTGAATCTTTTGAATTCTCTACCCGAAAGGGCTGTGGATGCTGAACCTTTGAGTATATTTAAGGCTGAGATAGATTTTTGGACTCTAGGGGAATCAAAGGATATGGGGATTGGGTGGGAAAGTGGAGTTGAGGTCGAAGATCAGCCATTATCTTATTGAATGGCAGAGCAGGCTCGTGGGGCTATATGGCCTACTCCTGCTCCTATTTCTTATGTTCTTATGTCCTGGGTTACATCTTCACCGTGGAAACAGGAAAAGCTTCTGTTTGGGCTAAAAAAGCAGATAAGGAAGGCCCAAAGCCTGTGCTGGCCATAGACCTTACCGGGCTCCTGATTGGTATAATGTGGGAGGGGGTGAGTATGGATGATACATGGTTGGATAGATCTTTCTGTAGTTGCAGTTCTTGGGGTATATCCTAGCGGGCTTGGGTCATTCTCGGTGTAGAAGGGTCAGGAAGGTCACCAATCTAGACTGGTGCAAACGTGTATGTGCTTAGAAGGAATGAGGAATGGGCCACACCTACAACCCAAAGGACAGTTAGGACAGTTATCATGGGTAATATAGAGTCATAACAGCACAGAAGGAGGCCATTCAGTCTATCACGTCCGTGCTGGCTCTCTGTAGAGCAATCAAGTCAGTCCCATTCCCCCGCTCTATCCCAGTACCCCTGCAAGTTTATTTCCCTTGAGTGCCTATCCAGTCTCCCCTTGAAAATATTGAGGCCTAAAAATTCGGTTGCTTTGTGCCTCCCGTTAATAACAGGATGCAAAGCAACTAGTGCCTGGGCGCGGCGCTGCCAACGCCTCCAGCGAAATTCAGTGGGAGGTTAGTGGCGGCGGTAACAGCGCCCCGTGGCGCTGAACCGCTGGCGATGATGTCATTGCTGTGCGCAGGACCTCGGCCGCGATCTTCGGTAGCGCCCCCTGACTTACCGCCAGACGCTATGTCCGACGGGGTCAGAGGGGCCTACCTGCGGCCAGGGCGCCGCAAATTAAAGGGGAGGTGCCGGGCGGCCATTTTTGTTGGTGGCCGCCTGCCAACACCTGCCCCCTCTGCCGTCCCCAGCCTCCCCTGCAGCCCCCCCACCCCCGCGGGGTCTTGAGTGCTGGGCTCTTTTGCTGGCACTCCGATCCCTGGTGGCCCAGCTGGGCCCTGGGTTGCGCTGCGCTGGGCCCCTCCCCTTTAATAAGGGGAGGAAGGCCTGCAGTACCACGGCACTTAGTGCCGCGAGATTCACTCGCACGCCCCAAGAGGGAGGTGGGGCGCTTCCAGTAGTGCCCCGCCTCCCTCTCGGGGTGCTACCAGTGAATTTCAGCTGCGGGGGCGCTAATTTCTTAAGGGTGCTAAAAGTAGCACCTTGGTGAAGTTAGCGCCCCAAAGGGGGCGCGACCCAATTTTTCCCCCCGAGTGTCTCTGCTTCCACCACTTCCATTGGCAGCAACTTCCAGGTCCTCACCACTTGATGCGTAAAAAAGTTTTGCTTCACATCTCCCCTGCATCTCTTGTCCAAAACCTTAAATCTGTGTCCACTAGGCCTTGTACCATCAACTAGTGGGAACAGCCTTTCCCCGTCTAGCCTATCCAAACCCGGCATAATCTTGTACACCGCTATCAAATCACCCCTCAACCTCCTTTGCTCTAATGAAAACAAATCCAGCTTCTCCAACCTGTCCTTGTAGCTAAGATCCCCCATCACCGGAACCAGTCTGGTAAATCTCCTCTGCACCCTCTCAAGGGCCTTCACATCCTTCCTAAAGTATGTTGACCAGAACTGGATGTAAAACTCCAGTTGTGCCCTACCAGTGCTTTATAAAGGTTCAGCATAACTTCTCTACTTTTGTACTCAACACCTCTATTTATGAAGCCCAAGATCCCATATGCTTTGCTAACCACTCTCTCAGTATGTCCTGCCACCTTCAGGGATCTATGCACATTAATTCCCAGGTCCCTCTGTCCCTGCACACTCTTTAAAACTGTGCCGTTAAGTGTATATTGCCTCTCCCTGTTCCTTCTGCCAAAATGCATCACCTCACAATTCTCTATTAAATTTCATCTGCCACTTGTCTGCCCATTCTGCTAGCCTTTCTATGTCCTGTTGCAGTCGATTGGTATCATCCTCACTGTTTGCCACACCCCCAGGTTTGGTGTCATCGGCAAATTTAGAAATTCTACTCTGTACTCCAATATCCAGGTTGTTTATATATATCAAAAAAAGCAGTGGCCCCAGCACTGACCCTTGGGGAACACCACTGTCTACCATCCTCCAGTCTGAAAAACAGCCATTTACCACAACTCACTGTTTTCTGTCCTTAAGCCAATTCCTTATCCAAGCTGCCACTGACCCACCTATTCCATGAGCCTCAATTTTGTTAACTAGCCTTCTATGTGGTACTTTGTCAAACGCCTTCCGAAAATCCATGTAGACAACGTCCATTGCATTCCCTTCATCAATCCTCCCTGTTACTTCATCAAAAAATTCAATTAGTTTAGCCAAACACGATCTGCCTTTTACAAATATGTGTTGGCTCTCCTTAATTAGCTTAAACCTCTCCAAGTGCGTGTTAATTTTTTCCTTGATTATTGTTTCTAAAACTTTACCCACCACTGATGTTAAACTGATTGGCTTGTAGTTACTAGGATTGTCATTACACCCTTTCTTGAACAATGGTATCACATTTGCCTCTTTCCAATCCTCAGGCACCTCCCCCGCATCTAGGGAAGATTGGAAAATTTTGGCAAGCCCTTCCGCTATCTCCTCCCCCAATTCCCTAAGCAACCTGGGATGTAAGCCATCTGGACCAGGCAGCTTATCCACTCTAAGCATACTCAGCCTTTCTAGTACATCCTGTCTTATCAATTTTCACCCCTTCCATTGCTTCTACCTTTTCCACTTCTACCGATATTTTGTCAGCATCCACCTCCTTAGTAAACACTGTTATCAAGTACTCATTGAGTATTCTAGCCTTGCCCTGCGCCTCTAAGCATATATCAACTTCTTTGTCCCTAATAGGCCCCACCCTGCCTCTTACAACGCGCTTACTGTTTACACGCCGGTAGAAGGTTTTTGGGTCCCCTTTTACGTTAACCGCCATTCTACTCTCATATTTTCTCTTTGCCAATCTTATTTTCATTCTCACTTCCCCTTTCAACTTATTGTATTTGGTCTGGTTCTCCCTTGAAGAATTCACCTGACATGCATCATACACCCTTTTTTTTTGTTTCATCATCTTCTCTATCTCCCTCGTCATCCAAGGAGCCCTTGCTTTGGTTCCCTTACCCTTCCCTCTTGTTGGAATGTACCTAGCCTGTACTTTGAACATCTCCTCCTTAAAGAATATGATTCGTAATTGTAATTGTAAACTGCTACTCAATACTGTAATGTATTAAGTCTCACTTATGCTTATATAAAATCATAACTGTTACAAATATGAAGTCAGCTTCGAAGCTTTGAACAGACAGTCCTAAGGGACTCCAGTTTTTTCTTACAAGTCCTTTAAGCTTACTTTACTCACTGTAGTAATGCTGGATGTCTGTTTTATACAGTCGTAAGTTATAGTAGAGGCTATAATGACTGAAAACGGGTCATGTATAGTCACTGGCTGGGAAATTCATTGGAGCTGATTCAACTCCACCGGTGTAACTTTGTTGAAAGTGCAGCAGAAACCCCGTTTACACATGTAAACCTGAAATTCCGACAAAGTTATGGTTGTGGAATGGGACTAGATCTGAAGAAATTCCCAACCTATGTCTTTTCTGCTTCCTTTAAATATGCCCATCAATATTTTAGTGGTTGCATCCAGTATCCTGCTGAATTGATGCCAGAAAATATGTTGGATATCAAAATCAGTGGAGATCCTGTGTACCTGTCCAAATTTCTTCCCCACTTACTTGAAATTTGACAGTAAAACGGGAAAATCTAAGCTCAATGTCTAACAGTTATCTGAAGGAGGGCCCAAACCATTCAATTCATTATACCCGCAGTTTAGTACATGGAACCTCATTTGATGGGAAGACAGATTGTACTTGAAAATTGAAAGGGCCATGGGGAGTCTGGTATGGTGATCTCTGCACCTGTTTGTCCAATCTGCTGTCCTGGTGAGTGACCCCAGGAGCACTAACTCATAAAATGTAGTTTACTACTTCTTTTAGAAATGCTTCTTGTTTGCTCATAAGTAATTTTTTTTCTTTTTTTCTTTGTTATAGTCTAGTGTGAAGACCACCCTGAAACCAATAATCTTGAATGAAATCCTCGAGGAAAACAGAAGAAAAGTTATAGAAATTGTTGCCAAAGAAAGTTTGGGACCCCAAGAGCATACCAATCTATATGATAAGTATACCATGCTTATAAATAGGCAAGCTGACATTGATGTAGAGCAATTTCTGAATGAAGAACATTCATTTGACGTGACGTCACAGGAAATGATTAAGTATCTACAACTGAAAGATGACATTCAGTATGGGTCTCAACAGGTACATACTAGCTCAAGTTTAAATGACAAATTATGTAAATTATGTATTCATGTGTATATTGGAATGAGATTTAATATAAGTATACTTTATTAATTTTTATAACTACATTTATTAATTATTCAATTTATGAAACATTTATAATCTACATTTGAGAGCTGTGTATTAGATGGTAGTATCAACATTACTGTATTAGGTAGGTAGCAGATCGTATAATAAAGCATTCTCTTTGCTGGCACAATTGTGTTTTTTATGCAGGTATACTAATGTACTTTTAATTTTTTTTTATGTAATTGCTTTAATTTTTCTAGGTTGTTCGCTTGGGAATGTTTGAGGTGCACTGTGATGAACTCATAAGGGCTCTTGTGAAACGGGCAGAAGCGCTGTGTGAAAAACTTCTGAATAGGATGAACAAATATCATCAGGAGGCAAATAAAGCGTCAGTACTATTCCCAAACTGCTTCAGTAAAATTGTATATTTTGCAGAAATACTTATATACTTTTCAAGCACAATAATTGGAGCTGCTTTGTGTTTGCCAATTTCCTTAGTTCTTTCAAACCTTCCTTATGCTGCTAAACCCCACAACACTCTTTCCTACTTCTGCTAAACCCTAGCTACTTATCACCAGCCTGGTAATGGTATGTTGCCTATCTGATGCCAGGGTGAGGAACATCTCGACCGGCTTGAAAGGATATTGGAGAGGGAGGGGGAGGATCCAGTCATTATGGTCCATGTTAGGACCAACAACATAGGAAAGAGTTGGCAAGAGATCCTGTTCAGAGAGTACCAGGAGCTAGGAGCTAATTTTTTTTTAAAAAGGACCTCAAGAGGTCTGGATTATTAACCGAGCCACGTGCAAATTGGCGTAGAGATAGGCAGATTAGAGAGGTGAACATGTAGCTGAAGGAGTGATGTGGGAAAGAGGGGTAAAGGGAAAACTAAAAGATGTAAAGTAATTAAACCAGGAGAGAGAAATAAGAAATGTGTGAGAAAAACAACATTAGAGCCGAAGGACAGGGAAGGGTGTGTGGCCCAAATAAGTGTTCTTTATACAAACTCATGGATTATAAGGAACAAATTCAATGAATTGCAAGCGCAAATTCAACTTGGAGGGTACGACATGTTAGCCATTACTGAGACATGGCTGCAAGATGGTCAGGACTGGGAACTGAATAGGCCTACAGGGAGGATAGGGAAACTGGTAGAGCTGGAGGAATAGCCTTAGTGATTAAGGATGACATTGCTTCAATGATAAGTATACAATGAGAGGTAAACAGGGAGCGGATAGAATTAAGAAATAGAAAAGAAATGGGTAGAATTAAGAAATAGAAAAGTATTTAAGACTGTAGTGGGAGTTGTGTATAGGTTCCCAGTAGCAGCTGTGAAGTGGCAGAATGTATAAATACAGGGATTTTTAAAAATGTATTCATTCACGGGATGTGGGCTTTGCTGGCAAGGTCGGCATTTATTGCCAATCCCTAATTGCCCTCAAGAAGGTGGTGGTGAGCCTTCTTGAACCGCTGCAGTCCTTGTGGTGAAGGCACTCCTTCACCGACTTTGTCATAGTGGTTTGGTACAACTGAGTGGCTTGCTAGGCCATTTCAGAGGGCAGTGAAGAGTCAACCACATTGCTGTGGAGTCACATATAGGCCAGACCAGGTAAGAACGGCAGATTTCATAAAGGACATTAGTGAAGTAGTTGGGTTTTTACGACAATCTGGTATTTTCATGGTCACCATTAGTGAGACTTGTCCCACAGGGATCTGTGTTGGGACCTCAACTATTCACCGTATTTATTAACGACTTAGATGATAGCACAGAGAGCCACATATCCAAATTTGTAGATGATGCAAAGATAGGCGGCATTGTAACCAGTGCAGATGGAAACATAAAATTGCAAAGACGTATTAATAGATTAAGTGAATGTGCAAAACTTGGCAAATGGATTTCAATGTAGGCAAGTGTGAATTCATCCACTTTGGACCCAAAAGGGATAGATCAGAGCACTTTCTAAATGGTGAAAAGCTAGAAACAGTGGACTTAGGGGTTTATTTACATAGATCATTAAAATGTCATGGACAGGTAACGAAAATAATCAAAAAGGCTAATGGAATGCTGGCCTTTATATTTAGAGGACTAGAATACAAGGGGGTAGAAGTTATGCTACAACTATACAAAGCCCCAGTCAGACCACACCTGGATTACTGTGTTAAGTCTGGGCACACACCTTAGGAAGGATATATTGGCCTTGGAGGAAGTGCAGCGTAGATTTACCAGAATGATACCTGGACTCCATGGGTTAAATTACGAGGAGAGATTATACAAACTAGGGTTGTAGTCCATGGAATTTAGAAGGTTAAGGGGTGATTTGATCAATGTTTTCAAGATATTAAATGGAACTGATAGGGTAGATAGAGATAAACTGGGGGAAATGCCAGCAAAGTTGAAGCCCATGGAATAAAAGGGACAGTGGCAGCATGGATACAAAATTGGCTAAGTGACAGGAAACAGAGAGTAGTGGTGAACGGTTGTTTTTCGGACCGGAGGAAGCTACACAGGGGTGTGCCCTAGGGGTCGGTACAAGGACCAATGCTTTTCTTGATATATATTAATGACTTAGACTTGGGTGTACAGGGCACAATTTCAAAATTTGCAGATGACACAAAACTTGGAAGTATAGTGAACAGTGAGGAGGATAGTGATGGACTTCAAGAGGACATAGACAGGCTGGTGGAATGGGCGGACAGGTGGCAGATTAAATTTAATGCAGAAAAGTGTGAAGTGATACATTTTGGTAGGAAGAATGAGGAGAGGCAATATAAACTAAAGGGTACAATTCTAAAGGGAGTGCATGAACAGAGAGACCTGGGGGTATATGTGCACAAATCGTTGAAGATGGCAGGGCATGTCGAGAAAGCGGTTTAAAAAGCATTCGGGATCCTGGGCTTCATAAATAGAGGCATAGAGTACAAAAGCAAGGAAGTTATGATGAACCTTTATAAAACACTGGTTTGGCCTCAACTGAAGTATTGTGTTTAATTCTGGGCACTGCACTTTAGGAAGGATGTGAAGGCCTTCGAGAGGGTGCAGAAAAGATTTACAAGAATGGTTCCAGGGATGAGGGACTTCAGTTACGTGGATAGTCTGGAGAAGCTGGGGTTGTTCTCCTTAGAGCAGAGAAAATTGAGAGGAGATTTGATAGAGGTGTTGAAAATCATGAGGGATCTAGACAGAGTAGATAGAGAGAAACTGTTCCCATTGGCAGAAGGGTCGAGAACCAGAGGACACAGATTTAAGGTGATTGGCAGAAGAACCAAAGGCGACATGAGGAAAAACTTTTTTACGCAGCGAGTGGTTTGGATCTGGAATGCACTGCCTGAAAGGGTGGTGGAGGCAGATTCAATTGTGGCTTTCAAAAGGGAGTTGGATAAGTACCAGAAGGAAAAAAAATTGCAGGGCTACGGGGAAAGGATGGGGGAGTGGGACTAACTGAAGTGCTCTTGCAGAGAGTCGGCACGCGCTCGACGGGCCAAATGGTATGCTTCTGTGCTGTAACATTGTGATTTGGGGGCAGTTAAATTGTTAAAAGTGGGATTCCCAAGCTGAACCAACTCCAACCCCCACTTCCGATTTTAACGGGGGCGGGCAGCCAACACACTTCCAGGAAGCGGGATGTCAATTTAAATATTATAATGAGGCTGGAAGCCTCTCTTTTTTTAACCTCCATTTTGTTTTTAACTGCATGTGGACAGGTTTTACACAATTTGTAAAACCCAGCAATTACAGCAAGGTGTGGACTGCTGGATCCAGGAGGTAAGTGCCTTTATACCTACCTCCTGGATCCAGGGTTACTACATAACTCTATTCCCAAACAGCAGTAAAGATGCCAGATTGTACAATAAAAGTATATTCTCCAAATCACCATGAACAACACCACAGGAAATCTGCTAGCAATGTATTAATATATTAAAAGTGTTGCATATGTGTGCACTTCCTGTTAGTGTCACTGTTACTTCCTATAACATTTCCTGTCATGCCTATTTCTGATGCAACTTTTTTCGTTATACTTTTTCCATCAGGCTATTTCAGTCACATTTTTTGTCACAATTAAACTTATTTATTCACTTTGCTTAATTCTGACTGAATCCTCTAAATTATGCCTCCCAAGAGTGGTGGTGCTGTTTATTTCCTGTGATACCTCTGTGATGTGGTTGGTACTGCAGTGCTCTTGTGCACAGCAGAATCCATCTTGGAGCAGATAAAAATGTGGTTTCATGATGACTGTTCCTTTCCTGCTGACATTCCTCTGATCCCCAAATTTTTTTGGGATCCATTTTCAGGCTGGGGGGAGGTCCAATCATGGTGGGGGAATTGTCAGCAGCTCGGGCAGTTGTGGTGGGTGAGGGAGATTACTTTAAAAAGGGTTTCCCTGTGTTATTTAAGGTAATCAGTTGTTTTTTAAATAATATAAAGTTTCCACGGCACTGTTGGGGAAACCTTCATAAGAAATTCCCCCTCCTCCTGTTACTGCCCACACTGGACACCCCTGCCCTGAGGACACTCCCTTTCTTCCCGCTTCTGCTGCCTCTTGCCACTCCCAACCGAACCTTCCTCCTTTGCTGTCCCAACCCTGAGAATACCCTTAACACAGTGCTTTTACCAGCAGTTTCAACAGTATCACAGTCAGCAACCCCTTGTGTTCCTACATCCGGTCACACCCCAGAACTCCTCCTGTGCTGCCATACCTTGATAGCCAATCCCACTCTTACCATCTCCTGCTAGCCCTTTATGAGTGCTCCGAAACATCATGGCCTAAAAATTCAGGCACTAAGCCTCCAATATGGCGGGCAGGAAGTGAATGCTCATTACGAGTCAGAATTGCGCCACCAACAATATTGGGAGAGGCCAAAAAATTGATGTGCAGTGCCCACACTTGAAACAAACATTAGACCCTTTGCTTATGCAAATAAGGGGCCCAATGCCTGTTTGAAGCCCTCACTGTAAGATCGGTTTGCCCGGAGACAGCTGGTGCTGCCACTAGTTGCACTCAGAAAATCAGGCATACATGCAGACTAACAGGCTGTCCTTGAAGGGACAAACAAAGTAAGTTTTAAAAATATACTTACCTGAATGTGGAGCTTGGAGGTGCTCCTCCTGACTGTATATTAAAAGAACGCAGTTCTCTCCCGTGCCCCCATCCCGATCTCTGCCACGCCCCCCCATTCCAACACCCCAGTCATCACTCCCTCCCCCAGCCACTACTCCTTCCCGGTCACCGATTTCACGCAACTCCAACCCCACCCCTGCCAAAGCTCTCTCCCCCTGGCCACTGATCGCCTCCCCTAGCTACTGATCAAACCACCCCACCCCACCCCCAGACACCAATCGCCCAACCCCCCCAGCCACCGCTTGATCGATCCCCCTTCCCGAACAGGTCACCTCCACCCTCAAACTTGGCCGGCCCTCTTCCTGACCTGATCGCCCACCCCCCCCCCCCCCACACATCCCCCCGCCACATCCCCAATAATTCCATACTCCTTGATGTCTTTTCTGAAAACTCATGGCCACCCTCCCAATACTACCAGCCCACATGGCTTCCCCAACTACCCACTACTGCTACATGCACACCTTACAACCTACCTTCCTTCAACCTGGAACATTTTCTCCACCATTTTTCTCTGTACCCTATGCTTTTACTGTTGGATAGTTAATTACTTCTGTTTTTTTTAATGACAGGGTATGTCTTGAATTTGAGAAGATAGCAGAGAAAGCCCTGATGACACCTCCAAATACACAAGCATTAATGGAGTTGAAGGTAATTTTTTTGTTTTGCATACAAGGTGGCATAAGAATTAAGTACAAATGAAAACAGCTACTATGAGGACAATTGACACACAACACACTACAGTGGATTGCTTTTATAAGGCTGTCAGATTATAATACATTTTATAGTACCCACAGTAACAGGAAACCTATATAAAATACCTCCATTAAACCATGTCTCCTCTGTATCACACTTTATGTATGCATCCTGTTATATCTTTGGGTCTTTTCTAACCTCTTAACCTAGACTGTTGCAGTTTTCTTAAATCACTGTCATGGGTGAGCCCAATCTCCCCAAATCTTCGAGAATGTCTATCCTTGTACTGTATTAAGATCGAAGCAATCTTTTGGTAATGTGCCAGGGTAAAATGAACAGCATCCCCTGTATGACAATTGCTTTTAATCCATAAGACTCCGCTTCCAGTCTTCCAGCTACAGTATAGCAACAGATCACGTTTAAAATGTAAAGTATGAAGCACATTTATTACATAAATAATAAACAAGCAAATAATTTAGTAGTGCTATAATATATATATATATTTAGAACAGAACATCTTTTATCGATCTCTTTACAGGACAAAGTAATAAGATGAATGCAACTCTAAGAATGAATCTAATCCATTATAAATGCCTTTTAAAGATACTCAGCATCTATCTTTACAGGCTTTAAAATTGCTAATACTTCTCAAACCATTTCCTAGTTGTATTTATGAGCTCTTCAGACTCTTTTACTCAAGAGAATGTAAACTAACTGCCAAAATGCAAGCAAAATTGTCTCTTTTATATCCCAGAAAAGAGTAAACTGGGACACCCTGGATTTTGAATAAGATCACTCAAATTTAGTAAAGAACTGTTAGACCAATACAACCTAAACCAATCATGGGGTCTGTATGTTTAAAAATTGTGGGGGTAATTTTAATCTAACCCACCCGATGGGAAACTGACGCGATCAGATCGACCACTCGTTTTACCCGATGCCTGACTGTAGTCTCCATTGAAGTCCAAACATTTGGGGGCTCTGTGCCTTGCTGTTTCACCCTCAGACAGCTTCTTTTTGGCACAATTCAGTTTATTTGCTCCAAGATTGGATATCTGTGCCCTGCCCCTTTAAGCTGCTGCAGCCATTTAAATGCTGCAGCAGTGCAAATTTCCCCCCTCCCCAACCAGAGGGGAGTTCTCACTAGCTGATGCTTATAGTGTGGGGGCTGAACGTGTAAATTTGGCAGGGTCATGAGGGCTCATTCTGGTGGGAAGAAGTCCTGCTCCGGTGCAGTTCTGGCAGACCCCACCCCCACCTACCCGCTCAATCCCCATCCAAATTAGAAAATGGAGACCGGCAAGTTTATATTTGGTAATCAGGTTGACTGCACAAGACCTGTGCATTGGGAGTCGATGGCATTGGAGTAATGTAAATGCACCCAGAAATGCATTTGTATAGGATAACAATGGTTCTGAAAGTGGATCGTTTTCCTAAAAGATTCCATTTTAAATTGACCTTGTCTATTGTATAAGGGCCAATATAGAAGAATTCAAGCCCATTTTACGATGTGTTTTGATTATAATCTACAGGCAGCTCACTTGTTTTTAAAAAAAAAGTAATAAATATTGTGATTGCCGATGCTGATGTGACAGGCTTGCTATAGATGGTACTATTGTTGAAAGGCTGCCTATTGGAGATAGCCACAGCTATGGAACTGTTGAAATCACTGCTAAAAGTAAATTAAATACACAGTATTTAAGAAAAGAAAAATTGAAATTTTAGGCTACTTGTGGGTTCTAGTTCAAATGCAAAAATTTTATTGTACACTTTGGAGGTCTAACTGACAGTTTTTTTAATCAATGTCTTTTTCGGCAGGCCTACGTGCAACAGGTTGAAGTGAAGGAAATGGCTCAACTTGAGCTGAAACTGATTGAAGCCAAAAACCGTCTGAGTTTTCTTGTGGATTATGTTACATTATCCCCAAGTGATATGCGACTTAACAACAATACATTTCACTGGAGTGGACGAATGGCAGAGATTTTTGATGAGCACAAGAGGATGGTTGCAGAGAAAGAAGAACAGTACCAACAAGGACTCGGGGTGAGACATCCATGAGCTTCAGTATTGATTAGGTTTCTCTTCAATTTGCTTTACACTGACACAGTTGTAGTGTACATGCAGCCTTAATTTAGAGTCAGGACCTAACCTGACACCACAGCAAAGTTTTGTACCAACATTAGACGTGGAATGTAAATGCATTCTAAATTATGCATTGAAACCACGCTCTGGTATCTGCTGCTTTTTGGAATGGATACATTGGCCCGGATTTTGCGATCAGCGCAGAAGAAACGGTGCTTGCCGTTCATTACGCTGACAGCTGCCCACAGAGTTTTCACAGGCTTTTGAACAGCAACTTGCAGTCATCAGGGCTGGAATTTTCCCGCTGCCCGGTGTGCGGGTTTGGAGGCGGGTCGGCAGTCAAAGTTGCAGTAATTGCGAGCACGTCGGGAACACGCCGACACCCACCCCTTCGCGCCTTTAACTCGGGCACGTTTGTCAGCGTGCCACGGACCCGAATGTCAGAGGTGGGTGATGTAATTAAGCTCATTAAATACTTGTTGTGAGACCCTTAATAGGGATTTTAACCAGACCTTTTGAATTTTACTGGATGACCACGGGAATCACACAGCTCGGGAACCACATCTGGTGGAAGCTCAGTGGCCATTGTGCGAGGTCATTAATGTACAGCATAGAAATCCAAATAATGACAACCGCCTGACACCTCATTACTTGCATAAGGAAACAGCTCTTGCAAACTCCATTTTGAGCACAGATTTAGGTGTCTAGAGTTTGCAAGTCTTTTCTGCAACCTCGGAAGCCATTCTCACCACATTGCTAGTAACTATCACAACATGGACAGATTGGTCCTCTGATCTCTACTTGATCTATTAAACATAGAAACATAGAAGATAGGAGCAGGAGTAGGCCATTCGACCCCTCGAGCCTGCTCCGCCATTCATGCGATCATGGCTGATCATCCAAATTCAGTACCCTGTCCCTGCTTTCTCCCCATATCTCTTGATCCCTTTAGCCTTAAGAAATATATCTAACTCCTTCTTGAATATATTTAATGAATTGGCCTCAACTGTCTTCTGTGGTAGAGAATTCCACAGGTTCACCACTCTCTGGGTGAAGAAATTCCATCTCATCTCAGTCCTAAATGGCTTACCCCTTATCCTTAGACTGTGACCCCTGGTTCTGGACTCCCCCGCTGTCGGGAACATCCTTCCTGCATCTAGTCTGTCTAGTCCTGTTAGAATTTTATAAGTTTCAATGAGATCCCCTCTCATTCTTCTAAACTCTAGCGAATATAAGCCTAATCGACCCAATCTCTCTTTATACGTCATTCCTGCCATCCCAGGTATCAGTCTGGTGAATCTTCGCTGCACTCCCTCCATGGCAAGAACGTCCTTCCTCAGATAAGGAGACCAAAACTGCACACAATACTTAAGGTGTGGTCTCACCAAGGCCCTGTACAACTGCAGCAAGGCATCCTTGCTCTTGTACTCGAATCCTCTCGCTATGAAGGCCAGCATACCATTTGCCTTCTTAACCGCCTGCTGCACCTGCATGCTTACCTTCAGTGACTGGTGCACAAGGACACCCAGGTCTCGTTGCACTTCCCCTTTTCCCAATCTATTGCCGTTCAGATAATAATCTGCCTTCCTGTTTTTGCCACCAAAGTGGATAACCTCGCATTTATCCACATTATACTGCATCTGCCATGCATCTGCCCAATCGCCCAACCTGTCCAAATTGTACTGGAGTTTCTCTGCATCCTCCTCACAGCACACACGCCCACCCAGCTTTGTGTCGTCTGCAAACTTGCTTCAGCATGGGTGCCGCTTATACTGTCTCACCTTGGCCCTCACAATCGGACCAGGATGAGCCCCAACACCAGCAGCAGCAACAACAACACCACCACCAACCTTCTCCCCAATGACCTGATGCTTCACAGAACAGAGGGAGTCAGCGCAGGGCTGCACCGTGCCAGACACAGGGTATACAGGCAGAGGATGAGCTTCCTCAACATGACTGAGCAGCAGTGCCAAAGCAGGCTCAGGCTATCACGCCAGGGGTATTGCCTCTGATGCGGTGCAGCCCTGCGCTGACTCCCTCTGTTCTGTGAAGCATCAGGTCATTGGGGAGAAGGTTGGTGGTGGTGTTGTTGTTGCTGCTGCTGGCAGACATTTGCAGCTTGCTGGAACAAGACCTGCAGCCCAGAGGACCTGGTGGACCCTCCTTACCAGTGGCTATCAAAGTCGCCAGTGCCCTCAACTTCTTCGCTTCAGGCTCCTTCCAGGGATCTGCAGCAGACATTTGCGGCATCTCGCAGTTGGCCGCCCACAGATGCATCACAAAGGTCACTGATGCCATGTTTAACAAGTCAGCCAATTATGTGAACTTTGCCACTGATGAAGCCAGTGTTAGTGAGCTTGCGCTCGGCTTTGCCACTCTGGTTGGCTTCCCACGGGTGCAGGACATTATCGACTGCACACATGTGGCCATCAGGGCACCTGAACATCACCCAGGAGTGTTTGTGAACTGCAAGGGCCTCCACTCCCTCAATGTGCAGCTGGTCTGCAACCATAGGAAGATCATCATGCATGTGGGCGCCATATTCCTTGGCAGCTGTCAGGACTCTTTTGTCCTGCGCCAGTCTAACCTCCCTCAGCTCTTCGCACCTTCAAACAGACTTACCGGCGTGCCGCTTGCAGACAAGGGTTATCCACTGAAGGCGTGGCTCATGACACCCCTGAGGAGGCCAAGCAATGCAGTCGAGGAGCATTCTAATTAAAGCCACATGTCCAGCAGATGTGTCATTGAGCAAACAATAGGGATGCTGAAGATGCGCTTCAGATGCCTTGACAGATCTGGAGGAACCTTTCAGTATGCACCAGCCAGGGTCTCCAGAATCGTCGTTGTCTGCTACACGCTGCACAACATTGCGCAGCAGCACGAATTAGAGCTGTATGAGGAGCAAGGCGCAGAGCGCACAGCCTCTTAGGAGGAGGAGGAGGAGGAAGAGCATCAGCTTTCACACTGACCCCCATTGCTGGAGGTTACGTTATGTGTCACCATTCACTCCAACTCAAGGCCACTTCCAAAGTAGCAGACAAAAATGGGCATGACCAGAAAGTGGTGTAAATAAATACTTTTATATGTGTGATAACGGTAATGGAACCTTAATAATAACACTTTTTTATACACCCATGTGCTTACCCTTGTGCATCTACTTTTGTGTCATTTTTCTTTCTCGTCTGCTTCTACGAGGTGCACCCCTGTGGCTTCAGCAGAGGTAGAGGCAGGCTGCTCACTTCCCTGCTGCAAATGCTTTGACAATTTTGGCGGACGTCCTCTGGGCTTTGGAGCTAGTGAGGGCCCTGCCAAAGTCTGCTCCTCCTGTGACTGTGCAGAAGCAGACTTTGACATCGGGATCTGAGGAAGCATCTGGGGCTCTGACTGGAGGGGGAGGGGCGGCAACGAGGGAGAAGTGTGAGCACTTTGAGACGAGCCCCCACTTCCATGTCCCCTCTCATGGGCAACCTGCACTTCCCTGCTAGCAAGGAGCTGGAGAGCACCTTGCTGCACAGCAGTGGGGCCATGAGGACCTAAGTCTACATTTAGATCCCTCCTAGAGAATGTATTGATTTGTATGTGGGTTCAATGACGACACATTCATGAAAGAGAATGACTTTTTATCTAAAGTATGTTCAACTCAGTTAACAGCCTTACAGGAGACACCATCTTTGAGATCCATCTAAAACGAAACTAAAACTAAACTGCTTGTCTCTCACATGCCCTCTGCTGGTCAGGCATAAATAATCAATCAGGCAAATATGCTGGTAAGGCATAAATAATCAAACAGGCAAATACCATCACTATTTGCTGATATCATTACATCTCCCTTTCTTAAAACAAAAGTATTTTACTTTTATCTAACAACATGTTTTCTTTGTATTACTCTGCATTTTAACTGTAACACTTAATGAACTTACATTATCATTATCATTATAAAGGTTTTTTAACCTTGTTTTGTGTGTTCACATGAAATATGTAAATACCTAGAACTTGAAGAAAGAATAAGATAACATTACTTCCTTCTATTACAAGAGTCCTTAAATTTGCTGAATGAGTCTCTCAGGAGGCTTCACGTGTCTTGAGGATTTTCTGATTGATTGTCCTTGAATCTGAGTTGTTGCCTCAGATGATGATTTCTCAGCTGTGTGATCAGGTTAACAGTATCAGTCTTTTGACTTGCTGTGTGATCAGGTTGTTCAACAGTATCAGTCTTTTGACCTGCTGTGGCTGGTCCCATGAGAAGATCTCGACGATTTCTTCACAGAACAGCACCCTCATCTGTCTGAATGGTGTATGATCTTGGTTGAACTTCACTCAGGACAGTTCCCTTCTGAGTCCATATGTTTGTTTTGTCTTTGAACCTTACTTGGTCACCAGTGTGGAGTTCAGGTAGGTTTTGTGTTCCTCTATCATAGTAGTACTTTTGTTTTTCTTTCTGTTGTTCTTTGAACTTCCTCACTTTCTCCCCCTCTTTTGTTTTCAGGAGGTTCTCCGGGATGGGTAGGTTTGACCTTAGCAGACGTCCCATAAGGAGTTGGGCTGGTGACATACCACACTCGAGCAGCGTTGTGCGGTATACAAGCATGCTCTGGTAGAAGTCAGTTCCATTGTCTTTTGCCTTGTACATCAGTCTTTTCACTGTCTGGACCGATTTTTCCACTAGTCCATTGGACTGTGGAAAGTGAGGACTTGACGTTGTGTGGACAAAGTCCCACTCTTTGGCAAAGTGTCGGAAACTTGCATTGTAAAACTGGGGTCCGTTGTCTGTGAAGACCTCGCTTGCCACGCCATGTCTGGAGAATATGGCTTTCATACATCTTATCACAGCATCTGCAGTGGTGGTGTACAGTCTACAAACCTCTGGATACAGGGAGTAATAGTCTGTGACTACAAGATAGTCCTTCCCTTGACATACGAATAGGTCAGCGCCTACCTTCTGGTAAGGTCTGTCTGGCGCTGGGTGTGGCTTTAGTGGTTCTACCGGATTGCTTGCTCGATATTTCAGGCATATTGTGCAGTTTGACACCTCATTTGTCACATCTTGGTTGATTTGTGGCCAGTACATCACCTCTCGTGCTCTTTTCTTACTCTTTTCGATTCCCAGATGTCCTCCATGGATTCTTTTTAGCATCTCTTTTCTCAGACTCTTTGGGATAACTATTTTACTTCCTTTGTAGATGATGTCTTCGACCAGTGATAGTTCCGCCCTGCAGTTCCAGTACTCTGCCATGTCAGGTGAGCAGTCTTGCTTCATGTTGGGCCATCCATCCAAGATGCTTTTCCTCAGTCGTCTCAGTGTTTCATCTTTGTTTGTCTCGGTCTTTATGAGCTCCATTTTTGCATCTGCTATGGGCAGTGCACTTGTGATCATGTCCACGTAGGCGTTCACTTTTTCATCCATTTTGGTGTTTGCGGGCTCACTTGGGTCAACAGCTCTGGACAACGTGTCTGCTGTGTACATCAGCTTACCCGGTGTGTACGCAACATTCAGTGTATAGCGTTGCAGTCTGATCATCATTCTTTGTATTCTAAGCGGACAGCTATTTAGTGGCTTTTGGAACAATGCAATCAAGGGCTTATGGTCAGTCTCTACACTGATTGCTTGTCCTGCCACAAACTGGTGAAATCTTTCACAGGCGTATGTGATGCTGAGCAGCTCCTTTTCTATTTGAGCATATCGCGTCTCCGCGTCTGTCATTGAGCGCGATGCATATGCAATAGGTTGCCAGTAGTCATATTTTTGCAGAAGAACGGCACCGAGCCCACTCTGTGATGCATCTGATGATATCTTGATGGGTCTCGCTGGGTCATAAAACCTCAGAACTGGTTCCTCTGTGAGCAGTTTCTTTAGATCGCTCCATGACTTCTCATGCTCATGATTCCATTCCCATTCTATGTTCTTTTCAGTTAGTCGTCTCAGTGGCGCCATCTTTTCTGAGAGGTTGGATATGAATTTACCCATATAGTTGTTCATTCCATTAAACCTCTGCATGTCCTTTTTGCATTGTGGCTTTGGCATATTCTCAATGGCGGACACCTTTCTGGGACCTGGTCTGATGCCCTCACTGCTAAGGATATCTCCCACAAATGTCAGTTCTGTCACCCCGAGCTGGCATTTCTCTCTATTCATCTTCAGGTTTGTTTTCCTTGTTGCTTCCAGCACTTTTTTCAGTCTCTCGTCATGCTCAGTTCTCGTGGTTCCCCATACTATGATGTCATCCATTGATGTATCAACTCCCTCCAGGTGCTCATAGATCATATGGATAGTTTTGTGATACACTTCAGGAGCTGAGGCAATGCCAAATGGTAACCTTAGGAATCTGTATCTGCCAAATGGACTGTTGAACATGCACAGTCTTGAACTTGCCTCGTCCAATTTCATCTGCCAAAATCCTGATGATGCATCTAACTTGCTGAAATACTTTGCATTTGCAAACTGTGACATGATTTCCTCACGTGTAGGAAGCTTGAAGTGCTCTCTCTTTATTGCTCTGTTTAGATCTCTTGGATCCAGGCAAATTCTGAGCTTTCCATTCTTTTTGTCCACAACGACGAGGGAACTCACCCACTCAGTTGGCTCATCTATCTTCTGAATCACGTTCAGGCTTTCCATCCTGTCCAACTCTGCCTTTAGTTGCTTTTGAAGAGCAAACGGAACTTTTCTGCATGGATGTATGACCGTTGGCATACTTTTATCTACTCTGATCGTGTGTTCTCCTGGAAGGCAACCTAGACCCTGAAATAGGTCGTTGTACTCTTTCATGAGTTCATCATAGACTGTCTCTCCTTCGCTTTCCACAACGAGGACTCTCTTTACCAGTTTCAGTCTCTCACAGGCTATTAAACCTAGTATGGCTTGCACATCCTTTGGCACCACGATTAATGCTAGCGTGTGCTCTGTGTCCTTGTGTGTCACTTTGACAATGCATCTTCCTTTCACTGGTATATCAGTACCTGAGTATCCTGTCACTTTCACTTTTATTCCATGTATCTTTGGTCTGGGTCTAATTTTCTTAAAATCAGCCTCTGATATCACACTAACTTGTGCTCCAGTATCCAATTTAAATGGAATGTGTATGTTATTCACTTTTAGTGTCAACATCCAGTCTCTTTTTTCTTTTATGTTTTCAGACACAACATCTACATAGAACTCCTCTATCTCGCTTTCATCTACTGTGTGGACCTTACTTTGTTGCACTTGGTTCTTACAGCAACGGGCATAATGGTTGTTTTTGTTGCAACTATTGCATGTTTTACCATATGCTGGACACTTTTTTGGTGTATGCTGTGTACCACATCGACTACATGACTTTCGATTGCCCCTTTCATTTTTGTTCGCTGGCCACGCCCCTTTTTTCACATTGGCGCTCTTTTTGTTAAACGGTTTGTGTCCGTTCATTCTCACTGCATCCACGTTGCAGCTACTGTCACTGAACAGCTCCTTTGACTGCGACTTCACAGTCTCTGTGGCCCTACACAGTGCTATGGCTTTTCCCAGGTCTAGACCTTGCTCTCTTAGCAGTCTTTCCCTTAGACCATTATCTGGAATACCACACACCAGTCTGTCTTTTATCAGCGAGTCTGTCAGTCCCCCAAATTCACACGTTTTGCTTCGGTTTCTCAGTTCAGTCACATACTGATCAATAGTCTCTCCCGTTTTCTGTACACATGTGAAAAATCTGTGCCTCTCAAACGTCACGTTACGTTTAGGTATGCAGTAGGCCTCAAACTGTTCCATTATTTTATCCAGCTTCATTTTGTCTCCATCAGCAGCGAATGTGAAGTTATTATACACCTCCAGCGCTTCATCACCCACGACATGTAAGAACACTGACGCTTTCATTTTATCACTTTTCTCGTCAGCTCCGATTGCTGATAAATACAACTCCAAACGTTGTTTGAACCTTCTCCAATTTTCAGCCACATTACCTGTCAACTGAAGCTTCGCCGGTGGGTGTAAACCTTCCATTTTTCCACTTCGTTAGCTATTCTCCAATGGTAAGTAACGATGTTCTCTTTTGGCTTGCTAATATGTGGAGAGCTGATTTAACTTCAGATTTTTCCTCTTCATCTCTTTCAATCACTTCTGACACCATGTATTGATTTGTATGTGGGTTCAATGACGACACATTCATGAAAGAGAATGACTTTTTATCTGAAGTACGTTCAACTCAGTTAACAGCATTACAGGAGACACCATCTTAGAGATCCATCTAAAACGAAACTAAAACTAAACTGCTTGTCTCTCACATGCCCTCTGCTGGTCAGGCATAAATAATCAATCAGGCAAATATGCTGGTAAGGCATAAATAATCAAACAGGCAAATACCATCACTATTTGCTGATATCATTACAGAGAAGAGGTCTATGAGCCTCTGGCATCTGTTCTCCATAGCTAGCATGTGCTATTGTGAGTGGCGCATTGGCTGCTCCATGCAGGTGGCCATCCTTTCCATGGAAGAGCACATCATCGCCATCACCTGCAACATGGTAGTGCTCATGTGGAGATGGACACCTCCATTCTCTGCACATTTGCAGGCATCATGCCTGCAAAACCTGCTAGAGCCTCCTGCATTTCTTGCTGCCCTTCCAGGATCACCCTCTTTCTCGATGGCCCCCAAGGCTCAGCTGAGCAGAGCTTAGAGTGTCCTGTGTCCTCTGTCGAGGTGTCTCCACTGCATTTCCTGTCAACACCATCCGCTCTTGCTCACTTGTGATGTGTGAGACACCAGGTGACAACACTACTCTATCTCGCATAGGACCCACTAAGGTGTGCGTATCTGCGCTGGTGCTGGGTGCACTTGGATCTGCTGACGGTGCGCCCTCAGAGGCTGGAGGTTCCTCTGAGGAGTCGTCTTCCTCCTCCGGCTGGACAATTGGCGGGGGTGGGGGTGCTGGTGGGGGAGGTTCTTGATGGGCCTGTGGGAGAGTAAAGAGATGATTTAGAAATGTTATATTAAGAATGGGTAATGATACCATTATGCACATGATGAACATTCACTGGTTGCTGTCATCAGTCACCATATGAGTGACTGCTGTATACCATGTGGTTGTATGAGATGTAATTCTGTCACCAGGTTGCTGACTGGTCCCCCTCTCTCCGTCTCCCCCCGCCATCAGCTGTACAACTCTTGAGATCTGCAGGGCCACCTCCTCTGCTGCAGTTAAAGTACTGAAGGATGGAGGGCCACCGCCGATTCTCTCCCTCTCCCTGTTGTTGTGCGCTCTCTTCTCCTGCAAGGAAAGAAAGAAGAGAAGTTTGAGTGAGAGTGATGGAATGGGTGTAAGGAATGTGTGGGTTTCATTTGTAGGGGTGACTATGATGGATTGTGGTACCAATACCAAATGGCCTCTTTCTGTGGTATGATTGCATTAGTATGAGGGTGAGTGTGAGGGGTGGGTAGTCAGATGGGGATGTGAGTATGTACATAGAAAGGGAGGGATGGGTGGATGTGCAAGGTATCTTGGTGTGAGGAATGATGTACAGGAGTAGGCTTGGGAAGGTAGAGTGATGGGGATGTGTTGCCAGGCACTTCAGGATGAAGGTGAGTGTGACTTTGCACTCACCTTTCCTGATTTCATGAGATCATTGAATCTCTTCCTGCACTGTATCCAGGTCCTCCTTACAACATGCCTGCTGTTGACCTTCTCAGCAATTTGGAGCCAGGCCCTTTTGGCCACTTAGGGGGGGTCTCTTCCTCCCTGCACGCTCTGACTTCCTCCACAAGAATATGTAGCGAGGCATCGGAAAAGCGGGGTGTAGCCCTCTGTCTTTGTGAACTAATTTTTCTATTTGTCAGCAACAACACGCTCCTCTCCAATACTCCTTCCACACTCCTACACGAACATTCAAATGCATTGTGGCCAAGGCTGTTTTAAATATCCCCACTGGAAATGAGTCATCGATGATGTCATCAGACCCGCACCATTTAATAGAGCTGGGAAACGTGCATGCCTGCCTTAATAGGGGTCATTACGCTAAAGTCGCTATGAAGAGCGGGCTGATCAATACATCGCAGTATCGATCCGCTACACGGCCTGCACACACCCAACCTGACTTGGTAGGAAAAATTCCAGCCCAGGCGTCTGATCCAGTGCGACACCCTCTTCAGGGGAACTGTAGCGTGTGTGAGCAGGGGAAGCCATAACGTGGTTCTTTAACCAATCAGATTGAAGAATTCTCACTGAGACATGCAGAGTCTAATCCAGGAAGTATAAAGTAGATTTAATTCATAGAAATTTACGGCACAGAAGGAGGCCATTCGGCCCATTGTGTCGGCGCCGGTTAAAAAAGAGCGATCCCACTTTCCAGCTTCTTGGTCCACAGCCTTGCAGGTTACGGCACTTCAAGTGCATATTCAAGTACTTTTTAAATGTGATGGCGGTTTCTACCTCGACCACCCTTTCAGGCAGTGAGCTCCAGACCCCACCACCCTCTGGATGAAAAAAGTTCTCCTCAACTTCCCTCTAATCCTTCTACCAATTACTTTAAAGCTATGCCCCGTGGTTATTAACCTCTCTGCTGAGGGAAATAGGTCCTTCCTATCTACTATCTAGACCCTTCATAATTTTATACACCTCAATTAAGTCTCCCCTCAGCCTCCTCTGTTCCAGAGAAAACAACCACAGCATGTCCAATATTTCCTCATAGCTAAAATTCTCCAGTCCTGGCAACATCTTCGTAAATCTCCTTTGTACCCTCTCTAGTGCAATCACATTTTTCCTGTAATGTGATGACCAGAACTGTACGCAATACTCTAGCTCTCGCCTAACTAGTATTTTATATAGTTCTAGCATAACCTCTCCTCTTATATTCTGTGCCTCAGCTAATAAAGGAAAGTCTCCCATATGCTTTCTTACATCATGTACAGAAAGCGAAAGAAAGAGAGGGAAAGAATATGGGATTAAGAGAGAGCAATAAAAGAGACAAAAAGGAAAAGTAAAAAAAAACTTTAAATTAAAAAAATATCTCCAACACTAATTAGAGACTGCACACAAATTAAATTTTCAGTGCCAGAGAGCTCGTTTGGCAGTAATTATGACTTATCACACCGTTAAAAATTAACTCGCACCTGAATGCACCAACCCTAACTTTTTCTACTGTGTTTAGTGGGTAAGTACAGCAACTTTATGCCCTTAAATGGATTTTAATTCCAAGTCTATCAGCAAGGCGCTGTTATAGCACAGCCTGTGGAGGAGCAGGGTAACTCGGACAGCAACTTCCAGACCTCGCGTTTAACTATGCATGTGCGGACTCTGGAAGTTGCCGTCTGATGTACTCCATAATAACAGTGAGCGCTGATAGCCTCACCGTTATTCTCAACTCAAAATCCGGGTCATTGTTTTAATTTCATACAGGAGGGGTTTTATTCAGTTCTGGGTACATTTCTTTGCTGGTGTTTTTGTTTATGTTAACTTGGCCCCATGTCATTAATATATGATGGTGTTCACTTGGGAGGCTTAACAATTCTGATATTACTGTATGTTTACCAAAATATTTGCAGTCAATTGCAAGGAAATGCATGATCAGTATATATTGTGTTTCAAAGATGAAATAAAATACTTTTACAGAGCACACTAAAAACATTGCAGCTGAAATTCCAGTCAGTCCATTCTATCAGTGGAATTGCCCAAAACCCGAGACCCAGTCTTGAATTGTGGGAATGTGTCATCTGCATAGTCAGTGTGGGCACACTGGTGCCTTGGTGTATGAGTGGCACCCGCCTTGATTCACCAGCAGACAGTGGAGTAGGGTTGCCAATTGTGGTTGGACATCCTCCTGGAGGTTTCATCAAATGACCTCCCATCCAGTCAAACCCTTTTTTCCCATCTCCAATATTTTTATAACTAATTAACAAAAGTGTTTAAAGATAATTAAAAAAACCATTTTTTTTAATGCCCCATGACCTTTCTCCCGGGTTGCTCTCAGTAATGTCCAGGAGATTAATCTTTAATTCCTGGAGACTCCAGGACAATCCTGGAAGGTTGGCAACCCTAGTGGAGTGACCAAAAGCTGCTCCGCCACAGTGCGTCAAGGCTCTCCTAGCAGCTGAGAATTAAAAAATATTTAAAACCTTTCAGCTCTTAAGAGAGTCGTAAGCTAAAAAATATTAAGCTAATTATTCATCTCCAGGATCAAATACCTTTCCTTAGTAAAGGTTTGGGGCCTTTAGAAGGCCTCAGTTGGACTCATGCAAGCTCTCAGCTGGTGTGAGTTCCACTGACGCTTTTTAAGGGCGTACAAGGTAGCTCAGAAATTCCCCAGACATGCCCCCTTGATGTCGGGGAGAGCAGGCAGGAGATCTGCCATGTCCCCCTCAATGCCTGCAGCTAAAAAAACGAAGAATCCCAGCAGAACCAGGTTCAACCCCAGAATCCAGCTGCAGGTCGGAGATCTGCCCGCTCTCTGCCCTTGGGCTTAACTGGAATTTTGGGCTCAATGTTTTTATGATTATTAGTGGAAAATAAGATTAAGCCTATTATTCATATTACCAAAAAAATCTATACTATATGCCTAACTTTAATACGGGTGCCTCTTTCATGATTTATTTAACTTTTAGCTTCGTACTGAGAGATTTGTAGAGGAACTGGAAAGCTATGCTAAGCAAGTGGAAGAATTCTACAGTTTTGGAGAACTGACAGACGTCAGTCGGTACTTACGAAAGGCTCAAACATTAAATGCGAAGCTGAATCAAGCAATGGAGAAGGTACTGGGTTATGTATAGGACAAAATAGTAATGAATTTAAAATACATTATTCATGCGTGTGAAAAAAATAAGCTGGTGTTTTATATTTTATGAAGTCAGTTAATGTTTTATATTTTATAAATGACAGTTAATATTTTATTATGAGAATTATACTACATACATATGCTGTCACAGCAGTATAAAAAGTATAGATAATTTATGGATGTGACGATTCATATCAGGTGAAGCCAGGCTTGGACGTGGCTGTGATACTCCTGCAGTCAAATAGCTTACTGACACTCTAGGCTTATATGTGAATAATGGCCTCTGGAGTGAGGTACTACAGCACTCAAGGAACTATCCCTCAGGACAGATGGGGAGAAAGTTTTTAAAAAAAAAGAATGACTAAATTCACTACTTTTAAGTGGAGAGTGCTATATAAAAAGAATATCTTGGTATAAAATACTAACCACCTAGTAAAATATTTGACCTTGTGAAAAGATGGATAATTAGCACGAGTACAAAATGCACACTGGAGAAAATTTGAGACTCGGGCTATTTTAACTCGTGGGCTTTATTAACATGCTGCCATGGGTGGGAAGTGGGAAGGAAGTGGTTGCTGGCCTCTAAATAAATTGGGCGGTTCGCCAGCATGAATGTATGTGTGGGGAAGAGGGTTCCCTGAGGGACAGGGGAGAGTCTGGAGCAGGAGAAGCCGTGACTATCCTTGCGGGGCCCAGACTCCTGACCCCACAAAGGAAAGTAAAAATACTTGACCTGTTTTTAAAAGATTTTAAAGAAGGACCGCACTGGCATCTAGGTGGGTGGCTTAGCTGCCCGAGTAGAAGCATGAGTAAAAATTGTGGTCACCGGGATCCAGGTGATTTTCCGGCAGGTAAGTAACCCAGGGCATTTTAACTGCCCACTCGCCTGGCTTCTGCAGGGTGAGTAAGGTTAAAATTGTTTCATTGGGCCAAAAAACTTTAAGTTGTGAGATGATGTGCCATAGGCTGAACAAAGAATCCTTCCGCCAGTAGGGTATGTACTGGAAATAGGAAGCTACATCCACCAGCTCCTCCAAATCAGCATGCTGACAGATCACAAAGCTCAGGCTATAGAAATAAATTTTATTGTAAGAAATAAAAGGATACAGAAATAAGAATGAATCACCAGATTATGTAACAATTAACTTTCACCAGTATATTAATCAGCTTTATGAATCCAACATAATAAATGGTTATTAATATCCTAAGTCCTTTTTCAGGTTCCTTATAACTGCAATCATGGGTGCTTCAGTCTCCATGGAGTTCTGCCTTGTTATAGTAACTTGTATGTGTGATACAAGCAAATTCATTGAACACAGAACTAGTGAATGCTTGTCATATTTATTCTTGCATTCAGGCAGCTTCTGGCTTGAAAACTGTTGATCAAAATCACAACAAAGATACTTTGGTAGCATACCATATTAATGAGCTGTGATACTCAGTGTTGGCGAAATTCTAATGCTGATACAATATTCACTTGCCATGTCATACAAACTTCCTTACCTGACGTGATCCCCGAACAGCGTGGACCCTGTGGACGACCTCGTAAAATTTAAAGGTGAGCTCAAAATACTTTTTAAGCGGCTCTTAACAAGGTCACAATGACCTGAATTGCCTCCCCCACCGCTGTGTGCCGGGTCTGTTCAGCGTTGACAGACCCGCCATCTGGGAAAGTCCCGTGGCGGCGGGTTGAGAAATTTTTTTCCCACCTGCCCCGTCACCAAAGGCGCCTGCTGACCCCCCTGAAAAATTCCCCTCCATGATTACCATTAGGGGGGCCTGTGAACTACTCCCACCAGTATTTTCTAATTTCTTAGTTCTACCCATACTGATTCTACATCCTGGTTTTCTGGGTGAAGATTCTTTCTCCTTACTGCCTTTATCTAGTGTTTATTATCAGGGCTACCCCACCTCCTTTTTCAATTCACATATCTTTTCCAAAAGTCACATACCCGGAAATATTTAGTTCCCAACCTTGGTCACCCTATAACCACGTCTCAGTAATGGCTACTAGAACAAACCCATTTATCTCTATGCCATATAGTGCCTTTAATTTGAACTTTTTACTATTTTTCCCTGATTTGATCTTAGTCATTAATGCCCTATTACTATTATTAAACACTCTGGGGGAGAAATTCAACATATTAGCACCTCCCGTTAGTGCCTGGGGGAGGTGCTAATGGGGTGCTAATAGGCTTGCGGCAGGGCGTGGCGAATCCAACGCCGCACATGAAATTCACCTGGGATTTAGCGCTGGTGCTAACATTTAGCACTTAGGCCTTTAGCGGCTGCCAGATCGTGATATCAGTGAGTTTGGAACGCCCCGTTAATGGCCCAGATGCAAAATTGATTGTCACCCCCGCCCTAGCGCCTGGCTTGAACAACGACAGGAAGAGGCGGCGTGATGCATTCAGATGGCCGCTGTAGGAACGGTAATTAAAGGAATCAACACCCGGTTTCATTTTAGTCGCCAATCAATGCTGCCTTCTCAGTTTCACACTGCGAAACAGCTGTTTTCAGTGAGTTAAACGATTCTTACTTTCAGGAGTGTTCTGCCTGCTAAAAATTTGTCACTTTCACTCTGCTAAGGTTTTGACATCCTACACTTGCTTACATTAATGAGGGCTGTACTGGCACTCGACCTCGCCCTCCAGCATCAATGTCTGAAGCAGCGGAGGCAGAGACAAACATTGGAAAATGTGGCCAGAGGGAGGAGGGCCAACAAGGTTCTCAACTGGATGCCTTACCCTCCCAGAGTATTCTGGGAGCTCTTCTCCTACATAAATTTAACTGAGTAGCAGTGTCTTAGAAGCTCCACTTCAGCAAGGAGGTGGTCACAGAGCTCTGCCACCTCCTGCAGCCAGACCTTGAGCCTCAGATCAGGACTACCACGGCTCTCACAATGGCAGTCATTGTCACCGTTGCCCTCAATTTCTATGTCAGTGGATCCTTCCAGTCTGCAGCAAGAGACATATCTAAAATCTCGCAGTTCGCCATCCATTGCTGCATCTGAGAGGTCACAGAGGCTCTCTAAAGAAGGAGAAGTGGCTACATTTCCTTCCCCATCACCAGAGAGAAGCAGGATGAGCGTGCATGTGACTTTGCCAGGATAGCAGGCTTCTCCATGGTGCAGGGCACCATTGACTGCACCCATGTCGCCTTGCGGGCACCCCGTAACAATCCTGAGGTCTTCCATAACCGCAAAGGCTAGCACTCACTTAATGTCCAGTTGTGTGTCACCACAGGCATCGAATCCTCTCCGTCAATGCCTGCTAGTCTGGCAGCAGCCACGATGCCTTCATCCTGCGCCAGACCGGTGTGCCAGTACTCTTCCAGCCACCAAATCAAGCTCGCGGCAGGCTGGTCAGAGCCAAGGGCTATCCAATCTCCACCTGGCTCATGACTCCCCTCTGCAACCCCAACACTACTGCCCAGCACCATGCCACCACCAGGAACATCATCGAGCAGACCATTGGAGTGCTCAAGCAACAGTTGCGCTGTCTTGACCGCTAGGGAGGAGCCCTCCAGTACTTGGCTGAGCAGGTGTCCCATTTCGTCGTGGTGTGCTGCATGCTGCACAACTTGGCCATCATGAGGGCCCAGCCATTACCACCAGGCATAGCGGGACCAGCTCAGGGGGAGGAGGAGGAAGAGGAACAGCAGCGAGGGAGGAGGTAGCCACTCAATCGGCCTTCTGGAAGGGCAGTCCGTGACCGCCTCATCAGACTGCGGTCCCATTAAATTCTACCCCCATCCCGGTTGCTCATCACATTCCCATCAGTCCATCCATTTTGCATGCCATGTCACAGCGCAAAGCTGAAATGAGAGATAGCATTAATACATTTATCAACATTCAGTAAACACATATATACAATAACAATATTAACTAATCACCCTTGTGCAAACCCTTACTTCCCCTCTTTACAATGCCTTTTCCTAATCTACTGCTCCCACGTAGTCTGTCCCCAGTGGCTACAGCAGGGCTGCTGAATGTCGGTGCCAGAGACTACAGATGGCCTTGCAGGATGCCCTCCAGCAGCTCTGAGCCTGGAAGGCCTGGCTGTTGACTGCACCACCTCAGGCTAGGCAGCAGCAGTCTGGCCTGGCTGGATGACAGGCAGCGACAAGGGCAATGGCGGAGTGGCAGTGGTGGGAGCAGGAATGCTGTCCTCATGAGAGAGGACAGCAGGTTCCCGCTCGACTAACACACTGCCACTCCCCCGGGGCAGCACCTCAGCATACCTACCAGATTGCTGGCCTGCTGTGACACCGTGAGATCCCTGGTGGACTGTGGTGGACCCAGTGACGATGGCAGCAGTCAGAGCTTGCGTGGCATCAAGCTGAGACTGCATGAGAGCAGTCTGAGACTCGATGGCAGCAACCATTGACTGCATTACAGCACTAAGACTTCCACCTGTGCTGCAATGGATGCTGCCACATTGCCCATGACACGCGGCATGAGGTCTGGGTCCCCACAGTCGCTCAGGGAGTCCACCATCCTTTGCAGACTGCCAAGGATGGGCTCCATGGTGTGCGCAGAGTTCTGTGCAGTGTTGGAGGCGGGCTCCTCCACGTTCCTTACCATTGCCGACAGGCTCTCGGGCACCTTTGCTATTGCACCTATCATCTTGGTGTGCATGCCCATCACCTTTCTTGTGAACGCCTCCCCATCGAGGTCCTCATCTGAGTCCTGTGCAACAGAACTTGTCCGCGAACTCTCCCTCTGGAGAGCTGGCTCCCGAGCTACCTTTTCCCCCTGGCCTTGCTGCAGCCTGCTCGTCCCCGGTGCATCAGCCAGTGCAGACCCCTCCACTAAACTTGTCTCTAAAGATCACGTAGTCCCAGTATTTGAGGTGGTGTCTGTGGGTGAGACATGCAACGACGTAGTGCTTTCTTCCTCCTCCTCTTGTCCCACCTCACTCTCACTGGGAGGCTCAGGGACAGGCTGGTCAGCTGGTTGCTGATTACCTGAAAGCATAAAGGCACAAGACTTGTGTTAAGGTGAGGGCAGAGGGCCAGGAAGGGAGCAAGAAATGCAGACAGTATACAGGAAACTTTGTTATATCCGGCACCGACGGGACCGAGCTGTTGCCGATCTATCAAAACTGCCAGACATACAAAGTTAACGTCGAAGCATACAGAGGTTTTCATCTCCGTATCTGACAACAAACACTGTTGCTTAGCAACAGCTTGTAAACAGTCAGCCCGTACCTTGGAAGCGTCTCTGTAGCTTAGCAACAGCTTCAGAGAGACTTTCCAGAGCCTGACTGTTGAAAACAAAGCCACGAGAAGAGAAAAAACCTAACAAAACGGCTCCTGATTTCTGCCGGTAGATCGAGGTTTCCGGACATACAACCTCCGGATAAACCAAAGTTTCCTGTTATGAGCTGGAATGTGGGGAAAGGCTTATGCTGTGAGGGGGAAGTGGGATGAGAGAAGGAGAGGGGATGAACAGACCGTTATTTCCCCCAAAGGGGTCGATGTTGTTGATGGCCACGGCGCCCACCACCTGCCGCCCAATGACTCTCAGCAGTCGCTCCTCCAGGTCTGTAAGTTGTTGGATGTCCGCTTCACCCCCGCCTGTTCGTTCCTGCTCCCTCCTATTGTGGGCCAGCTTGGCCTGCAAGAGAAAGGAAAGTGTATGAGTGAGTGTGCAGCTGTGTATTTGGGAGATGTGCCTGCCATGGTTGAATAGCTGTGATTGTAGGCAAGGTGTGAGATGTGGATGTGAGTTTTAGTAGTTGGAGATGCTTGGTGGGTGAGTGGTGGGGGTGTGGTGGTTTGTGCAGTGTGTACAGACTGAGGTTCAGATGCTGGTATGTAGGACTTGTTAAAGCATGCACTCCCCCTGACCACCCAAGTGAGGTCGTTGAATTTTTTTACGGCACTATGCGAGGGTCCTGAGGACCACACTGCTGGCCGAGACGTCCTGGGCCACTTCCCTCCACATTGCCCTGAAGACCTGGGGCAATGGCCTCCTGCCAGTGGCCGGGAACAGCACTGCCCTCCTTCTTTCAACTGCCACGACCAATGCCTCCAATGCCTGGTCGCTGAAATGGCGAGCTCTCTCCCTGGCACTGGGATCAGCCATGAGGATAAGTGGTTTAGCTGTTGAGTTGCTTGGAGGTCGCCTTCAGAGCCAGCAATGTTGAGAATGAGGTTGTGCAGAATGATTGAACCTCCCCTTTACGAACTGGAAGGAGCCAGTATGGATGATGAGTCCCGATTGGAGTGCACCTGAAATTGGTTATCACTCTGCGGGTAGCGCCCCGCTCTCTGTGTGTAGCGCCCTAAGTTAGGTGATTAGCGCTTGATTCAGCGCTCCAGCTCTTTCTTGGAGCGCTAACAATCAATTTAGCGGGAGGTCAGAAGGATTAGCGCCTGGCTCTAATTCTCCAACTTTTTAAAATTTAGCACCCCAACCGGGGCGATACCAAACTTCTAGTGTACAATATGCTTAATTATATCCAAATCGCTACTCTGCTCTATAGATTTAATGATTTATCCTTACCTAAACCCTCTCACCCCCTTATTAGTTTAAAGCCCTATCTACTGGCCTAGTTATTCAATTCGCCAGGACGCTGGTCCCAGCACGGTTTCCGTCCTAACAAAACAGCTCCTTCTTTCTCCAGTACTGGTGCCGTAGACCCATGAATTGAAACCCTTGCCTCCCACACCGCTCTTTCAGCCATACATTTAAACCTCTAATCTGTTTGTCCCTATGCCAATTTGCGCATGGCTCAGGTAGTAGTCCAGAGATTATTACCTTTTTGAGGTTCTGCTTTTAATTTGTACCCTAGCTCTTCAAGCTCCATCAGCAGAACCTCATTGCTCATTCTACCAAATGAATCCCCCCACTCGTTCTTGAAGTTCTTCTCCAGCCGCGAGGAGATGTCCTCAACCCTTGCACCAGGCAGGCAACACAGCCTTTGGGACACCCGGCCACGGCTGCAGAGAACAGTATCTATCCCCCTGACTATACTATCCCCTACCACTACTGTTAGATCCGTGATTCTGAGAGTATGCTGTTTTTCAATAACCACACGGATGCTGTAACTTAACGATAAACAGGTATTTACTGGAGGAGGGTAGTCTCAAGACTGGGGGTACAGAGGCATGCGCAAGGCTTATATACAGGTGTGGGCACTGCCAGTACTACAGTATACAGGAGCTGTAAAAGTAGTTCTGTCTTAAAGGCACATACACTACAACTACCATATTCCTTTTTGCTCCCCACACTTGAGTGGCCTCCTGTACCACAGTGTCATGATCCATTCTTCCTGCAGTCTTTGTTCTCATCCACACCGATAGCACGCGCCTCCACCACTACATCTGAGGTCCTCTTACCTTCGTGAGTCGCAGTCACATCCTCCTGTCCCTGACCACTAACCAAATCTAAACCACTACCTAACCCAAGGGGTGTGACTGCCTCCTGGTTCAAAATGTCCAGGCAACTCTTCCCCTCCCTGATGCATCGCAATGTCTGCACCTTGGACTCCAGCTCAACAACTCTGAGCTGAAGTTCCTTAAGTTGCAAACACTTACTGCAGATGTAGTTGCCTAGGAGCACGCTGCTCTCCACAAACGCCCACATGCTGCAGATGTGGCACACCTCCTGCACTGTCATCTCTATCTAACCTTATTTTAGATATTTAATTAATTAAAGTTTAATGTAATTAATTCACTTGGTTTAATTTTTAGTTTTTTTTAAACTAATTAATTTAACTTGTTTAAATGATTAATTTAATGAAGTATTAGATATAGGTTCCTAGTTTTAAATACTTACTGCCTCAAGCTTACACAAATCACTACAAGTGTTAAAAGGCAAAAAAGGAGCACCTCTTTCCCCCGCTGCACTGAATTCCCACTCTCACCAAATTCTCAACTTCCCAATCTAAGATGCACTCGGTTAACGGTGCAATCTGCGATTATGCTCTGTGGCTTAGCTCTGTGTGATGAAATATGCCATTCATCACTCATCTGTATTCTCTGTGTGATTGTGCCTGTGACTGTGGTTTAGTTTCAGTTTCATTTCCCTTACCTCAGTTCCGTTTCCTCACCTTGTCTTGTATTGTGTGTAGGGCTCCGCCCATACCTGGCCCCTATGTAAGCAGGCTCAGCGTGCCTCACATCCAGTACTGCAGACCTCTGGATGGAAGACACCTCTCCACTGTGTGTTACCTTCTAAGTTAATAAAAGCCTTGTTTTGTTCCGCTAACATTGAGTCTCGGATTTATTGAGGCACATCAATTTTATTAACTTACTTTTCAACACAATGGATCAACTCTTGAAACCCGAACGTTTGGATTTGGACCAGCATGCTTCGGACGCATCGGCACGCTTCGGACACTGGTTTATGTGTATGGAATTCTTCCTGGACAATTCCGCAGCCATCACAAGCGCTACGGACGCTGAAAGTATGAAACTCGGAATCCTGCGGAATTGGGTAAGCCACAGGGTTTACCCCCTCATCCAAGACGCCGACACGTACCCGGCCGCCTGCGACATCTTAAAGGTGCATTACCAGCAGCCTACGAATGAGGTGTATGCTGGGCATCTGCTCGCTACTCGCGCACAGCGACCTGGGGAATCGCTGGATGAGTTCCTAGTCACCCTGAAAACGCTTGGCAAAGACTGCAAGTGCCAAGATGTAAAAGCCGCAGTGTACACTGACGAGCTTGTTCGCGATGCCTTCATCACAGGCCTCAGCTCCACTTACATCCGGCAGAGACTGCTGGAAAAAACGGGATTGGACCTGAAACAGGCTGTGGACACAGCGCGATCCCTGGATGTGGCCCAGAGAAACTCGGACGCCTACTCTTCAGCCCGCGCCGCCCACGCCGCCACGTGTGCACCAAGGGCGCCGCTATCTTGGAAGGCATCTTCCCCGCCCGGCAGCCCGACACCGTCGGGGCCCCGCTCTCCCCCCAGAAGCCCTACGACAGCCGCGACGCGTCGGGGACCCAACTGCTACTTCTGCGGGCAGTCGAAGCACACCAGAAACCTGTGCCCGGCGAAAGGCACCACCTGCTTTAAGTGCGGTAAGAAGGGGCACTTCAGGAAGGTGTGCAGAGGGAACCCCGCCGGAAAACCCGCCACCGCCGCGTGTGCGCCGTGGGAGCGGCCATCTTGGACGCCATCTTGCCCGACCTCGTGGGGTCCGCCATCTTGTGAGCAGACAGCGTGGACGCCATCTTGTCTCGATCAGGGCCCTACAGTGGCATCGGTCACAGTGGACCAGACCAGGCCGCACCCGCTATCCAAATCAATGGTGGACATCGAGGTAAACGGGTGCGGGGTTAATTGACAGTGGAAGCACGGAGAGTTTTATCCACCCTGAACTAGCACAACAACTCTCCCTAAAGGTGGTCCCTACTCGGGGTACCATTTCTATGGCTGATAAAACCCAGACATCGACCATTATGGGCTACTGTACGGTACAATTGTCCGTTAACGGAACTGTATACGATAATTTTAAAGTACTAATCATGAAGAATCTATGTGCGAGCGTGATCTTGGGCCTGGATTTCCAGTGCCACCACCAAAGCATCACGCTCAATTACGGTGGGTCCCAGCCGCCCCTCACAGTGTGCGGTCTGGCTACCCTGAAGGTAAAGCCGCCTTCGCTATTCGCGAACCTTACCCCTAACTGCCGGCCAATAGTGACCAAAAGCAGGAGATACAGCTGGGAGGACAGGCGGTTTATCGCGACCGAGGTAGACAGGCTCCTGAAGGAGCGCATTATTGAACGCAGCAACAGCCCGTGGCGCGCCCAAGTGGTGGTGGTAAGGGGTAGCGAGAAGAAACGGATGGTGATCGACTATAGCCAAACGATCAACAGGTACACCCAACTAGACGCCTACCCGCTACCCCGCATATCAGAAATGGTGAACCAAATCGGCCAATACCGGGTGTTCTCCACCATCGACCTCAAGTCAGCGTACCACCAGCTCCCTATCAGACCAGAGGATGGCCCGTACGCCGCCTTCGAGGCGAACGGACGCCTCTACCAATTCCTCAGAGTCCCCTTTGGGGTGACGAATGGGGTCTCGGTCTTCCAGAGGGAGATGGACCGCATGGTCGATGACCACCACTTGCAGGCAACCTTCCCCTACCTCGACAATGTCACCATCTGTGGTCACAACCAGCAGGATCACGACTCGAACCTCGAGAGGTTCCTGAAAACCGCACAAAAACTCAACCTCACTTACAACGAGGACAAGTGCGTTTACAACACCACGCGCCTCTGCATACTAGGCAGCGTGGTGGAGAATGGGGAAATCGGACCAGACCCCGACCGATTGAGCCCCCTACGGGAGCTGCCCCTGCCCAACACTCCCAAAGCCCTGAAAAGGTGCCTGGGGTTATTTTCTTATTATTCCCAATGGGTCCCCAACTACTCCGACAAAGCCCGCCCCCTCTTGAAAGCATCCTCTTTTCCGCTCTCTGCTGAGGCCCACGCCGCCTTCAAAAGCATTAAGCGGGATATTGAGCGGGCCACGCTACAGGCAGTGGACGAGAACACTCCCTTTCAAGTGGAAAGTGATGCGTCTGACTTTGCCTTGGCGGCCACCCTCAACCAGGCGGGGCGGCCCGTAGCTTTCTTCTCGAGGACCCTCCAAGGGCCCGAGATCAGACACTCCTCCGTGGAAAAGGAGGCCCAAGCCATCATGGAGGCAGTGCGCCACTGGCGCCACTACCTAGCCGGCAAACGCTTCACCCTACTTACCGACCAGCGGTCGGTAGCGTTTATGTTCAATAATAAACAGAGGGGGAAGATTAAAAATGATAAGATTCTTAGGTGGCGGATCGAGCTCTCCACCTTCGATTATGACATCATTTACCAGCCAGGGGCCCTTAACGAATCCCCTGACGCCCTCTCACGAGGGATGTGTGCCAGCGCCACCGGGGATCGGCTACAGACCCTCCACAACGACCTCTGCCACCCAGGGGTCACGCGGCTGTTCCACTTCATAAAGTCCCGTAACTTACCCTACTCGATTGAGGAAGTTCGGTCTCTGACCAGGAACTGCTGCACTTGCGCTGAGTGCAAGCCTCGGCTCTACCGCCCAGATAGAGCCCACTTAATCAAAGCTACACGGCCCTTTGAGCGGCTCAGCTTAGACTTCAAGGGCCCCCTCCCGTCCGTCGATTGCAATGTTTACTTCCTGAACATTGTGGACGAATACTCCCGTTTCCCATTCGCCTTCCCCTGCCCAGACATGACCAGCGCCACGGTCATTAAATGCCTCAACAGCCTGTTCTGCCTGTTCGGTATGCCGAGCTACATCCATACGGATAGGGGGGCGTCCTTCATGAGTGAAGAGCTACGCCAGTACATGCTGTCCAGGGGGATCGCCACGAGCCGTACCACCAGCTACAACCCCCGGGGTAACGGTCAAGTGGAACGAGAGAACAGGACAGTATGGAAAGCAGTCACTCTAGCTCTAAGGACCAAGGGCCTCCCTATCTCCCGCTGGCAGGAAGTCCTCTCAGATGTGCTCCATTCGATACGGTCGCTATTGTGTACTGTCACTAATGCCACGCCTCATGAACGAATGTTTGTCTTTCCCCGGAAATCCACCTCAGGCGTATCCATGCCGTCATGGCTCGCCACCCCAGGTCCGGTATTCGTGCGAAGGCATGTGAGGGGCCACAAGACGGACCCTCTCATGGAGTCAGTGCACCTACTCCACGCCAACCCCCAATATGCGTATGTCCGGCACGCCGACGGAAGGGAGGACACCGTGTCCATAAAAGACGTCGCCCCAGCCGGTAACGACAACAACCACGACAACAGCAGCAACAACGATCACAGCAACTCTTAGCCACCCACTACTCTTTCATCACCCCCGGAAGAACATCGACCAATGGTACCCCCACCAACTACTCCTTCAACAACCCTGGCGGCGCCCCCGGCAGAGACCCAGTAGGCCACCGGGGACACCCAGCCGACACCCGCGGCACCACAACAGCCACGTCAGTCACAGAGGACTATCAAACCCCCGAACAGACTAAATCTATAGAAGGGGTGAATGTGATGAAATATGCCATTCATCACTCATCCGTATTCTCTGTGTGATTGTGCCTGTGACTGTGGTTTAGTTTCAGTTTTATTTCCCTTACCTCAGTTCCGTTTCCTCACCTTGTGTTGTATTGTGTGTAGGGCTCCGCCCATACCTGGCCCCTATGTAAGCAGGCTCAGCGTGCCTCACATCCAGCACTGCAGACCTCTGGATGGAAGACACCTCTCCACTGTGTGTTACCTTCTAAGTTAATAAAAGCCTTGTTTTGTTCCGCTAACATTGAGTCTCGGATTTATTGAGGCACATCACTCTGTACCTTAGTGTAGACACCGGCTACTTTTAGTTCTACTTTACTTCTACTCCCGCCTGCTCCTCTTCCGATAGTGGTCTTGGGATCATTTACGTCCACCCCAGAGGACAGACGGGGCCCTCGGGTTTAACGTCACATCCCGAAAGACAGCACCTTCAACAGTGCAGCGCTCCCTCAGTACTGGCACCGGGGGAGTATCGGGCCTGGATTATGAGGCTCGAGTCTCTGGAGTGGGGGCTCGAACTTACGACCTTCTGACTCTGAGGGCGAGAGTGCTGTCCTACGAGGAGAGATTGAGTAGAATGGGCCTATATTCTCTGGAGTTTAGAGGAATGAGAGGTGATCTCATTGAAACGTATACATTTCTTAAGAGGGCTTGACAGGGTAGATGGTGAGAGGCTGTTTCCCCTGGCTGGAGAATCTAGAACTAAGGGGTTGGCCATTTTGGACTGAGACGAGGAGAAATTTCTTCACTCAGACGAATATTTGGAATTCTCTACGCCAGAGGGCTGTGGATGCTCAGTCATTGAGTATATTCAAGACTGAGAGTGATAGATTTTTGAATATTAAGGGAATCAAGGGATATGGGGATAGTGCAGGAAAGTGGAATTGAGGTAGAAGATCAGCCATGATCTTATTGAATGGCGGAGCAGGCTCAAAGGGCCAAATGGCCTACTCCTGCTCCTGTTTCTTATGTTCTTATGGTCTCCAGCAAATATTTGCTGATGCTTTTCCATTAGGCTGGTTAGTAGCGCATTCTGGATCTTTGGTAAAGCAAACTTTCTGAACGTAGTCCACAAAATGTTTTTCCACCAATATTGTACACGCTACAACTGTATGTGGTAATTCTGCATCTCCAGGATACAGTCTTGTCATTTATACCATTTATAAGTAGCTCTTTAGCTGTTTGAAAAGTGTCAAAGGTGTGACATGATTGGCTACTTTGTTTTTGTTCCTGCTAATGGAATTGCATCCTCAGAATGTGCCTGTTTGAAAATTGCATGCTTCTTCAGTTTTGCCAGGAGATCATAAATTGGAATTCAAAAACAAGGGGGGAGAAATTCCCTACCTTATCGCCACCTGTTAGCGCGGCGTAATGTAGAGAAAGCAGCGGCTGCTGCTCTTCTGCTAGCTGGTGGTGGGTCGCACGGCGTCCTCCATTTTCGTGGTCCCGGTAGCGCTGCTGGTAAGTAGTATCGCCCTGAAAAGAAATATGGTGCTGTGGTCACGTTGACTTAACATCACCACGGCCAACTTCGACCCTAGTGCTGAGTTCAGTGCTGGGTCCTAAGCACACCAGGTAAACCCAATGTGCAAGCAGACTGACAGAGGCACTGACAGCACCTCTTGAAGGGACACACATATCTTTCAGGTAAGTTTGAATTTAAGCTTTGGACTGGATTTTTTTTGATTTTATTGAAGTAGTGGCTTGCTGCTATACATGTTAAAAGTTTTTTTTTAGTGTGTAGTGAGTGCTGCTGGACGCTTGCAAGGCCTCGGATGGTAAATGAAGGCCTTAGAGAAGACAGAAAATGCTGCAAATACTCAGCAGGTTAGGCAACATCCGTGGAGAGAGAAACAGAGTTCATGTCTCAGGTTGAGATGCTGCCTGACCGGCTGAGTATTTCCAGCATTTTATGCTGTCATTTCAGATTTACGGCATCTGCTCACAGAGGGAAGAGGAAGACACAGAAGAGGAGGGAGCCGAAGGAAGGATGCAACCCAGACAGCCCCTTTCTGGCCAGGATATCTGGGATGAAATCATCCGCCTGCGGTTCCAGTGATCACAACACCAATTCCCTTTTCAACTTTAGCCCCACACCTTAACTTCCCTCTCTTACTGACCATAACGCCATCCTCTTGGTCATGATGCTGAAATAAAAACCACCACAATGCAAACTTTCCAATCTAACTTTAAACATCTATCCATCCAATATGACATCAAGAAATCAACTCATCATCCTATGCATTCCCTTTGTCTTGTTTGTGCCTTTGCCCATCCTACTGATGTTACGCAGTGCTACTCCAGAGGCTGCAGCATGGCTGGTGGAAGGTTGCTGACTTTCAGTGGGGGACACTGCAAATGGCCTTGCTGGTCAACCTTGAGGAGCTGGCAGCTGAGAGTGTCAAATCGAGTGATGGAGTTTTTTCTTCTTCACTCTTCTCTCCCTCTTACCTATGATTACATAGGATATATGGCACTGAAACAGGCCATTTGGCCCAACCAGTCCATGCTGGCACTCCACTCGAGCCTCCTCCCGTCTTTCCTCATCTAACTCTATCAGCATAACTCTCTATTCCCTTCTCCCTCATATGCTTATCTAGCCTCCCCTTAAATGCATCTATACTATTTGCCTCAACTACTCAACTACTAGCGAGTTCCACATTCTCACCACTCTCTGGGTAAAGAAGTTTCTTCTGAATTCCCTATTGGATTTCTTGGGGACTATCTTATATCAATGCCTCTAGTTATGCTCTCTCCCACAAGTGGAAACAATCTCTCTGCATCTACTCTATCAGAACCTTTCATAATTTTAAAGACCTCTATTAGGTCACCCCTCAGCCTTCATTTTTCAAGCGAATAGAGACCCAGCCTGTTCATCCTTTCCTCACATTTCTGGTATCACCCTTGTAAATCTTTTCTGTATCCTCCCCAGTCCCTCTATATTCTTTTTATAATATGGCGACCAGAATTGTACGCAGTACGCCAAGTGTGGTCTAACCAAGGTTCATTACAAATTTAGCATATCTTCACTACTTTTCAATTCTATCCCTCTAGAAATAAACCCTAGTGCCTAGTTTGCTTTTTTATGGCCTTGTTAACCTGTGTTGCTACTTTTAGTGATTAATGTATTTATACTCTGAGATCCCTTTGCTCCTCTACCTCACCTAGACTCGCACCCTTTAAGTAATGAGTGACCTCCCTATTCTTCCTACCAAAATGTAATACCTCACATTTATCTGTGTTGAATTTCATTTGCCAAATATATGCCGATTCTGCAAGTTTATTAATGTCTACCTGTAATTTGTTACAGTCTTCCTCAGTATTAACTATCCCTACCCAATTTGGTGTCATCCGCAAATTTAGAAATTGTGTTTTTGATTCCAAAGTCTAAATCGTTAATATAAATTGTGGACAACAGTGGTCCCAGCACTGATCCTTGTGGAACATCACTACCCACCTTCTGCCACTGTGAATAGCTACCCTTTACCCCTACTCTCTGCTTTCTGTCTTGAAGACAGCTAGCTATCTATTCTGCTACTTCTCCCCTGACTCCGCATTCTCTGCCCTTATTCATTAGTCTATTATGTGGTACTTTATCGAAAGCCTTTTGAAAATCTAGATAAATTACATCTACTGCATTACCCTTGTCTATTCTCTCTTCAAAAAATTCAATGAGGTTGGTCAAGCAAGACTTTCCCTTTTGAAATCCATGCTGACTATTCATTATTCTTGGCCAACCATTGGGTGGGCAGGCTGCATTTCTAATGTGTGTGAAATGAGGAAGGCACAAGGGTGGAGTTGTGGTTAGGGGAGGGTGGGAAAGCAAGAGGTTTATGCCAGAAGGAGGATAACGTATGAGGATGCCGGCATCTTGTATCCTTTCTGCCCCGCTGTTGGCCAAAGGCTCAGCCAGGCCCCTGCCAAAAATGTCTTGCACCGCCTCCTCCAAGGGGGTGAGGTGAGGCTAGGAATGGGTGATGTTCCTCGTGATTGGTACAATTTGTTGGTCGGTGAGTGATTGGCGGGGGTGGGGAGTCGTGCATTGAGCAGTGTGTGAGGCTATTGATTCAGTTGATAGGAGACAACTTTTGAAGATGCATTCACTGACCTTGACCAGTGGTCTGAGGTCATGAAGCTTCCTTGGGCACTGGAGGCAGGTGGTGGGAGGGGTGGCGACACTGCTGGCAGTGACGGCCTCGGTGATGTGGTCCCATATCATTCTTTCCGGAGGGCCACCTGGCTCCTGTGGTAGAGGACCTCTCTTGCTGTGTTGACACCCTGCACAAAGCTGGAGTGCTGTGTGTGAGACCCTGGGTGCCCCTTCCCTGGCTTGCTGAGCCATTTGTGTTAGTGCTGAAGCACTTTTCCCATTTTTTGAGGTTCGGAAGAGCATTCAGCTTTAAGTGCTGAAGACTCCTATTTGGAACTTCTTTTTAATGTTAATTTTTTTCTTGAAAGGCAGTAAGGGCTGAAAACTGCATTTTTTTCAGTTGAATTTAATTTTTATTATTGCATTGCCCCTTTAATTCATAGCCCTTTTAATTGCCCACAATTCAATATGAACTCCACAGCCTCGTTCCCAGAGGCTGTAAGAAGCTGCAATGCTGCTCCTGGATGGGAACTTCGGATTGGATGCCTCCACTAATGTCACCAGGAGGGCGTTGCACTGTAAGTTAGCGCTGAGCTAAAAATCTTTAGCACCCAGCGCGAATTTTTGCTCGGTAGCGCTGCGACCATTTGCAGTGACCTGAAGCTGTTCAGTCAGCAATTACGTTTGGAAAACCTCGTCTCCTTTTTCTTTTCTTTTATGTGATTTTTTTAATCTTATGGGGGAAAAATTCAGTATCGCCCCGTTTGGGACGCCATTATCGGCCGTGCGCAAAGTTTAGCGCCTGGCACTAATTATTGCCTCCGATGGCAAACTTGGCTTTTATCGTCCCTGGAGGTGATTGGAGCGCTAAATCAGGCACTTCACACCTGTTTTAAGGCGCAAAGGCCGAGGAGCGAGGCGCTACCTCAGAGCGCTGGCGAAGCAAGGAAGGGCAAATCAAAATGAACCTGTAAAGTGCTGCTCAGTACCCAAAACTCCTTCACACAGTGTTGAATCTCTCCAGAAGTCTCTCTCTCTCTCTCTCTCTCTCAGAATGTGTGGTGCAAAAATGTCAACAACAAAAAAAGGCAGGAAGCGGTCGCCTTTAAATAGCGCTCCCCCAGTCCCTTTCTGACTGCAAAATGCTCCCCTCAACCTGTCGTTGCTAATGGCAGGCGGTAAGGCAGGGGGCGCCACTCAATATCCGGTCCGGGGCGCTGCACACTTGGCTGACGTCACGATCTGCCGGCGCAGGAGATCATGGCGGTAGTGTTTAGCGCCGCTGCAAAATGTCTAGTTAATTTCACGAGCGGCGCAAACATCGCCACGCCCGGGTGCTAGTTGCTTTGTGCCCCATTAGTGCCCTCTTAAGGCACTAACTGGAGGTGCAAACAACTGAATTTTTCCCCCTATGTCTTTTGAAACTGATGTTTTATGTTATCCTCTGTTATACATTTGAATTTGAATAGTTATTCAATGTGCTTGACAGCATTTGGGGTCTGCACTATGGATCGAGGTGGAGATCTGGCACTGAGTAAGTTCAGTGTCTGATAACGAGAGGCAACTATGCCTGATGTATGGCAGTGTATGGGTGCCATTGGCTGAAATTTTTGCCCCCGTGTCTCTCTCACTTTTGAAATTTCTTTATGTTTGAGAAGTTTCAGTTTATTATATCAAAAGTAAAATATTGCGGATGCTGGAAATCTGAAATAAAAACAGAAAATGCTGGAACTCCTCAGCAGGTCAGGCAGCATCTCTGGAGAGAGAAACAGTTAACATTTCAGGTCGATAACCTTTCGTCAGAAGTTCCATATTTTATGCTTGCAAGGAGATTTAGCTTTCTAGAGCGTTTGGGGTTAAATAATTTTAATTGGTTGCCAATTGAGTGTTTCTGTGGCAACAGGAACCTTGTGACTGACACAATTCATTATTTTGAGCAAGAGAGGATACTTGCTGTGATTGCATCCTCACTTGTGCACTGCATATATATCATTTGGCTCGGAATTTGCGGTACTGATGACAGCGAACTGGCAGCATTCGCCGTCATTTCACCTTTGAAACTGACCGCAACTTCAGGATTCAGCGCATGCGCAGCCTAATGTGGAAATCCTGAAGTTGCGGTCTGTCATTCACTGCTCCTCTACAGGCTGCGCTGCGCTCTCCCCCCACCTCCCCCCACAGAGCTAGCAATCAGTGAAATCTCTCAAACTGTGGAAACTGATGAAAACATTGGCTCTTCTGCAGTAATTATGCTGTTAAATACCCCATTAAAAATTAGACCCAAAGGGATTAGGTGTACCTTGGTTTTTAACAGTGTATTGAATGCTAAACAAATGTTATGGCCCTGAAAAAGTTAATTTTGCCTAGTGTCAAATTTATCCAATTTAATAAAAATTAAATGTTTTAAGAAACTTAAAAACATTTTTTTAAGTTTGTTCATCTTTATTTCAGGTTTTCCTTTTCCCCATGTGAGAGCCCTAATCTTTGTTTTGCTCTCTCTAATTTTTTTAAAAGTTAAAATTTTCAGAGCTTACCTACTTCCTGGTTTGCTGTCTGTGAGAGTTCTGCATTTTGATTAGCTGCTTAGACAGCTTGTTGACGTCACACCAGCTCGCACTAGTGGATCCCCACTATACTATGCTGATTTGAATTATGCATCAGAAAACCCAAACTTCTCGACAGAGATCGGGAGATGTTTGGGCAAAGCTTACTTCGGGGCCATCGGCAACGCCTTTGCTTTGCTGCTGACCGCAAATTCCGGGCCTTTATTTCAAAGTGGACAAATTGTTGGGTTCAGAAATAATCCATTGTAAATAAACCATTACATATGAATCCATACATGTGGTGTGCAAAAGTAGATTAAATGTATATTTGGACCAAAATTTGACAATGTTTTGAAAGGCATGTGTCTCCACAAGTAATACTTGAAGGAAGTTGAAAATATGATTGTATAACATATTAATGTGACATTTTATCAGTAATAATTATTTTAAAACAGTTATTGAAATAGTATTCACTTTTTCATTGTGCCAGATTGAACAGATTAATGTAGAAGAGGCAGCGTTTGGATGGACTGAATCTCAGTATCCTCAACGTAAACAGACCAACGATATTCTTCAACCTTACCTAAAGCTGTATGAGATGACAGTAGAGTTCGATACCAAATATAAAAGTTGGATGGAGGGACCATTTACTGAGGTCAACCCAGATCAAGTAGAAGCAGATGTAGGAAACTATTGGCGTGCTCTATACAAGTTGGAACGGACTTTATCAGACTCGCCAAATGCATTAAAAATGGCCAATACTGTTAGAAAAAAAGTTGAAGAATTCAAAGAGCACATTCCCCTTGTTCAGGTCCTGTGCAATCCTGGCTTACGTGATCGGCACTGGGATGCCTTATCTGACATTGTGGGATTCCCACTCAAGCCTACTGAAGACACAAATGTTACCAAGCTTCTCACTATGAATCTTGAACCTTTCTTGGATCAGTTTGAGGGTATTAGTGAGGCTGCTAGCAAAGAATATTCACTGGACAAAGCCATGGTAAAAATGGTGAGCGAGTGGGAAACAATGGAATTCATTCTCATTCCATATCGAGAAACAGGAACTCACATACTTTCAGCTGTTGATGATATCCAGATGCTGCTAGATGATCACATTGTAAAGACTCAGACAATGCGTGGATCTCCTTTTATACAGCCATTCGAGAAAGAAATCAGGTAGTTCAGTTTTTAGACATTTAAGAAGTGTAAATGCTACTTATGGATCTTTGCAAAATGTTTAACAATTTTAAGCAAACACATACAACAATGAATTTAATAATTGTGGTTAGGGGAGATAGACTGAAGTTTCTTAATTTATTAGTCTCTATTTGTAGTTAATTTAAAGTAAACCATACAACTGGAAATCACAGGGATGTAAATTTCTTGACATTATTAAGTAAGTACAATGCAAATCCCTATCTAGCACACAATTCTGTCTAACATGGCCATCTTTAGCTCTTTTTTCTTCTGCTGTTACATCACAAAGTTGGAATTGGATTGATGTATAAGACCAGTTCAGACCATATTTCATCTCATTCTTCCTGTAAAGGTTTAAAATTGTATCTTTCTATTATTGAACCAAAAATCTGTCCATTTCCTTTATAAATGCTTCAGTAGAATTATATTCAGTACCACCAGGTGGCAGTCTATTCTCTACATTAAGAACTCTTTGTGTGAGATAAATATGCACTCAAATTACATTCAGCTCAAGATTTCCTTAGTTTGTAAATTTAGTTCTCCGAGCCTAGTTTAGTAAAAAAAAAATTCTCTATATTAACCCCAACAGTTCTCTTTATGATTTAAAAAAAACAATGACCTACTGTTGATTTGGGGGGGAAGAACTACTCTGGTTACTTGAGCACAAAATCCAAGCTGATTGAGGGAGAGCTGCACTGTTGGAGATGCCATCTTTTGGATGAGATGTGAAACCGAGGCTGTGTCTGCCCTCTCAGGTGGACGTAAAAGATCCCATGACACTATTTGAAAAAGAGCATCCTGGCCAATATTTATCCCTCAACAAACATCACTAAAACAGATTATCTGGTCATTATCATTATTGCTGTTTGTGGGACCTTGCTGTGTGCAAATTGGCTGCCATGTGTCGTACATTACAACAGTGACTGCACTTTAAAAGTACTTCTTTGGCTGTAAAGCATTTTGGGATGTCCTGAGGTCGTAAAAGGTTCTTTTTTGTTTCGCAGCTCGTAATTATGTTCATTGTAGGAATTAACGAATTCCTACGAATAACTGAGATCGACACCAGAGAACAATTAAACAGGTCTTTACTCAACGGAGATGCCACGAGGACTGCCTTGGTGGTCCCGTGGTTTGCGACGTGACGTCATCGCGTTTGCCCGCGCTCTTAAAGGGGCCACGCCCCGTACATGCAAACTCTATATACAAAACACAGTAATGCCTAACACAATGGTACAGGTTTAGGCTGGTGTTAGAACATCGTTAAAGAGAATTATATACAGTTAGCCAGAGTCATTCAGTGGTTCTGCCACATGTGCCCCCCCCCAGAATTCGCTTTAACGGACAAAGTCAAATGGTGAGGGGGTCTGACGAGCCTGTCAGAACGACTCCTGTACTCTCGAGGCGGAGGCTGCAGGGCGGCTGGCGGTCTGGCGGGCAGTCGCACTTGGTCTGCCGTAACGACGATGGGTGGCCGACCCCGTCTCGGCGGTTGTGCTGTCTCGACGGGGCGGTCGAGGTCCAAATGTGCTGGCTTTAAGCGGTCGACCGAATTGTGGTCCAGTTTACCACCGACATCTACTGTGAAGGTTTTGTCCCCTGCTTCCAACACGCGGAAGGGACCGGTATATGGGGCCTTGAGCGGATCCCTATGTGCGTCATGGTGAATAAAAACGTATTCAGCCTTGTGAAACTCCGTGGGAACGTGTGACCTCCGCAGCCCGTGGTGCGAAGTGGGCACCGGTGCGAAACATCTGGCTGTCTCTTGGTGACTAGCAAGCTGGGCAGACACGGACCAGGGCTCCGTTGATGTTGGTAGGAAATCCCCCGGGACTCGCAGCGGCTGACCATACACGAGTTCCGCTGATGAAGAGTGAAGGTCTTCTTTGGGGGCCGTGCGAAGGCCCAACAGGACCCACGGTAGCTTGTCTGCCCATCCAGCGTCCTGGAGGCTGGCCCTCAGGGCGGCTTTCATTGAGCGGTGGAAGTGTTCGCAGAGGCCATTCACCTGTGGGTGGTAGGCTGTGGTGCGGTGTAATTTGACACCGAGTCCTTGGGCCACTGCATTCCAGAGTTCGGAGGAAAACTGTGGTCCCCTGTCCGACGAAATATCTGCGGGCACTCCGAAACGGGCGATCCAGGAGGAAATGAACGCCCTGGCCACGTCCACCGAAGCAGTGGATGACAGGGGGACCGCCTCTGGCCATCTGGTGGTGCAGTCAACCATGGTCAGGATGTGTGAAAAACCATGGGAGGTTGGGAGTGGTCCTACCAGGTCCACGTTGACATGGTCAAAACGTCGCTCCGGAACTGTGAAGGTGGCCAACGGAGCTTTGACGTGGCGCTGTACCTTGGCCTTTTGGCAGACCTCGCAGGTGTTGGCCCAGTCGCGGACGTCTTTATGCATGCCATGCCATACAAATTTCGCTGACATCAGTTTCTGAGAGGCCTTCATTCCGTGGTGTGACAACCCATGTATGGCGTCGAACACTTTGCGGCGCCAGATGACTGGCACGACAGGGCAAGGATCCTGTACGGAGACGTCACACAACAGCGTGGTACCTGCCAAATGGAACTTGACATCGGCCAACTGGAGGCCAGTGATGGCCGTTCTGTAAGCTTGGACTTCCGGGTCTGAGGCTTGGTCCGCTGCCATGAGGGCATAGTCGATGCCCAAATGAACCGTATTGACGAACGCGCGGGAGAGGCAGTCTGCCACCAGGTTGTCCTTACCGGCCACGTGCCGTATATCCGTGGTGAATTCGGATATGTAGGTCCGTTGACGCTGCTGTCGGGCTGACCTCGGTTCGGCGGTCTTGGACATTGCAAAGGTCAGCGGCTTATGGTCCACAAAGGCGGTGAAAGGATGTCCTTCCAGAAGGAACCAAAAATGGCGGATGGCCAGAAAAAGGGTGAGCAACTCCCGGTCGAACGTGCTGTATGCTCTCTCGTTCTGCCGAAGTTGACGGCTGAAGAATGCCAATTGCTGCCACGTCCCGTTCACCCACTGCTGTTGCACGGCACCGACTGCGTAGTCCGACGCGTCGGTGGTGAGGGCGATGGTGGCTCCTGGCAGCGGGTGCGTCAGCATAATCGCGTTGGCTAAGGCACTTTTGGTGTCGGCGAACGCTCGGGCCATGTCATCCGTCCAGTCTACCGGGTTCTTGCCAGTCTTGCCCTTGAGGGCCTCGTACAGGGGCTGCATGAGTAGTGCCGCCTTTGGCACGAAACGGTGGTAAAAGTTTACCATGCCTAGGAATTCCTGCAGGGCCTTTATGTTCTGCGGGCGTGGAAAGGATGTCACCGCCTCTACCTTCGAAGGTAAAGGATCCGCTCCCTCTGAGGTGATGCGATGCCCCAGGAAGTCAATTTGGTGCAGGCCAAACTGACACTTGGCCGGGTTGATAATCAGGCCGTGTTGGCTGAGGCGTCGAAAAAGGGTGCGTAGGTGACAGGTATGTTCTTCCTTAGTAGGACTGGCAATTAGAATGTCATCCAGGTAGACGAAGAGGAACTTGAGGTCCCGCAGCATGGAGTCCATCAGGTGTTGGAAAGCCTGGGCGGCGTTCTTTAACCCAAACGGCATTCTTAAAAACTCGAAGAGGCCGAATGGGGTGATGACTGCGGTCTTCTGGATGTCTTGTGGATGAACTGGGACTTGGTGTTAGCCCCGGACGAGGTCGACTTTAGAGAACACGGTGTTCCCTGCCAAATGGGCAGAGAAATCCTGGATATGGGGGATCGGGTATTGATCGGGAGTAGTGGCGTCGTTTAGACGTCGATAGTTGCCGCCATCTGCCGCCAGGCTTTGGGACGATATGGAGGGGTGAAGACCAGGGACTATTCAACCGGTGAATAATCCCTAACCGTTCCATGATTGCGAACTCCGCCTTTGCGACCACCAGCTTGCCAGGTTCCAGGCGCCGGGCCCGCGAGTAGACCGGGGGGCCGTTGGTGGTGATGTGGTGTTCCACGCCATGTTTCATGGCTGTGGAGGAGAACGTGGGTCTTGTCAGGTCGGGGAATTCGCCGAGCAGGCGAGCGAACTCATCAGGAGTTGGGATCGCACAGGAGACGGTGCGTGACGTAGTGTTACTGCGGTAACACGGAAGAGAATTAAAAGTTGCTGCGTTGATCAGCCGCCAGTTCCTGACGTCGACCAGGAGGCTGTTGGCGCACAGGAAATCCATGCCGAGGGCCGAGGAGGGGCTGGGAAACTTTGGCCGTAACAAAATCCCAGTGAAAACGTTGCCCCCAGAGGCACACCTCCACTCACCGTCTGCCGAAGGTCCGAATTGCTCCGCCATTGGCCGCTTCAAGGGTGGGGCCGTGATTCCCCGTCTGCACATCGAGGGCGGATGCGGGTAAAATGCTGCACTGCGCTCCGGTGTCACACAGAAAACGACGACCGGAGAGAGTGTCGGTAATGAACAGCAATCTTCCCGCGTTGCCAACCACCATCGCGGCCGCGGAGTGCCCGTTAGACCCGTTCCTCAGTGGTCGCAGTGTCAGTTGTTGATTTTTTGGGGGAAAACTGCAGGGAGGGCGGCAACGCTTCGCTTTTGCGCCGAACTGCGCGTGGTAGAAACACAGTCCAGCAGGCTGACAAGCTGGGGCGGCGTCTGCGGGGGATGGGTGCCTCGTGGCGGCGCAGTACTGCCGAGTTATAGCAAAAATTTTGTCAGCCTTCGCAGTGAGTGTTGCGCAGTCTTCAACTTCAGATCTGGCCAGGGCAGCTTGTACCTGTTCAGGCAGTTGGCTGAGGAAAATCTCGCGGAATAGGAAACATTCCCGTTCTGAGCCCAGGAGTGTGAGCATTTGGCTCATCAACTCTGAAGGCTTGGAGTCCCTGAGCCCGGGCATAGTGAGTAATCGACGGGCGCGCTCCGATTTCGTGAGCCCGAAAACCTGCAGTAACCGCGCTTTGAGGGTTTCATACTTGCGCTCCGTTGGGGGGTTTTCGAGGAGGCTGACGATCCGAGAGGCGGTGGAGCTGTCGAGTGCGGAGACCACGTAAAGATACTTGGTCTGACCCGCATCGATGTTCCTCAGGGCGAACTGGGCCTCGACCTGAATAAACCACGAGGGCGCTTGCTGCTCCCAGAACTGTGGTAGCTTCAGTGAAACGGCGTTTGCTTCCATGCTGTGCTCTTCTTTTGTGAAAACGTTCACAAAAATGGGGTCACCAATGTAGGAATTAACGAATTCCTACGAATAACTGAGATCGACACCAGAGAACAATTAAACAGGTCTTTACTCAACGGAGATGCCATGAGGACTGCCTGGGCAGTCCCGTGGTTTGCGACGTGACGTCATCGCGTTTGCCCGTGTTTGCCCGTGCTCTTAAAGGGGCCACGCCCCGTACATGCAAACTCTATATACAAAACACAGTAATGCCTAACACAATGGTACAGGTTTAGGCTGGTGTTAGAACATCGTTAAAGAGAATTATATACAGTTAGCCAGAATCATTCAGTGGTTCTGCCACATCATAAAACTTTCTTCTGGTTAATATTTCTAGTCAAATAGTAAACACATCGGCCACAAAATTCAGCTCTGTAATGCCTATTGTTTGGGTGCTACGGGTGTCATTTTGGTTCCAAAATGGTGTCCGCAACCTGCACGCACACTTCTGGTGCAGGCGCACCGGACGCCATCTTGGGTAGGGCATTAGCGCGAGCGCAGGGAGCGTGCGCGGGAAATATGCATAGTAGGCAGATTGTGACATCAATCAGGTTGTAACGCTGATTTGAGGTCAGTGCTCCAGCTAACGCCCTCTCTTAAGCTCGAACAGCTGCACACTCATTCAGGAGCAGGGAGGACCCCCAACAAGTGCTATTTAAAGGGATCACCAACTCCTTTCAGGTTAGTTGCTGATTGATTTCTACTGGCTATTGCTGAGTTTGTAGAAGTGTTTTGTGGTTTGTACAGTTATTTAAAGTTGCTAAAGTCTACAGGGAGTGGTGTGTGGCAGGTGCTGAAGGACTTAGTCCTGATTTCAAGGATTCTGCACAGACCACTTGCTTCAAGACATGGATGCAGCAGAAGGCATTCTACTTGGGCCTACAGCATGATAGGTAGAATGAGCAGAGGTGATGCAGAGTAGGACAAGCTGCTAGAAGAGGAGGGAGGAGGAGGAGAGGGCAAAGGGCTCTCAGCAGGAGGCCATATCTGCCCATATCGACCTGAACCTCAGCGAAGGGCAGTGTGTCAGATGTCTGTGCTTCACCAAGGATGACCTCATTGAAATCTGCCACCTGCTGCAGCCACAACTGCAACATCAGAGCTGGGTGAAGACCATATTGCCAGTGGCTGTGAAGGTCACGGTTGCCATGAACTTCTATGCATTGGGCTCCTTCCAGGCTGGAGCAGGTGATATTTGCAACATTTTCCAGTTTGTCATGCACTGTTGCATAAGGGAGGTAACTGAGGTGCATTATAACAAGAGAGTTGAATACATTTCCGTCTCTCTAGCCAGAGAGCAGCAGGCGGAGCGAGCACAGGCTTTGCGAGGATTGCAGGCTTCCCCATGGATCAGGGTGCCATTGACTGCACGCACATTGCTTTGCGGGCGCCGCATGTAAACTCTGAGATGTAGCACAACCAAAAGGGATTCCACTCCCTCAATGCCCAGCTGGTGTGCGACCATACTCAGCGAATCATTCAGGTGAATGTCCGGTATCCTGGCAACAGTCATGATGCCCTCATTCTGCGGCAGTCCGCTGTGCCATCTGCATTTGAGCCACCACGACAAACCAGAGGGTGGCTACTGGGCAACAAGGGCTATCTGTTGCCACACACACATGTGGACAGCATTCATACATCGAAAGCCATGCTGCCACACAAAACATCATCGAGCAGACCATTGACATGCTGAAACAATACTTCCACTGCCTGGATCATTCTGGAGGAGCCCTGCAGTACTCGGCAGAGCGGGTGTCGAGATTCGTGGTGGTCTGCTGCATGCTGCACAACCTCGCCATAATGAGGGCACAGCCCCTGCCACCAGCCATACGGCGACTAGCTGAGGAGCAGGAGGAGGAGAAGGAAGAGGAGGAGGCAAACCAGACAGCCCTTTTCTGGCTAGGCTGTCCGGAACTGACTCATCCGGCTGCGATACCAGTAAACGCAACCCCAATTCCACATTCGCCAACAGTCCCACACCTTGCCTTCCCTCTGTTACTGATCATCACAGCATCCTCAAAATTGACTCCGAACCCTATGAAGTCTTATGGCATCAGGTCGAATATGGGTAAGGAAACCTTCTGTTGATTACTACCTGCCGCCCTCCCTCAGCTGATGAATTAGTACTCTTCCATGCTAAACATGACTTGGAAGAACTAATGAGGGTAGAAAGGGCACAGAATGTATTCTGGGTGGGGGACTTCAATGTCCATCACCAAGACTGGCTTGGTAGCACCAATACTGACTGAGTTGGCCGAGTCCTGAAGGATATAACTGCCAGACTGGGCCTGCAGCTGGTGGTAGTGAGAGAACCAACACGAGAGAAAAACCTACTTGATCGTGTCCTCACCAATCTACCTGTTGCAGATGCATCTGTCCATGACAGTATTGGTAGCAGTGACCACCGTACAGTCCTGTGGAGACGAAGTCCCATTTTCACAGAGGACACCCTCCATCGTGTTGTGTGCCACTACCACCATGCTAAATGGGATTGATTCAGAACAGATCTAGCAGCTCAAAACTAGGCATCCATGAGGTGCTATGGGCCATCAGCAGCAGCAGAATTGTATTCCACCACAATCTGTAACCTCATGGCCTGGCATATCCCTCACTCTACCATTACCATCAAGCCAGGGGACCAACCCTGGTTCAATGATGAGTGTAGAAGAGCATGCCAGGAGCAGCACCAGGTGTACCTAAAAATGAGGTGCCAACCTGGTGATTTTACAACATGCTAAACAGCGGAAGCAGCATGCTATAGACAAAGCTAAGCAATCACAATCAACGGATCAGATCAAAGCTCTGCAATGCTGCCACATCCACTGTGAATAGTGGTGGACAATTAAACAACTAACAGGAGGAGGAGGCTCCATGAACATTCCCATCCTCAATGATGGTGGAGCCCAGCAGGTGAGTGCAAAAGACAAGGCTGAAACGTTGCCACCATCTTCAGCCAGAAGTGCCAAGTGGATGATCCATATCGGCCTCCTCCTGAGGTCCCCACCATCACAGAAGCCAGTCTTCAACCAATTCGATTCACTCCACATGATATCAAGAAATGGCCGAGCACACTGGATATAGCAAAGGCTATGGGCCTCGGCAACATCCCGACTGTAGTGCTGAAGACTTGTGCTCCAGAACTCGCGAGAACTAGCCAAGCTGTTCGAGTACAGCTACAACACAGGCATCTACCCAACAAAGTGGAAAATTGTCCAGGTATGTCCTGTCCACAAAAAGCAGGACAAATCCAATCTGGCCAGTTACCGCCCCATCATTCTACTCTCAATCATCAGCAAAGTGATGGAAGGTGTCGTTGAAAGTGCATTCAAGTGGCGCTTACTCACCAATAACCTGCTCACCGATGCTTAGTTTGGGTCCGCCAAGACCATTCGGTTCCAGACCTCATTACAGCCTTGGTCCAAACATGGACAGAAGAGTTGAACTCCAGAGATGATGTGAGAGTGACTGCCCTTGACATCAAGGTAGCGTTTGTCTGAGTATGGCATTAAGGAACCTGAGTAAATTTGAAGTCAATGGGAATCGGGGGGATAACTCTCCACTGGCTGGAGTCATACCTAGCACAAAGGAAGATGGTTGAGATTGTTGGAGGCCAATCATCTCAACCCCAGGACATCGCTGCAGGAGTTCCTCGGGGCAGTGTCCTAGGCCCAATCATCTTCAGCTGCTTCATCAATGACCTTACCTCCATCATAAGATCAGAAGTGGGGATGTTCGCTGATGATTGCACAGTGTTCAGTTTGATTCACATCTCCTCAGCTAGTGAAGCAGTCCGTGCCTGCAAGCAGCAAGACCTGGACAACAGTCAGGCTTGGGCTGATGAGTTGCAAGTAACATTCGTTCCACACAAGTGGCAGGCAATGACTATCTCCAACAAGAGAAAGTCTAACTGCCTCCCCTTGACATTCAATGGCATTACCATCGCCGAATCTCCCACCCTGGGGGATCCTGAAGGTCACCATTGACCAGAAATTTAACTGGGCCAGCCACATATATACTGTGGTGACAAGAGCAGGTCAGAAGCTGGATATTCTGAGCTGAGTGACTCACCACAAGTCTACAAGGCACAAGTCAGGAGTGTGATAAAATACTCTCCACTTGCCTGGATGAGTGCAGCTCCAACAACACTCAAAAATCTCAACACCATCCAGGATAAAGCAGCCTGCTTGATTGGCACCCAATCCAACACCTTAAACATTCACTCCCTCCACCACCAGCACACTGTATCTGCAGTGTGTACAATCTACAAGATGCACTGCAGCAACTTGCCAAGGCTTCTTCGTCAGCACCTCCCGAACTCGTGACCTCTACCACCTAGAAGGACAAGGGCAGCAGGCGCATGGGAACACCATCACCTCCAAGTTCCTCTCCAAGTCACACACCATCCTGACTTGGAAATATATAGCCATTCCTTCATCGTCGCTGAGTCAAAATTCTGGAACTCCCTCCTTAACAGCACTGTGGGAGTACCTTCAACATATGGACTGCAGTGGTCCAAGAAGGCAGCTTACCACCACCGTCTCGAGGACAATTAGGGATGGGCAATAAATGCTGTGCTTGCCAGTGATGCCCACATCCCATGAACGAATAAAAAGTGTCCGCTTGGCCACATTGCAAAACCAAAAGCCAACACAAAATAAACATTCCAAACCAAATCCATAAATCAAACCATGCTATATTGCATAGAAAGGTGAACTAATCACCTTAGTGCCTGTCTTCCATCCGTCTTTGCCTGTCCTCGTGCTTCTATGCAGTGCTAACCCAGTGGCTGCAGCATGGCTGGTGGAAGGCTGCTGACTTTCATTGGGGGAGACTGCAGATGGCCTTGGAGGACGACCTTGAGCAGCTCTGGGCCTAAAATGCTTGGCTTCGGACTGTACCATCTCAGCATCAGTAGCAGCAGTCTGGGTTGGCTGGCTGACGGGCAACAGCATGGGCACTAGCGGAGTGACAGAGGTGGGAGGATGAATGCTGTCATCCTGAGAGAGGAGAGCATGTTCATGCTCCACGGAGCCACTGCCACTGCCCCAGGGCGGCGCTTAAGCAATCCTAGCAATCTGTTGGAGGACAGATTGCTGAACTGCTATGACACCCTGCACGCCCCTTTGAACACTGGTATCTACAGCCATGCTGGCAGCCATCTGCGTTTGCATGGCAGTAAGCTAAGATTGCATGAGAGCAGTTTGAGCTTGCATCTCAGCAAGCTGACTTTGCATGACAGAAGTCTGAGCTTCCGCTGCAGCACACAGACATTGGGTGGCTTCTGCTTGTGCTGCAGTGGAAGCTGAAACATCGGCCATTAGATGTTGCATCATGGTTGGGTCCACAAGTGTGCTAATGCAGTTGGCCATCACTTCCACACTGGAAAGGATGGGCTCGAAGCTCTGCGCAACGCCATGTGCCAAGTTGGTGCCAAACTCCTACATACTCATTTACATTGCACGGAGGCTTTCCGGCAGGTCTGCCAATGCACCAAGAATTTAATTGTGCATACCCATCAGCCTTCTTCTGTAGCCTACCTCATGGAAGTGGTCACCTGAGTCTTCTGCAGCAGAACTCGTGTGCGACCTTGTCCTCCGGGGAGCTTGCACCTGCACTACCCTTGCCCCCTGCTCTGGCTGCAGGACACTCATGCCCGGTGTCTCACCAAGTGCTGATCCCGCGTCTAAGTTATCCCCTAAATTACGCAGAGTCATAGGAAAAATTTGATTAGTTAGTGCTAGGAATTTAGCGCCGCTCGCGAGGCGATTTTAGCACCGCTCGCGAAATTGACCAGTTGTTTTGTGGCGGCATTAAACACTACCGACATGATCTCCTGCGCCCACAGATCGTGACGTCAGTCAAGCGTGCAACGCCCCTGCCTTAGCGCTTGCCGCTAGGAACGACAGATAGAGGGGAATGTTTTCAAGCCGGGAGCGCTATTTAAAGGCGGGTGCTTCTTGCCTTTTCTTGTTGGCAAGATTTTTGCTACACGCAGATTGAGAGGGAGAGAGACGTCTGTAGAGATTTAGGGGGAAAAATTGGATATCGCCCAATATCGGCCGGGCGCAAAATTTAGCTAGTATCGGCCGGGCGCAAAATTTAGCGCCCGGCGCTAATTATCGCCTCCGACTGCAAAATTCCCCTCTATTGCCCCTGGAGGTGATTTGAGCGCTAAATCAGGCGCTACACACCTTTCTCAAGGCGCAAACATCGGGGAGTGAGGCGCTACCTCAGAACGCTACCGAAGCTCAGGCGATGTCAGTTACCATGGAAGCCAGACACAGTGGCGCCATCCAGTTCATAAAGAGGAGGGGCCATCTTGCTGGCCAGCCACACCCTACTCATTGCAGCCTTGAATCTCGGCCTAGAGAGACCTCAAAAGCAATTGTGTTGGAAGCACTAATGGATAGGCCCAGGGAAAGAGCTTGGCACTTAGGAACCTCAAAAGTGTTGCTGAGGGCCAAAACTCCTTAGGACAGTGTTAAACCTCTCCAGATGTGTCTCTCCCTCTCAACCTGGGTGTACCAAACATTTTGCCGACAAGAAAAGGCAGGAAGTGCCCGCATTTAAATAGCACTCCCCCAGCCTCTTCCCGACTTGAAAGCATTCCCCTCTACCTGTCGTTCCTAGCGGCAGGCGCTATGGCAGGGGGCGCGACTTAATATCCAGTCTGGGGCGCTACCGGGGCATTGCACGCTCTACTGACATCACGACCTGCGGGCGCAGGAGATCGTGGCGGTAGTGTTTAGCGCTGCTGCAAAACAATTGGTCAATTTCGCGAGTGGTGCTAAAATCGCTGTGCTCGGGTGCTAACTTCCTAGCACCCCGTTAGCGCCCCCCGGAGGTGCTAACGGAAGGTGCTAACCAACCGAATATTTCCCCCTATAACAGCACAGAAGGAGGCCATTCAGCCCATCGAGTCTGTGCTGGTATCTGAGCTGGTGGCTGCGAGTGTGAAATTGAGTAATGGTGCTGTGTCTTCAGCATCACTGCTTTCTTCCTCTTCTATCTATTGCTCTGCCACCACTGCCTGGCCAGCTTGCAGTTCTTGGGTATCTGAAAGGAGAAAGGCACAAGGGTAGTGTTGCGGTGTGGGGAGGGGGCTGGGAGGGGAGGTGGGGGGAAGAGGTACATGCTTACACTATCTGCAGCTTTTAAATCAAAAGATTATGTGGGATGAGGGGGAACTGAGATGTGAGAAGGAGGGTTAGGTATGAGGATGCTGTAATTTTCGATAGTTTCAGCCCCGCTGCTGGCCACAGGCTCTGCGATAGCCAGTCCAATGATGGCGACCACCGTCTCCTCCATCGGGGTAAGGTGATCCAGGTGCGCCTCTCCCCCGCCGATTAGCTCCTGCTGCCTCCGGATATGCGGCAACTTGTCCTGCAAGAGAGAGGGAAGTGAGTCAGTGAGTGTGGTGCAATGTATTTGGGTGATGTGGCTGTCATGGTTCAATAGCTGATAGTGTGTGCAAACTGTGAGATGTGGGTATGAGGCTTGCGGCAGTGGTAAGTGTGTGAGGGTGAGGTGAAGCTATGACTGTCGGGTATGAGTCCTGTTTGATAATGATTGTTGGTAGGTGAGGTGATGGGAGTGTGGTGCATTGAGCAGTATGTGAGGCTAGTGGTGCAGTTGGTGGGATATGGCATTTGAAGATGAAATCTCAGACCTTGATTCACTAGTATGAGGTCATTGAACTTTTTGCAGGACTGCATCCAGGTCCTCGGGGCTTGACTTCTGGCATTGACTGCCACGGCTATGCACTCCCACTGGCTTCTGAAAGCTTGTCTGGAGGGCCTCCTGGCCCCCTGTGGATGGATGACTTCTCTCCTCCACCAAGGCCTCCAGTGCAGTGTCAGAGAACTTTGGCGCACGCTCTCTCCCCTGTTGCGTCATTTTCTTGCAGGACAGACGCTCTTCCCCAGCCACTTCCAGCACCTGCTCCAGCCAGCATGCCCCTCCCCTTTTAGAGATGCAGGCTTGCTTTATGAAGTGGAGGCTAACTAAGTGGTGCTAACCTCGCACGAACTTGGGCTCCCTGCTGAGGCGTGCAGTCACTCAACAGTGCGTTTAGCGCTAGGCTGCACGCAACAATAATTTAAATTAGCAGGCAGCATGAAGTTTGCGTGTTGCTTGCATCAGAAGCAACGGGCACGGGCTTAATTGCGCAGCGAGATCCCCAGCACCTGTTTTCGGGGGCTATTGAATTTAGCCCCCATTCTTTTTGAACATATTTACAATTTCAGTAAAAATACGAACCAAAAGATTTTTTTTAAATCAATGCATTGAAATGTTGCTAGCTACAGGAACCAGAGTACTTTTTGCTTTTTTCCTGTAAGGATAATTTTTGCTTCTTTATCTTCGCCATAACTCATAAATTTAAGGCCTGCTATCATTATTATCGTGTTTCTGGGAAGCCTCTCCAATAGCTCTGCATCTTTTGTAAATGATGACTACCAAAACTGGGCAGACTGAAAGAAAGACTTGTATTTATATAACGCCTTCCACGACCACCGGATGTCCCGAAGCGCTTTACAGCCAATGAAGTATTTTTGAAGTGTAGTCACTGTTGTAATGTAGGAAGCTCCTACTGCAGTCTCAGGATTTGCACTCTTTCTGACTGAAAGATTGTAAATAAAATTGAAAGCTCTGAAAAACATACTTTTCTCATTTTTAAGGGGCTCTATTCATTAATACTACAAATATCACCAAATATTTCCTTTAATTTCCCTGATATTTTTTCCCCTGATTATTGTCTTTGTATCTCTTACTTTGCTTTTGTTTATTTTCTAATGTTCTTTATTCTCCATAACATTACACAGATTGAAATGTTATTTTCTCCCTTGCCATGACTCCAAAATGCCTATTTAACCACTTGGGAACTTGATGTAGATAAGCCTGAAGGTATGGTGGTGGTGTGAATTGTAGCACCAGTGTACAGTACCACAGAGTGACTGAGTACATGTTACCACTCTCAGTGACACTGTTAGACAGTGACAACTGCTCTGAGAGGAGGCCAGGTACTTTCCAACAACGTTGGGAAAAAAGTTAGAAAGTGATACTTTACAAGTTTGCTACCTGATACCTCCTATCTGTTGGCTCAAGAGTGGCTTGGGCTTGGGTGGAGGCCTGAAGCAGGGTATTACAACAACAACAACAACAACTTATATTTATATAGCACCTTTAATGTAATAAAATTACATAGAATTACATATAATATACAGCACAGAGGAACAGGCCATTCGGCCCAACCAGTCCATACTGGCGTTTATGCTCCACTCAAGCCTCCTCCCAGCTTTCCTCATTTAACTTTATCAGCATAACCCTCTATTCCCTTCTCCCTCGTATGCTTATCTAGCCTCCCTTTAAATGCATCTATACTATTCGCCTCAACCACGCCTTGTGGTACTTGCAGGGAACATAAAAACTGACTGTAAAAGCTTTTATAGATATGTGAAGAGAAAAAGATTGGTGAAGTCAAGCGTAGGTCCCTTGCAGTCAGAATCAGGGGAATTTATAATGGGGAACAAAGAAATGGCGAACCAATTAAATACATATTTTGGTTCTGTCTTCACAAAGGAGGACACAAATAACCTCCCAGAGATGTCGGGGAACATAGGGTCTGATGAAAGGGAGGAACTGAAAGAAATCAGTATTTGTAGGGAAATGGCGTTAGGGAAATTGACGGGATTGAAGGCCGATAAATCCCCAGGGCCTGATAATCTACATCCTCTAGGGTACTTAAGGAAGTGGCCCTAGAAATAGTAGATGCATTGCTGATCATCTTCCAACAATCGATGGAATCTGGAACAGTACCCATTGATTGGAGGGTAGCTAATGTTACCCCGCTATTCAAAAAAGGTGGTAGAGAGAAAACGGGGAATTACAGACCGGTAAGCCTGACATCGGCAGTGGGGAAAATGCTAGAGTCCATTATGAAAGATGTAATAGCAGAGCACTTGGAAAACAGTGACAGGATCAGACAAAGTCAACATGGATTTACAAAAGGTAAACCGTGTTTGACTAATCTACTGGAATTTTTTGAGGATGTAACTGGTAAAATAGATAAGGGAGAACCAGTGGATGTGGTGTATTTGAACTTTCAAAAGGCTTTCGATGAGGTCCCGCATAAGAGATTAGCGTGTAAAGTTAAGGCACATGGGATTGGGGACAAGGTATTGACTTGGATAGAGAACTGGTTGGCAGACAGAAAGCAAAGAGTTGGAATAAACAGGTCTTTTTCTGAGTGGCAGGCAGTGACTAGTGGGGTACCGCAGGGATCGGTCCTTGGACCCCAGCTATTCACAATATATATTAATGATCTAGACAAGGGAACTAGATGTAATATCTCCAAGTTTGCAGACGACACAAAGCTGGATGGGCGTGTGTGCTGTGAGGAGGATGCCGAGAAACTCCAGGATGATTTGGACAGGTTGGGTGATTGGGCAGAAGCATGGCAGATGCAATATAACGTGGATAAATGTGAGGTTATCCACTTTGGTGTCAAAAACAGGAAGGCAGATTATTATCTGAATGGCAATAGATTGGGAGAAGGGGATGTGCAACGAGACCTGGGTGTCCTTGTGCACCAGTCGCTGAAGGTAAGCATGCAGGTGCAGCAGGCAAATGGTATGTTGACCTTCATAGCGAGAGGGTTTGAGTACAGGAACAAGGATGTCTTGCTGCAGCTGTACAGGGCCTTGGTGAGACTACATCTTGAGTATTGTGTGCAGTTTTGGTCACCTTATCTGAGGAAGGATGTCCTTGCCATGGAAGGAGCTCAGCGAAGATTCACCAGGCTGATACCTGGGATAGCAGGAATGACGTATGAGGAGAGATTGGGTCGATTGGGCTTATACTCGGGAGTTTAAAAGAATGAGAGGGGATCTCATTGAAACTTATAAAATTCTGACAGGACTGGACAGACTAGATGCAGGAAGGATGTTCCTGATGGTCGGGGAGTCCAGAACCAGGGGTCACAGTTTAAGGATAAGGGGTAAGCCATTTAGGACAGAAATGAGGAGGAATTTCTTCACCCAGAGAGTGGTGAACCTGTGGAATTCTCTACCACAGAAGGCAGTAGAGGCCAATTCATTAAATATATTCAAGAAGGAGTTGGATATATTTCTTAAGGCTAAAGGGATCAAGCGATATGCGGAGAAAGCAGGGACCGGGTACTGAATTTGGATGATCAGCCATGATCGCATTGAATGGCGGAGCAGGCTCGAGGGGCCGAATGGCCTACTCCTGCTCCTATCTTCTATGTTTCTATGTACTGAGCTCCACATTCTTATCACTTTCTGGGTAAAGAAGTTTCTTCTGAATTCCCTATTTTATTTCTTGGTGACTATCTTATATTGCTGGCCTCTAGTTTTGCTCTTCCCTACAAGTGAAAACACTCTCTCTGGCCTCGATTTTCCTGGAGCCGTCAGGCGGGGTTTCAGGCATGTGGGGGGGGGGAAATCGCAAAAAAAGGGGGTCGCGACCTCCCCCCCCCCCCCCCGCCTGATTTCCTGCCCTGTCCGACTTTTGCCCCGGCGTTTCAATGCGACCCGAATCAGTCCCGCCCGCTGCAGGCGGGACTGGTCGTCGGGAGCCTAATCAGCAATAATTGGCATCTATAATGCCATTTTAAGGGGCCCTTGCAATTTTCAGCCTTTCCCCATGTAAACCACGCCTGGTGGGAACACCGCTGATGAAACCTGGCGTGAAGAATGTCAGTTTGCTTACTGTCAGCTGCAGGTCAATCAGGAAAGAAGAGCTTTAATCAGACAGCATTTGTAGGTTGCAGGACCTTGTTGTTTCAGGCTTGGGGCAACTTGTTCAAGGCTTAGGCACAGCTGTGGAAGGTTGGAGCCTCACACACTTCTCCAGTGTGAGCTCCTGGGAAGCCCCTCTCACCACCCTCACTCAGCGCTTCCTCAACGGAGGCATCTACCAGAAGCATGGGAGGCCTTTTTTTCCTTCCCTTCTTGGCATTAGAGGATCTCCAACAGCCGAGGAGGCTGCGCAGTTCCAGCAACAGCAGCACCAGCAACAGCAGCAGCAGCAGGAGCAACAGGCTGCGGCTCACCCACCTGAGGCAGCACAGGCCAGAAGGGGCCAGCGCATGGAAGGCTGTCGGCGCAGGAGATACCCCCCAAACATGGTTTACAGACACAGGGTGAGCTACCTCAACATGACTGAGCAGCAGTGCCAAAGGCGGCTCCGACTTTCGCGAGAGGTAGTGACTGACATCTGCGCAATGCTGCAGCAAGACCTGGAGCCCAGAGCACCAGGTCGACACTCCTTACCAGTGGCCATCAAAGTCACCACCGCACTCAACTTTTTTGCCTCGGGCTCCTTCCAGGGATCAGCAGCAGACATCAGTGGCATCTCCCAGGCGGCCACACACACTTGCATCACACAGGTAACCGATGCCCTCTTTGCCCTCGCGCATAATCACATCCATTTCACCAGGGATCGCGCAAGTGTGAGGCGCGAGCGCTTGGATTAACTCAGCTGGCAGACTTTCCAAGGGTGCAGGGCGTCATTGACTGCACACATGTGGCCCTTAGGGCACCCCACTGCAATCCAGGAGTTTTTGTCAACCGCAAAGGCTTCCACTCCCTTAACGTTCAGCTGGTGTGTGACCACAAGAAGGAGATTTTGCATGTTTGTGCCAAGTACCCTGGCAGCTGCCATGACTCCCTCAGACTACGCCAGTCTACTGTGCCTCCGCTATTCAGTCCACCAGACGAACTTCAGGGATGGCTACTTGGAGACAAGGGATCTCCCCTGCGGACTTGGCTAATGACGCCGTTGAGGAGACCAGCCAACGAAGCTGAGGAGCGCTACAACTCCAGCCACATTTCCACTAGATGCATTATCGAGCAAACCATCGGATTGCTGAAGATGCGCTTCAGATGCCTCGATAGATCAGGTGGAGCCCTACAGTACTCAGCAGCCAGGGTCTCCAAAATCGTCGTGGTTTGCTGTGTGCTTCACAACATGGCACAGCGTCATGGCTTGCAGATTCCACAGGACCAAGAGGCTCCTCACAGAGCCGCCTCGGATGAGGATGATGCTGAGGATGATGCTGAGGAGGAGGAAGAGGAGGAGGAGGCGGCCGAAAACAAGCATCCTGCAGAGGCCCATCAACCAGCGGCACCATTACGCGAGAACATTGCTGGCCGGAATGCAAGGAACGCACTCATCCTGGCCAGATTTGCTTAGCCTGGTTATAGTAATCTGGGATGTAATGTTTAAGTTATCCACCAGATGGAGCCAAATACTAAGGATTCACATTCACCAGTATTTAAGGTAATGGGTCATGTAGTCAATGTCCTGGTACACCAGTTATTAAGGTAATGTGGCATTGCATTATGGGTATGACTCAGAGGTGAATCCTCCATCTTGCCATCGTGCAGTAAGAAATGTGTGTTTTGCTTGCAGCCTGTAAGAGATGTTTCTCTGGTACACCGGGTAATTAAACAGTTGGGTTTTGTTCCTAATATGTCGCTTCTCTCAGTTTCTGACCTTACTACTCGGATATCACACTGGTACGTCAAACACTGTAGCCTCGCTGCTTCTTACCTGACCATGGACAGTGGCCCATCCCTGCGCATTTCTACCTATTTGACCAGCTTGCTGACATCTGCAAGTAATTCTAAGGCCTCAATGTGAAATCCCCATTCGCCAAACGACAGACGCCACAACTGCAGCAGTTGCCATCAGATTTTATATGTACAAGTAACTGATGGCATTAAAAGTATATACAAAACTTTTCACCCAAGTGTCTATCCTTGTGATCAGTGGTGCTTTATTTTTCTCTTATGCGTGCTCCTACGTCGTGGTACCCCTGTGGCTTCAGCAGATGTGGAGGCCCCTTGCTCACTTTCCTGCTGCTCCTGTCTCGACACCTTTGGCGGGCGTACTCTGGGGTGGCGAGCCTGTGAGGGCTCGCCAGCAGTCTGCTGCTCCTGTGGCTGTGCAGGGGTTGAAACGCCTATCTCACTTGGGTGTGGACTCCGGCGGGGCTCTGACCGAGGGCTCTGAAGTGCAATGGAAGTGTGAGCGCGTGGAGAGGAGCCCCCACTTCCTTGAGGTGTGCCAACAACCTCCCTCTCATGGGTCAGCTCCCCCTCAGCGCCTGCAAGTGGCTGGAGAGCACCTTGCTGCACATCAGGGGGGCCATGGGGACCCGTATCTGCACTGGAAGTCCTGCTCAGAAGGACTTCCATGAAGGTCTGGTTTCGGTGCTCAATAGATGGCCATCGCTCCTCAAGGGATGTCATTCTATTCTGAGCACTCACCATGTTTTCTATACCCTGGCGACTAAGCTCCTCCATGGCCGTAGCCCTCCTCTCCTCGGCCGTAGTCCTCCTCTCCTCGGCCGTAGCCCTCCTCTCCTCGGCCGCAGCCCTCCTCTCCTTGGCGGTAGCCAGCCTTACCACGGAGGTAGCCATCCTTTCCGTGGTGATGCGTTCATGCGCCAATGACTCCACTAAGGCTCTGCTCATGTTCGCTATGGACTCCTCCATTCGCTCCACACTCGCAGCGACCCTGGAGACAAAACCTGCCAGAGACTCCTGCATCTGTGCATGGAGATCCATCACCTCTTCTCTTGCGGATGGACCCAGAGGCATAGGGTCGACATGCAGCTGAGCTGAGCTGGCAGAGGCTTGCGCCCTCTGACGAGGACTCTCCATTGCTGTCCCTGTCTCCACAATCTGCTGATGCTCACTTGTGAGCTGTGATACACCAGGTGACAACACTACTCTATGTCCCGAAGGTCCCCCCAAGGTGTGAGTGTCTGCGCTGGTGCTGGGTGCGCTTACTTCTGCTGACGCTGCGCCCTCAGAGGTTGGAGCTTCCTCTGAGGAGTCTGGCTGCACAGCCTCTTCCTCCTCGACAGTGGGGACGGGGGCTCTGGATGGTCCTGTGGGGGAGTAAAGGAAAGACTTAGAGATGTGATGCCAAGGCTACATGCACATTGGATTTTGCAGATGCTGATAAGTCCAAATGATGTAGCTTCAGAATCATAACAGCAACTCATGCTATGTCAATGAGAGAGATGGAAAACTATTCTGTCACCAGCTTGCGGGCTTGCTCCTGTCTCTCCTTCCCCAGCTTCCGCAGGCACGTCAGCCCCAGCAATCGCCATCACTGCTTCCTCCCAGGGGGTCAGGTGGGCAATTGAGGGTGGTCCTCCTCCGGTCCTCGCTCGCTCTCTCCTGTTGTGAGCTCTTTTCCTGCAATGAGGGAGACAAGTGGAGTTTGAGTGAGAGTGCAGGAGTGAGTTTAGAGATTGCATAGCATAGATACTTAGGAGACAAAGATGGTGTGAGGCTGCAAGACCAAGAGCCCTCCCTGTGTGTTGTCAGTTGTGTTCCAAGCATCAGAGTGAGAGGCAGTGTGAGGGCTGCATGGTGGAATAGTTATGTGAATGTGAGCATAGAGAGGGAGGGAATGGGTAAGGGTGCATGGATGTGACTGTGAAGTGGGATGTGGAGGAAGAGAGTGCTGAAGCTGAGTGCTGTTGGGGAAAGGCAATGGGGATCAGGTTGAGGGTGATGGAAACTTCATACTTACTTTTCCTGTACGGTGAAGGTCATGGAATCGCTTCCTGCACTGCATCCATGTTCTTCTGGTGACTCTCTGAGAGTTCACCTCTGCTGCCACCTCCATCCAAGCAGCCCTGGTCTCATTGGGAGGCCTCTTCCTCCCTGACCTAGGGAAGACGACCTCCCTGTGGGCCCTAACCCCATCCACTAATGTCTGCAGTGACGTTTCGTCAAATTTGGCGGCAGCTCGGGGTCTGCCACTGGCAACAGCTGACGCAGGCTCCTCTGCCATACTGGACGGCTCGTTGGGAAGCCTGCAGAGGTTGAAAAGCTTGCTGTAGACTTTTAAAGTACCACGAATGATGACATCATACTGTGGGGCTTTCTGACTACAAATAGTCAATTAGCAAGGGTGCCCACACGCTGGAAATTAATTGGCCAATTGTGCGAAAATTGCATCCAGCTGGCAGACCCATTTAGATTCGTGTCGGAACCCCAACATTCGGGGAACCCGACAATTCCCTGCACCTGCGGGAAAATCGGCCCCTCCATGTCTACTCCATCAAAACCTTTCATAATTTTAAAGACCTCTATTCGGCCACCTTTCAGCCTTCTCTTTTAAAGAGAAAAGAGACCCAGCCTGTTCATCCTTTCCTAACAGGTATAACCTCGCATTTCTGGTATCATCCTTGTAAATCTTGTTTGCACCGTCTCCAGTGCCTCTATATTCTTTTTATAATATGGCGACCAGAATTGTTCGCAGTACTCCAAGTATGGTCTAACCAAGGTTCGATACAAGTTTAGCATAACTTTACTACTTTTCAATTCTATCCCTCTAGAAATAAACCCTAGTGCTTGGTTTGCATTTTTATGGCCTTATTAAGCTGTGTCGCTAGTTTTAGTCGTCGTTGTACGTGTCTTCATACTGTTCCCTTTGGGGAACTGTATGAAGTGGTGGAAGGATTTCTGGCTGCGATTAACGCTCCTTCCGTGACCGTAACCATCTTCGTACCAGCCATTAGGGTGGTTAGTCCTATGGCGGGAGGGTTTTACGGGCTCCCACAACCCATACGAGGGGGGGGCCACCCACACCCACGGACGCAAGTATCCCGCTGGATGTCAACCCAGAATTTAGAGCCGGAGCTCCGACTCCACTTGCCAGGACTATCTGGAGCGGGGTTCGAAACCCTACGCCTTCTGGCCCAGCGGCGGGGTTGCTACCGCTACGCCAAAGGCCCACTCCGCTAGTTTTAGTGATTTGTGTATTTGTATTCCGAGATACCCTTTGCTTTTCTACCCCATTTAGATTCTTATTTTCCAAGTAATATGTGACCTCCTTATTTTTCTTACCAAAATGTAATACTTCACACTTATCTATGCTGAAATTAATTTGGCAATTATATGCCCATTCTGCAAGTTCATTAACGTCTTTTTGTAATTTGTTGCAGTTCTCCTCAGTGTTGACTATCCCCTCCCCCAATTTGGTGTCAGTCGCAAATTTAGAAATTGTGTTTTTGATTCTAAAGTCTTAATTGTTAATATAAATATTAGCTGCCAAGGCTCTAAGTTCTGGAATATCCTGCCTAAACCTCTCCGCCTTTCTACTTCTCTCTCCTCCTTTAAGATTCCTTAAAATCTACCTCTTTGACCATGCATTGGTCATCTGCCCTAATATCTCCTTATGTGGCTTGGTGCCAAATTTGTTTATAATGTTCTGTGAAGCACCTTGGGATGTTTTAATATGTTAAGGGCAATATATAAATACACGTTGTTGTTGTTGTTGTAAATGGTGACCAACAGTGGTCCCAGCATTGATCCTTGTAGGACCCCACTTTTCACGTTCTGCCACTCTGAATAGCTACCTTTGACCCCTACTCTCTGCTTTCTGTCTTGCTGTCAGCTAGCTATCCATTCTGCTACTTGTCCCCTGACTGTGCATGCTTTGACCTGATTCATTAATCTATTATGTTGCACCTTATCGAGGCGTTTTGGAAATCTAGATAAATTGCATTACCCTTGTCTACTCTCTCTGTTACCTCTTCAAAGAATTTAGTGAGGCTGGTCAAGCAAGACTTTCCCTTTCGAAATCCATACTGACTTTTCATTATTTTATTTTTGGTTTCTAGATGTTTTTCTATTTTTCCTTTAGTCGGGATTCCATATTTTCCCTACCGCCGAGGTTAAGCTGACTGGTCTACAGTTCCCTGGATATGTTCTAGCTCCAATGTTCTTGCTGAGCTCTGCACGTGCGCACGCGGCCACACAGTCATCTGCAAGGTCCCGTGCAGGCTGCTCACCGGCTTTTACATTGTAGATACAGTGCATGCACAAAAATTTGAATGGGGGAGGCAGGAGGCAGTGCAGCTTTCGGGGGATATTGTCTATCTCCCTTCTTAAATATAGGTATAATGTTTGCTATCCACCAGTCCTCTGGCCCTACACCTTTTTCTAAAGAATTATTAAATAAGTGTTATAGTGCCTCTGCTATATCTTCTCTAGATTCTTTTAAAATGCGCGGATGCAATCCATCCGGACCAGGGGTCTTATCCTTGTAGTTTGATTTGTTTATTTAATATTTCTTCTCTTTTTATTTTAAATGTGGTTATATCATTTCTAATCTCATCTTCCGATGTCTGTTTCCTTGGTAAATACTGAAGCAAAGTAATTATTTAATATTTCTACCATTTTGCTATCGCGGCCTGTGATTTTATCCTGTCCATCCCTTAGTGACCCTATTCCCATCCCGACTTTCCTTTTTTTTAATACAAAAGCAAAATACTGCGGATGCTGGAAATCTGAAATAAAGAGAGAAAATGGTGGACATACTCAGCAGGTCAGGCAGCATCTGTGGAAAGAGAAACAGAGTTAACGTTTCAGGTCGATGACCCTTCGTCAGAACCCTTTCTTTTTTCTTTTATGTGCCTGTAGAATATTTTACTATTTTGCTTTATGTTCCTACCTGACATGGGGTTCGTGCTATACAAAAATCAGAAAGCAAGAAAAATAGGACTGTAGTTAGAAAATCACATACCCAAAAAATAATGTAAGTCCAAATGTCTGTTTTGTGTAACACAGGATATGGGAAAGTAAATTATTGCTGCTGCAGGAGATCATGGATGAATGCTTAAAAGTACAGGCAACCTGGCTATACCTGGAGCCTATTTTCAGCTCCCCTGACATCATGGCCCAGATGCCTGAAGAGGGAAGACGGTTTACTGCTGTAGATAAGACTTGGAAAGAACTTATGAAACTAGTTTTAATGGTAAGTTAAATAATAATTGAATGTTAGTGATAATATTACCACCCAGGTAAATGATAACTAACCGCAGCGGAAGTGAAGACAAAGTCTGCATTTATTGGCCTCCATCATATGACGCATTCTAATTTACATTAAAAAAAATAATTGCTATGTTATAAATGCTCTTTCACTGATGCAAAAGACCTTATTGAGCTACTCAAAACTGCAAAACTTGTGACTTAAGGATTCCTTACAATTATTTAATCATTCCAATAATCTAATACCACCAATATAATGTTCTTATATTTTTTCTTAGCAATTTTTTCCCATCAATTTTCACTCCTCCCATCCTCTCCTGAAGACGTTGAACCCTGGTTAGGATACGCCTCTACCAGCATCGATCGCTCTTTGGCACCTTGCCTAAGCATGCCATTATTTACATTTAAGTCTCATAATGATGCGGTTGAAGCTCAGTATTATCACAATTGAGCTTGAACTTATTCTCGTCTGATACCCACACACGTGCACTTCCAGTGGGTTGATGGATAGCAATCAAGAGTGGGTATGCTGCCCAATTTCCTTACCCTTAATCCAGTACTGCTGAAGCCAGTTGTAGCACTCTAATACTGCCCTAACTGAGATTAGCTAACTCAGCACAGATCAGGTATTATGTACTGGGTCAGATATTCACTGTATAATCTCCCTGAGCCATTGGGGAGCAGTTATATTTTTATTAAGTCATTATTGTGTGAAATCTTTTCTTTTAAAGTGCTTATCTTTTTCATAGTGAACCACCTGGTCTTAAAACAATATTGTATTTGTGATACACAGTAAATGACTGAGATCATAAGATGATCTTTTCTTGCAGTATAATTTTTACTGCAGGTTAGTTGATAATTTATGCACATTGAACAAGGGAAACAAATCTATAAATTAAATCAAGTTCAGAAAAAATGTGCATCTTGCATTACTTTACAAAACATTACAAAAGCTAGTATTTGTTTTGATTCCCATTTGTCTGCAGCCTTCGGCACTTAAGCACCTGGATATCTCTAACTGATGATATATCCTACATTTGTTGTGCAACTATGTAGTGCTGTTGTGATTTGTGTGTGTGCATTTTATAGATATTGGCCCCGAATTTGCAGTCAGTATGACATCATACTCTCAGAGTACACCATCATACCGCCTTTGAAACTGACCGCAAGTTCAAGCGCTTGCGCTAATTCCGAACTTGCAATCTGTCAAGTTCCGACTACACACAGGCTTCACTGTGTCGTTCACCTCCTCATTCAAATCAACATGCTGATGAAAAGTTGGGCTAATTGCCCATCTGCTGCGAGGTAATTACGCTGAAAGATTTAAAGTCTTGTGCAGCATAAGGGGACCGGATGAGATAATTGTAATAACAAAAAGATCTGTAACAAGACAATGCTATAATGGGAGATTTGTTTTAAGAGGTTATCACAATGAAGTGTTTGTAAGCACACTGAAGAAAGCATTAAATGAGTGGTTTGTAACCTTTTTTTAATGAGAAGTTAATAATTAGAGTGTAAAGTAATGAAAAACTTGCATAGAAACATAGAAGATAGGAGCAGGAGTAGGCCATTCGGCCCCTCGAGCCTGCTCCGCTATTCAATGCGATCATGGCTGATCATCCAAATTCAGCACCCGGTCCCTGCTTTCTCCCCATACCCCTTGATCCCTTTTGCCTTAAGAAATATATCCAACTCCTTTTTGAATATATTTAATGTATTGGCCTCTACTGCCTTCTGTGGTAGAGAATTCCACAGGTTCACCACTCTCTGGGTGAAGAAATTCCTTCTCATTTCTGTCCTAAATGGCCTACCCCTTATCCTTAGACTGTGACCCCTGGTTCTGGACTCCCCGACCACCGGGAACATCCTTCCTGCATCTAGTCTGTCCAGTCCTGTCAGAATTTTATAGGTTTCAATGAGATCCCCTCTCATTCTTCTAAACTCCAGTGAATACAAGCCCAATGGACCCAATCTCTCCTCATACGTCATTCCTGCCATCCCAGGTATTAGCCTGGTGAATCTTCGCTGAACTCCTTCCATGGCAAGAACATCCTTCCTCAGATAAGGCAACCAAAACTGCACACAATACTCAAGATGTGGTCTCACCAAGGCCCTGTATAACTACAGCAAGACATCCTTGTTCCTGTACTCGAACCCTCTCGCTACGAAGGCCAACATGCCATTTGCCTTCTTAACCGCCTGCTGCACCTGCATGCTTACCTTCAGCGACTGGTGCACAAGGACACCCAGGTCTCGTTGCACTTCTCCTTCTCCCAATCTATTGCCATTCAGATAATCTGCCTTCCTGTTTTTGCCACCAAGGTGGATAACTTTCTCACAGCATCCTCCTCACAGCACACACGCCCACCCAGCTTTGTGTCATCTGCAAATTTGGAGATATTACATCTAGTTCCCTTGTCTAGATCATTAATATATATTGTGAATAGCTGGGGTCCAAGGACCGATCCCTGCGGTACCCCACTAGTCACTGCCTGCCACTCGGAAAAAGACCCGTTTATTCCAACTCTTTGCTTTCTGTCTGCCAACCAGTTCTCTATCCAAGTCAATACCTTGTCCCCAATCCCATGTGCCTTAACTTTACACGCTAATCTCTTATGCGGGACCTTATCGAAAGCCTTCTGAAAGTCCAAATACACCACATCCACTGGTTCTCCCTTATCTATTTTACCAGTTACATCCTCAAAAAATTCCATTAGATTAGTCAAGCACGATTTACCTTTTGTAAAGCCATGTTGACTTTGTCCGATCCTGTCACTGTTTTCCAAGTGCTCTGCTATTACATCTTTTATAATGGACTCCAGCATTTTCCCCACTACCGATGTCAGGCTTACCGGTCTGTAATTCGCCGTTTTCTCACTACCACCTTTTTTGAATAGTGGGGTAACATTAGCTACCTTCCAATCCATGGGTACTGTTCCAGATTCCATCGAATGCTGGAAGATGATCAGCAATGCATCTACTATTTCTAGGGCCACTTCCTTAAGTACCCTAGGATGTAGATTATCAGGCCCTGGGGAGTTATCGGCCTTCAATCCCATCAATTTCCCTAACACCATTTCCCTACAAATACTGATTTCTTTCAGTTCTTCCCTTTCATCAGACCCTATGTTCCCTGACATCTCTGGGAGGTTATTTGTGTCCTCCTTTGTGAAGACAGAACCAAAATATGTATTTAATTGGTCTGCCATTTCTTTGTTCCCCATTATAAATTCCCCTGATTCTGACTGCAAGGGACCTACGCTTGACTTCACCAATCTTTTTCTGTTCACATATCTATAAAAGCTTTTACAGTCAGTTTTTATGTTCCCTGCGAGCTTACTCTCATATTCTATTTTCCCTTTCTTAATTAATCCCTTTGTCCTCCTTTGTTGAACCCTAAACTGTTCCCAATCCTCAGGTTTACTGCTTTTTCTGGCCAATTTATATGTCCTCTTACTGGATTTTATGCTATCCCTAATTTCCCTTGTTAGCCACGGTTGAGTCACCTTTTTTGTTTTATTTTTATGCCAAACTGGGATGAACAAATTCTGTAGTTCATCCATGCGGTCTTTGAATGTTTGCCATTGCCTATCCACCGTCAAGCCTTTGAGTGACATACCCCAATCAATCCTACCCAACTCACGCCTCAGACCGTCGTAGTTTCCTTTATTTAAATTTAGGACCCTAGTCTCTGAGTCGACTACTTCATTCTCCATCTTAATGAAGAATTCGATCATATTATGATCGCTCCGACCCAAGGGGCCTCGTACAACAAGATTGCTAATTAATCCTTTCTCGTTACATAATACCCAGTCTAAGATGGCCTGATCTCTGGTTGGTTCCTCGACCTATTGGTCCAGGAAACCATCCCTTAAACTCTCCAGGAATTCCTCCTCCACAGTATTGTTACTAATTTGGTTAGCCCAATCTATATGTAGATTAAAGTAACCCATGATGACTGCTGTGCCCTTATTGCACGCTTCTCTAATTTCTCTTTTAATGCCATCCCCAACCTCTGCATTACTGTTTGAAGGTCTATATACCACTCCCACTAATGTTTTCTGCCCCTTGGTATTTCTCAGTTCTACCCATACAGATTCCACATCATCAGAGCTAATATACCTCCTTACAATTGTGTTAATCCCTTCTTTAACCAGCAATGCTACCCCACCTCCCTTTCCTTTTTGCCTATCTTTCCTGAATATTGAATACCCCTGGATGTTGAGTTCCCAGCCTTGGTCACCCTGGAGCCATGTTTGCATAATCCCAATCAAATCATACTCGTTTATTTCTATTTGCGCAGCTAATTCATCCACCTTATTACAAATGCTCCTTGCATTAAGACACAAAGGCCTAGAAATTCGGTGGCACTCCGTTTGGGGCGCCAGTCTCGCCAGGGCATCGGAAGTACCGCCCCGGAAGGAGTTGCGAGCGCCCGCCGGAAATTCCGTTTGAGCGTCCCAAATGGAAGCGCAGCGCTACTCAAGGCGCCCCACATCCGTCTTGGGGCGCTGCAACTGAAGTTCGCAGCGCAACATGCCACAGCGCCACACGCTGCGGCATGGCGTGCTGCGGTACTGCAGGCCTTCCTCCCCTTCTTAAAGGGGAGTGGCCTGCTGCAGCGCGATTGGCGATCGCGAGTGCCGACAAAAGAGCCCGGCACCAAGGAGAAGTGCCGGGCTCTTGGAAGACAGCTGGCACAACGCGGGTGGGGGGCTCAGGAGGCCGGGGACGGCTGCGCGAGGAGGTGCTGGCAGGCGGCCAGCAAAAAAAATGGCCGCCCTGCACCTCAGCGCCTCTACCACCGCAGGTAGGCCCCCCTGAACCGGTCGCAAATTGCGACCAGCATTACAGCAGGGGGCGCTACCAAATTTCACGATCGGGGCGGTAGCGGGGCGCTGCGCACACCGATGACATCATCGGTGTCGTCGCAGCGCTAACGGCTAGCGCCGCCATTAGCGCCCCGCTAAATTTCACGGGAGGCGTGGCCTGTGGTGCTAAACCCACTAAGTGCCCTCTTTGGGCGCTAACTGCTGGCGCAGCCCACCGAATTTCTAGGCCAAAGCCTTCAGGCTTGTTTTTTTAATGCTCTTAGACCTATTAGAATTATTATTTACTGTGGCCATGTTTGATTTAAACCGTTGATTTCTCTGACTGCCACTTTTGTTTTTCTCCTTCCTATCTTTTGCTTTTATCCTTTTTACCCTTTCCTCTGTCCCCCTGCTCAGGTTCCCAACCCCCTGCCATTTTAGTTTAAACCCTCCCCCAGAGCACTAGCAAACACTCCCCCTAGGACATCAGTCCTGTCCAGGTGCAAACCGTCCGGTTTGAACTGGTCCCACCTCCCCCAGGACCGGTTCCAATGTCCCAGGAATTTGAATCCCTCCCCCTTGCACCATTCCTCTAGCCATGTATTCATCTGAAATATCCTTCTATTTCTACTCTGACTAGCACGTGGCACTGGTAGCAATCCTGAGATTACTACCTTTGAGGTCCTATTTTTTAATTTACCTCCTAACTCCCTATATTCAGCTTTTAGGACCTCATCCCGCTTTTTACCTATATCGTTGGTACCTATATGCACCATGACAACTGGCTGTTCACCCTCCCCTCCCAAGATGTATTGCCAGTATCCATTACAAGAGATTTGTAACAACTGATGTTGTGAATTTTGAATAAACATACCTTGTTCTAATGAGAGATTTACAATAACAGATTACCATGAGAAGACTGCAGTTATAGAATTTATTGGCAGCCTTTTAGTGTTAGTTTTTTTCAATGCATAGTTTGTGACAATGAATTTTTGCATAACAAATAGTTGGTCATAACAGTTTATTATGATGAGTGGTCTGCACTGATTGTTATAATATGAAGTTTGTAATAGCAGAAGTTGGCACAATGAAAGATTTGCAATACTTTGTTTTAAAAGGTTTGTAATAAACATTTGTTGTTATGAGAGAACGATAGAATTTTTTTTGGAGTCACGTATATCTGTATAAAGGAGAGACAAAGAAAGGTCCCAGTATTCCTATTGAATTTACCCAGAATTTCACCTCTGAAGTGTTGGATTGGCAATTGGCTAAGAGTCATGAAATAAATGGAGCACTGCCTTACGTGATCTCAGGTTCACATGCTCCTGGGCTCCGTGGGGAGTACACTGCGTGGAATTCTGCAGCGTTTGAAAGGAAGGCCTCGCAGGCAGGAGCGCATGAGGTAGGTGCGGATTTCCTTGCGATGTCGGCGGCACACTCTTTAGTTATGCCGCCGACTGCAAATTCAGGCCCGATATCAAATCTTGCTGTTTAAAAGCATTTTGTGGAACATGTCACCAGCTCTCATTATGCAGCAATGTTCATGATTTTGTAATGAAAAAGTGTTACCTTGGCTTTTCTCGAGAAATTCAATTAATTGCATTGGTCTGGGGTAAAGTGTGTCTGACTTGGTGAAACGCATTATTAAGCTGTCAACTACTCAGGGTAAAGGCCACAGGAATCCATTGTTAAATGACAAGATGGCTTCCTTCAGCAGAAATTGTTTTGACCCATTGGTGAAGTAATAAATCATAGCACTATGTACAATATATTGAAATGTATTATTGTGATGTGTTGTAATTCTGTATGTCATGTGGAATATGAGTGTCAAAATTGTACATACTAAAAACATTAACTGGATTGAAGCTTTACAGAACCAGGATGAACCTGACATGTTCCAGAAATCTGCAAGCTTTACTAAGTAATTTTCATATATAGAAGAATCCTTAAAAATGCCTTGTTTGATTCCATAACTCAAAACCACATAAAAGCATGACAAGTATTAAGTGCACACTATATATGCTAAATAACAATTGAAACAGTTTGAAAAGTTAGATTTCTAGTAGGGCTGTCAACTGATTTAAAAAGAAATTATCACAAGAATAAAATTTTTAATCTCTGTTAATATTGGTGTTAGTCGCACATTTAATTGAAACCATTGCCTCAGGTATTGCAATGCACTTTTGTGCCAGCTATATGATTAGGCCTCAGAGCAGCGGCGGCAGGCAGGCGGACCTGCGAGGGAACGAGGTGGCTGAGCGGCGGCGGTTAAAAAGCAGCTCCGAGACCAGGTAGGCTTCAGAGCAGCGACGGCAGGCAGGTGGACCTGCGAGGGAACGAGGCGACCGAGGCGGCAGTTTAAAAAGCGGCTCCGAGACCAGGTAGGCCTCAGAGCAATGGCGGCAGGCGGGCGGACCTGCGAGGGACGAGGCGGCTGAGCGGCCGCGAGGTTTAAAAGCGGCTCCGAGACCAGGTAGGCCTCAGAGCAGCGGCGGAAGGCAGGCGGACCTGCGAGGGACGAGGCGGCTGAGCGGCGGTGGTTTTAAAAGCGGCTCCGAGACCAGGTAGGCCTCAGAGCAGCGGCGGCAGGCAGGCGGACCTGCGAGGGAACAAGGCGGCTGAGCGGCGGCAGTATAAAAGGCTCCGAGACCAGGTAGGCTTACTAATCTGCAGTCTCCGAGCTCAGAGGGAGGGAGAGAAGTAAAAAGTAATCGAAGTGTGACGTCACCAGAAAGCAGGTAAGTGATTGGTTGGTGAGTATTTCTCTCTTTTTAAACTTTAACTCTGTGGTTTGTAGTTTCTAAGGTCTCTCTGGTGTAGCGGGGACTGTTGGTAAGCCATTTAACTGTAGTGTAATTGGTGGGATTGATTTGATTTAATTAAATTTCAATTAATTAAAGGGTAAGTCATGGCAGGACAGCCCGGCCACGTGGTATGCTCCTCCTGTGCTATGTGGGAACTCAGGGACACTTCCTGTGTCCCTGACAACTACGTGTGCAGGAAATGTATCCAGCTGCAGTTACTGACAGACCGCATTGCGGCCCTGGAGCTGCGATTGGATGCATACTGGAGCGTTCACGATGCTGAGGACGTCGTGAATAGCACTGCAGGGGGTGGCAGGTGTGGCGCGTGCGCCCAGTCAGTTATGCCCCTGACTGTTTGTGAGCTGTTCGAATCGCTCCCACGCCCCTGGGTTCTAGACACCGGACTTAGGTACAGGCAGCGATACAAAAAACTTGAGTAGACAGGTGGTTTGGATGCAAGCAAAAACCAAGATTTTATTGAACAGGAAAAATTAATACAGTTGTGGCGGAACCCCCAGAGGATTACGGACAATTGTATATAATTCCTTTTACAGCAATGTAGTACAGCTGGGGGCTGCACCTTTAATGTATCTGTTAACTGTACTAGGGCTTCTTTCCTGTACTCTGCGTGATGACGCCATGCCGTCCGTCACGTGATCTCTCAACGGTGGGAAGAACGTGATGACGTCATGACATCAGAGCTCGGAACCTTCTAGCAGTTGAGCTCGGAACCTGCTGGCAGTTGAGCTCGGAACCTTCTAGCAGTTCCAGAGAGGCTTTCAAGCAGACCAGACCTATTTGCATTGTATCCTACAGTTTACTGTACAGCTTCGTTTGTTCATTAAATTTTATTGTTTTTGATTCTCTGAGTCGATCTCAATTCTTCAGCTAGGAACACCAGTTCCTACATTGGTGACCCCGATTTCTTCGAACAATACTCGTTGAAGTTACAGCATGGACACGAATGCCGTCACCCTCAAACTGCCGCAATTTTGGGAGCAACAACCGGCCGCGTGGTTTTTCGAGGCGGAAGCCCAATTTGCAATCTGGGGAGTAGCAGCGGATTCGACCTGTTATTATTACGTGGTCTCCACCCTCGACAGCGCCACGGTCTCGCTGGTCGTCAGCCTCCTCCAGAGTCCACCAAACGATGGCAAGTACGGAGCTTTAAAAGCACGGTTACTGCAGATTTTCGGTCTGTCCAAGTCAGAGCGTGCTCGCAGACTTATCGCCATGCCCGGCCTCGGGGACTCAAAGCCCTCAGAGCTCATGAGCCAAATGCTCATGCTTTTGGGCTCGGAATCGCGATGTTTTCTGTTCCGCGAGCTGTTTCTCTGTCAGCTGCCAGAGCCAGTACAGACAGCCTTGGCCAATTCCGCGATCACGGATTGTGCTGAACTCACTGCAGAAGCGGATAAAATATTCACCGTCTCACAACAATCTTGTGCAGCCACGAGGTGCCAGAACCGTGCTGAACTCGCAGCAGAGTTGGATACAACATGCTCCGTCACACAGCAGTGTTGTGCAGCCACGAGGTGGCCATCCCCCACAACAGCGAAGCCGACTCCTCCTCCTGCAGGCTGGTGTACATACCACGCTCGTTTTGGCACGAGAGCCAGATGCTGCCGTCCGCCCTGCAGTTTTTCCCCCCAAAAAAAACCTACCTCAAACCAGCGGTTTCTGAGAAGATCAATAAGGCCTAAAGGACACGCCGGAGTTGCGATGGCCGTCGGATCCGCAGGGAAACTCCTATACATTACAGACTCCCTGTCAGGGTGATGTTTTCTCTGCGATACTGGCTCCCAGTGCAGTATCCTATCAGCATCGAAGCTCGATTTTCAATCCGGCGGTCAAGGTCCCTCCCTCGAGGCAGCAATTGGTGCGGCCATCCGCACGTTTGGAAAGCGCAGGGTCCAGCTGAGATTTGGCGGCCAACGTTTTGTTTGGGAGTTCATCACAGCGAGAATCTCACAGGCCATCCTGGATGCAGATTTCTTCTGCGCAAACGGTTTTCTTGTCGATGTCCGACACTGCTGGCTAATCAGCGCCTCCACTTTTCACTCAGTCCCCTGCCACCGAAGCACCGCGATGTCTTGGTCAGTTTCCTGTGCAGTCCCTTCTCCAAATGAGTTTTCTCATCTCCTCAGTGAGTTCCCTGAGCTCACCAGGCCCACATTTTCTTCTTCAGTCGCGAGGCACGGTGTGGCGCACCACATTACCACGACAGGATCCCCCGTTTATGCGAGAGCTCGACGTCTGGAACTTGGTAAACTTGCGGCCGCCAAGGTGGAATTCCATACCATGGAATGCCTTGGAATTATTCGACGTTCGAATAGTCCTTGGTCCTCGCCATTACACATTGTTCCTAAGCCGGGCGGTGGTTGGCGACCATGCAGCGACTACCGACGCCTGAATGAAGTTACCACACCGGATCGGTACCATATTCCTCATATACAGGATTTTTCGGCCCATCTGGCAGGGAATTCCATCTTTTCCAAAGTAGACCTTGTCCGAGGTTATCATCAAGTGCCCGTGCATCCTCAGGACGTCCCCAAAACCGCCGTCATCACACCTTTCCGGCTCTTTGAGTTCCTTCGTATGCCGTTTGGGCTGAAGAATGCAGCACAAGCCTTCCAACGCCTCATGGATTCCGTTTTGCGCGATCTACCGTTCATCTTCGTCTACCTGGATGACATCCTTATCGCCAGTAACAGCATGAAAGAGCACATTACGCACTTGCGTACCCTTTTTTCTTGTCTCAGCCAACACGGCCTTATTATCAACCCGGCCAAGTGCCAGTTTGGGTTGCACAGCATTTTTTCTGGGGCACAGAATCACCTCAGAGGGCGCCGTCCCGCTGGCCACGAAGGTGGAAGCAGTCACCTCGTTCCCTCTTCCTCAGACCGTCAGGGCCCTCCAGGAATTTCTGGGGATGGTCAACTTTTATCATTGGTTCGTCCCCAAGGCGGCCCTGTTGATGCAACCATTGTACGAGGCCCTAAGAAGTAAATCAGGTAAAGACCCGATCGATTGGACACCCCAAATGGACCAGGCTTTCCTCGACACTGAGAATGCTTTGGCTGCTGCGACCATGATGACACATCCCCTTCCGGGCGCAACCATAGCCCTTACCACAGACGCATCTGATTATGCCATCGGGACAGTACAGGAGCAGTGGGTCGACGGCACATGGCAACCACTGGCTTTCTTCAGCCGCCAATTGCGGAAAAACGAATGCAAGTATAGTACTTTTGATAGGGAGTTGTTGGCATTGTTTCTGGCCATCCGCCATTTTCGCTTCCTACTGGAAGGACACCCATTCACGGCTTTTGTAGACCACAAGCCACTTACTTTTGCAATGGCCAAGACGGCAGAACCATGGTCGGCACGGCAACAACGTCATCTTACGTACATATCAGAATTTACAACCGACATACAACATGTCTCTGGCAAGGACAACCTGGTGGTGGATTGTCTCTCCCGCGCCCAGCTCCATGCAGTACACCTGGGAGTCGACTATGTTGGTTTGGCAGAAGACCAGAAGGCAGACCCTGAAGTGCAGGCATACCGGACCACACCTTCCAGCTTACAAGTGGCTGATGTCAGTTTCCAGGCAGCAGGGACCACACTCCTTTGTGACATCTCGATGGGAGTCCCCCGTCCAATCGTTCCAGTCGAATGGCGCAGAAGAATTTTCGACACAATCCACGGGTTGTCACACCCTGGCATGAGAGCGTCACAACGACTCATGGCAAAGAAATTCATCTGGAAGGGCATGCATCTCGACATCCGTGACTGGACCAATACCTGCGTGAGTTGCCAGAAGTCCAAAATCCAACGCCATGTTAAGGCCCCAGTCGCCACTTTTCCGGTTCCGGAGCGCCGATTCGACCATGTGCACGTGGACCTGGTTGGTCCTCTCCCTTCTTCTCGGGGGTAACTCACCTCCTCACCGTGGTAGACCGCACCACCAGGTGGCCAGAGGCAATTCTTTTGGTTGCCACCACAGCAGCAGACGTCTCCAGAACCTTCATCTCGTCGTGGGTAGCTCGGTTTGGGGTACCGGCTGACATCTCCTCCGACCGGGGGCCTCAATTTACCTCTGAGCTGTGGAACGCCGTAGCCCAAGGTTTGGGCACAAAGCTGCATCGTACCACTGCCTACCATCCACAGGCAAACGGTCTGTGTGAGAGATTCCACAGGTCCCTTAAAGCGGCACTGCGCGCTAGTTGTCGTGGGCCTAGTTGGGTGGACAGGCTCCCTTGGGTGCTGCTAGGTCTTCGCACGATGCCTAAGGATGACCTGCAATCTTCGTCAGCGGAGCTGGTTTACGGCCAACCACTCAGAGTGCCGGATGATTTTCTTCCTCCTTACACAGAACCCTGGTCCCCAGCTCAGCAGCTCGTCAGCCACCAGGAAGCGGCTAAGAATTTCATCCTGGTGCCTACGTCGCATCATGACCTGCAACGCTCCCATGTCCCGGTGGATCTGAAGAGCGCAGAATACGTGTTCATTCGGCAAGATGCTCGCAAAGACCCGCTCAAACCGCCTTACACAGGTCCATTCCGCATCATCTCGTCAGGTGACAAGTCCTTCACAGTCGACGTCGGCGGCAAGCCTGACCACATCTCCATCGACCGGTTGAAACCGGCGCATCTGGATCTGAGCGAACCAGTCATCACCGCTCAGCCGCCTCGTTGTGGTCGTCCACCGTCGACTGCCGGTCCAGTACAACCACAGCCAACGGCCAGTTCGTCTTCTAGCACTCCGTTCCAGCTGCCAGGGTATTGCAGTCGGTCGGACAGACTTGTCAGACCCCCTTCTCGCCTTACCTTCTCTGTTGAAAGCAATTCTGGGGGGGGCGCATGTGGCGGAACCCCCAGAGGATTACGGACAATTGTATATAATTCCTTTTACAGCAATGTAGTACAGCTGGGGGCTGCACCTTTAATGTATCTGTTAACTGTACTAGGGCTTCTTTCCTGTACTCCGCGTGATGACGTCATGCCGTCCGTCACGTGATCTCTCAACAATGGGAAGAACGTGATGACGTCATGACGTCAGAGCTCGGAACCTGCTGGCAGTTGAGCTCGGAACCTTCTAGCAGTTCCAGAGAGGCTTTCAAGCAGACCAGACCTATTTGCATTGTATCCAACAGTTTACTGTACAGCTTCGTTTGTTCATTAAATTTTATTGTTTTTGATTCTCTGAGTCGATCTCAATTCTTCAGCTAGGAACACCAGTTCCTACACAGTCTTAAAAGAAGTTACCACAATAACATTACAGGCAAATGCACTTATACAGGGAATGGGGAACACACGACACATCGAGGGAAAACAACTATCTTAACAATCCCCTTATCCTTATCCCACCCCCTATACCTAACTAGATTAAGCTATGAGGGGTCAGAATCTATGCTCACCAATCAAAAACAGGGTCTGCTCAATTCAAAACAGTGGTGGGGTTCGGGGTTCGCTGATGGTGCTCTCTGGAGCCTGCCATCGTCACGTGGTCTCCGGGTGCTGCAAGGGCGTTGTCCAGGTTCGAGTACCCCAAAGCCTCTGTTTGGGTACTTTACCTTGCAGGGATGATTCTTCATCGACAGTGTTGTGTCTGTACCTTTCTACCTAGACACAATTAGGACTCAGAATTCAGAGATTCAAACATGAAGTGCTTTATTCACAAAGAAGGTTCTGGAGAGTACCTAACAAAGAGAACTAAAACTTAACCAAGAGAACAACCACAACCATTTATCTGCTGTGACAGCGCCACCGCAGGTGGGAGGAGAACACACAATACATAACATATTCCTCCCCATTTAAATGAAAGGTCCACATTATTCCTCAACAGGTAAGTTACTTTCAATACACTCAACTAATCAAGGGTAGAGGTAGACTGCCTCAAACCCTGACTTTACCCTGGGGTTTATTCTGCCCCAGTCTTGTGGGTAAGTCACGAAGCCTACAGATCCAAGCGTCTTGGAGGCCACCGCTCTCTGACAGGATACCGGCGGTCATCGCTGGCTTCCACAGCAGTAGGCATTGACACAGGCCTAGATAGAGAAGGTGCCTGTGTCAGTCGAAAGTCAGGAGTTTGCACAGGTGGAACCGTCTCTTTGACTTCCTGTGTTGGAGAAGAGCACTGTGGCAAAGGATGCTGGTTTGCGGTATCATCCGGAAACAGTTCAGGCCAACCAGCCGTTGAAGCCTCTGTGGCTGTCTCTGCTCCTAGCAACAGTTGATCTGTGTGTCTTCTCCAGACGATGTGCTCAGCCAACTCAACCGTGTAAGACACAGGACCCGTCTGCGCGATCACCGTAGCAGGAACCCATTCGGTCCAGTGTTGTAGTTTCAAGCTAGGACGTGCTCTCCAGGATGAAACCGTCTCTTCTTGGCTCTTTTCTCAAACCCCAGGGGTGTAGGGTTGCCAGCTGTGGAACATTCCGAACCCTTTGACATGGGGAACATGTTTTGGCTTTCTCCTCAATATTTCCATCGAGATCTGGCCACCAGAAGTAGCTTCTTGCCATTTCCTTCATCCGAACCATCCCACTGTGGCCTGTATGAAGTTGTTGCAGTATAGGTTCCCTCAGAGGTGGCGGAATGATGACACGGCGTCCCCAAAGAAGACAACCTGCCTGGACGGAGAGCTCATTTCTTTTTGAAACGTAAGGTTTCAAACTAGGAGAATCTCCTATAGCTCTCCCTCGAATGACATCGTCCATTACCTCAGACAGGACTGGATCGTTGCGGGTGTACCTTCGCACCTGAACTGCAGTGACAGGTGCTCCCTCCACTTGTCTAAAGTAGAAGATGTCTATCTGACGAGGCTCTGGGGGAGTAACAGGCAAGGGCAGCCTCGAGAGACCGTCTGCGTTGCCGTGCAAGTCTGATTTGCGATATTTGATGTCGTATGTGTGTCCTGACAACAGTAAAGCCTACCTTTGCATCCTGCTTGCAGCAAGAGACGGAATTCTGGTGTGGGGCCCGAAGATTGAAGTCAATGGACGGTTGTCCATCAGGAGTGTCAACCTTCTCCCAAACAGGTACTGATGAAATTTTCGAATTCCAAAAACGATTCCCAAGGCCTCGCGCTCAATCTGCGCATAGTTACTCTCAGCCTTGTTCAAGGTGCATGATGCGAAGGCGATAGGTTTCTCTTCCCCAGAAGGCATGACGTGGGATATGACTGCTCCCACACCATATGGTGATGCATCACATGCTAGCTGCACGGGTAGCTTTGGGTCGAAGTGTGTCAGGATCTCCGACTTCAGCAATGCTTTCTTTGCTTGGGCGAAAGCTTCGTTGCACAGTTCAGTCCATTTCCATGTTTTGCCTTGACATAGCAACTGATGTAACGGCTTCAGCAATGTTGCTAAGTCTGGAATAAACTTCCCATAGTAGTTAAATAGCCCCAGAAATGAACGTAACTGGCTCACATTCTGGGGTGCTGGGGCCTCCACGATCGCCTTGACCTTTGACGGCGCCTTATGCAGGCCAGTAGTGTCAATCACATGCCCCAGGTACTCAACTGAAGACTGAAAGAATTCACATTTGTCCTTACGAACTCTGAGTCCGTACGCTTTCAGTCGCTGTAGTGTCGCATCCAAGTTCGGAAGATGATCCTCCTCATTTGTCCCAGTGACAAGGATGTCGTCCAGGTAGCACTGGACTCCTGGCAGTCCACTCAAAATCTGATCCATTGCCCTTTGGAATAGAGCAGGGGCCGACGTAATTCCAAACGGAAGGCGGCAGTACCGGTATAGCCCCTTGTGTGTCACAATTGTCAGCAGCTCCTTTTTTGTCTTCGACATGCATTTGTAGATAAGCCTGGCATAAGTCTATTTTGCTGAACTTTTGCCCTCCAGCCAGGCCCATAAACAGATCACCAATGAAGGGAAGAGGGTACTGTTCCGCAGACAGCACCGGGTTAATAGTCACTTTAAAATCCCCGCAGATTTGAACAGATCCATCCTTTTTCAGGACAGGAACAATGGGTGTGGCCCATTTGCTCACGCTCACTGGCTCCAGGACTCCATTCTCGACTAACATAGAAACATAGAAACATAGAAGATAGGAGCAGGAGTAGGGCATTTGGCCCTTCGAGCCTGCTCCGCCATTCAATGAGATCATCCCACATCATGCCTTCTGGGGAAGAGAAATCATCCAAATTCAGTACCCTGTCCCTGCCTTCTCCCCATATCCCTTGATCCCTTTAGCCTCAAGAAATATATCCAACTCTTTCTTGAATATATTTACTGAACTGGCCTCCACCGCCCTCTGTGGCAGAGAATTCCACAGGTTCACCACTCTCTGGGTGAAGAAATTCCTCCTCATTTCAGTCCTAAATGGCTTACCCCTTATTCTTAGACTATGACCCCTGGTTCTGGACTCCCCAGCCATCCGAAACATCCTTCCTGCATCTAGTCTGTCCAGACCTGACCAAATTTTATAGGTTTCGATGAGATCCCCTCTCAATCTTCTAAACTCCAGTGAGTATAAGCCCAATTGACACAATCTCTCCTTATACGTCATTCCTGCCATCCTAGGTATCGCTGCACTCCCTCCATGGCAAGAACGTCCTTCCTCAGGTAAGGTGACCAAAACTGCACACAATACTCAAGGTGCGGTCTCACCAAGGCCCTGTACAACTGTAGCAAGACATCCTTGTTCCTGTACTCGAACCCTCTTGCTACGAAGGCCAACATACCATTTGCCTTCTTAACCGCCTGCTGCACCTGCATGCTTACCTTCAGCGACCGGTGCACAATAACACCCAGGTCTCTTTGCACTTCCCCTTCTCCCAATCTATTGCCATTCAAATAATAATCTGCCTTCCTGTTTTTGCCACCAAAGTGGATAACCTCACATTTATCCACATTATAGTGCATTTGCCATGTTTCTGCCCAATCACCCAACCTGTCCAAATCGTACTGGAGTTTCACGACATCCTCCTCACAGCTTACCCTCCCACCCAGCTTTGTGTCATCTGCAAATTTGGAGATATTACATCCAATTCCCTCGTCCAGATCATTAATATATATTGTGAACAGCTGGGGTCCTAGGACCGATCCTTGCGGTACCCCACTAGTCACTGCCTGCCACTCGGAAAAGGACCCGTTTATTCCAACTCTTTGCTTTCTGTCCGCCAACCAGTTCTCTATCCAAGTCAATACCTAGCCCCCAATCCCATGTGCCTTAATTTTGCACGCTAATCTCTTATGTGGGACCTTATCGAAAGCCTTCTGAAAGTCCAAATACACCATATCCACTGGTTCTCCCTTATCTATTTTACCAGTTACATCCTCAAAAAATTCCAGTAGATTAGTCAAGCATGATTTACCTTTTGTAAATCCATGTTGACTTTGTCCGATCCTGTCACTGCTTTCCAAGTGCTCTGCTATTATATCTTTTATAATAGACTCTAGCATTTTCCCCACTACCGATGTCAGGCTTACCGGTCTATAATTCCCCGCTTTTTCTCTACCACCTTTTTTGAATAGTGGGGTAACATTAGCTACCCTCCAATCCATGGGTACCGTTCCAGAGTCTATCGAGTTCTGGAAGATGACCAGCAATGCATCTACTATCTCTAGGGCCACTTCCTTAAGTACCCTGGGATGTAGACCATCAGGCCCTGGGGATTTATCGGCCTTCAGTCGCATCAATTTTCCTAACACCATTTCCCTACAAATACTGATTTCTTTCAGTTCCTCCCTTTCATCAGACCCTATGTTCCCCGGCATCTCTGGGAGGTTATTTGTGTCCTCCTTTGTGAAGACAGAACCAAAGTATGTATTTAGTTGGTCTGCCATTTCCTTGTTTCCCATTAAAGATTCCCCTGATTCTGAATGTAAGGGACCTACACTTGACTTCACCAATCTTTTTCTCTTCACATATCTATAAAAGCTTTTACAGTCAGTTTTTATGTTCCCTGCGAGCTTACTCTCATATTCTATTTTCCCTTACTTAATTAATCCCTTTGTCCTCCCTTGTTGACTCCTAAACTGCTCCCAATACTCAGGATTATTGCTTTTTCTTGCCAATTTATATGTCCTCTCCTTGGATCTTATGCTATCCCTAATTTCCCTTGTTAGCCACGGTTGAGTCACCTTTTTTGTTTTATTTTTATGCCAAACTGGGATGAACAATTTCTGTAGCTCATCCATTCGGTCTTTGAATGTTTGCCATTGCCTATCCACCGGCAACCCTTTGAGTGCCATTCCCCAATCAATCCTACCCAACTCGCTCCTCAGACCATCGTAGTTTCCTTTATTTAAATTGAGGACCCTTGTCTCTGAGTCAACTACTTCATTCTCCATCTTAATGAAGAATTCGATCATATTATGATCGCTCCGACCCAAGGGGCCTCGTACAACAAGATTTCTAATTCATCCTTTTTCGTTACATAATACCCAGTCTAAGATGGCCTGATCTCTGGTTGGTTCCTCAACATATTGGTCCAGGAAAGCATCCCGTAAACACTCCAGGGATTCCTCCTCCACAGTATTGTTACTAATTTGGTTGGCCCTATCTATATGTAGATTAAAGTCACCCATGATGACTGCTGTGCCCTTATTGCACGCTTCTTTAATTTCCCTTTTAATGCCATCCCCAACCTCCGCCTTACTGTTTGGAGGTGTATATACCACTCCCACTAATGTTTTTTTCTCAATTCTACCCATACAGATTCCACATCAGAGCTAATATCCTTCATTGCAATTGTATTAATCCCTTCTTTAACCAGTAATGCTACCCCACCTCCCTTTCCTTTTTGCCTATCTTTCCTGAATATTGAATACCCCTGGATGTTGAGTTCCCAGTCTTGGCCATCCTTGAGCCACGTTTCCATAATCCCAACCAAATCATAATCGTTTACCTCTATTTGCGCAGCCAATTCATCCACCTTATTACAAATGCTCCTTGCATTAAGACTAAGGCCTCCAAGTTAGCCTCAACTTTTGGCCTAATTGCATAGGGTACAGGTCGGGCTTTGTGAAACTTCGGCTTGCTGTCAGGTTTAATTTCCAGTCTCACGCTGATCTTTTTCATGCTCCCAAGTTCACCATTGAAGAGTTCTGCATGTTTGTTTAAAACTGCAGTCAGACCTGACTCCCCTTTTGACATCATGCGGACTGCAGGCCAGTCCAGCGTGATTTTCTCTAGCCATGCACGTCCCAGTAGAGATGGGTAATTTCCCTTTACCACATATAGTGGCAGTTTCGCAGTCTGTCTGTTCAATTTAACTGTCACCTCAATGGCGCCTCTCATGGCCACAGGTTCGCCGGTATACATCTTTAGCACAATGGTTGTTGGCTGAAGGGTAAGATGCTTTAGCATTTTGTTGTAGACAGTGTCTGAAACAAGGGACACAGCCGCGCCTGTGTCCACCTCCATCCGCACTGATTGTCCCTCCACCAGTGGTGACACCTAGTAGCCATTTGGACCACCTGCAACTGTCTGTATGTGCACCTCTTCCTCCTGAGAGGTGTCGCTCCCCTCTGTTTTGCTTGTTCCATCATACTGCACTGAATGAACACTCTTTTTCTTCTCTTGTCCAAATACAGACATTTTGCTTTCATGCTTCCCAGCTCTGTTCTTTTTTTACCTCTACAGGCACGTTCAATGTGACCTTTTTTGCCACAATTTCGGCATTCCAGCTCCGTACACCAGCAGTCATTAGTGTGATGGCCCATTTTCCCACAACGGTAACATGTGCCGTTCCGCGCCCTTTTAGGCTCAGACGACACCTTGTGAACTCTCCCTGTTGAACTCAACTGGTGAGCCTCCTTTTCCGCCATCTCCATGGAGACACTAACTTCAATGGCCTTTTCAAGAGTAAGGTTGTCCTCAGTAAGAAGGCGCTTCTGTGTGGCTGCACTTAGCAGACCACACACAAGTCTGTCTCTAATAGTGTCATTCAGCACCTCCTTGAACTCGCAGTGTTCTGACAACCTTTTTAAAGCAGCAATAAACATAGTCACTGATTCCCCCTCCTCTTGATTCCATTTGTGAAATCTAAATCTCTCAGCAATAACCAGAGGTTTTGGTGAAAAATGTGCTCCAAGAATTTCCACTAGTTGTTTATATGTTTTAGTTCCTGGCTTATCTGGCAGTACAAGGCTGCAAAGTAAATTGAATGTCTTTGCCCCCATTATACTCAAAAAGGTAGGCACGACCTTTTCATTTGCACCGCATTCGTCAAAACAAAACGCTCCATTGCTCCACATTTTCATCAAAATCACCGATGTTTCCTAATATAGTAGCCATCTAACGTTTCAAATTTTAATTTCTGTTTACTCACTGCACCCGTAACGTTAATGTAATGCTGCAATCTCTGTTCCGAGTGTTTTGTAGTCAAAAACAAGAAAGTTCCCACAACGCAGATTCATCCGATCCTCGTCGCCACTTCGTCGTGTCTGTACCTTTCTACCTTGACACAATTAGGACTCGAATTCAGAGGTTCAAACATGAAGTGCTTTATTCAAAAAGAAGGTTCTGGAGAGTACTGAACAAAGAGAACTAAAACTTAACCAAGAGAATAACCCCAACCATTTATCTGCTGTGACAGCGCCACCGTAGGTGGGAGGAGAACACACAATACATAACAGACAGCTGCCAGTTTGAGTTAGTGTGCAGATATTGGAAGGTCGGCCGTGGCTGAAGGCCCAATGATTCGAAGCCTCCCCTCGTTTGGTCTCCTCCAGCCGGTCTGCCCCTCGGTGGTTTTCCCTTCTCCCCTCATCGCGTCCCGCCTCGCCTGGCCTGAATCTGTCCGTTTCCACCCGACCCGGTGCCGGGGCAGTTCCAGATGGAGTGGGAAAAGGGCACGGGCAAAGGCCAGGAGGTAAGCGTGGGACGGGGAAAGAGCGGCAGCCACGAGGGCGAGGGGCCCGAGGAGCAGCACCAGCACACCAACCAACGAACTCTACGGACCTCCGAACGAACGAACAAACTAGCTGCCCCCAACTCAATGCTACCCAGGGCCTTCAATTATACCTTCGTCAAAAGCCCTTATCTTCGCGCCAAACCAGGTGAGTTCTTTGTTTTAATTTTGGCGGGCTAGTTTAAAATAATGGCAGCAATTCATACTAACGGGTTTTAGATGGCTGGTAATCGCATCTACCGGCCCGATAATTGACTTGTAGTGTCCTGAAAGTTCCTTGATGGGCTTGTCCAGCCTCGATGGCTGTGTTAATCTGTTTCCGATAATGTATGCAGACTGTTTGATGGCCTTAACTATAGGCCTAAACTGCAATTAGATCCGTCTCCAATTCAGTCTAATGCATAATTCAGAGTCCTGTCTCATTCCAAAACACAAAGTTTCTCTTCACAGAAAACCTGCAGCCTTAGTTTTGATTTCTCCCAAGCTGTCTGTGCTGCAGAATCCATTTTGGAATCCCACAGGCTTTCTGCCACGAGGCACGGACTCCATCTTGGGTACCCTTTTCAATTTAAAATGTCCATGCAGGGTCCCTTTTATTAATAATAACCTTCGGGGCGATGCAGAAATTTTGCAAATCTTACAGCACGTTTAGCGAGTTGGACACACCGCAGGTAGAGATTGGACAGGCAGAAAGGGAACGGGTGACCAACAGGCAGAGTACTAGGCACAGGCAGGTAGTGCAGGGGTCCCCTGTGGACATCCCCCTCTCAAACAGATACACCACTTTGAGTACTGTTGGGGGGGATGGCTTATCAGAGGAAGGCAGCAGCAGCCAACTTCCTGGCACCAGGGGTGGCTCTGCTGCACAGGACAGGAGGAAAAAGAGGGGTAGAGCTATAGTAATAGGGGATTCTATTGTAAGGGGAATAGATAGGCATTTCTGCGGCCGCAAATGAGACTCCAGGATGGTGTGTTGCCTCCCTGGTGCAAGGGTCAAGGATGTCTCAGAGCGGCTGCAGAACATCTTGGAAGGGGAGGGTGAACAGCCAGTTGTCGTGGTGCATATAGGTACCAAAGATATAGGTAACAACCGGGATGAGGTCCTAAAAGCTGAATATAGGGAGTTAGGAGGTAAATTAAAAAATAGGACCTCAAAGGTAGTAATCTCAGGATTGCTACCAGTGCCACGTGCTAGTCAGAGTAGAAATAGAAGGATCTTTCTGATGAATACGTGGCTAGAGGAATGGTGCCAGGGGGAGGGATTCAATTCCTGGGACATTGCAACTGGATCTGGGGGAGGTGGGACCAGTTCAAACCGGACGGTTTGCACCTGGGCAGGGCTGGAACCGATGTCCTAGGGGGTGTGTTTGCTAGTGCTCTGGGGGAGGGTTTAAACTAAGGTGGCAGGGGGTTGGGAACCTGAGCAGGGAGACAGAGGAAAGGGAAACAAGGATAAAAGCAAAAGAAAGGAAGGAGAAAAACAAAAGTGGCAGTCAGAGAAATCAACGGTTTAAATCAAACATGGCCACAGTAAATAATAATTTTAATAGGTCTAAGAGCGTTAAAAAAATAAGCCTGAAGGCTTTGTGTCTTAATACGAGGAGCATTCCTAATAAGGTGGATGAATTGGCTGCGCAAATAGAGGTAAACGAATATGATTTGGTTGGGATTACAGAAACGTGGCTCAAGGATGGCCAAGGCTGGGAACTCAACATCCAGGGGTATTCGATATTCAGGAAAGATAGGCAAAAAGGAAAGAGAGGTAGGGTAGCATTACTGGTTAAAGACGGGATTAACACAATTGTAAGGAAGGATATTAGCTCTGATGATGTGGAATCTGTATGGGTAGAATTGAGAAATACCAAGGGGCAGAAAATGTTAGTGGGAGTGGTATATAGACCTCCAAACAGTAAGGCGGAGGTTGGGGATGGCATTAAAAGGGAAATTAGAGAAGTGTGCAATAAGGGCACAGCAGTCAATATGGGTGACTTTAATCGACATATAGATTGGGCTAACCAAATTAGTAACAATACTGTGGAGGAGGAATTCCTGGAGTGTTTACGGGATGGTTTCCTGGACCAATATGTCGAGGAACCAACCAGAGATCAGGCCATCTTAGACTGGGTATTATGTAACGAGAAAGGATTAATTAGCAATCTTGTTGTGCGAGGCCCCTTGGGTCGGAGCGATCATAATATGATCGAATTCTTCATTAAGATGGAGAATGAAGTAGTTGACTCAGAGACAAGGGTCCTCAATTTAAATAAAGGAAACTACGATGGTCTGAGGCACGAGTTGGGTAGGATTGATTGGGGAATGTCACTCAAAGGGTTGACGGTGGATAGGCAATGGCAAACATTCAAAGACCGCATGGATGCACTACAGAATTTGTTCATCACAGTTTGGCACAAAAATAAAACAAAAAAGGTGACTCAACCGTGGCTAACAAGGGAAATTAGGGATAGCATAAGATCCAAGGAGAGGACATATAAATTGGCTAGAAAAAGCAACAATCCTGAGGATTGGGTGCAATTTAGGATTCAACAAAGGAGGACAAAGGGATTAATTAAGAAGGGGAAAATAGAATATGAGAGTAAGCTTGCTGGGAACATAAAAACTGACTGTAAAAGCTTTTATAGATATGTGAAGAGAAAAAGATTGGTGAAGTCAGAATCAGGGGAATTCATAATGGGGAACAAAGAAATGGCAGACCAACTAAATACATATTTTGGTTCTGTCTTCACAAAGGAGGACACAAATAACCTCCCAGAGATGCCGGGGAACATAGGGTCTGATGAAAGGGAGGAACTGAAAGAAATCAGTATTTGTAGAGAAATGGTGTTAGGGAAATTGATGGGATTGAAGGCCGATAAATCCCCAGGGCCTGATAATCTACATCCTAGGGTACTAAAGGAAGTGGCCCTAGAAATAGTAGATGCATTGCTGACCATCTTCCAACATTCAATGGAGTCTGGAACAGTACCCATGGATTGGAGGGTAGCTAATGTTACCCCACTATTGAAAAAAGGTGGCAGAGAGAAAACGGGGAATTACAGACCGGTAAGCCTGACATCGGTAGTGGGGAAAATGATAGAGTCCATTATAAAAGATATAATAGCAGAGCACTTGGAAAACAATGACAGGATCGGACAAAGTCAACATGGATTTACAAAAGGTAAATCGTGTTTGACTGATCTACTGGAAATTTTTGAGGATGTAACTGGTAAAATAGATAAGGGAGAACCAGTGGATGTGTTGTATCTGGACTTTCAGAAGACCTTCGATAAGGTCCCGCATAAGAGATTAGTGTGTAAAATTAAGGCACATGGGATTGGGGGCAAGGTATTGACTTGGATAGAGAACTGGTTGGCAGACAGAAAGCAAAGAGTTGGAATAAACGGATCCTTTTCCGAGTGGCAGGCAGTGACTAGTGGGGTACCGCAGGGATCGGTCCTTGGACCCCAGCTATTCACAATATATATTAATGATCTAGAAAAGGGAACTAGATGTAATATCTCCAGATTTGCAGACGACCGAAAGCTGGGTGGGCGTGTGTGCTGTGAGGAGGATGTCGAGAAACTCCAGGATGATTTGGACATGTTGGGTGATTGGGAGGAAACATGGCAGATGCAATGTAACGTGGATAAATATGTGAGGTTGTCCACTTTGGTGGCAAAAACAGGAAGGCAGATTATTATCTAAATGGCAATAGATTGGGAGAAGGGGAAGTGCAACGAGACCTGGGTGTCCTTGTGCACCAGTCACTGAAGGTAAGCATGCAAGTGCAGCAGGCGGTTAAGAAGGCAAATGGTATGTTGGCCTTCGTAGCGAGAGGGTTTGAGTACAGGAACAAGGATGTCTTGCTGCAGTTGTACAGGGCCTTGGTGAGACCACATCTTGAGTATTGTGTGCAGTTTTGGTTGCCTTATCTGAGGAAGGATGTTCTTGCCATGGAAGGAGTTCAGCGAAGATTCACCAGGCTGGTACCTGGGATGGCAGGAATGACGTATGAGGAGAGATTGGGTCGATTGGGCTTGTAGTCGCTGGAGTTTACAAGAATGAGAGGTGATCTCATCAAAACCTATAAAATTCTGACAGGACTGGACAGACTAGATGCAGGAAGGATGTTACCGATGGTCAGGGAGTCCAGAGCCAGGGGACACAGACTAAGGATAAAGGGTAGGCCATTTAGGACAGAAATGAGGAGGAATTTCTTCACCCAGAGAGTGGTGAACCTGTGGAACTCTCTACCACAGAAGGCGGTGGAGGCCAGTTCATTAAATATATTCAAGAAGGAGTTGGATATATTTCTTAAGGCTAAAGGGATCAAGGGGTATGGGGAGAAAGCAGGGACTGGGTACTGAATTTGGATGATCAGCCATGATCGCATTGAATGGCGGAGCAGGCTCGAGGGGTCGAATGGCCTACTCCTGCTCTTATCTTCTATGTTTCTATTTTTCTATGTATCATTTCTGGCTGCCATGTTGGTCATATTGGGATCTGTTTTGACCTGTGTGCCAATATGTCAACGTTGTCTTGACTGTGAGCAGGGGGTGATTTGCCTGCCAAGACAAACATAGGAACAACAAAAGTTGATTATAAACTTACTAAATTATTAGAAGGAGCATTCTACATGTTAGAATAACAGCATAATACGAGGCACTCAGAGGTACTCAAAAACCTCTTGCCTCACAATTAATTCATAATTAAACAGATCTAGCAGCTCAAAACTGGGCATCAATGAGGCGCTGTGGGCCATCAGCAGCAGAATTGTATTCCGCCACAATCTGTAACCTCATGGCCCGGCATATCCCTCACTCTACCATTACCATCAAGCCAGGGGACCAATCCTGGTTTAATGAGGCATGCAGAAGAGCATGCCAGGAGCAGCACCAGGCATACCTAAAAATGAGGTGTCGACCTGGGGAAGCTGCAACACAGGACTACATGCATGTTAAACAGCGGAAACAGCATACTATAGACAGAGCTAAATGATCCCACAATCAACGGATCAGATCAAAGCTCTGCAGTCCTGCCACATCCAGTCATGAATGGTGGTGGACATTTAAACAACTAATGGGAGGAGGAGGCTCCATGAATATCCCCATCAGATGGGCAAAGGTAGCCTAGATGAGGAGTTCATAGAATGCTTTCGGGATAGTTTCTTAGAACAGCACGTTCTGGAGCCATCCAGAGAGCAGGCTATACTAGACCTGGTATTGTGCAACGAGATAGGATTAATTAATGACCTAGGTAGCAGCAATCATATGATTGAATTTTACATTCAGTTTGAGGGAGAGAAGAGTGGGTCCAAGACTAGTATTTTAAACTTAAATAAGGACAATTATGAGGGCATGAAAGCAGAGCTAGCTAAAGTGAACTGGCAAATTAGGTTAAGGGATAGGTCAATAGAGTTGCAGTAGCAGACATTTAAGGGGATATTTCAGAATACACAGAATATATACATTCCAACGAGAACGAAAAATTGCAAGGGGAGGACCCACCATCCGTGGTTAACTAAAAAAGTTAAAGATAGTATCAAACTTAAGGAAAAAGCATATAATTGTGCAAAGATGGGTGGCAGGTCAGAAGATTGGACAGAATATAAAAAACAGCAAAGAATGACTAAAAGATTAATAAAAAGAGAAAAATTAGAGTACGAGAGAAAACTAGCTAGAAATATAAAAACAGATATAAGAGTGTCTATAGATATTTAAAAAAGAAAAGAGTTACCAAAGTGAGCGTTGGTCCTATAAAAAGTGAGTCTGGGGAATTAATAATGGAAAGTAAGGAGATGGCAGTTGATTTGAACAGGTATTTTGCATCGGTCTTCACTATAGAGGATATAAGTAACATCCCAGAAATAGCTGTAAATCAGGAAATGGAAGGGAGGGAGGAACTGAAGAAAATTACAATCACCAGGGAGGTGGTACTGAGCAAATTGTTGGAGCTGCAGGCTGACAAGTCCCCGGGTCCTGATAGATTTCAGCCTAGGATCTTAAAAGAAGTGGCTAATGAGATAGATGGTTTTAATTTTCCAAAATTCCCTAGATTCGGGGAAGGTTCCATTCGATTGGAAAATAGCGAATGTAACTCCTTTATTCAAAAAGGGAGGGAGACAGAAAGCAGGAAACTACAGGCCAGTTAGCTTAACATCTGTCATAGGGAAGATGTTAGAAGCTATTATTAAAGACGTTATAGTAGGGCACTTAGAAAAGTTCAAGGTAATCAGGCAGAGTCAACATGGTTTTGTGAAAGGGAAATCATGTTTAACCAATTTATTGGAGTTTTTTGAGGAAGTAACACGTGCTGTGGATAAAGGGGAACTGGTGGATGTACTGTACTTAGATTTCCAGAAGGCATTTGATAAGGTGCCACACCAAAGGTTATTGCGGAAAATAAAAGCTCATGGTGTAGGGGGTAACATATTGGCATGGATAGAAGATTGGCTAGCTAACAGGAAACAGAGAGTAGGCATAAATGGGTCATTTTCTGATTGGCAAGATGTAACGAGTGGCGTGCCACAGGGATCAGTGCTGGGGCCTCAACTTATTACAATTTATATAAATGACTTGGATGAAGGGATCTAAGGTATGGTTGGTAAATTTGCTGATGACACAAAGATAGGTAGGAAAGTAGATTGTGAAGAGGACATAAGGAGGCTACAAAGGGGATAGAGATAGGCTAAGTGAATGGGCAAAGATCTGGCAAATGGGGTATAATGTGGGAAAATGTAAAATTGTCCATTTTGGCAGGAAGAATAAAAAAGAGGCATATTATCTAAATGGTGAGAGATTGCAGAGCTCTGAGATGCAGAGGGATCTGGGTGTCCCAGTGCACAAATCGCAAAAGGTTAGTATGCAGATGCAGCAAGTAATTAGGAAAGCTAATAGAATGTTATTGTTTATTGCGAGGGGAATTGAATACAAAAGTAGGGAGGTTATGCTTCAGTTATACAGGGCATTGGTGAGACCACATCTGGAGTACTGTGTACAGAATTGGTCTCCTTGTTTAAGGAAGGATGTAAATGTGTTGGAAGCAGTTCAGAGAAGGCTTACAAGACTAATACTTGGAATGGGCGGGTTGTCTTATGAGGAAAGATTGGACAGGCTAGGCTTGTATCCGCTGGAGATTAGAAGAGTAAGAGGTGACTTGATTGAAACATATAATATCCTGAGGGGTCTTGACAGGGTCGATGTGAGAGGATGTTCCCTCTTGTGGGAGAATCTAGAACTAAGGGGTCACTGTTTAAAAATAAGGGGTCACCCATTTAAGACAGAGATGAGAAATCTTTTCTCACAGAGGGTCGTGAGTCTTTGGAACTCTCTTCCTCAGAGTGCGGTAGAAGCAGAGCCTTTGAATATTTTTAAGGCAGAGGTAGATAGATTCTTGATAAGCAAGGGGGTGAAAGGTTATCGGGGGTAGGTGGGAATGTGGAGTAATCAGATCAGCCATGATCTTATTGAATGGCAGAGCAGACTCGAGGGGCTGAGTGGCCTACTCCTGCTCCTAATTTGTATGTTCGTATGTATCCTCAATGATAGCACATGAGTGCAAAAGACAAGGCTGAAGTGTTTGCAACCATCATCAGCCAGAAGTGCGGAGTGGATGATCCATCTTGGCGTCCTCCTGAGGTCCCACCATCACTGAAGCCACTATTCAGCCAATTCGATTCACTCCACATGATCTCAAGAAATGGCTGAGTGCACTGGATGCAGTAAAGGCTATGGGCCCCGACAATATCCCGGCTGTTGTGCTGAAGACTTGTGGTCCAGAACTAGCCACGCCCTCTAGCCAAGCTGTTCCAGTACAGCTTAAACACTGGCATCTACCTGACAATGTGAAAAACTGCCCGGGTATGTCCTGTCCACAAAAAGCAGGACAAATGCAATCTGGCCAATTACCGCCCCATCAGCCTACTCTCAATCATTAGCAAAGTGATGGAAGGTGTTGTTGACAGTCTTCTTCTTCTTAGGCAGTCCCTCGGAACTGAGGATGACTTGCTTCCACATTAAAAATGAGCTCGTAGGTGGCTGATTAGTCCAATGCGGGACCTACAGTCTCTGTCACAGGTGGGCAGACGGTGGTTGAAGGGGCGGGAGGGTGGGGTGCTTGGGTTGACATGCGCTCCTTGCGCTGCTTGCGCTTGGCTTCCGCTTGCTCCCGGCGAAGAGACTCGAGGTGCTCGGCGCCTTCCCAGATGCTTCTCCTCCACTTTGTGCGGTCTTGGGCCAGGGATTCCCAGGTGTCGTTGGGGATGTTGCACTTTTTCAAGGAGGCTTTGAGGGTGTCCTTGAAGCGTTTCCTCTGCCCACCTGGGGCTCTTTTGCCGTGCCGGAGCTCCGAGTAGAGCGCTTATTTTGGGAGTCTTGTATCGGGCATGCGGACAATGTGACCCGTCCATCGGAGCTGATTGAGCGTGGTCAGAGCTTCGATGCTGGGGATGTTGGCCTGAGCAAGAACACTGATGTTGGTGCGCCTATCCTGCCAATCCCTGTCCCGAGTCCCAAAGGGCAACAAGCTGATCCTCCTTGGCGACTTCAACGCCAGAGTTGGAAAGGACACAGACCTCTGGAGAGATGTAATCGGCAGAGAGGGGGTAGGGAAAGCCAACTCCAACGGTACCCTCCTCCTGTCAAAATGCTTAGAACATGGCCTCGTCATAACCAACACCTTGTTCCGTCAGAGAGACAAGTACAAGACTTCATGGCAGCACCCTCGTTCCAAGCACTGGCATCTGCTGGACTATGTCATCGTCCGAGCGAGGGACCGCAAGGACGTCCACATCACCCGCGCCATGACAGGAGCTGATGACTGCTGGACAGACCACCTCCTAATCCGCTCTGTCATCTCCATCAATGTAGCCCCAAAACACCGGCGGCAACAGAAACAGTTGACAGTGCTATCAAGCGGCACTTACTCGCCAATAACCTGCTCACCGATGCTCAGTTTGGGTTCTGCCAGGACCAGTCGGCTCCAGATCACATTACAGCCTTGGTCCAAACATGGACAAAGGAGCTGATTTCAAGATGTGAGGTGAGAGTGATGGCCCTTGACATCAAGACAGCATTTGACTGAGTGTGGCATCAAGGAGCCCTAGTAAAATTGAAGTCAATGGGAATCAGGGGGAAAACTCTCCACTGGCTGGAATCATACCTAGCACAAAAGAAGATAGTTGTGGTTCTTGGAGGTCAATCATCTCAGCCCCAGGACATCGCTGCAGGAGTTCCTCAGGGCAGTGTCCTAGGCCCAACCATCTTCAGCTGCTTCATCAATGACCTTCCCTGCATCATAAGGTCAGAAGTGGGGATGTTCGCTGATGATTGCACAGTGTTCAGTTCCATTCGCAACTCCTCAGAAAATGAAGCAGTCCATGCTCGCATGCAGCAAGACCTGGACAATATTCAGGCTTGGTCTGATAAGTGTCAAGTAATATTCGCACCACAGAAGTGCCAGGCAATGACTATCTCCAACAAGCGAGAGTCTAACCACCTCCTCTTGACATTCAACAGCATTATCATCGGCAATTCCCCCACCAATTTTTAAAGTGAAACTTCTTGACCCAAGTATCTAGTACATATTACATATATAAGGTGTGAATCTAATTGAAAACTCATTGGCCCAGAATTTGCTGTAGCAGGGCATCTAACAGCATCTGCCGTTAGATAACTTGCCCCAGCCCCCTTCAGGTCAAAAATGTTTTGCTCACTCAGTTGCTAAAATTGCGAGCTAGTAACGTCGCAACGAGGGAAGCAGGGCATCTGGGACCTGAGTGAACAGGGCAAGCAATAGTGTATCTCCTAAACCATCAGATTTAAGGATTGGGAAATAAACAGAGGAAGGACTGAGAAGGAGGTTGATTTAAAAGGGGTGAATTCAATGTCAAATCAGGTACAGAAAGATAAATAAAGAGGGAAAGAAAGATTGGATTAAAAGAGAGAAACAAAAGAGACAGAAAGGAAAAGTAAGAAAAAAATGTAAAATTTAAAATTTGACATTTTAAAAATCTCCCTGAAAAATTCAAAACCTGAAGTAATGAGGCTCCACACTTGTAATAGTTAATTTTTGGTGCCAGAGAGGTTGATTGGTAGTCATTAACATGTATCAAATTGTTAAAAAAGGTACTTACACTTGTAATGACATGACTTAACTTTCTGTTCCAAGTTTAATGGGAAAATACAGCAAGTTCCTAAAAAAAAAACCAGGGAGGCTAAGGGCAAGATGCCGTTTGTGTGAAGCGAACGGCTGAGCGGTGCAACTGGGGCAGCAACTTTTGGATATTCACATTTAAATACTCATCAGCTCTGCCAACATTGTTTTGTAACTGGTCACTAGAAGATATTCTTGACTCATGATTTCCTTCCTCTTTACAGGCAAGTACTTAGTCTATGTTTGGCCCCTCATCCTGGCATCTAGCCTGATACTAGAAACACATGATGTGGGAAGATGTGGCTATGAATCCACGTTCTAGCAAATCCAAATGTTTATGCATAAACATAGGAACAAGAGTAAGCCATTTATCCTCTCAAGCCTGTTCCGCCATTCAGTGAGATCATGGCTGATCTGTGACCTAACTCCATATACCTGTCTTTACCTCATATCCCTTTAATACCTTTGGTTAACAGAAATCTATCAATCTCAGATTTAAAATTAACAATTGACCCAGCATCAACTGCTGATTGCGGAAAATGAATTCCAAACATCTACCACCCATTGCGTGTAGAAGTGTTTCCTAACTTCACTCCAGATAGGTCTGGCTCTAATATTTTGGCTATGTTCCCTTGTCCTAGATTCCCCAACCAACCCCTATCAATTCACCTTAATATCTTGAAAAGTTAGATCCAATCACCCCTTAATCTTCTAAATTCCAGAGAATACAACCCTAGTTTATGTAATCTCTCCTCGTAATTTAACTTAATCTCTTTGGAGTCCAGGTATCATTCTAGTAAATCTACGTTTCACTTCCTCCAAGGCCAATATATCCTTCCTAAATAACAACAGAAAATGCTGGAAAAACTCAGCAGGTCAGGCAACATCTGTGGAGAGAAATTTGAGTTGACGTTTTGGGTCGAAACCCTTTTTCAAAACTGGAAAGGAAATAAAATAGATCGAAGGCAGGGCTGCGATCGAACAAAAGAAGTAAAAGAGACATTAAAAGGTATTCAAAACCAGATGAGATGGTAATAGGCCAGTGGAGACAAAAGACGGCTCAGATTAGGTGCGAAGTGTACTGGCAGGATAAGAGACAGCTGCCAGGTGGGAGAGAGAAAAAAAAGGAAAGGGGGTGGGGGGGGGGGGGGGGGGCGGCGGGGGGGGGCGGGAAAGGAGGACCCAAAACAAAGGGGTGGAAAAAAATATAAGTAAAAAAGTAATAGGGGCCGAGGTTATGATCTGAAATTGTTGAACTCGATATTGAGTCCGGAAGTCTGCAAAGTGCCTTACCGGAAGGCGTGGTACTCCTTCCTAAGGTGTGGTACCCAGAACTGAACACAGTACTCCAGGTGTGGTCTAACCAGGGCTTTGTATAGCTGCAGAATGACTTCTAACCCATTGTATTCTGGTCCTCTAGATATAAAGGCCAGCATTTTATTAGCCTTTTTGATTATTATTTGTACCTGTCCATGACATTTTAATGATCTATGTACCTGGACCCCTAAGACTCTTTGGACCTCCACTGTTTCTAGCTTTTCATCAATTATAAAGTACTCTGATCTATCCCTTTTAGGCTCAAAGTGGATGACCTCACACTTGCGTATATTGAAATCCATTTGCCACAGTTTTGCCCATTCATTTAATCTATTAATATCTCTTTGTAATTTTATGCTTCCATCTACACTGCTTACAATGCCGCCTATCTTTGTGTCATCGGCAAACTTGGATATGCGGCTCTCTATGCCACCATCTAAGTCATTAATAAATACGGTGAATAGTTGAGGACCCAACACAGATCCCTGTGAGACGCCACTAGTCACATCCTGCCAATTAGAATACCTGCCCATTATCCCTATTCTGTCTCATGCCGCTCAACCAATCTTCTAACCAGGTGACTTATTTGCCCTCAATTCCATGAGCTTCAACTTCAGCTAACAATTCCATTGTCTGAATTTTGAGTTAGCTCTATATTCACACTTAATCTACGCAAAAAAATTTGTTAACAAATTTGAAAACCTTTTTACCTAATAATAGGATAATAATTTTGTGATTTACCAAGGCAATAACATGTAATAAGAAATGTACTTACATTTTAATTGGCTTTTCTCTGAGAATTCAATTATCTTCATGTCATGAAGAGCATTATTAAACTGTCTGCTGGTAGTTGCCGAGGTCACAGTGAATATGCTGGAAGATGGCAAGACTGCTTCTCTTAAAAGCTTTCTTCTTGACCTGTGTCTAACATGGGCATTCAACTAATAGCACCAGTATGAGTTCGAAGGTGATAGACACTGAAAATTGCCTACCAAAGACAGATAAAATGGTAACAAAAACACAAAGATGTTATTATTTTATTTTCCAAAAGGATTTGCTAGAATTGTAGATCAAGTCAATTTTTTAATGTATTTATTTTTTGCAGTTGAGTATTTGTTTATTGGTATATTGCAACATATTTTGTTAAAGGAGGAGAGTACAGATACAGATTTAAGGTTTTCCAGTGAGCTTCTTGCTGATGGGTTTTGTTGATGTCTGCAGACTGATTTCTAGCTGAACAGGAAGATCTAAAATGAGGATCTCCATGGGGGAAGCAGGTTAAAATTAGAAATATTTTGAATCAAACAGTTTGTTTAAAAACTATTTTTTCATCTGCGGAGTTACTGTTTCATATTAAAATGATGGCCGTGAAATTTGGCACATTACTGCCGGCTGTTACGGCCGGTTTTGGCATAAAAATGCCGGCTGCCTCGCTTCCATCCATTTCCGGTGCGGCCTGTGGTGGCCGCCATTTTGGACAGGTCGGCAGTGCGGCTGTTGCCTGCATTCGCCAGAAAAATACCAATCAGTCACGTCGTGACATCAATCAGTATGCAACGCTGATTTGATGCACAACCTGCTATTTTGGACATCGCCGCTCCATTCAGCACCCTCTCCAAAACAAGAACAGCTGAATGCACGAAGGACCTCCCACCAGCGGTATTTAAAGGGATCATCAACAACTTGCAGGTGACTTGCTTTTCGATTTCTACATGCTTTGTGTAAGTTTGTGCAACTGTTTGGAGCTTTCTAAGTTATTTAAAGTTGGTGAGGTGACAGGGAGTGGCACTGCCAGTGGAGCAGGCCTTGATTCTGATTCAAGGGTTCTGCTCAGACCACTTGCTCCCAGTCATGGGGGCTCTACTTGCAGTGCCCCTTGCACTGGAGCATGACAGGGAGATGGAGCAGGGCAGCAAAAAAGAGGACAAACTGCTCGCAGAGGGAGGAGGAGGAGGGGCAGGAGGGTTTTCAGCAGGAGGCCTTACCCACCTAGGGTCTTCCTAGAGCACTTCTCCTACCTGCACTTAAGCCAGGAGCGGTGCATTAGGAGGCTCCGCTTCACCAAGGAGGTGGTCATAGAACTCTGCCACCTCTTGGAACCAGACCTGCAGCCTCAGAGCAGGGTGACGACGGCACTGCCAGTGGCCCTCAAGGTCACCGGGGCCCTCAATTTTTTCACCACCGGATCCTTCCAGGCTGGAGCAGGAGACATAGCTTGCATTTCCCAGTTCGCCGTCCATCGCTGCATCTGGGAGGTTACAGAGGCTCTGTACACCAGGAGGAGGGACTTCATTGTCTACTCTCTGAACAGAGAGAAGCAGGAGGAGCATGTATGTGGCTTTGCCAGGATGTTGGCTTCCCCATGGCGTAGGGCGCCATCGACTGCACACATGTGGATTTGCGGGCACCGAATATCAATCCTGAGATGTACCGCAACCGCAAAGGCTACCACTCAATGTGTAGTTGGTGTGCGAACGTGCCCAGGACACCATGATGGCGAATGCCCAGTATCCTGGCAGCAGTCATGATGCCTTCATCCTGTGCCAGTCTGGTGTGCCAGCAATCTTCCAGCCACCATGTCGAACCCGAGGGTAGCTGCTCGGAGACAAGGGCTATCCACTCTACACCTGGCTGATGTCTCCCCTTCACAACCCCACCACTCGTGGCCAGCACTTATTTAATGAGAGCTATGCTGCCATGAGGAACCTCATCGAGCAGACCATTGGGGTGCTAAAACAATGGTTCTGATGCTTTGACCGCTCAGGAGGAACCCTCCAGTACACACCGGAGTGGGAGTCCATAACTTGGCCATCATGAGGGCGCAGCCCTTGCCACCACTTGGGCACTAAGCTGAAATGAGTGCCACCACAAAACAAACATTCCAAACATAATTTATAAAGCCCTGTGCAATGTTGGAGCCGGACTCCTCCATGCTCTTTGACACTGACAAGAGGCTCTCTGGCAGGCCTGCCATTGCACCAAGCATTTCCGTGTGCATATCCATCACTCTTCTTCTGAAGGCCGCCCAATCAAAGTCATCATCTGAGTCCTGTGCAGCAGAACTCGTGCGCAAACTCGCCCTCCGGGGAGCTGGCACCCAAGCTACCCTTTCCCTCTGGCCTGGCTGCAGCCCACTTGTGCCCGGTGACTCATCACGTGCAGATCCCACCTTTATACTACCCTCTAAAGTCCACACATTGCCAGAGTGGCGGTGACAGACCTGCGAGGAATGAGGCGGCCGAACGGCGGGATAAAAGCGGTGAGGCTCAGGTAGGCCTCAGATGCGGCGGTGGACCTGCGAGGAATGAGGCGGCCGAGCGGTGGGATAAAAGCAGCGAGGAGCAGGTAGGTTTACCAATCTCCGAGGGAGGGAGGGAAGTAAAAAGTAATCGAAGTGTGACGTCACCAGAAAGCAGGTAAGTGATTGGTTGGTGAGTATTTCTCTTTTTTAAACTTAAACTCTGTGGTTTATAGTTTATAAGCTCTCTGTAGTGTAGCGGGGACTGTTGGTAAACCAGGGCCCTTAATTATATCATTTAACTGTAGTGTAATTGGTGGGATTGATTTGATTTATTTAATTTGAATTCATTAAAGGGTAAGTCATGGCAGGAGAGCTCGGCTCCGTGGTATGCTCCTCCTGCGCTATGTGGGAACTCAGGGACACTTCCTGTGTCCCTGACGACCATGTGTGCAGGAAGTGTATCCAGCTGCAGCTACTGGCAGACCGCATTGCAGCGCTGGAGCTGCAATTGGATACATACTGGACCATTCGCGATGCTGATGATGTCGTGGATATCACGTTTAAGCAGTTGGTCATACCGCAGGCAAAGGTTGCACAGGCAGAAAGGGGATGGGTGACCAACAGTCAGAGTAGTAGGTGCAGGCAGGTAGTGCAGGAGTCACCTGTGGACATCCCCCTCTTAAACAGATATACCACTTTGAATACTGTTGAGGGGGATGGCTTGTCAGACGAAGGCAGCAGCAGCCAACTTCCTTGCACCAGGGGTGGTTCTGCTGCACAGGACTGGAGGAAAAAGAGGGGTAGAGCTATAGTAATAGGGGATTCTATTGTAAGGGGAATAGAGAGGTGTTTCTGCGGCCGCAAACGAGACTCCAGGATGGCGTGTTGTCTCCCTGGTGCAAGGATCAAGGATGTCTCAGAGCGGCTGCAGAACATTTTGGAAGGGGAGGGTGAACGGACAGTTGTTGTGGTGCATATAGGTACCAACGATATAGGTAAATAACGGGATGAGGTCCTAAAAGCTGAATATAGGGAGTTAGGAGGTAAATTAAAAAATAGGACCTGAAAGGTAGTAATCTCAGGATTGCTACCAGTGCCACGTGCTAGTCAGAGTAGAAATAGAAGGATATTTCAGATGAATACGTGGCTAGAGGAATGGTGCAAGGGGCAGGGATGCAAATTCCTGGGACATTGGAACCGGTTCTGGGGGAGATGGGACTAGTACAAACCGGACAGTTTGCACCTGGGCAGGGCCGGGACCGATGTCCTAGGGGGAGTGTTTGCTAGTGCTGTGGGGGAGGGTTTAAACTAAAATGGCAGGGGTTTGGGAACCTGAGCAGGGGGACAGAGGAAAGGGAAACAAGGATAAAAGCAAAAGATAGGAAGGAGAAAAACAAAAGTGGTAGTCAGAGAAATCAAGGCCTAGAAATTCGGTTGACTTTGCGCCCAGTTTTCGCCCAAAGAGGGCTTTTGCGCCAATAGAGGAGTTCGCGCTGATATTCAGCGCTGCAGTAATGACGTCATCGGTGTGCGCAGTGCCCCGGTTCCGCCCCGATGCCGGCCCGAATCCCATATTCAGTTGCCGCCGCCTCCTCCGTGGCGGCCGCTACTTACATCCGGAGACAGGGCCTTACTGCAGCCTTAGTGGGGCGCATAAAGGTGGAGGTGCGGCCGGCCGCTTTTTCGGCGGCCGCCTGCCCGCACCTCCTTCCCCGGCCTCCTCCACCCCCCCGCCCCGCGGCATTGCCGGCTGCTTTCCGCGAGCCCGGCACTTCTCCGTGGTGCCGGGCTCATTTGCCGGCACAATCCAGCGGCGATCTCCCCGTTGCAGGCACCTCCACCTTAAGAGAAGGAGGAGGCCTGCAGTACCGCAGCCTGCCGCACCGCATTGGGTGGCGCAGCGGCGCCTACAGCGCTGAAATTCAGTTTCAGCGCCCCAAGCGGGGGTGGCCACACCCTGGAATAGCGCCCGGTTCCGACTTGGGGCGCAGAAGCCGAATATCTGATGGTCGCTAATGGCTCCCCGCCCAGCGCTAACTTTTGGGCGCAAACCAGCTGGCAGGCCCAAACTGAATTTCTAGGCCCAAGGGTTTAAATCAAACATGGCCACAGCAAATAATAATTCTAATAAGTCTAAGAGCGTTAAAAAAACAAGCCTGAAGGCTTTGTGTCTTAATGCGAGGAGCATTCGTAATAAGGTGGATGAATTAGCTGCGCAAATAGATGAAGACGAATATGATTTGATTGGGATTATGGAAACATGGCTCCAGGGCGGCCAAGGCTGGGAACTCAACATCCAGGGTTATTCAATATTCAGGAAAGATAGGCAAAAAGGAAAGGGAGGTGGGGTAGCATTGCTGGTTAAAGAGGGGATTAACACAATTGTAAGGAAGGATATTAGAGAGCTTGGACCTGGGAGAGAGCAGCAGCGCGACCGGCGGTAGTTAAAAGCGGCGGCAGCGAACGAGGCCCGACCAGAGAGCTTGGACCTGGGAGAGAGCAGCAGCGCGACCGACGGCAGTTAAAAGCGGCGGCAGCGAACGAGGCCCGACCAGAGAGCTTGGACCTGGGAGAGAGCAGCAGCGCGACCGGCGGCAGTTAAAAGCGGCGGCAGTGAACGAGGCCCGACCAGAGAGCTTGGACCTGGGAGAGAGCAGCAGCGCGACCGGCGGCAGATAAAAGCGGCGGCAGCGAACGAGGCCCGACCAGAGAGCTTGGACCTGGGAGAGAGCAGCAGCGCGACCGGCGGCAGTTAAAAGCGGCGGCAGCGAACAAGGCCCGATCAGAGAGCTTGGACCTGGGAGAGAGCAGCAGCGCGACCGGCGGCAGTTAAAAGCGGCGGCAGCGAACGAGGCCCGACCAGAGAGCTTGGACCTAGGAGAGAGCAGCAGCGCGACCGGTGGCAGTTAAAAGCGACGGCAGCGAACGAGGCCCGACCAGAGAGCTTGGACCTGGGAGAGAGCAGCAGCACGACCGGCGGCAGTTAAAAGCGGCGGCAGCGAACGAGGCCCGACCAGAGAGCTTGGACCTGGGAGAGAGCAGCAGTGCGACCGGCGGCAGTTAAAAGCGGCGGCAGCGAACGAGGCCCGACCAGAGAGCTTGGACCTGGGAGAGAGCAGCAGCGCGACCGGCGGCAGTTAAAAGCGGCGGCAGCGAACAAGGCCCGATCAGAGAGCTTGGACCTGGGAGAGAGCAGCAGCGCGACCGGCGGCAGTTAAAAGCGGCGGCAGCGAACGAGGCCCGACCAGAGAGCTTGGACCTAGGAGAGAGCAGCAGCGCGACCTGTGGCAGTTAAAAGCGACGGCAGCGAACGAGGCCCGACCAGAGAGCTTGGACCTGGGAGAGAGCAGCAGCACGACCGGCGGCAGTTAAAAGCGGCGGCAGCGAACGAGGCCCGACCAGAGAGCTTGGACCTGGGAGAGAGCAGCAGTGCGACCGGCGGCAGTTAAAAGCGGCGGCAGCGAACGAGGCCCGACCAGAGAGCTTGGACCTGGGAGAGAGCAGCAGCGCGACCAGTGGTAGTTAAAAGCGGCGGCAGTGAACGAGGCATACCAATTCAACAGCAGGGGAGAGAGGTAAAAAGTAATCCAAGTGTGATGTCAGCAGGAAGCAGGTAAGTGATTGGTTGGTGAGTATTTCTTTTATTACAAGCTTAAATTCTGCGATTTATATTTTCTTGGGTCTCTGTGGTGTAGTGGGGACAGTTGGTAAATAAGCACCCGAGAGTATATCTTTAACTGGTGGTATTGAATTAATTTAAATTAATTAAAGGGGTAAGTCATGCCAGGAGAGCCCAGCCCCGTGTTATGCTCCTCTTGCTCTATGTGGGAATTCAGGGACGCTACCAGTGTCCCTGATGACCACGTGTGCCAGAAATGCATCCAGCTGCAGCTACTAACGGGCCGTATTGAGGTGCTGGAGCTGCGGATGGATGGGTTGTGGAGCATTCACGATGCTGAGAGGGTCGTGGATTACACATATGATGAGTTGGTCACGCCGCAGGGTAGGGCTGCACAGGCAGAAGGGAAATGGGTGACCACCAGGCAGAGCAGTAGAAGCAGGCAGGTAGTGCAGGGGACCCTTGTGGCCATCCCCCTTTCAAACAGGTATACCAATTTGGATACTGTTGAGGAGGATGACTCACCAGGGGAAGGCAGCAGCAGCCAACTTCCTGGCACCAGGGGTGCTTCTGCTGCTCAGGAAGGGAGGAAAAAGAGTGGGAGAGCAATAATGGTAGGGGATTCTATCATAAGGGGAACAGATAGGCGTTTCTGTGGCTGTAGACGTGACTCCAGGATGGTTTGTTGCCTCCCTGGTGCCAGGGTCAAGGATGTCGCTGAACAGCTGCAGGGCATTCTGAAGGGGGAGGGTGAACAGGCAGAGGCCGTGGTTCACATTGGGACCAACGACATAGGTAGGAAGAGGGATGAGGTCCTGCAGCAAGAATTTAGGGAGCTAGGTATCAGATTAAAGAGCAGGATCTCAAAGGTTGTAACCTCTGGATTACTCCCGGTGCCATGTGCTAGTGAGTATAGGAATAGGAGGATACAGCAGATGAATGCGTGGCTAAAGAGTTGGTGCAGGAGGGAGGGCTTTAGTTTCCTGGATCACTGGGCCTGCTTCTGGGGAAGGTGGGACTTGTACAAGTTGGACGGGTTGCACCTGAACCAGAGTGGGACAAATATCCTTGTGGTGAGGTTTGCTAGCACTGTTCGGGGGGGTTTAAACTAAAATGGCAGGGGGTTGGGAACCTGAGCAGGGAGACAGAGGAAAGGAAAACAGGGATAAAAGCAAAAGATAGGAAGGAGAAAAACAAAAGTGGCAGTCAGAGAAATCAACGGTTTAAATCAAACGTGGCCACAGTAAATAATAATTCTAATAGGCCTAAGAGCATTAAAAAAACAAGCCTGAAGGCTTTGTGTCTTAATGCGAGGAGCATTTGTAATAAGGTGGATGAATTGGCTGCGCAAATAGAGGTAAACGAATATGATTTGGTTGGGATTACTGAAACGTGGCTCAAGGATGGCCAAGACTGGGAACTGAACATCCAGGAGTATTCGATATTCAGGAAAGATAGGCAAAAAGGAAAGGGAGGTGGGGTAGCATTAAGGGTTAAAGAAGGGATTAATACAATTGTAATGAAGGATATTAGCTCTGATGATGTGGAATCTGTATGGGTAGAATTGAGAAATACTAAGGGGAAAAAAACATTAGTGGGAGTGGTATATAGACCTCCAAACAGTAAGGCGGAGGTTGGGGATGGCATTAAAAGGGAAATTAAAGAAGCGTGCAATAAGGGCACAGCAGTCATCATGGGTGACTTTAATCTACATATAGATTGGGCCAACCAAATTAGTAACAATACTGTGGAGGAGGAATTCCTGGAGTGTTTATGGGTTGGTTTCCTTGACCAATATGTCGAGGAAACAAACAGAGATCAGGCCATCTTAGACTGGGTATTATGTAACGGGAAAGGATTAATTAGCAATCTTGTTGTACGAGGCCCCTTGGGTCGGAGCGATCATAATATGATCGAATTCTTCATTAAGATGGAGAATGAAGCAGTTGATTCAGAGACAAGGGTCCTCAATTTAAATAAAGGAAACTACGATGGTCTGAGGAGCGAGTTGGGTAGGATTGATTGGGGAATGGCACTCAAAGGGTTGACGGTGGATAGGCAATGGCAAACATTCAAAGACTGAATGGATGAGCTACAGAATTTGTTCATCCCAGTTTGGCATAAAAATAAAACAAAAATGGTGACTCAACCGTGGCTAACAAGGGAAATTAGGGATGGCATAAGATCCAAGGAGAGGACATATAAATTGGCTAGAAAAAGCAATAATCCTGAGGATTGGGAGCAGTTTAGAAGTCAACAAAGGAGGACAAAGGGATTAATTAAGAAAGGGAAAATAGAATATGAGAGTAAGCTAGCAGGAAACATAAAAACTGACTGTAAAAGCTTTTATAGATATGTGAAGAGAAAAAGATTGGTGAAGTCAAGCGTAGGTCCCTTACAGTCAGAATCGGAGGAATTTATAATGGGAAACAAGGAAACGGCAGACCAACTAAATACATACTTTGGTTCTGTCTTCACAAAGGAGGACACAAATAACCTCCCAGAGATGCCGGGGAACATAGGGTCTGATGAAAGGGTGGAACTAAAAGAAATCAGTATTTGTAGGGAAATGGTGTTAGGAAAATTGATGGGACTGAAGGCCGATAAATCCCCAGGGCCTGATGGTCTACATCCCAGGGTACTTAAGGAAGTGGCCCTAGAGATAGTAGATGCATTACTGGTCATCTTCCAGAACTCGATAGACTCTGGAATGGTACCCATGGATTGGAGGGTAGCTAATGTTACCCCAATATTCAAAAAAGGTGGTAGAGAAAAACTGGGGAATTATAGACCGCCAAGCCTGACATCGGTAGTGGGGAAAATGCCAGAGTCTATTATAAAAGATGAAATAGCAGAGCACTTGGAAAGCAGTGACAGGATCGGACAAAGTCAACATGGATTTACAAAAGGTAAATCATGCTTGACTAATCTACTGGAATTTTTTGAGGATGTAACTGGTAAAATAGATAAGGGAGAACCAGTGGATGTGGTGTATTTGGACTTTCAGAAGGCTTTCGATAAGATCCCACATAAGAGATTAGCGTGCAAAATTAAGGCACATGGGATTGGGGGCTAGGTATTGACTTGGATAGAGAACAGGTTGGCGGACAGAAAGCAAAGAGTTGGAATAAACGGGTCGTTTTCCGAGTGGCAGGCACTGACTAGTGGGGTACCGCAAGGATCGGTCCTAGGACCCCAGCTGTTCACAATATATATTAATGATCTCGACGAGGGAATTGGATGTAATATCTCCAAATTTGCAGATGACACAAAGCTGGGTGGGAGGGTAAGCTGCGCGGAGGATGTCGGGAAACTCCAGTATGATTTGGACAGGTTGGGTGATTGGGCAGAAACATGGCAAATGCACTATAATGTGGATAAATGTGAGGTTATCCACTTTGGTGGCAAAAACAGGAAGGCAGATTATTATTTGAATGGCAATAGATTGGGAGAAGGGGAAGTGCAAAGAGACCTGGGTGTCCTTGTGCACCAGTCGCTGAAGGTAAGCATGCAGGTGCAGCAGGCGGTTAAGAAGGCAAATGGTATGTTGGCCTTCGTAGCAAGAGGGTTCGAGTACAGGAACAAGGATGTCTTGCTACAGTTGTACAGGGCCTTGGTGAGACCGCACCTTGAGTATTGTGTGCAGTTTTGGTCACCTTACCTGAGGAAGGATGTTCTTGCCATGGAGGGAGTGCAGCGAAGATTCACCAGGCTGATACCTGGGATGGCAGGAATGACGCATGATGAGAGATTGTGTCGATTGGGCTTATACTCACTGGAGTTCAGAAGATTGAGAGGGGATCTCATCGAAACCTATAAAATTCTGTCAGGTCTGGACAGACTAGATGCAGGAAGGACGTTTCTGATGGCCGGGGAGTCCAGAACCAGGGGTCATAATCTAAGGATAAGGGGTAAGCCATTTAGGACTGAAATGAGGAGGAATTTCTTCACCCAGAGAGTGGTGAACCTGCGGAATACTCTGCCACAGAGGGCGGTGGAGGCCAGTTCATTAAATATATTCAAGAAAGAGTTGGATATATTTCTTGAGGCTAAAGGGATCAAGGGATATGGGGAAAAGGCAGGGACAGGGTACTGAATTTGAATGATCAGCCATGATCACATTGAAAGCAGACTCGAAGGGCCGAATGGCCTACTCCTGCTCCTATCTTCCATGTTTCTATGTTTCTAGCTCTGATGATGTGGAATCTGTATGGGTAGAACTGAGAAACACCAAGGGACAGAAAATGTTAGTGGGTGTGTTATATAGACCTCCAAACAGTAATGCGGAGGTTGGGGATGGCATTAAAAGGGAAATTAGAGAAGCGTGCAATAAGGGCACAGCAGTCATCATGGATGACTAATCTACGTATAGATTGGGCTAACCAAATTAGTAACAATACTGTGGAGGAGGAATTCCTGGAGTGTTTACGGCATGCTTTCCTGGACCAATATGTCGAGGAACCAACTAGAGATCAGGCCATCTTAGACTGGGTATTATGTAATGAGAAAGGATTAATTAGCAGTCTTGTTGTATGAGGCCCCTTGGGTCGGAGCGATCATAATATGATAGAATTCTTCATTAAGATGGAGAATGAAGTAGTTGACTCAGAGACTAGGGTCCTCAATTTACATAAAGGAAACTACGATGGTATGAGGCGCGAGTTGGGTAGGATTGATTGGGGAATGTTACTCAAAGTGTTGACGGTGGATAGGCAATGGCAAACATTCAAAGACCGCATGGATGAACTACAGAATTTGTTCATCCCAGTTTGGCATAAAAATAAAACAAGAATGGTGACTCAACCGTGGCTAACAAGGGAAATTAGGGATAGCATAAGATCCAAGGAGTGGACATATAAATTGGCCAGAAAAAGCAGTAAACCTGAGGATTGGGAACAGTTTAGGATTCAACAAATGAGGACAAAGGGATTAATTAAGAAGGGGAAAATAGAGTATGAGAGTAAGCTTGCAGGGAACATAAAAACTGACTGTAAAAGCTTTTATATAGCTATGTGAAGAGAAAACGATTGGTGAAGTCAAGCATAGGTCCCTTGCAGTTAGAATCAGGGGAATTTATAATGGGGAACTGAGAATTGGAAGACCAATTAAATACATATTTTGGTTCTGTCTTCACAAAGGAGGACACAAATAACCTCCCAGAGATGTCGGGGAACATAGGGTCTGATGAAAGGGAGGAACTGAAAGAAATCAGTATTTGTAGGGAAATGGTGTTAGGGAAATTGACGGGATTGAAGGCCGATAAATCCCCAGGGCCTGATAGTCTACATCCTAGGGTACTTAAGGAAGTGGCCCTAGAAATAGTAGATGCATTGCTGACCATCTTCCAACATTCGATTGAATCTGGAACAGTACCCATGGATTGGAGGGTAGCTAATGTTACCCCACTATTCAAAAAAGGTGGTAGAGAGAAAACGGGGAATTATAGACCGGTAAGCCTGACATCGGTAGTGAGGAAAATGCTGGAGTCCATTATAAAAGATGTAATAGCAGAGCACTTGGAAAACAGTGACAGGATCGGACAAAGTCAACATGGATTTACAAAAGGTAAATCATGCTTGACTAATCTACTGGAATTTTTGACTTTCAAAAGGCTTTCGATAAGGTCCCACATAAAAGATTAGCGTGTAAAGTTAAGGCACATGGGATTGGGGGCATGGTATTAACTTGGATAGAGAACTGGTTGGCAGACAGAAAGCAAAGAGTTGGAATAAACGGGCCTTTTTCCGAGTGGCAGGCAGTGACTAGTGGGGTACCGCAGGGATCGGTCCTTGGACCCCAGCTATTCACAATATATATGTTAATGATCTAGACAAGGGAACTAGATGTAATATCTCCAAGTTTGCAGACGACACAAAGCTGGGTGAGCATGTGTGCTGTGAGGAGGATGCCGAGAAACTCCAGGATGATTTGGACATGTTGGGTGATTGGGCAGAAGCATGGCAGATGCAATATAACGTGGATAAATGTGAGGTTGTCCACTTTGGTGTCAATAACAGGAAGGCAGATTATTATCTGAATGGCAATAGATTGGGAGAAGGGAAAGTGCAACGAGACCTGGGTGTCCTTGTTCACCAGTTACTGAATGTAAGCATGCAGGTGCAGCAGGCGGTTAAGAAGGCAAATGGTATGTTGGCCTTCGTAGCAAGAGGGTTTGAGTACAGGAACAAGGATGTCTTGCTGCAGTTGTACAGGGCCTAGGTGTGACCACATCTTGAGTATTTTGTGCAGTTTTGGTCACCTTATCTGAGGAAGGATGTTCTTGCCATGCAGGGAGTTCAGCGAAGATTCACCAGGCTGATACCTGGGATGGCAGGAATGACGCATGAGGAGAGATTGGGTCGATTGGGCTTATACTCGCTGGAGTTTAGAAGAATGAAAGGGGAATCTCATTGAAACTTATAAAATTCTGACAGGACTGGACAGACTTGATGCAGGAAGGATTTTCCCGATGGTCGGGGAGTCCAGAACCAGGGGTCACAGTCTAAGGATAAGGGATAAGCCATTTAGGACAGAAATGAGGAGGAATTTCTTCACCCAGAGAGTGGTGAACCTGTGGAATTCTCTACCACACAAGGCAGTAGAGGCCAATTCATTAAATATATTCAAGAAGGAGTTGGATATATTTCTTAAGGCTAAAGGGGTCAAGGGATATGGGCAGAAAGCAGGGACAGGGTACTGAATTTGGATGATCAGCCATGATCGCATTGAATGGCGGAGCAGGCTCGAGGGGCCGAATGGCCTACTCCTGCCCCTATCTTCTGTGTTTCTATATTTTCTGAACTGATGCGTGGGAGTGTCAGATCGAGTGACGGTGTCTCTTTTTCTGCTTCACTCTCCTCTTCTATTGCATCGGGGACAAGCTGGGCTCCTGGAAGTTCTTGGGTATCTGAAAGGAAAAAGCACAAGGTTCGGTTTGTGGTGAGGGGAAGGGCGGAAGCAAGATGTGCAAGCTTACACCATCAGCAGCTTGTAAGTGAGAAGAGATTGTGCCATGAGGGGGAAGTCGGTTGTGAGAAGGAGGATTAGGTATGAGCATACTGTCATCAGCAATGCTTTCAGCCTTGCCGCTCACCACGGCCTCAGTGACGGCCCCTCCAATTATTTCCATCACCGTCTGTTCCAGCTCAGTGAGTCAGTGAGGCTCTGAAGACGTGCTTCCCCTCCACCTGTCTGCTGCTGCTCATGCCTGTTATGCGCCACCTTGGCCTGCAAGAGAAAGGGAAGTGGGTCAGTGAGTGTGTTGCAATGTGTTTGGATGATGTGCCTGTTATGGTTGAATAGCTAGCAGTGTGTGCAAGGTGTGAGATGTGGGTGTGAGGCTTGCAGTAGTGATCATTGTGTGAGGGTGAGGTGAAGCTATGATTGTGAGGTATGAGTCGTGATTGCTAGAGATTGTTGATAGGTGAGTGATGGGGGTATGGTGCATTGAGCAGTGTGTGAGGTGCAGTTGGTGGGCTATGATATTTGAAGATGCATTCACTCACCTTGACCGCTCGTGTGATTTAACTTCATACGTCACTGGACCCAGGTCCTGGGAGCAACACACATGGCACTGACGGCTTCTGCTATCTCCTCCCACTGCCTTCTGGCGTGCTGCCTAGAATGCCTCCTGCCCCCCTGTGGGTAAAGGACCTGTCATCTTCTGTGCACCCCCAGGACCAAGACCTCCAGTGCTGCATCAGAGGATTTCCTTGCCCTTTCTCTTCCCGGTTGAGCCATAGCTGCATGCAGAGTGACAATGAGGTGCTTCTGCAACAATGCACCTCCCCTTTAAAAAGTGCAGCGAGCCTAGGCAGAATTTTATTGGCCAGTAGACTGCACCCAATATTGGCCCCCATCTTGAGCGCAAAGCTCAGCGCTCCAAACATTGTAATGAGCAGGCAGCACGAATTTTACATGCTGCCTGCACCACTTTGAACGGGCGTGGAGAGATCGCGCTTTGCGCTCCCTGCGCTTGTTTTCGGGCCCAATCAAATTTCACCCCTGTTGTGTCTACACTCTTCTCCTGTAAACAGTACATTTTCATTCAAGAATGCAAAGCTAGTTGTGAAGAATTCAGGTTAATAATTTTTTAATCAAAGTAATTGTTTGAGTATTTAATGGATTGAATTTGTTTTCATTCTTATAAATTTGAATGTTGCTCTGGAGTTTTGCTTGATTCACCTTTGGGAGGCAGTTAAAAGTACCCATTCCTAATACAATATAAAAATAGCAGACTCCATTGATATCCACATAGTTTTCTCTATTAAATGAGCTATAAAGCTCTCTGATGCCCCCAACCCCGGGTGATTTTTAGATGAGGGGGCGTCCATTAGCTGGGGACGGGGTGCGGGGGTCCTATGGCATGGATGCAGGTAAGCTTGGGGGGCTGGGGGGAGCACTCCTGCTCTTCCTGGCCCACAAGCAGTACTGGAAAGGCACTTACCTTTTCCCCGAAGCTGTCCTCACCTCCCTTGAGTTGCCGGATTTCCCGAGGCCTGGGTAACACTGCCGGTCAAATTTAAACCTGGAAGATTTAATGTTAAAATTACCCTCATTAACTCTGGAGCAGGAGTAGGTCATTTGGCCCCTCGAGCCTATTCTGCCATTTAATGAGATCATGTCTGATCATCCAAATTCAGTACCCTGTCCCTGCTTTCTCCCCATATCCCTTGATCCCTTTAGCCTTAAGATATATATCTGACTCCTTCTTGAATATATTTAATGAATTGGCCTCAACTGCCTTGGTCGAGAAGTCCACAGGCTCACCACTTTCTGGGTGAAGAAATTCCTCCTCATCTCAGTCCTAAATGGCTTATCCCTTATCCTTAGACTGTGACCCCTGGTTCTGGACTCCCCCGCCACCGGGAACATCCTTCCTGCATCTAGTCTGTCTAGTCCTGTTAGAATTTTATAAGTTTCAATGAGATCCCCTCTCATTCTTCTAAACTCTAGCGAATATAAGCCTAATCGACCCAATCTCTCCTCATACATCATTCCTGCCATCCCAGGTATCAGTCTGGTGAATCTTCACTGCACTCTCTCCATGGCAAAAACATCCTTCCTCGGATAAGGTGACCAAAACTGCACACAGTACTCAAGGTGTGGTCTCACCTAGGCCCTGTACAACTGCAGCAAGACATCCTTGCTCCTGTACTCGAATCCTCTCGCTGTGAAGGCCAACATACCATTGGCCTTCTTAAATGCCTGCTGCACCTGCATGCTTACCTTCAGCGACTGGTGCACAAGGACACCCAGGTCTCGTTGCACTTCCCTTTTCCCAATCTATTGTCATTCAGATAACAATCTGTCTTCCTGTTGTTACCTTCTGCCAGGGACCATTCACTTGGATCCACAGTGGCAGCCTCCTTCCACCCAATTTTAACTGCCTAGCAGTCGCTCCCTGGCTGTTTTGGATGGGAAGTCGGCAAGCTATATGTTAATGAAGCCCGACGGGTTGACCGTTCACTTTACTGTATTATGCCGAGAGTTAAAATCGAGCCTTACGAGTTTTCATACAAAAAGAAAAGCAAATACTTTGATTCTAATGATGTAGGTCTATAACTCAAACCTTTGGAAAAAAAATGGACATCAGTAATTGGGATGTAAAATTCATTGCCCTACAATTTCCCACTCCCACTCTCCACTCCCACTTTCTTGACTATTACTTTAAGACTTAAGTGGATGTAACCTACATTAATGCAGTTTGGTTTTGATTGCCAAGGTTTCCGCCAGTAAGGCTACTGAAATCTTGTGGAATAAATTTACCCAGTAGAAAACTGAAGCAATTATCATTTCTATTTATTACCATTAAAATAAGAAATGGCAGGATTATCACTTCAGTTTCTAAAAGCAGAAAACATCCCTAAATATTACTTAACTGCATGTATGTTCTGACTTGCTAAATGAAACCAGCTATATTATATAAAATGTTACCTCTGCAGGATACGCATGTTCTAGCAGTGGTGTCCATAGAAAAAATGATCGAAAAACTCAAAAAATCAAGCGGCCTGCTGGATTTGATCCTAAAAGGACTTAATAATTACTTGGAAAAGAAGCGCCTCTTTTTTCCACGATTTTTCTTCCTGTCTAATGATGAATTGCTGGAGATCCTTTCAGAGACCAAAGATCCTACCAGGTATGATTTATTTCAATGCGTAATCTGCCTAAAACTTTGTGGTGCTGTTATGAGGTTTTTAATAGTTACTCCTGTGTAAACGCTCAAACAATTGCATGCTATTTATAAGGCTTTTTAACTGACAACTGTTTACTGGATGAATATTTCTGTGATTGGGAGGGTTGGGTAGCAGTCACTGATAAGCTAACATAAGCAAATTGTGTAATGCTTTCTAAAAAAGTGTATATGATTTAAATAAATAGGCCCAGAAATTGGGTCTTGGGCCTCATTATAAAGAAGCCCGCCGGTGAAGAGTTGTGCAATATCGATCCGCTGCTGGTGTCACGGCGGCCCTCAGGTAAGTGCGCCTGGGGATTAGAGCCTGGGGCCCGGTCCAGGATCACGTCAGCTGGGGACGGGGGTCGGGTCGAGCCATGAATCAGAGTCTGGGAATCACGGGATTGGGAGAAGAGGCTGGGGGTTGTTGGAGGTGAGGGGGAGCAGGGGGATTGGGAGGAGCAGAGATCGGGGATCCAGGCCAGGGGTGCGGGAGATTGAGAGTGGGGAAAATCAGGTAGTGGTCGTGGTTGGGAGAGGCGGTGATTTGGAGGAGCGGTGGTGATTGGTTCTTTTACTGTGGGATCGGGAGTTCTGCTCCTCTTGGCTCTAGATTCAAGTGTTACTTACCTTCTTGGTTGGCAGGCAACTCCTAGGCGATGGCTGCCTCAGGGCAAACCAATCTTGGTGAACCGGCCTCAAGCAGGCGTTAAGCCCATTATTTGCATGGGCAAAGGATGCCTATTTTTTAATCTTACCCAATATGGCGGGCGCACGCGATCCAGCCCGCCATGTTGGAGGCTTAGTAGTCCAGGTAACCCCTAGAAGAACGGGCGCTGTGCGGCCGAATTTATAGGCCACAGGGGCGGCACTGGTAGCGGAGAACCTTATCCATTGGCAACCCATAAAAATATTGGATCCGCTGTTTCATAGACTTACAAAAAAAAATTCTATTTAATGATCCAAATAGGCAGAAACTGAAATGTAGGATATGCTAATAGGGATCATGGAAGTTGTTAAACTATGCATTTTAAATTCTAAACATTTTGACCTTTGCTACAGAGTACAGCCTCACTTGAAGAAGTGCTTTGAGGGCATTGCAAAAGTTGAATTTACTGATATCTTGGAAATAACCCATATGAAAAGCAGCGAAGATGAAGTGGTGGAACTTATTGACATAATTTCTACTGCAAAAGCTAGAGGTCAAGTGGAAAAGTGGCTGCTAGAACTCGAGTTAGCCATGGTGAAATCCATTCACAAGGTAATGTGTGTCTTTTTATGACTAGATGCATTAATCAATTTCGGACCAAAAATAGTTATTTTCTTAGTATGGTTGGGACTGTTTTTATTTTGTGCCTTGCTGAGCAAAAATAATTCATATGACATTTGATGGATATCACACATAATTCCACCAAGTCAGTAATAATTAATATCTGACACATAAGGGGCGATTTTAACCCACCCTGCCTGGGACGTGTGTGCTGTTATAGTTGCTTTGGAGTATGTATCACGTCATTCCCACTGATCACCATTTTAACCGCTTTTTTTTAAGCGACCACCAGAAACTGGTGGGGGCCCCATCAATGTACACAACTGGAGATCTTATAAGTTTATTTAGACCCCATGAAATCGTAACGTGAAATCGCATAAGTCCAGCCCAGCACCCAATCTCCTAGTGAAATCTAGTGGGATTGGTCTCTTCGGGCCACAGGAAGCACGATTTAAAGGTACACACAGCTGCAGCCAATTGGATCACAGTGACCTGCGTGCCATTGTGCTCTTTGTATTGCTAGGAGAGTTTCAAGCTTCCAGGTTGCTTCTTTGAGATTTTTTTCCTTCACTTACCTTGATTAAGCTTACAGCTTATCATGGATGCCATTATAGCCACTTTGGTTTGGATGGAGGAAGAGGAAGAGCAGCAGCCTTAGCAACCAGCACGAGCAGCAGGAGGGCGTACTAGAAGACAGCAAGTGGGGACTGCTTGTAGGTGGCCCTACCCAGCCCACAGCGTTTACAAGTCAAGTCACTTTTCTGGATCTATCTGAAGAGCAATGACTCAGGAGGCTGTACTTCTCCAGGCAGGCTGTTGTACATCTCTGCAGCCTCCTGCAACAAGACCTGCAGCCTGCTGAACTAGCTGGCCATGTTTTGCCAGTGGCTGTCAGTCAGCATAGCCCTTAATTTATTTGCCACAGCCTCATTCCAGGCTGCTACAGGGACATCTCCCGCATATCCCGATCTGAAGTGCACAGCTGCATCAAGCAGGTCACCAATGCCCTGTTTGCCAGGGTCAACCAGTGCATCAATTTCTCCATTGATGTCAACAGTCAATATGAGAGAGTACAGAGATTTGCAGCTGTGACTGGCTTCCCTTGTGTCCAGGACGTGATAGACTGCATATATGTTGCCATCAGGGTGCCAGAAGACCAGCTAGCAGCTTTCGTAGATAGGAAGGGTTACCACTCAATTAACATCTAACTTGTCTCCGATCACAGAAACCAGATCATTCAAGTTTCCAGGCAGATGTTCATTCTGCGACAGTCAACTATCCCTCAATATTCGACCCTTCCAGGAACATGACAGGATGGCAGTTGGGGGACAAGAGATGCCTCTAACATACATGGCTCATGACACCCCAGCACAATCCCAACACACCTGAACAACACAGGTATATAATCAGAACCAGGGGACCACCAGGACCATAACTGAGCACAAAATAGGGTTCCCCAAACAAAGGTTCAGGTGTGACATGTCTGGAGACTCTCTACAATATGGCCCACAAAAAGCATCCCACATTATAATGGTGTACTGCATCCTGCACAGCCTTGCCATCCAGAGGGGGCTGCATTTGGAGCAATTCTCATTGGATGAGGAAGTCCTGAGTGAAGGTGAAGAAGCAGCAGAAGAAGGAGATGCCACCTCAACACCTTGCTGCCAGAGATGAGTCAATATTACAGTGATTCCGGGCACCTGCTCATTCTTCTGCCCTGAAAATTTACACAAAGCTCCTTTGTATTAACAGTCCTTTTTACATCATTCACCACTGTCTTAATTCTGCATTTAGGACTGCATTTTGGTGACCCCTCTGGATGCGGTATTCCAGACAGGGTGTTATTGTGGCAGGCTATTTTTGGGGCACCTTTTCTAGCCCCCTCCCTGTTCAGGGTGAGCAGAGCGGATCCTAAATAGGGCTGCTCAGTCGTGGATGTAGCTGCCGGGGGGCTCCACTGCCTCGATCCAGGAGCCCGACGACTGAATCAGACACCCACCACCTAGTGTGCCAGCTTGTGATTAGGAGCTTCCAGACCTCACAATCCTGCCCCCATCACCACTTACTGATCGCCACAGGACTTTACGCTGGCGTGTTGTAGAGGTAAATGTAGATCCCTCTGAAGGACGCCTGTGCGTGGTATCTTTTAGCGTGGGGTGGTTGGTGCACAACCAGCCACCACACGATCCTTGGCAGAAAAGGGGCCAGGGTCCAGTGGCAAGGAAAAACCGAGACGACTGGAGACCCCTCTCTGCTGCAGCCTTCTTCCGCCTTCACAGCCGTTGTGGTGCTTCTCGCAGCCCCTGAACCAAAGTGACTCAGAGTTACCACCGTCATCTGCCTGTTCCACCGTTGAGGACTTGGTATGGATCGCACTTCATCTGGAACCTCCCCCTTGACCTTACCGCCTTGGGTGACCCTGCCAAGAGCTGTGCTCCCGACGGCATCGCTCACAGGTTCATAGGTTCACGCAAGCCTCTCCACCTTGACAAGGTGGCGATCCAAGGAAAGGCTGCCGGCTCAGATGGAATTCCAGCAGAAATCCTTAAAAAAGGTGGCCCTGAGCTCCTGACACACATACATGCCTTCCTCCTAAAAAAATATGGCAGCAGGAAGAAATTCCACAAGATCTCAGAGACGCTTTGATTGTTACTATTTAAAAAAAGGGGGAAAAGTCGGTGTGTGGTAACTACCGAGGTATCTCCCTTCTTTCTTCCACAGGAAAAGTGCTTGCCCATGTCCTTGCTAACAGACTTTTGCCATTATCTGAGGAGGTGCTTCCGGAGTCGCAGTGTGGTTTCTGACCATCCAGAGGAACAGCTGATATGATCTTCACAGCACGTCAATTACAGGAGAAATGCCGTGAACAAAAGCAGCCACTGTTCATAGCTTTCATAGACTCAACTAAAGCTTTTGACACCGTCCACCGCCAGACTTTATGGCATATCTTGTCTAAGCTTGGTTGCCCCGATAAATTCATCTTAGTTCTGAGGCTGCTACATGACAACATGTCCGCAGCAGTTCTCAGCAGCAGCGGTTCTATTTCAGAGCCCTTTACAGTTGAGACAGGAGTAAAACAGGGCTGCATCATTGCTCCAACCCTTTTTGCAGTGTTCATCTCAGTTATCCTCCATCTCATCGGCAATGATCTGCCCACCGGAATTCAAATCCTTTACCGTACTGATGGCCGACTTTTCAATCTCAACAGGCTTAAGACCAAGAGCAAAGTCTCCATCACTACCATTATGGAGTTACAGTATGCAGATGATAATGCCATCACAGCTCTTTCCGAGCATGATCTACAAAACACCTTGAATGCTTTTTCCAGAGCCTACAAACTTCTGGGCCTCACCATGAATATAAAGAAAACCCAGGTGCTCCACCAGCCATCACCTAATCAGCTTGCAACTCCTCCCTCTATAAAGATTGCTAATAACACCCTTGAAAATGTCAACACCTTTTCATATCTTGGTAGCCAAAGCTGACATTGATTCTGAAATCCATCACCGCCTGAGTTGTGCAAGTGCAGCCTTTTCTAAACTGAGGAGGAGAGTCTTTGAAAATCATGACCTCCAAGTCCAAACTAAAATTCTTGTATACAAAGCCATCATCCTTCCCACCCTTTTATATGGAGCTGAAACCTGGACTACGTACAGTAGACATCTCAAAGCCTTAGAGCAATACCACCAACGCTCTCTATGCAAAATCTTGAGGGTCAGCTGGGAGGACAAGTGTACCAACTGGAGTATACTTGAAGAGGCCAATATCTACAGCATCACTACGCTCATCATGCAGCATCAACTCCGATGGATTGGACATGTCATTCGCATGTCAGACTCACGTCTCCCAAAACAGGTTCTGTACTCCCAGTTGAAGGAAGGGCAGAGGTCTCCTGGTGGTCAAAAGAAGCGTTACAAAGATAACATCAAAGTAATCCTTTAAAAAGTTCCATATCGATATTAATAACTGGGAGGAAATCGCACTGGACAGAGACAATTGGAGAAAATGCATCCACAACGGTGCCGTACTACATGAAAAGAATCTCCAGTGTGCCGCTGAGGATAAACGCCAGCGCCGTAAGGAGAGACAACAACTTAAGAAGAGCCATACTCCAGTTAATACCAATAGTCTTACATGCCCACACTGTAGTGGAGTCTGTGGATCTCGGATTGGCCTCCACAGCCACCTGAAGACCCACAAGTAGATGACTGATGAAGGACATACCATACTCGAATTCGAGTGGTCGCCAATGATGATGAATTCTGCATTAAAGAACATTGAAACCATTCATCCAATTTCTATATCAATGGCATACTGACAATGCAGACTCAGAAGCTGATATGAAACCATACTGCAGGCCAAGGTATCAAATGTGATAAAGGTGATTAATTTAACGGAAAACATAATAATTGCATTGAATTAATTTCTTACCCAAGTGTCAACCCATGCTGTCTTTCTTAAAGGAGGAAAGAGAAAAGAGACAAAAGTTAGCATGGCAATGACAAGCTGGACGTTAGCATCTTACGGTCTTCAGAATGCAGCTTAAAGTTGTCAAGCTGGCTTAATATACAATTTCCTGAGGTGAATGAAGAGGTTCAAATAATAGGCAGCCACCCTGCACATATAAGACGTGAGCATTGCCTTCCCCAATGCTCATTGCTCTAACCGAACAATTCATCTCCAGGTTTTCCGACTTCATTTGGGTGAGGTGAAGGCCATGATGCTGGGTGTTCCTCCCTCACACTGTATGCTGTTTTGTCCTGCAGAAATAAAGGATGAGAGCTAGTAAGTGTCTGCTGAAAAGGAAAGTGCACTTATGTAGGGATTTTGCATCTGCTGAGAACTGAAGAAGAAGCAAGATGGAATCAGGATGGGTAGGTGATGAATAGAAAGACAGGTGTCTGGAATGTGAAGTGAGGAAGGAATCCTGAGCAGAGTTGCTAATTCTACAATTGCTACCAAATAAGAAGAGAGTGTCTGGGGTGAAGACAGCAAAGGAAGAGATGAATGTGTTTGGAATAAAAATAAGAGGTGGTATAATGTCCTTTGTGATTGGTGGTGAAGGACATGATGGAGGGTAGGGAATTGTTGAGAGCGCTGGGGGAACTGGTGGAAGTACTGTTGTCAGGTGTTGTTGAGAGAGATGGAGAGATGAAAAGCTGTACTCGCCCTTGCTGCTCTTGTGAGGTAATTGAACCTCTTCCTGCATTGAATCCAGGTCCTGAAGATGATGTTCCTGGCACTGACCCTCTCGGCCACCTCTTTCTATTCCTGCTTTATATTGGTCCTAGGTATCTTCTTGCGAGTGCTGGGAAAGAGTCATTTGTTCCTTGCTCTGATCTCTAGGACATCAGGGAGACATCAGGAAACCTGGGGACAGCCCTCCAACTCTTCTAATGATCCTTCTTGCAGCAATGGCAGCTCGGCATCTTGCAGTTGCAGCTCCAGCTCCAGGATCCAGCAGCATCCAACATTCCTCACTCTCATCACTATATTTATGTAACCTGCAAATTTGACATCAGGGAAAGCAACCATCCTTTAAGAGGTGCATTCCTGCTTTAAAGGCTCGGTGGCCCACTGGGAATTGTGCTGCGAAAATGGCTGGGCTGCCTAGTTCTTAATGCTATTGGGTGGCCACCCTGCCAATCATATTAAAATGGAGCCCAGAGTTAAAGTCACCTGGACCTCATGCTGCTAACGTCGGATATGTTTGCCACTCACCCTGCCCTCCCGAATCGTCCTCCCAGTTAAAATTCCCACTATAATGCCTGTGGCTATGTGTGCTGATATTCCGAGATCATTATCAGCAAGCATATAACATAGTATCATAAGGTTTAGATTAGTTATGCAGAAGGACAATTAGCAATCTAGAATAAAAATACTTAACTGGAGGAGGACCTGTGTAGGAGCAGTGAGGAGCGCCGGCAGTTAAAACCGGCAGCGAGGCCCGACCAGAGCATCGGACCTGCGTGGGAGCAGTGAGGAGCGGCGGCAGTTAAAACCGGCAGCGAGGCCCGACCAGAGCATCGGACCTGCGTGGGAGCAGTGAGGAGCGGCGGCAGTTAAAACCGGCAGCGAGGCCCGACCAGAGCATCGGACCTGTGTGGGAGCAGTGAGGAGCGGCGGCAGTTAAAACCGGCAGCGAGGCCCGACCAGAGCATCGGACCTGTGTGGGAGCAGTGAGGAGCGGCGGCAGTTAAAACCGGCAGCGAGGCCCGACCAGAGCATCGGACCTGTGTGGGAGCAGTGAGGAGCGGCGGCAGTTAAAACCGGCAGCGAGGCCCGACCAGAGCATCGGACCTGTGTGGGAGCAGTGAGGAGCGGCGGCAGTTAAAACCGGCAGCGAGGCCCGACCAGAGCATCGGACCTGTGTGGGAGCAGTGAGGAGTGGCGGCAGTTAAAACCGGCAGCGAGGCCCGACCAGAGCATCGGACCTGTGTGGGAGCAGTGAGGAGTGGCGGCAGTTAAAAGCAGCAGCGAGGCCCGACCAGAGCATCAGACCTGTGTGGGAGCAGTGAGGAGCGGCGGCAGTTAAAACCGGCAGTGAGGCCCGACCAGAGCATCAGACCTGTGTGGGAGCAGTGAGGAGCGGCGGCAGTTAAAACCGGCAGCGAGGCTTACCAATTCAACAGCAGGGGAGAGAGGTAAAAAGTAATTAAACTGTGACATCACCAGGAAGCAGGTAAGTGATTGGTTGGTGAGTATTTCTCTCTTTTTTAAACTTTCACTCTGTGGTTTATAGTTACTAAGGTCTCTCTGGTGTAGTGGGGACTGTTGGTAAACCAGTTAACTGTAGTGTAATTGGTGGGATTGATTGATTTAATTTAAATTCAATTAATTAAAGGGTAAGTCATGGCAGGACAGCCGGGCCACGTGATATGCTCCTCCTGCGATATGTGGGAAATCAGGGACACTTCCTGTGTCCCTGACAACTACATGTGCAGGAAGTGCATCCAGCTGTAGCTACTGACAGACCGCATTGCGGCACTGGAGCTGCAATTGGATGCATACTGGAGCGTTCACGATGCTCAGGACAGCGTGAATAGCACGTTTGCGGAGTTGAACACACCACAGGTAGAGGTTGCACAGGAAGAAAGGGAACGGGTGACCAACAGGCAGAGTACTAGGCGCAGGCAGGTAGTGCAGGGGTCCCCTGTGGCCATCCCTCTCTCCAACAGATACACCACTTTGAGTACTGTTGGGGGGGATGGCTTATCAGAGGAAGGCAGCAGCAGCCAACTTCCTGGCACCAGGGGTGGCTCTGTTGCACAGAATGGGAGGAAAAAGAGGGGTAGAGCTATAGTAATAGGGGATTCTATTGTAAGGGGAATAGATAGGCGTTTCTGTGGCCGCAAATGAGACTCCAGGATGGTGTGTTGCCTCCCTGGTGCAAGGGTCAAGGATGTCTCAGAGCGGCTGCAGAACATCTTGGAAGGGGAGGGTGAACAGCCAGTTGTCGTGGTGCATATAGGTACCAACGATATAGGTAAAAAGCGGGATAAGGTCCTAAAAGCGGAATATAGGGAGTTAGGAGATAAATTAAAAAACAGGACCGCAAAGGTAGTAATCTCAGGATTGCTACCAGTGCCACGTGCTAGTCAGAGTAGAAATAGAAGGATACTTCAAATGAATACGTGGCTAGAGGAATGGTGCCAGGGGGAGGGATTCAAGTTCCTGGGACATTGGAACCGGTTCTGGGGGAGGTGGGACCAGTTCAAACCGGACGGTTTGTACCTGGGCAGGGCTGGAACCGATGTCCTAGGGGGAGTGTTTGCTAGTGCTGTGGGGGAGGGTTTAAACTAAAATGGCAGAGGGTTGGGAACCCGAGCAGGGAGACAGAGGAAAGGGAAACAAGGATAAAAGCAAAAGATAGGAAGGAGAAAAACAAAAGTGGCAGTCAGAGAAATCAACGGTTTAAATCTAATATGGCCACAGTAAATAATAATTCTAATAGGTCTAAGAGCATTAAAAAAATAAGCCTGAAGGCTTTGTGTCTTAATACGAGGAGCATTCCTAATAAGGTGGATGAATTGGCTGCGCAAATAGAGGTAAAGGAATACGATTTGGTTGGGATTACGGAAACGTGGCTCAAGGATGGCCAAGACTGGGAACTCAACATCCAGGGGTATTCGATATTCAGGAAAGATAGGCAAAAAGGAAAGGGAGATGGGGTAGCATTACTGGTTAAAGAAGGGATCAACACAATTGTAATGAAGGATATTAGCTCTGATGATGTGGAATCTGTATGGGTAGAACTGAGAAATACTAAGGGGAAAAAAACATTAGTGGGAGTGGTATATAGACCTCCAAACAGTAAGGCGGAGGTTGGGGATGGCATTAAAAGGGAAATTAAAGTAGCGTGCATTAAGGGCACAGCAGTCATCATGGGTGACTTTAATCTACATATAGATTGGGCCAACCAAAGTAACAATACTGTGGAGGAGGAATTCCTGGAGTGTTTACGGGATGGTTTCCTGGACCAATATGTTGAGGAACCAACCAGAGATCAGGCCATCTTAGACTGGGTATTATGTAATGAGAAAGGATTAATTAGCAATCTTGTTGTACGAGGCCCCTTGGGTCGGAGCGATCATAATATGATTGAATTCTTCATTAAGATGGAGAATGAAGTTGTTGACTCAGAGACTAGGGTCCTCAATTTAAATAAAGGAAACTACGATGGTCTGAGGAACGAGTTGGGTAGGATTGATTGGGGTATGGCACTCAAAGGGTTGACGGTGGATAGGCAATGGCAAACATTCAATGACCGAATGGACGAGCTACAGAATTTGTTCATCCCAGTTTGGCATAAAAATAAAACAAAAAAGGTGACTCAACCGTGGCTAACAAGGGAAATTAGGGATGGCATAAGATCCAAGGAGAGGACATATAAATTGGCCAGAAAAAGCAATAATCCTGAGGATTGGGAACAGTTTAGGATTCAACAAAGGAGGACAAAGGGATTAATTAAGAAAGGGAAAACAGAATATGAGAGTAAGCTTGCAGGGAACATAAAAACTGACTGTAAAAGCTTTTATAGATATGTGAAGAGAAAAAGATTGGTGAAGTCAAGCGTAGGTCCCTTGCAGTCAGAATCAGAGGAATTTATAATGGGGAACAAAGAAATGGCAGACCAACTAAATACATACTTTGGTTCTGTCTTCACAAAGGAGGACACAAATAACCTCCCAGAGATACCGGGGAACATAGGGTCTGATGAAAGGGTGGAACTGAAAGAAATCAGTATTTGTAGGGAAATGGTGTTAGGAAAATTGATGGAACTGAAGGCCGATAAATCCCCAGGGCCTGATAATCTACATCCCAGGGTACTTAAGGGAGTGGCCCTAGAAATAGTAGCTGCATTGCTGGTCATCTTTCAGAACTCGATAGACTCTGGAACAGTACCCATGGATTGGAGGGTAGCTAATGTTACCCCACTATTCAAAAAAGGTGGTAGAGAAAAAGCGGGGCAAAGCCTGACATTGGTAGTGGGGAAAATGCTAGAGTCCATTATAAAAGATGTAATAGCAGAGCACTTGGAAAGCAGTGACAGGATCGGACAAAGTCAACATGGATTTACAAAAGGTAAATCATGCTTGACTAATCGACTGGAATTTTTTGAGGATGTAACTGGTAAAATAGATAAGGGAGAATCAGTGGATGTGGTGTATTTGGACTTTCAGAAGGCTTTCGATAAGGTCCCACATAAGAGATTAGCGTGCAAAATTAAGGCACATGGGATTGGGGGCAAGGTATTGACTTGGATAGAGAACTGGTTGGCGGACAGAAAGCAAAGAGTTGGAATAAACGGGTCGTTTTCCGAGTGGCAGGCAGTGACTAGTGGGGTACCGCAAGGATCGGTCCTAGGACCCCAGCTGTTCACAATATATATTAATGATCTGGACGAGGGAATTGGATGTAATATCTCCAAATTTGCAGACGACACAAAACTGGGTGCGAGGGTATGCTGTGAGGAGGATGTCATGAAACTCCAGTACGATTTAGACAGGTTGGGTGACTGGGCAGAAACATGGCAAATGCACTATAATGTGGATAAATGTGAGGTTTTCCACTTTGGTGGCAAAAACAGGGAGGCAGATTATTATTTGAATGGCAATAGATTGGGAGAAGGGGAAGTGCAAAGAGACCTGGGTGTTCTTGTGCACCAGTCGCTGAAGGTGAGCATGCAGGTGCAGCAGGCGGTTAAGAAGGCAAATGGTATGTTGGCCTTCGTAGCAAGAGGGTTCGAGTACAGGAACAAGGATGTCTTGCTACAGTTGTACAAGGCCTTGTTGAGACCGCACCTTGAGTATTGTGTGCAGTTTTGGTCACCTTACCTGAGGAACGACGTTCTTGCCATGGAAGGAGTGCAGCGAAGATTCACCAGGCTGATACCTGGGATGGCAGGAATGATGCATGAGGAGAGATTGTGTCGATTGGGCTTATACTCACTGGGGTTTAGAAGATTGAGAGGGGATCTCATCGAAACCTATAAAATTCTGTCAGTCCTGGACAGACTAGATGCAGGAAGGATGTTTCTGATGGCCGGGGAGTCCAGAACCAGGGGTCATAGTCTAAGGATAAGGGATAAGCCATTTAGGACTGAAATGAGGAGGAATTTCTTCACCCAGAGAGTGGTGAACCTGTGGAATTCTCTGCCACAGAGGGCGGTGGAGGCCAGTTCATTAAATATATTCAAGAAAGAGTTGGATATATTTCTTCAGGCTAAAGGGATCAAGGGATATGGGGAGAAGGCAGGGACAGGGTACTGAATTTGGATGATCAGCCATGATCTCATTGAATGGCGGAGCATCTCGAAGGGCCGAATGACCTACTCCTGCTCCTATCGTCTATATTTCTATGTTTCTATGAGGGCTAATTTCAGCGAATTGAGGGATCTGGCCTGGGTAAATTGGAATCAAAGACTGGCAGACAGAAATGTAATGGAGCAATGGGCGGCCTTTAAAGAGGAGATGGTTTGAGTACAGTCTAGGTACATTCCCACAAGGGGAAAAGGGACGGCAACCAAAGCCAGATCTCACTAGGTGATAAAGGAGTTGGAGAGTAGGATGAAGCAGGTAAAGGGGGCATATGACCAATGCAGCTTGATAATACAAGGGAGAATCAGGCTGAATATAAAATGTACAGAGGAGAAGTGTAAAAGGAAATAAGAGGGGCAAAGAGACAGTTCAATGCAGAAAAGTGTGAGGTGATACATTTTGGTGGAAAGAATGAAGAAAAACAATACAAGCTAAATGGTACAATTTAAAAGAGGGTACAAGAGCAGAGTGACCTGGGGGTGTTTGTCCACAAATCTTTGAAGGTGTCAGGACAAGTTAACGAAGCAGTTAATAAAGCACATGGGATCTTGGGATTTATAAATAGAGGCATAGAGTACAAAAGCCAGGAAGTTATGCGAAACCTGTATAAAACACCAGTTTGGCCCCAGCTGGAGTATTGTGTCCAATTCTGAGCAGCGCACTTTAGGAAGGATGTGAAGGCTTTGAAGAGGGTGCAGAAAAGATTTATTAGAATGGTTCCAGGGATGAGGGATTACAATTTTGTGGGTAGACTGAAGAAGCTGGGCTTGTTCTCCTGAGAGCAGAGAAGGCTAAGAGGAGATTTGATAGAGGTATTTAAAATCATGAAGGGTTTCGATAGAGAAAATAAAGAGAAACGGTTTCCAATGGCTGAAGGGTTGATAACCAGAGGGCACAGATTTAAAGTGATTGGCAAAAGAACCAGAGGCAACAGCAGGGAAAACTTTTTTACACAATGAGTGGTTAGGATTTGGAATGCATTGCCTGATAGGGTGGTGGATACAGATTCAATAGTAGCCTTGAAAGGGATTAGGATAAATACCTGAAGGAGAAAAAAATGCAGGGATATGGGGAAGAGCTGGAGAATGGGATGAACTGGATTGTTCTTTGAAAGACGTTGCACAGACTCGAAAGGCCAAGTGGCTTCCTTCTGTGCTGCACTAATCCATGATTCTATGATATTGTGACGCAATGAAATAAAAAAGAAAGACTTGCATTTATATAACGTCTTTCACGACCACCGGATGTCTCAAAGCGCTTTACAGCCAATTAATTACTTTTGAAGTGTAGTTACTGTTGTAATGTAGGAAATAAGTCATTCTATATTCATATAACCTTTCAATTAATTCTACACATCATATAGAATGGTATGTATTAACTTTTGATGGTTATACAAGGACATGGTGTATGAATGCACAAAAAATATTTTTGTAAATTTGTTCGCGGGATGTGAGCGATGCTGGCAATACTGCAATTATTGTACATCCATAATTACCCTGAGCTAAATACGGCAGAAAGCCTAGAGGAGTATAGAAAGTACAGGGGTGAAATTAAAAAGGAAATTACTAAAGCAAAGAGAGGGCATGAAAAAATATTGACAAGGAAAACCCAAAGATGTTTTATAAATACATAGAGCAAGAGGATAACTAAAGAAAGAGTAGGGCCTATTAGTTACCAAAAAGGTAAATTGTGTGTTGAGGTAGAAGATGTGGGAATGTTTCTTAACGAATAGCTTGTGTCTGCCTTCACAAAAGAGAGGGACGATGCAGATATTGTAGTTAAGGAGGAGGAGTGTGAAATATTAGATGAGATAAACAAAGTGAGAGAGGACTTATTAATGGGTTTAGCACCTTTGAAAGTAGATAAATTGCCAGACCCGGATGAAATGTATCCCAGGCTGTTAAGAGTAGCATGGGAGGAAATAGCGGAGGCTCTGACGATCATTTTCCAATCCTCTCTGGCTACATAGAAATATAGAAACATAGAAGATAGGAGCAGCAGTAGGCCATTTGGCCCCTTGAGCCTGCTCCGCCATTCAATGAGATCATGGCTGATCATCCAAATTCAGTACCCTGGCCCTGCTTTCTCCCCATATCCCTTGATCCCTTTAGCCTTAAGAAATATATCTAACTCCTTCTTGAATATATTTAATGAATTGGCCTCAACTGCCTTCTGTGGTAGAGAATTCCACAGGTTCGCCACTCTCTGGGTGAAGAAATTCCTCCTCATCTCAGTCCTAAATGGCTTACCCCTTAACCTTAGCCTGTGACCTCTGGTTCTGGACTCCCCCGCCATCCTTCCTGCATCTAGTCTGTCTAGTCCTGTTCGAATTTTATAAGTTTCAATGAGATCCCCTCTCATTCTTCTAAACTCTAGCGAATATAAGCCTAATCGACCCAATCTCTCTTCATACGTCATTCCTGCCATCCCAGATATCAGTCTGGTGAATCTTCGCTGCACTCCCTCCAATGCAAGAACATCCTCCCTCAGATAAGGTGACCAAAACTGCACACAATACTCAAGGTGTGGTCTCACCAAGGCCCTGTAGAACTGCAGCAAGACATCCTTGCTCCTGTACGCGAATTGTCTCGCTATGAAGGCCAACATACCATTTGCCTTCTTAACCGCCTGCTGCACCTGCATGCTTACCTTCAGCGACTGGTGCACAAGGACACTCAGGCCTCGTTGCACTTCACTTTATCCCAATCTATTGCCTTTCAGATAATAATCTGCCTTCCTGTTTTTGCCACCAAAGTGGATAACCTCGCATTTATCTACATTATATTGCACCTGCCATGCATCTGCCCAATCACCAAACCTGTCCAAATCATACTGGAGTTTCTCTGCATCCTCCTCACAGCACACACGCCCACCCAGCTTTGTGTTGTCTGCAAACTTGGAGATAGTACATCTAGTTCCCTCGTCTAGATCATTTACATATATTGTGAATAGCTGGGGTCCTAGCACCAATCCCTGCGGTTCCCCACTAGTCGCTGCCTGCCACTCGGAAAAAGACCTGTTTATTCCAACTCTTCGCTTCCTGTCTGCCAACCAGTTCTCTTTCCAAATCAGTACTTTAGCCCCAATCCGATGTGCTTTAACTTTGCATACTAATCTCTTATGCGGGACCTTATCGAAAGCCTTCTGAAAGTCCAAATACACCACATCCACTGGTTCTCCCTTATCTATTCTACCAGTCACATCCTCAAAAAATTCCAGTAGATTAGTCAAGCATGATTTACCTTTTATAAATCCATGTTGACTTTGTCCGATCCTGTCACTGTTTTCCAAGTGCTCTACTATTACATCTTTTATAATGGACTCTAGCCTTTTCCCCACTACCGATGTCAGTCTTACCGGGTCTATAATTCCCCGTTTTCTCCCTACCACCTTTTTTAAATAGTGGGGTTACATTAACTACCCTCCAATCCATGGGAACTGTTCCAGAGTCTATAGAATTTTGGAAGATGACCAGCAATGCATCTACTATTTCTAGGGCCACTTCCTTAAGTACCCTAGTAGATTATCAGGCCCTGTGGATTTATCGGCCTTCAATCCCGTCAATTTCCCTCACACCATTTCCCTAGAAATGCTGATTTCATTCAGTTCCTCCCTGTCATTAGCCCCTATCTTCCCCGACATCTCTGGGAGGTTATTTGTTTCCTCCTTTGTGAAGGCAGAACCAAAGTATGTATTTAATTGGTCTGCCATTTCTTTGTTCTTTGAAATAAAGAATAGATTTGCCTTTCTAATCTAGGCTTTATTAACTTAAAAATCCTGTAGCACATTTTCAACACCCAGCCCCAACTAAAGGCTGGAAAGAACTGAATTTAAGATGGCCACCACAAATCACATGACATCAACTACCAATGAGATTACAGCATATATCCCAAGGCAGGAAACAAACAACCAATCACAATACTTCTTACTAAACATAGAGAATAATCACCACATTCACCCCTCCTTTTAAAATATACTCCAACCTAAATAACCTTTACAATTTATAATTAATTATTTACAACTAAAACTATGCACAGACAAAATAAAACTATTCAACATGACACAATACTAAGTGAGCAACAACAAATAGTAACATTGCACATAAGTATTAAGTATCTCTCAACTAAAACAATATAATATAATATTTCAACAATTTTAAAACATTACTATCAATTTAAAAGTCCATTTTCAATCGGTCGACCGGATATCTTGTTCGTGTCGACCTTCTTAACCTTGGTGAAATTCCTTGCCCTCCCACACCAGGAGACACAGAAGTATCTTCTGCAGGAAGGCTATCCATATCCCGATTTTCAACAGTTTCCGGAATGGAAATCCCATCAGGAGGTAAACTGGGACGGTCATGAACATCCATCGAGGGCTGACTAATAGAAGTATAATTATCTGCAGTCGGATTGGAAATATTCGTAGTATCTGTAACAGCATCCACCTTATCTGAATCATGACTATTGTTAATATCCTCAGAAGAGGGCTGGCCACCACAAGGAGCCAAGTCTTTAATTGAAACGATACTTTCTTTCCCATCTTGGAATCGAATATGAGCATATTGGGAATTTGCCTCCAACAGCTCCACCTCCTCCACTAAAGGATCATATTTTGACAATCTAACATGGCGTCGAAGCAGCACAGGTCCCTGCATAGTAAGCCATGAAGGTACCGAATATCCCGTAGTAGATCTCCGTGGATAGTTAAAGAGCCTTTCATGGGGGGTCACATTAGTAGCCGTTGAAAGCAATGATCTAATGGAATGCAGGGCATCAGGCAGTACCATTTCCCACTGTGTATTCTTAAGGTTCCGGGATGTCAAAGCCAACATAACTGCCTTCCAGATCACCCCATTGTATCGTTCGCACTGTCCATTACCCTGGGGATTATACGGGGTAGTTCTGCTAGTAGAAATTCCCCGGCTCTGAAGGTATTCCTTCAACTGGGAAGACATAAAAGAACTTCCCTGATCTGAATGGATATACGCAGGCATCCCAAAGATGACAAAAAGTTGAGTCAGACATTTGATAACTGTAGCAGCTGATACATCTGCGCAAGGAAAAGCAAAAGGGAACCTTGAAAACTCATCCACAACAGTAAATATATATCGGTTTTGAGTAGTTGAAGGAAGAGGCCCCTTGAAATCGACGCTCAAACGTTCAAAAGGAGAAGTAGCCTTTATAAGATGAGTTCGTTGAGGCTTAAAGAAATTCGGTTTACACTGAGCACAGATAGAACATGATGAAGTCATCCGCTTGACGTCTTCAACTGAAAAGGGCAAATTCTTACTGCGTACGAAGTGTATCATCCTCGTAACCCCAGGATGGCATAAGGCATTGTGAAGATTAATAAGCGTATCTCCGTGAATCACAGAACAATAAGCCCTCGACAGCGCATCAGCAGCAACGTTATCCTTCCCCGGACGATAAACTATATCAAAATGGTAACATGCCAACTCAATCCTCCACCTCATTATTTCATCATTCTTAATCTTTCCAAAATGTTTGACATCAAACATAAAGGACACAGACTTTTGATCAGTTACCAACGTAAAATGTCGCCCCGATAAATAATGTCTCCATTTACGCAGTGCTTCTACTATTGCATACGCCTCTTTCTCTATTGAAGAATGCCTTTTTTCACTATTGTTCAAGGTACGTGAGAAAAAGGCCACAGGTCTTCCATTTTGGTTCAGAGTAGCCCCAATTGCAAAATCAGAAGCGTCCGTCTCAATCACAAAAGGAACCTGCTCATCAATAGAATGCACAACTGCTCCAAGGATATCCTTTTTAAAATGATCAAAACACGTCCTGGCCTCCCATGATAGAGGATATGTCGTAACCCGAATAAGAGGCCGGATCTTCTGTGAAAAATTTGCAATCCAATTAGAATAGTAAGAAAACAGTCCAACAACTCGTTGCAAAGCCTTAGAATTAGTAGGACAAGGTAAATCAATCAATGGTCGCAGACGTTCTGGATCTGGTTTAATCTTGTTTCCCGAGATAATGTACCCCAGTAGATTTACCTCAGTGGTCGAAAAGGTACACTTCTCTTTATTGAAAGTTAAACCAACTTTTTCCGCAGCTTGAAGGAATCTTTCTAAATTAGAATCATGCTCCACCCTTGATTTGCCACACACCGTGATGTCATCTAAGTATGAAAAGGTGTCAGAGAGAGAGTTATCACTTATAAAAGCATCCATTGCCCGTTGAAAACAAGCAACACCATTAGTAACACCAAATGGTATTCGGCAAAACTGATACAGCTTTCCACCAGCCTCAAAGGCCGTATATGGTTGATCCTTCTTAACAATAGGAATCTGATGATAAGCACTCTTTAGGTCAATAGTGCTAAAAACCTTATACTGAGATACTTTATTGATAAGCTCATCAATCTTAGGCAAAGGGTACGCATCTAATTGAGTATACCTATTAATAGTTTGGGAATAGTCTATCACCATTCGTTTCTTATGTCTCTCGTTAATCGTGACAACTACCTGTGCCCGCCAAGGCGAACAACTAGGTTCAATGATTCCTTCCAATAAGAGACGTTGAACTTCAGAATTAATAAATTCTCTATCCTGACTGCTATACCTTCTTGACTTGGTAGCAATTGGCTTACAATCCGGCATCAAATTGGAAAAAAGTGATAATGGAGAAATGGATAAAGAGGTTAATCCACAAATAGATAAAGGTGGCTTAGTCCCTCCAAATGAAAGACTAAGAGACTCGTGTAACTGAAGCACATCATGACCAATCAAAATATCCGCACAGAGATTAGGCAAAACAGATAGGCGTATATCAGTATACATATTACCTAGAAGAATCAATTTCACACGGCAACAACCAGCTACTTGTGAAGTGAGAGTCGTCTGAGCCATACACACCTGATAGGAAACAGGCGAAATTTTCAAATGCTTCTCCTTTGCAAACTGAAGACTTATAAAACTCTCGGTACTGCCCGTATCTATAAGGGCCTTCACTTCCAACCCATTAACTTGGGCCGTAACTATAGCTTTGTTTAGGCCATGAGCAAATGCAGCAGAAATTGATGCAATAAACGCCCTATCTAAAGGCTGAATAGTCACAGAGGAGGTAATTGAACCTGATGATTTACACACACGTGCGTAATGACCTCTCTTGCCGCATTTACTACACACAGCCTCCCGAGCAGGACACTTCAGACGAGGGTGCCGGATGTTCCCACAAAAATAACACTTCTGAATCCTAGAGGCAACAGCTGCTGAAGTAGAAATTGTTTCAGAATCTAGTAAACCACTCCTATTAAGTCCACATAATTCCTTTTCATCCGGAACTGCCGAAACCACAGTCACAGGCTGATTAAAAAGAGCATAAAAATCCGAACTTCTGAGCCACATCCAATGTAGAAGCCTGCTCAGAAGCACTCTTAAGATCCAAAGTCTTATTTTCTAACAACTGCTGATGAATTGATCTAGACAGTAATCCATTAATAAAAGCATCCCGTACCGATTCTTCCTTATATTCTTCAGCCATCACGGCCTTATAATTACAGTTAACACTAAGGCACCGAAGTGCTTGTAAATAAGTATCCAAAGATTCTCCCACCTGCTGCCTACGGGCAGATAGAAGGTGACGTGCAAATACCTCATTCTTTGGTTTAACAAAAATCTTTTCCAATGTAGAAATAGCCACTTCGTAAGTTTTACAGTCCAAAATATACTTATACACATCCGGAGCAATGTAGTTGATCAGCATATTCAGCTTCTTTAGAGACTCTTGATCCAACACGCCCAAAAAGTTTTTAAATGTAAAATACCAGTGTTTCCATTTATCATCCACTCCTGCAGAATTAGGGTCAGCATTGAATCGTTCTGGTTGAAGATATCGCTCCATTCTGACATTAAGTTAATAAATTGAAATAAAGAATAGATTTGCCTTTCTAATCTAGGCTTTATTAACTTAAAAATCCTGTAGCACATCTTTCAACACCCAGTCCCAACTAAAGGCTGGAAAGAACTGAATTTAAGATGGCCACCACAAATCACATGACATCAACTGCCAATGAGATTACAGCATATATCCCAAGGCAGGAAACAAACAACCAATCACAATACTTCTTACTAAACATAGAGAATAATCACCACATTTCCCCATTATAAATTCCCCTGATTCTGACTGCAAGGGACCTACGCTTGACTTCACCAATCTTTTTCTCTTCACATATCTATAGAAGCTTTTACAGTCCGTTTTTATGTTCCCTGCAAGCTTACTCTCATACTCTATTTTCCCCCTCTTAATTAATCCCTTTGTCCTCCTTTGCTGAATCCTAAACTGTTCCCAATCCTCAGGTTTGCTGCTTTTTCTGGCCAATTTATATGTCCTCTCCTTGGATCTTATGCTATCCCTAATTTCCCTTGTTAGCCATGGTTGAGTCAACTTTCTTGTTTTATTTTTATGCCAAACAGGGATGAACAAATTCTGTAGTTCATCCATGCTATCTTTAAATGTTTGCCATTGCCTATCCACTGTCAACCCTTTAAGTAACATTCCCCAATCCATCCTAGCCAACTCGCGCCTCATACTATCATAGTTTCCTTTATTTAAATTCAGGACTCTAGTCTCTGAGCCAACTACTTCACTCTCCATCTTAATGAAGAATTCTATCATATCATGATCGCTCCTCCCCAAGGGGCCTCGCACGACAAGATTGCTAATTAATCCTTTCTCATTACATAATACCCAGTCTAAGATTGTGAAGGAATAAGCAATATGCCATATTCAGAAAAACACACCATTCTATGAAATATTCTGACTTTATTAAAACATGACAAACTGGGTTTGAAAATCTGGAAGCCTCAACAATCTAAAAGTGTAAACAGCATACAGGCTTTTGAGATAAGATAAGTTATTGACACTGAATCATTAGCCTTATTGAAGCAGAAGGGTAGACTTCCAGAAAGTCTGAAGCCTTGGAACGAACACAATACCAAACCCTGTTAAAGTGTCTTAAACCAACACTTCGGAAAGAGGGACAGAAAATTAAAAAAACATATGCCTTTGTAAAAATAACATCAAATAAAACACGGAGCCACGATTATGTGTTGCAACCAACTGAGGTAACTAAGAAGATCATGGTGCAACCAGCTGAGGTGTTCTAAATGCAAAAGATACAAACAGAAGACTTTCGTAAGAATGACATCAAATAGATGCACCAGCTCCACACCGTTTTTTATGATAAGCTTTGAACACCTAAAGGTAGACACACAAGTCTGCTTGCTACAAGCTGATCTAACTGTAAGAATAGAAGGGGTCAACAGAAAAATGACTGGAGATAATTAGCTTACATCAGCAGAAAACCTCAAAAGACATACCACGGAAAAAGAGTATAAAAATTGGACTTTCAAATTGGAGGACAGATTCGCTGTAAGGGGCAAAGCGATTTTTAGGCTGCAGAGGCAAGCTCTGTAAGTCTTCAACTCTTTGTATCTTGGGGATCAAGGTACTTGTATTTGATTTTGGTGGATATTCTGGAATAAGACTAAGAAATGTAAAAACTAGCAAAGTTAAGATTTGAGAATAAGGATCTCTGATAAGAATTGTAAGCTTTTTGTATTTGGAACTGTTAAAGTTGCAATTGAATCACCAACTATAATTACATGTCGGTTCTTTAATAAATCTATATACAGGAAACTTTGTGCTACCCGTCACCGACGGGACTGAGCTGCTGCCGTACGCTCCAAACTGCCGTACACTCAAGAGCTAATGTTGAAACACACGGAGATTTTCATCTCCATCTGAATCAACAAACCCTGTTGCTTAGCAACAGCCTCTAAACAGTCGGCAAGCATCTCTGTAGCATCTGTAGCTGAAGCTGTTGCTTAGCTACAGACCTTGCACAGCTTGACTGTTCAAAAAAAGCAAAGAGAAGAAACGAAAAGAATAAAAAACGGCTCCTGATTTTTGCCGGTGGCTCCAGCTTGCCGGACGGTTCGCCTCCGGATAACTCAAAGTTTCCTGTATTTTTTTAGAATTGCCTCACATAGTACTTCTGTATCAAACTCGCGAACTCAATCTCTGCACACTCTTTGGTGAGGGGTTGCAGAATTCTGAGGGAGTTTTCCGGACCCTCATAATATCCGGAAGGTTACAGTCTAACTAAACTTACTAAAAGTGCTATCTGGAGGATGGTAACATCTTCAGGTCATTCCTTTCCTTTAGGGAGAGATAGTCTGGACCTTTAGACCCAATTCATAATCATAATCATAATCAACTTTATTGTCATTGTTAGTGCACAAGTGCAGTACAACGAAATGTAGGCTTGCGGCTCCCGAGAGTGTACGTTTAGATTAAGACATTTAAACATTCAACATTCATTTGGCTTGTAATACATTAACATAAACATAACCATAATAAAGTGCATTGGCAGATGTGCAGGCTTTAGAGTTTATTTGTGGAGCGTCTTTAGGATTCGGCTACCTCTAACTGTAGTTGTAAGTGAACATCTGGGGAATACGCCTGATCCGGGGTAGCCCTACAGGGGCTAGGACTAGTAATAATTCTTTCAAGATGGCCTGATTTCCAGTTGGTTGCTCGACATATTGGTTCAGGAAACCATCCTAGGAATTCCTCCTCCACGGTGCTATTACTAATTTGGTTAGCCCAATCTATATGTAGATTAAAGTCACCCATGATAACTACTGTGCCCTTATTGCACGCATCTCTAATTTCCCGTTTAATGCCATCCCGGACCTCCGCATTACTGTTTGGAGGTCTGTATACAACTCCCACTAACCTTTTCTGCCCCTTGGTATTTCTCAGCTCTACCCATACAGATTCCATATCATCAGAGCTAATATCCTTCCTTACTATTGTGGTAATCTCCTCTTTAACCAGCAATGCAACCCCACCTCCTTTTCCTTTTTGCCTGTCCTTCCTGAATATTGAATACCCCTGGATGTTGAATTCGCAGCCTTCGTCACCCTGGAGCCATGTCTCCGTAATCCCAATTATATCATATCCGTTTACATCTATTTGCGCAGCTAATTCATCCACCTTATTACGAATGCTCCTCGCATTAAGACACAAAGCCTTCAGGCTTGTTTTGTTAACACTCTCAGTCCTTTTAGAATTATTATTGACTGTGGCCCTGATTGATTTACACCCTTGATTTCTCTGCCTTCCACTTTTGCTTTTCTCCTTCCTGTCTTTTGCTTCTATCCTTGCTTCCCTTTCCTCTGTCTCCCTGCACAGGTTCCCAACCCCCTGCTATTTTAGTTTAAACCCTCCCCAACAGCACTAGCAAACACTCCCCCTAGGACATTGGTCCCGGTCCAGCCCAGGTGCAAACCGTCCAGTTTGTACTGGTCCCACCTCCCCTAGAACCAGTTCCAATATCCCAGGAATTTGAATCCCTCCACCTTGCACCATTCCTCTAGCCATGTAGTCATCTGAAATATCTTCCTATTTCTACTCTGATTAGCACGTGGCACTGGTAGCAATCCTGAGATTACTGCCTTTGAGGTCCTATTTTTAAATTTACCTCCTAACTCCCGATATTCAGCTTTTAGGACCTCATCCCATTTTTTTACCGATATCGTTGGTACCTACATGCACCAAGACAACTGGCTGTTCACCCTCCCCCTCCAGAATGCCCTGCAGTTGCTCCGAGACATCCTTGACACTTGCACCAGGGAGGCAACATACCATCCTGGACTCTCGTTTGCGGCCGCAGAAAGGCCTATCTATTCCCCTTACAATAGAATCCCCTATCACCATAGCTCTCCCACTCTTTTTCCTCCCGTCCTGTGCAGCAGAACCACCCATGGTGCCAGGAAGTTGGCTGCTGCTGCCTTCCCCCGATAAGCCATCTCCCCCAACAATATCGAAAGCGGTATATCTGTTTGAGAGGGGGATGGCCACAGGGGACCCTTGCACTACCTGCCTGCGCCTACTACTCTGCCTGGCGGTCACCCATTCCCTTCCTGCCTGTGCAGCCTTTACCTGCGGTGTGACCAACTCCCTAAACGTGCTATCCATGATGTCCTCAGCATTGTGAATGCTCCGGTATGTATCCATTCGCAGCTCCAGCGCCGCAATGCGGTCTGCCAGTAGCTGCAGCGGGATACACTTCCCGCACACATGGTCGTCAGGGACACAGAAAGTGTCCCTGACTTCCCACATAGTACAGGAGGAGCATGCCACGGGGCCGAGCTGTGCCGTGATGACTTACCCTTTAATTAATTCTAATTAAATTAAATCAAATCAATACCACTAATTACACTACAATTAAATGATATACTCAAGGATACAACAGAGACCTTAGAAACTATAAACCACAAAAATTAAGGCCTTCTAAACTTTATAGACTATTAACCTTATCTGTCAAACTACAGAGTAGTATAAATACTCACCTGGCCGTACTCATCCAATCAGCTGCTTCCTCCTGCCCGCGTCACTTTTTGAATCGTGACGTGGCTCTGGAACGCCGCCGCCGGTCTGCGAGATTGGTAAGCCTCTGATAAAAGCCCGCAAAAGTGAGTTTAAATACTCACTGTAACGCCGCTCTCCTGCTGCTCCCGACACCGGTCTATGACAGCTCCTTGCCAATGAACTTCTTCAGCTCGGGCGGGTGCGCTTTGCTCATCGTCTCTCGGCGGCTCGATCCAAGCTGCTCCTCTCAGGCCTGCACATGCGCACTACAGGTGTGGTGCAGGAGAACTGGAGGACTGCTAACTGTTGGATCCGTGGTTCAGTGGATAAATAATTACACGGATGCTGTACATAAACAAATAACAGGTCTTTACTGGAGGAGGGTAATCTCTAGACTGGGGTACAGAGGCATGCGCACAGCTTATATACCGGTGTGGTCACTGCCGGTACTACAGTATACAGGAGCTGTAAAAAGTAGTTCTGACTTAAAGCACATACACTACAATTCCTCCCTTTTTAGATTAATAATACCCCCTTACTATTCAAATAACAATTACATTTTTACATGTACATTCAATAACAAAAGTCCATTTATAGATTCAGTCTTTGGGGCGGCTTCCTGACCCTTTCGGGATAGCGCCTTTCTGGAGGTTCTTGTTCTTGGTGCAGAGGCGATTCTGACCCCCTTTCATCGGGTAGTTCATCGGGTTCCACTGCTACTGGGTCTGAAGTAGATGCTACCGGTATGTTGGGTTCATCCCCAGGTACTCGAGACATGGGGTTGACGCATTCCTGTGATGCTAAGATCTGATCGACGTGGCGTCTCACAATGTTCTCCCCGACATCCACTGTGTACATTAATGGCCCCTGCCTTGTACATATCGTTCCGGGTTGCCATTTCTCTGTTCGATAGTCCCGGGCCAAGACTGGTTGCCCTACATTGAAGCTCCTTGTCGGCTTCTCGTTGATGTGCTGGAATTGTTTGTCCTCAACATTTCTTCGCACATTTGGTCTGAGCAAGTCCAGATGAGATCTCAACCTTCGGTTAAAGAACATCATGGCTGGGGTCTGGTTGGTAACTGCATGTGTCGCGTTTCGGTAGGCTAATAAGAAATTGTCCATCTTATGCTGTAGTGGAATTTCCTCGTCACACATGGCCTTTATCGCCTTCTTAAAGGTTTGTACGAACCTCTCAGCCAATCCATTGGTGGCTGGATGATACGGGGCGGATGTGTAATGCCTTACCCCATTCCTTTTCATGAATTTTTGGAACTCGTCGGACACAAACTGTGTTTAATTTTCAGAGCAGATCTGCTCTGGCAAACCGTTTCTGGCAAATATGGTCCGTAGGACTGCAATCGTTTTCTCTGTAGTGGTTGAAGACATCTTTATCACCTCAGGCCACTTTGAATGAGCATCCACTGCTATTAAGAACATTGAGTCCATGAATGGACCAGCGAAATCAATGTGCACCCGTTGCCATGGAGAGGAGGGCCACTCCCATGGGTGTAGAGGGGCATGTGGTGGTGCATTTTGGACCTTCTGGCATCCTAAGCAGCTCTTAGTTAGGTCTTCGATTTGTTGATCGATTCCCGGCCACCACACATAAGCCCTAGCTAGGCTTTTCATTTTCACTCCCCCCAGATGACCTTCATGTAGCTCATTTAGCACTCTCTCCCTTAACTTGGGTGGAATCACCACTCTGGATCCACACATCACTGTCCCCTGGCATACTGACAGCTGTTCTCTTCTGGATGAGAATGCTGGCAACAGTGAGTCGCCATGTGTTGGCCATCCCCTCACCGTCAATTCATATACCCGTGACAGCGTCGGATCATTGCGGGTCTCCTTCTCTATATCCGCGTTTGTTACTGGCAATCGTTCAATTATCGATGAATAGAATATCTCGATAGGGTCCACTGCTGGTGCTTCCTCCACAGTAGGCAGTGGCAGGCGCGATAGCCCATCAGCGTTCCCATGCTGTTTCGTGCCTTTATATTCTATTTCATATTGATTCGCCCCTAGAAACAGGGACCATCTTTGTAACCGCTGTGCAGTCATTACTGGCACGCCCTTCTTAGGATTAAAGATGGAGACAAGTGGTTGGTGGTCAGTCAGCAAAGTGAACTTCTGTCCATGCAGATAGTGGTTGAATTTTTTTACTCCCCATACTAGGCTGAGGGCCTCCCTGTCAATCTGAGCGTAGTTGCGCTCGGCTGAGGTTAGTGACCGAGACGCAAAGGCTACTGGTCTCTCCAACCCATCTGGGAATTTGTGCGACAGCACCGCTCCAATGCCGTAGGGTGATGCATCACATGCCAACCGAATCGGTAGTGCTGGGTTGAAATGGGCCAACACCTCTTTTGATGTGATCAATTCTTTACACTTCTGGAAAGCTCGTCTACGTTCGTCCTCCCACTTCCATGGTACCCCTGTTTGCAGTAGGGTGTTCAGCGGGTGTAATACCGTAGACAAATTTGGTAAGAACTTGTGGTAATAGTTTACCAGCCCGAGGAACGACCTCAGTTGTGACACATTTTCCGGTGCTGGAGCCTTGACTACTGCCTCAATCTTGTCAGGGGACTTATGTAACCCCTCTTCATCGATGACGTGGCCGCAATACGAGATCTGTTTCTGGAAAAACTCGCACTTGTGGCGATTAGCTTGTTGCCCATATTCCTTTAATCTGGCTAGCACCTTCTCCAAGTTAGCGAGGTGATCATCGTCATTTTCGCCCGTGACCAAGATGTCGTCCAAATAACACTGGGTCCCTGGAATCCCTTGCAGGACCTGATCCATCGCCCTTTGCCAGATAGCCGGAGCTGAAGCTACTCCAAACACCAGCCGGTTGTATTGATAGAGACCTTTATGGGTGTTGATCGTAAGGTAATGTTTCAAAGCTTCTTCTACGTCCATTTGCAAGTACGCCTGGGCTAGATCAATTTTGGTGAAGCGTTTACCACCAGATAGCGAGGCGAAAATATCCTCAATTCGTGGAAGCGGATATTGCACCGTGTGAAGGACTGGGTTCACTGTCACCTTAAAATCCCCACAGATGCGAACCTTCTTTGGTTCCCCAGGCGTATTACTCAACGACCTCTTCATTACAGGAACGATGGGTGTAGCCCACTCGCTCCAGTCCACTTTGGACAGTACTCCTGAACGTTCCAACCCTTCCAGCTCTGCTTCAACCGCTGGTCTGATCGCATAAGGCACTGGTCTGGCCTTCAGAAACTTTGGGCTTGCATTATCCTCTATTTTAATTGTTGCTGTTATTCCTTTTAGTGTTCCTAGGTCCCTCCTGGAACACTTCTTTTGCGTCAGTTAGCATTTTTGACAGTCGTCCAGGTGTGACATCGTCATTCTTTTTGGCCTCCACCTTCAGTGCCTGTATGGAATGCCAATCTAAATGTATCTTCCGGATCCATTCACGTCTTAGCAGTGGTGGTCCTCCATTTGGCAATACATATATATCCATTTTAGGTATTTCCTGACCTTTATATGTCACTTTCACCCTTATTTTTCCTTTGGGGTAGTCTTTTTGCCCCGTATACGTCTTCAAGACAATCTCTGTAGCTTTCAAGGGTATGTGTGAAAATAGCCGCTTGTAGTCTCTTTGATTTATGATTGTTAGAGCTGACCCAGTGTCCAATTCCATTTCCACTTGGACTCCGTCTATCTTGAGTGTAACCCAGATAGTCTGGTGATCCTCCATTTCGGTTACATTATGTAGTTTCAGACAACCCAGCTCCTTGCTTCCGGAGTCTTTGTCACTTTTCTGTTCATCTGAACCACTGTCCCTCACCTGGTGTACCTTTTTGTAGTTCTCCTGTGGCGATTTCTTACTGTTGGTTTTCTTCCCAGACCTGCAGACTCTTGCTATGTGTCCTGCTTTCCCACACTGTCTGCACACTTGGTCCTTGAACCAACAATCTTTCTGGTCATGTGTTGTTCTGCCGCAGCGATAGCACGTCCTTGTTCCATAGGTCATTTCATTTGTGCCATATTCTTGCGGTCTCCGTTGTATCTCTGCAGCACCCCTTGCGGCTGCTTCGTGTGATACTGCCATATTGAAAGCTTTGTCCAGCGTAAGGTCCTTTTCTGATAGAAGCCGTTTCTGGGTTCCTTCACTTTGTAGCCCACACACAAACTTGTCCCTTAACGTGCCTGCTAGTCCCGCTCCAAACTGGCAGTAGTTCCGTTAGGTACTCAGCATTGCTTTCGTCTTTGTGTTGGTTCCTTTTATGGAACTTAAATCGTTCTGCTATCAGCAGCGGTGTGGGGTTTAAGTGGTCCTGTAGGATTTCTACTATGCTTCCAAAATCCTTGTTTACCGGCTTCTCTGGGGTTATTAGATTTCGCAGTAACCCATAAGTTTTTGCACCCGTGGAATTTATTTGCATCTGGCACTTCATTCGCCCTGCAGTACACCTCAATACGTTCCACATATGTTGCCTAATCTTCGACTTCATTGTTGAACGTAGAGATACTGCCACTCTTCGGCATCCTTGGTTGTGCGTTAACTATCACCAATGGCGCCTCCCGCGCTTCCCCTTCTTCTCCGCTGGCACAAAATGGCATCTCCCACGCTTTCCTTCCTTCCCGCGCTCGCCCGTCTTCCCCGCTGCGGCTTCGCAAAATGCCGTCTCCCGCGCTCTTCCTTCTTCTCCGCGGCTCAATGGCGCCTCCCGCGCTCCCCCTGCTTCTCCGCGGCTCAGTGGCGTCTCCCCTTGCTTCGCCCCGCGGACCCTGATCAGCCCGTGATCCCTGGCTGTGCTCTGCACGTTCTTCTCTTGATATTTGTCGACGCCGCTCCGTCTAGAACCCGGCTGTTTCTTACCCTCTCTCTCTCCGGTTTGCAGTATTTTTCCTAGGCGCCGCTCGGCGATCAACCCCCGGCTGCGCCCTGCTCTCTTCACCCTCTTTCTTACCCCGTCGACGCTGCCCGGCTCTCTCTCTCTGCCGTCGGTCGGCTCCAGCCGCCGCTGCTCGGGAAGGGTCTGCTCTGGACCTGTCGTCGGTCTCTTACTGCTCGTTGTGGCTGGGGAACCAAGCCCGGCTCTCCACAGCCTCCCCAGCGAAGTTGGATCTCTGCCTGACTGCTGGGCGGTTGCACGCGGTCGACGCCCGTGTTCCTGGAGTCGACTGTTTTTTTATTTTTTTTTGTTTTATGTTGCAGGTAGATTCGCATCAACACTCGTCGCCACTGTTGGATCCATGGTTCAGTGGATAAATAATTACACGGATGCTGTACATAAACAAATAACAGGTCTTTACTGGAGGAGGGTAACCTCTAGACTGGGGTACAGAGGCATGCGCACAGCTTGTATACCGGTGTGGTCACTGCCGGTACTACAGTATACAGGAGCTGTAAAGAGTAGTTCTGACTTAAAGCACATACACTACAATTACGTTGTACTGTTGTTTAAAAAGGGAGAAAGGGATAGACTGAATAAATACAGGCCAGTCAGCCTAACCTTGGTGGAGGGCAAATTATTGGTAAAAATTCTGAAGGACAGTATAAATCATCATTTAGAAAGGCACAGATTAATCAAGGACAGTCAGCATGGATTTGTTAAGCGAAGGTCGTGTCTGACCAGCTTTACTGAATTTTTTTGAGGAGGTAACGAGAAGGGGGATCACATTTGATGTAGTCTACATGGATTTTTGCAAGGCTTTTGACAAGGTCCCACATGGCAGACTGGTCAGAAAAGTAAAAGCCCATGGGATCCAAGGGAAAGTGGCAAGTCAGATCCAAAATTAGCTCAGTGGCAGGAAGCATAGGGAATGGTAGATGGGTGTTTTTGTGACTGGACTGGAAGGCTGTTTCCAGTGGGTTTCCGCAGGGCTCAGTACTAGGTCACTTGCTGTTTGTGGTATATATCAATGATTTAGGCCCCGATTTTGCCAGCGCTCAGAGGGCAGGTTCGGAGGCGGGTCAGGTGTTAAAGTCGCAATGATTGACGGCGGGCCAGAAATCCGCCGCGAACTCACCTCCATGTGAGTTTCAAGAGTGTCGGGTCTGTGATTTCACAACAGACCCGATACCAAGCAGCGGGTAAGGGAATTAAGGCACTTAACTCCTTGTTAAGTGCTTGTTAACTGCTATTTTGAGAGCCTTCTGCAATTTTTCAACATTTAATGCTTGTTTCACGATGTTCAGAGATCATGCTAGGTAAGTGTGTCGGGAGGACCAATGTGCTGGAAACTTCACAGCTGCAACTGCAGTCTTAAAGCTGCACTCACAAATCTGCACCATTTCAAATGTCAGAGGTTGCTGACTTCACGATTTGGGTGACTGTCTTGAGGCTGTAAGTGTCTGTTGTTAAACCTATATCCATTGTCACCTGCATTGAAGGACACCCTTCACTGTGCCACCTCAAATTGGGATCACACAAATGGCAACAATGTCAAACATTCATACAAGATTAATTTATTCCAACATAATAAAAGAACAGAAACTTAACATTGAATTCTATCAGAACACCCAAGTGAGTACCCTTGTGATCATTTATGTTTCAGCTTTCTCTTACGCGTGCTTCTGCATTGTGCTACCCCTGTGGCTTCAGCAGATGTTGAGACAGCCTGCTCACTTCCATGCTGCGCCTGCTTAGACGCCTTTGGCGGTCGTCATCTGGGTTTTGGAGCCTTTGAAGCCTCCGCCAAAGTCTGCAGCTGCACAGAGGCAGACTCGGCCATCACTGCTCGGGCAGTCATCTGGGACCCTGACTGAGGGGTTGGCAAGGGGATGGAAGGTTGAGTGCTTGGAGAGGAGCCCTCACTTGCATGTTGCCTCCCACCATCATCCCTCTCACGGGCCACCTGCACTTCTCTGCTAGCAAGTAGCTGGAGTGCACCTTGCTGCACATCAGTGGGGCCATGAGGACCCATCTCTACTGACAATCCTCATAACGGAGTGCACCATGTACCGCTGGTTCCTCTGCATTTGAAGTGCTGTAACCTACATGGCTATAGACCAAAAGTGAAAAGTGGATTTGGCTCGATTGCTCTTTTGCAACCAGCACAGACATGATGGGCCAAATGGCCTCCTTCTGTGCCATAAATTTCTATGATGGTGGGCATTCTTCTCAAATTACTACAGTCCGCTTGGTGATGGTGCTTCCAGAATAATGTTAGATAGGGGAATTCCAGGATTTAGACACAGTGATGATGAAGGAATGGAAATATACATTCAAGTATGGATGGTGTGTGACTTGGAGGGAAATTTGGAGGTGATGGTGTTTCATGATATTGCTATTCTGGTCATTCTTGGTTGTAGAAATTGCGGAGTTGGGAGGTTCTGTTGAAGCAAGCTTGGCGGGTTGCTACAGTGCAAGTATGCCGCTGTTGGAGATAGTGGATATTGAGCACAATGGCGGGGTGCCAATCAAGTGGGCTGCTTTGTCCTGGATGGTGTCAAGTTCCTTGAGTGTTGTTGTGGCTGCCCTCATCCAGATGAGTGGCGAGTTATCTACCACACTCCTGACTTGAGCGTTGTAGATGGCAAAGAGGCTTTGAAGGGTTAGGAGACGAACCACTTATTGCAGAGTTCCCAGCCTGTGCCTTACTCTTGTTGCCACAGTGTTAATATGGCTTATTCAGTTAAGCTTTTGGTCAATGGTAACCCCTAGGATGTTGATGGTGGGGGACTAGGCAATGGTGGAGATTATGATGATGGGAAGATCACCATTGGTTGGACTGCGGATATATTGTAGTTCACAAAAGGGAAAACCAAAACACCTGTGACAAAGTTTAATTTCAGATATTAGGTCAGCTTCTATGTGTATGCTAATGACACTCAGCTCTACCTCTCTATCACCTTTTTACTGCCTCTATGTTATCAGACTACTTGTTTGACATCCAATCGTGGATGAGCTGTAACTTCCTTCAGTTCAACATTGGGTAGTCGGAAGCCATCATCTTTGGTCACTGACACAAGTTACATACCTTCGCCACTTGCTCCATTCCCCATCTTTGGACACTGCACCAGGCTGAACCAGACTACTAACAACCTCAATATCATGTTCAACCTGACCTTGTATCCTCTCCATCACAAACACCGCCTATTTCCACCTTTGTAACATTGCCCACCTCAATTGCTTGCATTATTTCACAGTTAATCATGACCTCATTTTGCTGATGTTAGCAAACTTCATTGTTATTTCTCCTGTGTCTTTGTCTAAATTATTTATATATAAATGGAAAACAAGAGTTCCCAGCATAGACATATGGTCAAACCACTATCCATGTCTTGTCAACAGGTAAAACAGCTAAAACATCCAAACTCCTACTGTCAAGTGTCAGTTTGGCTCACTCTTGTCTCTAAGTCAGAAGTTTGTGGGTCCATTCCCCGCTCCAGGATGAGCACATGAACCAGGCTGACACTTCACTGCAGTACTGCTTTGTCACCGGTGTTGTTTTTTGGAGGAGATGTTGAGTTGAGGCCTTGTCTACTTGTAATATTTGAAGAAGAATAAAGAGTTTTCCTGATGTCCTGGCCAACATCCATCCTTCAATCAACATCACCCAAAAAATGAATTGCTCATTTTTGCTGTTTGTGGTAATTTGCTTTGTGCAAATTGACAGCCGAGCTTACCTACAAAAAATAACTACATTTCAAAATGAAAAGTAATTAATTAGTTTTGAAGCATTGGGACATCTGGTGGTTATGAAAGGTTCATATAAATGTAATGTCTTTCGATTTCCCAGTCATTCATCTATCCATAAAGTTACATTTCCTATAGTACCTTGTGCCTCAATCTCCAGAAGTGTCTTATGTGGCATTTTATCAAATGTCTTCTGAAAATCCATATATATAGCATAGGCTGTATTCACTTTTCTATATGCTTTGTGATTTGATTAAATTAATCAAGCAGCCGCCTGCCCCCTACAATTCTATGCTGACTATTCCTAATTACCCCATTCCTTTCTAAGTGTTCAACCATTTCATTCCTTATTTTGAATTTTAAGGCCTAGAAGTTGGTTATGGCAAGTCTTCGGGAGCATAACTAGTGGCACACAGACAGCGCATGCCCCAACTAGGAGGCCTAAGGCCGGCCTAAAATTTGGCCTCATTTACATTATTTGATGAGCTGCCGGCACCTGTCATGCCTCCACAGGCAGCTTGCCCATTTAAAATCAATTAACTTCAGGCTGCTTGCCTTGCCGGTAGCAGCCTTAAGCTAAAGCCTGGCGCCTGCTCCACTTATTGGAATCCAATTTAGCAAAGCGGGCCTAAAGCAGGCGCTACGCCCCTCATCTACATATGTAAGTGGCTTAACACCAGGGATGTCTGAAAAAAGGCCTGATCCAATATTGTGTCAGATGCTTTTGATGTGTCTTTAATGCGCAGAATGTTGGTCCTGAATTTGGACCTCAATACGCTCATTTTGTACCTGCAAAATGAAGGCAAAGAGATCCAATTTCTACCCCTTCGAGTTTACCACAACTGAAGTAAGACTAACTTCTATAATTTCCTGGCTTATCCCCTTTCCCTTTCTGAAGCAGTTCATCCATCTGGTGTGATACAAGATGGTTAAATTAGAATACTGTACAGCTAATACAAGTGCTATGGTTACTACTTTTATGATTAATGCATTCAATTAACTGCTGTATTGATTTTGTCCCTTTCTCTGTATCTAGAACAGTGGAAAAACCAAAAACTGCATTAAAACTATAACAAAAGCACTTAAATGAATATTAACTGCACAAATGCTGCAATTACATATTTTGTTTTGTAATTAATGCAAAGGTTATTGGCGAAGCGAGTGAAGCTTATCCAAAGACTCCACGTATAGATTGGGTGAGAAACTGGCCTGGTCAGACTGTGTTGTGTGTCTCACAGATGTTTTGGACACAAGAGGTTCAAAATTCTATTAAAGCGGGTCAACAGGTAAGTGAAGTTTGGAGAAAGAGTAGAAAAAAATCTACTTTCAAAAGTTAAATGATTTTTTGTAAATACTTATGTTTTCAAACTGATACATATACTGTAGTTGAAATAAATAGTCGGAAAGTTGTAATTTAAAAATTTTGATTTTAAAATTTCATCTGTTTTAAACTGAAAGTAGAGTAAGCTTGCAAAGCATTGCCTTTGGTCCACTCTGTTCAATTAATTTAATCCTATTACGAGCAGAAAGATTGCAATTATGATGAAGAATATAATGCTATTTTCTAGTATTATCATTTTGGCATGCCTGTGACGTATTGTAAGCAGGTGATTTAAATTGACAGAGTTATCTTCAATGGTTTAATTAGAAAGTTGAAGATTTCTTTTAAAAGACCGAGTGGTAGAGCAAAACAAGGTACAATGGACTAATTTTTTGGCCGTTCATAGTCAATGGCAGAAAAAATGTTTGCTCTACATATGGTAAATTGAGTTTGATCCTTACTGCATACAGTTAAATGGCCTACCCCATTTACTTCTTAGGCCCTCGAGCAATATCTGGATCAGAATAACAAGCAGATTGATGATATTGTTACCATAGTACGTGGAAAACTATCCAAGCAGACTCGTATTACTCTTGGGGCTTTGGTTGTGCTAGATGTGCATGCCAGAGATGTCTTGGCAGTTCTGGTAAAGAAAAAAATCAATGATGAAAATGACTTTGAATGGTTGAGCCAGCTGAGGTACTACTGGGAGGTGAGTGAATACTTGTAATGCCCTGAGTCATTTAAACATTCTGTAAGTGCATTTTTAATTAGATTATTTCATAATATTGGTGATTCTATTGCTTAAGAGTTGAAATTTATGATGCATGTGGGACAAAAAACCTTGCCAGCTCAAATGACACATAAAGCCAGCACTAGTTGTTAGTCCACTTTTGTTTGTGAAAAATTGCTTCAGTATACAAATAAAATATTGGTGTGGAAGATTTTAGGAAAGGGCTTTGCTCCTGCAGGTGTGTTAATGCTTTGGAACCCAATATTCTGCTTTCACAATGAAGTCATGTTTGGCAAATGATAAAACAATTTAAAACATGGATTCAAAAGTATAAAGATTTGATGCTATAAGTGACTGAAGATCAATTGCTGCTGGAATGCTAACCCCATTGTAAGTGGAAAAGCATCAGTATCTGCTATGTGCATCATACAATTTGTCACAACACCTTGACGCAGATATCGCATTTTGAATAAGCAGGATCAAAATGTTCATGTTAGACATTATGGGCGGGATTTCTGAGCGGGGGGCACGGTGAAGAGTTGCGTTCATGCTGTGGAGTTTTTACTCCACAGCATACGGCTGTTTTTTCCCAGCGATTCCCCACTTAGAAGTCAGCCTGATTGACAGGCTTGGCTCCCTGTCAGGCAGGGAACCCTCCGGAGGAGGCCACAGGCCAGGAGCATACAGGAAGCCAGCTGCTAGGATAGTGAAAGCGTGGGGGGTGAATCTGGAGGGGTGGGGGTCTGTTTCTGGGGGAGGTCTGATCTTTGGGGGGTGGTGGTGGGGCATTCTACGATCCTGGGAGGCGAGGTCCGCGATGCTGAGGGAGTTGGGGGGGGGTGGAGGTCGCGATCCTAGGGGGTGGGGGAAGCAGGTTTATCTTGGTGGGACAGGGAGAAGCCCTCCTGCTCCTCCTGGCCCACAAGAAGTGCTAGAAAGGCACTTACTTACCTCTTCCATGCAGCTGTCTTCGCCTCCCTTTAGCTACCAGGTCTCCTGAGGCCTGGGAAACCAGGCCGAACAGGGTTAAACCTGGAAGACACATAAAATGTGAGTCACACAGCCTCATTATAATATTTAAATGACCAAGGCACCTCCTGGGAGCGGGTTGGTTGCCTGCCCCTGTCCCACCTCCGTTAAAACTGGAAGTGGGCGGGTTCGAGGCGGGTTGGGTTCGGGTTTAAGATTTTTAAACCCCCGACCCAAACCCACCCATTTTGGGGTTACAATTCCCCTCTATTCCTCAGACACAGGGGTGGGAAGATGACATGCTCCAGACCCTGCAATTCTTCTGGGGTTCTCCCAGGGTCCCACTGCAACTCTGGGAAATGGCATGAATTGCCAGAAACAATCATTTATACTGTTTCTCTGGGGCTTCTGTTGGTCTCCCACCGAAGTAATGGCAGAGAACTCCTGTGGTGTTTCATGGCTCCAATTTGAGTTGGCTCCTAAAAGGTATATAGGAATGGTTTGCAATGACTTGCACTTGAAATGAATATAAATGAGGTTTACTTGTAATTCCTTAAGCAACATCATAGAATCATAGAATGGTTGCAGCACAGAAGGAGGCTATTTGGCCCGCTGAGCCTGTGCCGACTCTCTGCAAGAGCACTTCAGCTCGTCCCACTCCCCCGCCCTTTCCCCGTAGCCCTGCAATTTTTTTTCTTTCAAGTACTTATCCAATTCTCTTTTGAAAGCCACGATTGAATCTGCCTCCAACCCCTTTCAGGCAGTGCATTCCACATCCGAATCACTCGCTGCATAAAAATGTTTTTCCTCATGTCACCTGTGGTTCTTTGCCCTACCTTTCCCCCTCGTGGGATTGTGCCGCAACTGTACTCGAACCATCTTCTCTTTAAAAGCAGCTTACAGTTTTGTCTGCCAATCTTTGATTCCAATTTACCCGGGCCACATCTGTTCTCAACCCACTGAAATTTGCCTTCCTTGAATTAAGTATTTTTACTCTAGATTGCTCCCTGTCATTTTCCATAGCTAATCTATACCTTATGATACTATGATCACTGTTCCCTAAATGTTCCCCTACTGACACTTGCTCCACTTGACCCACCTCATTCCCCAGAACCAGATCCAGCAATGCCTCCTTCCTCGTTGGGCCAGAAACATACTGATCCAGAAAGTTCTCCTGAACACATTTCAGAAATTCTTCCCCATTTCTGCCCTTTACACTATTATTATCCCAGTCTATATTAGGATAATTGAACTCCCCCATTATTACTACTATATACAGGAGACTTTGGTTTATCCGGAGGTTGTATGTCCGGAAACCTCAATCTACCGGCAGAAATCAGGAGCCGTTCTGTTAGGTTGTTTTTCTTCTCGTGGCTTTTTTTTCCAACAGTCAGGCTTTGGAAAGTCTCTCTGAAGCTGTTGCTAAGCTACAGAGACGCTTCCAAGGTACGGGCCGACTGTTTGAAGCTGTTGCTAAGCAACAGTGTTTGTTGTCAGATACGGAGATGAAAATCTCCGTATGCTTCAACATTAACTTTGTATGTCCGGCAGTTTTGATAGATCGGCAACAGCTCGGTCCCGTCGGTGCCGGATATAACAAAGATTCCTGTAGTTCTTGCATCTCTCTGTAATTTCCCAGCAAATTTGCTCCTCTATATCTTTCCCACTAGTTGGTGGCCTATCGAATACACCTAGTAGTGTAATGACACCTATTATTTCTATATCTTTTTGAAAAGCAAATAAATATGTAAACACAAAACAGTACATGAAACTCTTTTTTATCCAGCACCGATGAGACCGGCGTGGTGCCGGTTTATCAAAAAGTCCGGATTACAGAGAGTTATAGTTAAAAGGTACGAGAGCTCCGTACACAGCAACAAATCCAGGCTTCCCTGTTGCTTAGCAACAGGTGCAAGAAGCCCGGCCACAGACCAAGCGTCCCCGTTGCTTAGCAACAAGTGCAGGAACCCCCGATTACACAGCTAAGAATCAAGAAACGGCCAGTAATATGAAGAAAAACTTAACTGAACCTACTCCTGAATTTTGCCGGTTAACCGAGATTTCCGGTTGTTTGGGTGCCGGTAAATCGAGAGTTTCCTGTATCTCCAAGGGAGAACATAAAAAAATTCTGCCAATTGCAGAGAGTTGGATACTACTTTTATCAGTGGAATAGAATAATCATAAGATATAATTTGGGCCATAATTTGCTGTAGGAGTGGACCTATTGACGCCATCAGTTAGACTTACCTTTACACATTTAGGTTTCTACATTTTTTGCATGGCAAGTTGTTGAAAGTGCGAGCTGACAACAGCGCAGCGAGGGAACTGGGGCATCTGGGACCTGAGTGAACATTGCAAGCAACTGTGTATTTCCTTAACCAATCAGATTGAAGAATTTTGAAATTAACAGCGCAAAAAATGAGAAGGAAGTGTAAATTAGAGTGGGTGAATTCAATGTTAAATCAGGTACAGAAAGAGAAATAAAGAGAGGGAAAGAAGGATTGGATTAAGAGAGAGAAAAAAGAGACAAAGGAAAGTAAAAAAAAGTTATATTTTATATTTTAAATTTATAAATCTCCAAAAACAATTAAAACCTGAAGGAATGAGACTCCACACTTGTAATAGTTAATTTTCAGGGACAGAGAGGTTGACTGGCAGTAATTAACACTTATCACACCATTAAAAGGATACATAAGGCTAAAAATTCAGTTGCGTAGCACCCATTGTTTGGGCGCTATGGGTGCTGAACTGGATCCAAAATGGCGTCTGAGCAGCGTGTGCACATGTCTGGTGCGGGCCACGCCGGACACCACCTTGGTGAGGGTGGTAGAGCGACCATTAGGAGCTTGTGCTGGAAGTATGGTAAGTAGGCAGATCGTGATGTCAATCAGCGTGCAATGCTGATTTGATGCCAGCGCTGCCATTTTCATCGTAATCATTGGAACTAATGCCCTGTGTTAACCTTGCACAGCTGAACATGCGTTCAGCAGCAGGAAGGAAACTCCCCACCAGCGCTATTTAAAGGGATCATCACCAACTTTCAGGTAACTTGCTTTTTGATTCCTACTGGCTCTGTGTAAATTTGTGGAAGAGTTTGTAGCTTTTCATGCAGGCGAGCCTGTCCCCCACCAGTTCAGGTCTGCTGGCGCTGGTTATGCGCCACCTTTTCCTGCAAGAGAAATGGAAATGTGTCAATGAGTGTGGTGTAATGTGTTTGAGTGATGTGCCAGTCATGGTTGAATAACTGACAGTACGTTCAAGCTGTGAGATGTGAGTGTGAGGCTTGCAGCAGTGGTAAGTGTGTAAGGGTGAGGTGAAGCTATGAATGTGAGGTGTGAGTTCTGTTTGATAGAGATTGTTGGTAGGTGAGTGATGGGTGGTGCATTAAGCATTGTATGAGGCTTGTGGTGCAAATAGTGGGACATGGCATTTGAAGATGAAGTCACTGACCTTGACCACTTGTGTGAGGTCATTAAACTTCTTTCTGCACTGAGTCCAGGACCTCTGGGTTACACTGCTGGTATTTACCACAGTGGCTATCTGCTCCCACTGCAGTCTGGTCTGTTGCTTGGATGGCCTCCTGGCCCCCTGTGCAAAGAGGACCTCTCTCCCGGAGTTGACCTCCTGGACCAAGGCCTCCAGAGCTGCATCAGAGAACCTAGGTGCACGCTTTCTCCCCGTTGTGCTATCATTAGAACTTCCTTCTCCATTGTCTTCCCAGACACTTCAATCACCTGTTGCAGGCAGAAGGCACCTCCCCTTTAAGAGGTCCAGACTGCCTTTAAGTAGTGCCGGCTTGCTTTAATTGGAACTAGCCTTGCATGAACTTGGGCCCCCTGCTGAGTGTTACACAGCCTGCATACTTCACTGTTCTAATGAGGCAAGCCTGTGATTTCTGGCAGGTGCAACTTCGGAGCAAAAAGATAGCAGAAGTCCTGCCCTGGTGCACTTCTAGTGGTGTAACAATACCATTGGAATTTCTAGGCCCAGTACCTAAAGATTCAAAATGAAAAGCGATAATAATCTGCAGATATTTTGTTATCGGAGAAAATTGGGGAACAGTGCCTGTGACAATTAAACTGAATGATAAAAGTGGGTGGTAATTGAGATATGCCAACAAAATTCTGCTGTTAGTTCCTTGACAAATATGATCGCCTTTTTGCAGCTCCTTGTACTCTTCATTTTATAGGACAATGAACTTCAGACAAAAATGATCAATGCAGGTTTAGCCTATGGCTATGAATATCTTGGAAACACCCCCCGACTTGTTATCACTCCACTTACAGACAGATGCTACAGGTGAGCTTTTTGTAAATGATGCTTGAATAAACAAAATAGGATACAGTGCTATGATATATTGCTAAATTATTAATAATGAGTAAAAATCTGGAAATACTTTAGAAGGATAAATTGTATTAATCAGTGAACTGACAAGCAAAGTCAGAAAAGTAGAAAACACTACCTGAACCCAGTAATTCCTAAGATATAAATTAAAGTAGAATCCATAGTAACTTCCCTCCTCCCCACACAATCTCTGGTCTCATGTTTTAATAATAAAACAAACGTCTATAATAGCAAGGAAGGAATCTATCAAACACTTGGCATTCCCTGTACGTTGGGGGTATCCACTGACCTTTGGTTGAGGGACAGAATCCCAAGCAACAGCATGCTTGAAGGCCACTCTCGCAGACTCACCACAAGTCAGTTCCATGTGTTTATTTTTTAACAATAGAATAGGTTCTTAAAAAGAAAATATCAACAGATATCCAAAAATATCAAAACGTGAACAAAAATAGTTTTTACTTAGTACTGGATGCATTTAATGGAATGTACTTAATTACTTTTCCCAACTAGATTGTCAACATTTGTTTTCAAAAACTGATTGTCTAAAATGTGTATCATGCACCTTTTCCACTGAAATGGCACATGGACAGACTGGAGAACTGCCTCCACACCTTCAACAATGGTGTGATGGGTTCCATAACTTTCCATGCCATCTGGCATCTTTTTCAGTTATCAGTCCCAATAAGAAACACCCAGGACTCGAGCATTCCCTAACAGTTGGGCACTGAATTATCGAGACTAAGACGACGCCTGATTGTGATTAAGAACCAAAAGAATGGCGTAATGACATGGAAAAACCCCATGGAGCCACTTGCTGACGGGAACCTAGCTGAGATATTGCTTTTTAGAGCTATTTCTCCATTTGTTTCACTTGTGGGGAGGTGTGTTGTACTGGGAGACTATAGGAAGCAATATAGAGGAGAAAGTGCATACATTAAGAACATAAGAAATAGGAGCCACAAGTAAACCATTCGCCCCTTCGAGCCTGCTCTGCCATTCATTAAGATCATGGCTGATCTTCTACCTCAACTCCACCTTCCTGCCCGATCCCCATATCCCTTGATTCCCTTAGTATCCAAAAATCTATCGATCTCTGACTTGATTATACTCAATGACTGAGCATCCACAGCCCTCTGGGATAGAGAATTACAAAGATTCACAACCCATTGAGTGAAGAAATGTCTCCTCATTTCAGTGTTAAATGGCCACCCCTTATTTTGAGACTGTGACTCTTAGTTCTAGACACCCCAGCCAGAGGAAACATCCTTCCAGCATCTATCCTGTCAAGCCCCTTAAGAATTTTATGTGTTTCAATGAGATCATCTCTCATTCTTCTAAACTCTGGGGAATATAGGCCTAGTCTACTCAATCTGTCCTCATAGAACAATCCCCCATCCCAGGAATCAGTCCAGTGAACCTTCGTTGCAATCCCTCTAAGGCAAGTATATCCTTCTTTAGGTAAGGAGACCAAGACTGTAGACAGTACTCCAGGTGTGGTCTCACCAAGGCCCTATATAATTGCAGTAAGACTTCTTTACTCTTTGTGTACAAGGACACCCAGGTCCCTCTGAATACTAACATTTCCCAATCTCTCACCATTTAAAAAATATTCTGCTTTTCTATTTTTCCTACCAAAGTGGATAACTTCACATTTCTCAACATTATATTCCATCTGCCATGTTCTTGCCCACTCACTTAACCTGTCTATATCGCTTTGCAGCCTCTTTGCGTCCTCCTTACAACTTAATTTCCCACCTAGCTTTGTATCATCAGCAAACTTGGATACATTATACACGGTCCCCTCATCTAAGTCATTGATATACAGTAGATTGTAAATAGCTGAGGCCCAAACACTGATCCTTGCGGTACCCCACAAGTTACAGCCTGCCAACCTGAAAATGACCCTTTTATTCCTACTCTCTGTTTTCTGTCCGTTAACCAATCTTCAATCCATGCTAATAATATATATTCCCCAATCTCATGTGCCCTAATTTTGTGTAATAACCTCTGTGTGGCACGTTATCGAATGCTTTTTAAAAATCCAAATACACTACATCCACTGGTTCCCCCTTACCTACCCTAGTTACGACCTCAAAAAACTCTAACAGATTTGTCAAACACGATTTCCCTTTCATAAATCCATGTTGACTGCCCAATCATATTATGATTTTTTAAGTGCTCTGTTACCACATCCTTAATAATAGATTCTAACATTTTCCCTATTACTGATGTCAGGCTAACTGTATATAGTTCTCTGTTTTCTCTACCCCTCCTTTCTTGAATAGCGGGGTTACATTTGCGATTTTCCAATCCGCAGGGACCATTCTAGAATCCAGGGAATTTTGGAAGATCAAAACCAATGCATCCATTATCTCTGTAGCCACTTCTTTTAAAACCCTAGGATGGAGGTCATCAGGTCCAGGGGATTTGTTGGCTTTTAGTCCCATTAATTTCTCCAGTACTATTTCTTTAGTAATACTAATTTCTTTAAGTTATTCATTCTCACTAGATCCATGGTTCTTCATTTTTCCAGAATGTTTTTTGTGTCTTCTCCCATGAAGGCATATACAAAGTTTTTGTTCAATGTCTGCCATTCCTTATTCCCCATTATAGTTTCTTCTGCCTCTGCCTGTAAGGGACCCACATTTCCTTTCGCTAATCTCTTTCTTTTTACATACCTATAGAAGTTTTTACAGTCTGTTTTTATGTCTCTTGCTAGTTTACGCTCATATTCTATTTTCTCTCTCTTTATCAATCTCTTTGCTGAATTCTAAAATCCTTCAAATCCTTAGGGTTACTACTCTTTTTGGCAACATTATCAGCCACTTCCTTTAATCTAATACTCTCTTTAACTTCTCTTGTTAGCCACTTTTCCTGTGGGGTTTTTATCCCTCAAGGGAATGTATATTCATTGCGAATTATGAATTACATCTTTAAATGTATTCCCATTGCTTATCCACTGTCATATCTTTTAATCTAGTTTTCTAATCTATCTTAGCCAACTCGTCCTTCATATCTACATAGTTTGCTTTGTTCAGGTTTAAGACCCTAGTTTTGGACTTAACTAAATCACTCTCAAACTCAATATAAAATTCTATCATATTATGTTCATTCTTCCCCAGAGGCTTCTTATCTACAAGGTTATTAATTAACCCTGGCTAATTGCACAATACTAGATCTAAAATAGCCCGTTCCTTAGTTTGTTCCTCGACATACTGATCTAAAAAACTATTTTGAATGCATTCCATGAATTCTTCTTCCACACTATTACTGCAAATTTGGTTTGCCCAGGTTATATGAAGATTAAAGTCCCGCATGAACCTCTAATTCCCTGATTTATACTGTACCCGACACTGAAACTATTATATTGGTCACTCTGCAACCACGTCTCCATAGTGGCTAATAGATCAAACCTGTTTATTTCTATCAGTGCTATTAATTCATCTATTTTGTTGCAAATGCTTCATGCATTCAGATATAGTGCCTTTAGCTTTAACTTTTTTCTATTTTTTCCTAATGTCACCTTAGTCACTATAGCCCTATTGCCTTTGTTAATCTCTCTGTTTCTTCCTGACCAACTCTGCACGCTTTTACTCAAATCGCTACTCTGCTCTACAGCTTTGACATTTCTCTTACTGCTTTTGAATTTACCTTTCCTGAATCCTCCCATCTCCGCCACCACCCCCCCTCCCATATTAGTTTGAAGCCCTATCTACTGCCCTCATTATTCAATTTGCAAGGACACTGGTCCCAGCTTGCTTTAAGTGGAGCCCGTCCCGATGGAACAGCTCCCTCTTTCCCCAGTACTATGGCCAGTGCCCCATGAATCAAAACCCTTGCCTCCCACACCACTCAGCCACACATTTAACCTTCTAATCTGTTTGTCCCTATTCCAGTTTGTGTGTGGCTCAGGTAACACTCAGATTATTACCTGTGAGGTTCTGCATTTTAATTTTGACTCTAGCTCCTCAAACTCTCTCAACATAACCTCATTCCTAGTTCTACCTATGTCGTTGGTTCCTACGTGGACCACGGCAACTGGATCCTTCCCCTCCCACTCCAAGTTCTTCTTGCGCCATGAAGAGATATCCTTAACCCTGGCACCGGGCAGACAACACAGCCTTCGAAACTCCCAGTCGCAGTTGCAGAGAACAGTATCTATCCCCTTGACTATACTGTTCCTTACCACCTTCCCCCCCCCCCCCACTTGAATGGGCTCCGGGACCATGGTACCGTGGTCAGTTTTCTCATCCACCCTGCAGACTTTGCCCTCATCCACTCAGGCAGCCTGAACCTAGTGCCTGTTGGATAAGGGCAAAGTCTGAGTCTCCTCCAGCACTGCTGCTGGGGTCTCCTTACCTGCCTGACTCACACCCTCCTGTGCCTGACCACTAATTAGACCTGTACCACTTTCTAACCTAAGGGGTGTGACTGCCTCCTGGATCAAATTGTCCAGGTAACTCTCCCCCTCCCTAATGCCCCACAATGTCTGCACCTTGGACTCCAGCTCAAGAACTCTGAGCTGAAGTTCCTCGAGATGCAGACACTTGCTGGCGATGTGGCTGTCCGGTATTGCGATACTCCCCACATGCTGCAGTTGCAGCACACCTTCTGCTATCCCTATATAACCTTGTTTTATTTATTTAATTAATTAAAGTTTATGTATTTATTCAACCTATAGTTTTTAGTCTTTACTAATTACTTGAGCTAGTTTAAATTATAGGTAGATTAAATTAAATATTTACCTATAACATGATCTGCTACAAGTAATGGAGGCAAAAATCAGCACCTTCTTTCCCCCTCTGCGCCAAATTCCACTCTCACCAAATTCCCAACCTTTACACTCTGTTTAGCCCTATTCCTAATAAAAAGAAATGCTAACACATCGTATATTTGAAAAATATTCTAATTTTTCCCTTTTTTATTTCATTCTTTCAGACATTCTTTCTGCAATCTTCCTGTTACTTTGACCCATGTATATATAGTGTGAACAGCCCACTCAGCTTCTTCTCAGCTATATTATATATTGTGAACAAACTCCATTCCCTAGTGACTGACTGCATCCCTTTTCCTGGCCAATGTCTGAGGCTGAACCAAACCATTTGCAACCTTGCTGTTCTATTTGAGCCGAGCATCCGACCCATTATCTCTCCATCACCAAGACCGCCTACTTCCACCTCCGTAACTTCGCCCATCTCCGCCCCTACCTCAGCTCATCTGCTACTGAAACCCTTAGTTACCAATATTCCAATGCTCTCCTGGCCATTCTCCATAAACTTAAGCTCACCTAAAACTCTGCTGCCAATATCCTAACTTACTCCAAGTCCCGTTCACCCATCACCTTCACTGACCTACATTGATCTCCCGGCCCGGCAATGCCTCGATTTTAAAATTCTCATCCTTGTTTTCAAATCCCTTCATGGCCTTGCCCCTCCCTATCTCTGTAACCTCCTCCAGCCCTACAACCCTCCAAGATCTCTCTGCACCTCCAATTCTAACCTCTTGAGAATCCCCGAATTTCATAGCTCCATCATTAGTGGCTGTGCCTTCAGCTGCTTGGGCGCTAAGCTCTGGAATTTCCTCCCTAAACTTTTCAGCCTCTCTACCTCTCTCCCCTCCTTTAAGACGCACCTTAAAACCTACCTCTTTGACCAAGTTTTTGGTCTACTGTCCTAATATTTCCTTATGTGGCTTGATGTCAATTTTTCTCTGATTACGCTCCAGTGAAGAATCTTGGTACATTCTACTATGTTAAAGGCACTATATAAATACAAGTTGTTATTATTGTTTTATGTACTGTTCTCTGCGGGTGTTTCAAAAATTTCCAGAAAATGATTTTGATTGTCCAATGATGTGAGTGACTAATGAAGTGGAGAAGCCATTCTATTCCCCTGTTACCACATGATCGCCTCTAATGTTTTGGAGAAGTTTTTTGAAAGCTCAGCCATCCACCCTCCAAGCTATGCTCTTTGAAAGGGTGGTGGTCATATTTGGATGTGGACTGGAGGCATAGTTATACCTAGAACTTACAACATTTAAACAGGCCATTTGACCCAATTAGTCCGTCAGTATTTATTCTCTATGCGAGCAAATAGTCTTAATCACAGTTACCCGCCATATTCCCATATCCCTTTATCCCTTTTCCTTTCATCTACATATCGATTTTAATCTTGAATGTTGACATCATTTCTGCCTCAACCAGTAGCACTGGAAATGAATTCCACAGCCTTAGAACTCTGTGTAAAAAAGTTTGTCTTGCTCTCTGTTCTAACTTACTTAAATTTAATCTTGCATCTATTGCCCCTCAATCTACACCCCTCTGCTTCAATCTACATTGTCACATGCTTTCATAATTTTAAACACTTCTATTATATCACTCCTTGTTCTGTGTTGTACTAACAAAATAGCCCCAATTCTTTAAGCCTTCGTATTTGTATTTCCTCATAGCTGATAGTATTCTAGTGAATCTGCGATGTACCCTCTTTAAAGCTTCCTATTGTGTGGAGCCCAATTCTGCACACGGTACTCTAACTGAGGTCTTTTTAATGTTTCATATAGACTCATCTTTACCTCCTTAGTTTTTATATTCTGTATCTCATGATAAAACCTAGAAATCCATTAGCTTTTTTTAATGACCTTATCAACTTGAGGCGCTACCTTTATTGTCCTGTGAACCTCTACCCCCAAGTACCTCTGCTCTTCTGCCGCACTGAGCCTACTTCTATTCAGATTATAATTACAGCTGTAATTTTTTTTTAGAAAAATGCATCACCTCACACTTACTGATATCCATATGCCATTTTTCATCCCATTCCCTCAGCTTATCAATATCCCTTTTTAACTTCCTTTGGTCTTCAAAAGAATTAACTATATGTTCTATTTTGGTATCCTCTGCAAATTTCAACACCGCCCTAGGGATGGGCAGTAAATGCTGGCCTTGTCAGAGACACCTGTAAAGTCTGTGGGTTGTACGGTTAATAACGACACAGACTTCAGGAGTAACAAACAAACAGGTCTTTACTATTCGAAGGTCAGGGCGAATCTGCCCCAGCAATCCTGCCACAACACTTATATACTGGTGTGGTCACTATTGGTATCACAGTATACAGAAGCCAAACAAATAGTGCCACACCTAAAGTAGTTCTCTTAAAGGTGAACGGTTACATTCAATAGTTCCCTTAAAGGTAGACAGGTACATACACTACAATCCTCCCTTTTTAGCTTATTACTTACAGAGTCCCCATTAAACATACATATCTTCAACTTCCTATAAAACAAATTACAGATATAATCTCGGTGGAGTCAATGTCATATAAAACAATTTACAGATATAATCTTGGTGGGAACAGTTCACAGGTTCAGTCTCTGCAGAAACAGTTCATAGATTCAGTCTCTGATCTTGACTCGTTCCAAACAACATCTCTTTGGTGTAGCCGGTTGACATGGCGCTCCATAGCCTTTTTCTTGACGTAACAGCTTGAACTTTCGTCCTGTTGAACCAGCAGTGCGGACCTTTACAACCAACTGGCTGTCTTGATATTTTCCAGTTTTTCAACTAATTTAGTTCCTTTCGTAGTGTCCCGCCTGAGATGGTAGAAGTGCTAATATTTTAGACAGTTATTATCTTCTGCTTCTTCTTTTTCTTTTCTGCCTTTTTGACACTCTCGGAGCTCCTTTCTCGGCTGCCAGCTGTAGCGCCACCAACTCTCTATGTTCCTTAGACCTTAAGTGCTTCATCCGGATTTCAGCACTTTGGGAGTTTTCATCACAAACTGAGCAGACCAGATCCTCGTAATATTCAGTGTCACTCAACAGGTCATGGTAATATTCGGGGTCGTCCTGAGTTAGGCCAGTGAGAGGCCCTTCTACTTCCTTCTTATCCATCTGGACGTTAGCCGACGGTGGTTCCTTCCCTAACCATCTTTCTTGAAAAGACTTCTTCAAACATTCATATTCATTCCGCTCTTCCGGGGATGTCTGCCATTCCTTCACTACTGGCCTCATTTGTGAGTTCAATACCTTCCCTTCCATCGGGGATTTCGTTGTCAGGCTATTTAATCCTTCTACTGGAGTATCTGTTTCCACCCCCTTCTGTTCCTCTTGACGCAATTCAGCGTACTTTTGGCATCCTTGTAAAAGCGGTGTTGCCACCTCAGCTATCTCCGTGACTTTTGGAAGCTCCGAATTCTTTCCCTTTGAACCCTGAAACTCGTGTTCCCATTTTGGAGTCTTGTCCCTCAACGTGTGTAAGAGTTGGCTGGCCATTAACTCTTCTACGGGGACACTGTGGATTAGAGTCTTCTCCATTTCATCCACCTTTCCCTCCAATGTTTTCACCTTCCTTTCCTCCGGTACTTTGGTTTTAAGCGCTCGAAGAAGTTGCGCCTTGATGTTCTCTAACTCCTGTTCAGGGGCCATTCCTACAGTCTCTGTGATCCTTCCAGTTGCCCTTCCTTCCACTGCCCGGATTCCTAGTTGAATATGTTCTTCAAGTTGTTGAACCTCGGCCATTGCCGCCTCATATTTGTCCTGGGTTGCCTTCAATAATTTAATGAGTTCTTGGACATCTTGAATTTCATGTTCTGCTATGTCTTCCACCTCTAATTTTTCATCGATGGATGGAATCTCTACCGATGAGTCTGTCTTGGCCTGGAGCTCATCAAACATTTCCTGCAGCCTTTGTAATTCTCGCTCATGTTCAACCTTTAGCTGTTCAGATGCTTTCACTAAAACTAGCTTTTCGGAGGTTGCCGAGTTAACCCCTTCCAGGATTGTAGTCTGGGCCTGTTCATACTGTTCTTTCAACTTGTTACACTCTGCTTGCAACGAGTCGTAGAGATGAACTGGGGTAAAATCCTGGCTTCCTGAAGATTCCTCTTCCTTTGGTTCGTTCTGTAAATATTCTAGTTCCTGAACAGCATCAGGGGAATGTGATTGGTATTTGGCCACGATGGCTCTATGGTTGCTCTCTGCTTGAGCTAGCTGTCTCTGTTGTCTTTCCAGGTTCTCCCATTCGGTGTCCCAGAACTTTTCCATATTTTTCATCTCTTGTACGAGACGGTCACTCAACTGTTCTAATTGTTGTCGTACTTTGACATAAGTTTGAGTCCGAACTCGGTGTTCTTCCGTCGTGGATGAATCCTTTGCTTGAACAGGCTCAGAATTCTCTGTCAACCTGGAGTTCTGCTCTGCAGCTTTATTCTTCTTGGTAACATAAGTCCTTCTGCATGTCTTCGTTTCCTTCCCCATCGTCGGCAAGTCCCTTTTAGCCTTGTCTTCCATATTTGAATTGGTCTTATCGTCATCCATTTCAGAATCTGAGCTGATAGCTTGCACCGAGTCCTCCCTCCTTATGGCTTTTAGGTAGTGCCATTCCATATCTATTTTCTTAATCCACTCCCGTCCTAGAAGTGGTGGTCCTCCTTCAGGTAATACGTACAAGTTCATTCTTGGGTGTTCTTTACCCCTATCTCTCACCTTGACTCTTATTTTCCCCATGGGGTATACGTTATGCCCCGTGTATGTCTGTAATACGAACTTGGTATTTCTTAAAGGTATGTGAGAGAATAGCCGGTGGTAGTCCCTTCGGTTGATGACTGATAGAGCTGATCCAGTGTCCAGCTCCATCCTTACTTGGACTCCAGCTATTTTTAGTATGACCCAGATGGTTTGTAGATCCGTTTCTTTACCCACATTGTGGATTCTCAGCCTACCCAGCTCCTGGTTGTTTGGGTCTGAGTCTGAATTCTGTTCGTCTGAACTCTTCTCAGCCACCTTGTGTACCTTGTTGTACTTTCCTTGTGGTGGCTTCCTTTGATTGTTGGTCTTCTTCCCTGACCGGCATACCTTCGCGATGTGACCCAGTTTGCCACATTTCCTACACTCTTGGTTCTTAAACCAGCATTGATTCTGGTCATGCGTTGTCTTCCCACAACGGTAGCATTTTGTTGTGCTTGAAGTAATTTGGTCCACCCCGAGTGCCGCCGCCTTTAGTTGCATTTCCGCCGTTCCTTTCGCTGCGGCTTCGTGCGATGCAGCTATAAGGACAGCCCTGTCCAGTGTGAGGTCGTTCTCTTCCAGTAGTCGCTTCTGCGTCCCTTCTTTGGACAATCCGCATACGAACTTGTCCCGCAGTGCTTCTGTCAGATTCCCTCCGAACTGGCAGTATTTCGCTAGCCTACGCAGTTCGACCAAGTACTCCGCATTGCTTTCGTCTTTCCTCTGCGTTCTTGCGTAGAATTTGAATCGTTCAGCCAGCATCAACGGTGTGGGGTTCAAGTGGTCCTTCAGCACAGCCACAATCTCTTCGAAGGTCTGATCCGCTGGTTTATCTGGTGCTATTAGATGCTTCAAGAGCCCGTATGTTTTGGCCCCCATCGAGTTTAGCAATGTTATCGCCTTGTCGTCTTCCTCTATTTTGTTGGCTTCGCAATAGATCTCTATGCGTTCCACGTACGTGGCCCAGTCTTCTATTTCAGAATTAAAGTCGTTAATATTCCCTCGCTTAGGCATCTTTCTTCCCTTGGGAGCAGCACCAGTATTTCTTTAAGTATTCTTATTTATTTGTTTATTTCTAAGATGGCGGTTTTCCCATGAAATCGGCGGTTTCCCGCTCTTTCCTTCTCTCCCCGCCCACTTCAATGGCGGTATGTCTGTTAAGATGGCGGTTTTCCCGTGAAAATGGCGGTTTCCCGCTCTTCCTTTCTCTCCCCGCCCACTTCAATGGCGGTTTCCCGCTTCTGTCGTCTCCTCCGCCTAATGGCGGCTTCCCGCGTTTCTTCCTGGTGGAAGGGGTACGCTTTCCCCACAGCGGACAGGTTCAGCCGCTGGGCTGGCTCTCGCACAGCTCCCCTTACTCGGCTCTGTCTTTTCCTCCCGCCCGCACGGCTCTACCGGCGCTGGGTACACCCCGTTAACGGAGGACAGTTCAGCCGCTGGACTGGCTCTCGCGCAGTCTCTCTCTCCGTACCCGGCTCCGTCTCTCTCTCCCACCCACACGGTTCCTGTTCGCCTCCCAGCCCTCTCGCAGACCGGTGTTTCCCTCCCCGGCTGCAGCTGGGTTTCTCTTCCCGCGCCTACTCCCAGTCTCAGCGCTTCGTTGCTGCGGTCGCTGCCCGGCTTTTCCCGCCGATCGAGGTCCGACTGTCTCACGACGCTGTTGGACCCGACTTTCTGACCGGCTCCGTTCCCCCTCGACCGTGGTCGAGTGCACAGCCCTTATCCTCCGGATATTCTCTACACCTTCCCCTACTCACAGTCTCCGCGGCCGCCTTGTTTCCAGCTGATCGTCTCACTCCGCACCATGGTAGAAGGGTAGTCAGTGCTTGTTGCAGATGGAAGCTTTTATTGCTAAAGTCTTCCTCCTTCCTCCTGCTGCAGCCTCGTGTTTTCTTTCAGCAGCACGACGAGGGCGGTTGCCTCTCTTCGACGCTCTTCGTTGCTTTGGTAGTCTTGCCGCAGGGTACGATCGGACTCGTCGCCACTGTAAAGTCTGTGGGTTGTACGGTTAATAACGACACAGACTTCAGGAGTAACAAACAAACAGGTCTTTACTATTCGAAGGTCAAGGCGAATCTGCCCCAGCAATCCTGCCACAACACTTATATATTGGTGTGGTCACTATCGGTATCACAGTATAAAGAAGCCAAACAAATAGTGCCACACCTAAAGTAGTTCTCTTAAAGGCGAACGGTTACATTCAATAGTTCCCTTAAAGGTAGACGGGTACATACACTACAACACCCACATCCCAGGAATTAATATTTAAAAAAAGACTCCCTTTCAGCCTATATCCAAATGATTGATATACATAGTGAACAGAAGTAGCCCCAGAACTGAACCCTGTAGGACACAATTACCCCTTTCCAATCACCCTGAAAAACTGCCCTTAACTCCTACTCTCTGTTTTCTTCCTTCTAACCAATTTTAATTCAGTTTTCTATTTGCTCCCTAATTTCAGACCCCTTAATGTTCTCTAATAATCTGCTATGTGGTATTTTGTCAAAAGCCACCCTAAAGTCAATGTACATTACCACTGCACTTCCCATATATCATATCTATTACCTCCTTAAAGAATTCTATGGCCTAAAAATTTGGTTGCTTTGCGACTCCCGTTAGGGGCGCAAAGCAACTAGCGCCTGGACGCGGCGCCGCCAATGCCTCCCATGAAATTCAGCGGGAGGTTAGCGGTGGCGGTAACCGTTTGTCGTTATCGCCGTGCGCAGCGCCCCGGTCGCGATCTTCGGTAGCGCCCCCTGACTTACCGCCGGACGCTATGTCCGACGGGGTCAGGGGGGCCTACCTGCAGCCGGGCGGTGCTAATTAAAGGGAAGGTGCCGGGTGGCAATTTTTGTTGCTGGCCGCCTACCAGCACCTGCTCCCGTTGCCGTCCCCGGCCTCCTCTGCAGCCCCCCTGCGGAGTGCCGGCTGCGCTCCGTGAACCTGGCACTTCTCTTGAGTGCCGGGCTCTTTTGCCGGCACTCTGATCCCTGGTGGCCCAGCTGGGCCCCGGGTTGCGCTGCACTAGGCCCCTCCCCTTTAAGAAGGAGAGGAAGGCCTGCAGTACCGCGGCGCGACTTGCCGCAGAGCATGGCGCTGCGGCACATAGCGCTGCGATATTCACTTGCAGTGTCCCAAGAGGGAGGCGGGGTGCTTCCAGTAGCACCGCGCTTCCCTCTTGGGGCGTTGTGGGTGAATTTCGGCCGCGGGGGTGCTACTTTTTTTGGGGTGCTAAAAGCAGCGTGAAGTTAGCGCCCCAAAGGGGGTGTGACTCAATTTTTCCCCCTATGAGTTTTATCAAGCACAATCATCCCTTTTGAAGTCTGTACTTTCTTTTTATATAGATATGTGATAATTCCACCCTTAATTCAAGACTCTTAAAATTTTCCTTACCATAGACATTAAGCTAACTGGCCTGTAATTACTTATATTATCTCTTTTTAAAAATGCACTGGGGTTGATATCAGTATCTGCCAAAATAATGGGTGATGTGGGACAGGACTGAAGGTTGCAACAGAGCCTTTTAAGTACTCCAGTTTGCCCGTGGATTGACTATACAGTGAGTACCCTGGCTGCATGTATTTAGAGGTAGAATTAGAGAAGTACTGTATTAGCTGGAATCTGAATAGAGAAATGAGGCTGAGAGCAAATAAATCTGTATCTTTTGCCAACTTGGCAATAATAATGTTACCCTCTCACAACATTTTTGCTTCTGTAGTCTGTAACTTTTATGTTACAAACTTGTGTATGTCTCAGAAAAGTTTAAAGTTACAAAAGTATACAAAATACAGTGGCATTACTTTTGAATATAGCTAAATTGGAATTGAAGTTATTAATATTTCCATATACATGTATTCGTGAGCTATGATGTATATCCTTTTGGTCTTGAATAAATATCCAGAACTTTGTTTGGTGCTTTAAATCTCCACCTTGGAGGAGCACCTGAAGGACCTGCTGGCACTGGTAAGACTGAGACGACTAAAGACTTGGCAAAGGCTGTAGCCAAACAATGTGTGGTATTTAACTGCTCTGATGGACTGGACTACATTGCCTTGGGAAAATTTTTTAAGGTGTGTATGATATCAGAATACAAATTCCTAACAACTTAATTTTAATGTAGGAAGTATTGTTGAATTTTTAATTGCAAACTTGATTCTGATTTCAGGGATTGCTCTCCTGTGGTGCTTGGGCATGCTTTGATGAATTCAACAGAATTGATCTGGAAGTACTTTCTGTTGTTGCCCAGCAAATTCTAACTATCCAAAGAGGTTTGTTAATTTGAGATTTTTAATGCATAGATTATCGAATTTAGTCCATTCCCTTTTCTTACATTGCAAAAGTGATGGGTCATATGTGAAGCTGCTGTCAGTTTTTGTCTATTGACAGTTGCTTTGTCACTTCAGTATTTTAAACAAATTTTGTGGGGTCCAATCTAACTTTTTTATTTAATAGAAAGGTTATTATCTTGATCCATAAACCTCTGATCTTCAATTTACTTGTATATTTTACAATAATTTACTTTCTGAAATAGAAATTTAAACTAGTTCTGTTACAGCAAGTTCTGATCTCTGCCCTAATTTTTAACTTTACTCCCCATAAAGGTGATTTTCTAAATGACAATCATTCTTCTCATCTTGCAATGTAAAGAGAAATATTAAAAAATACAAGTTATCATTTAAATGATAAAATGTATAAGCAAGTATATTATAGCAAGTTGTGAAAAGTAATTTATATCCCACTCATGAGTTGTCCACAACTTAAAGCTGGAAATGATAGCCAGCTGGGGGGTAGAATTTCCATGGAATTCTCACGGTTTACCACAGTAACTTTGGTAGAAAATTGGCGGAAATCCTGCAAAAATGGCGTAGAATGAAGAACTCCTGTGGAAATTCTACGTATGCCAACTACTACCTCTGTGAATCCTCCTTTCCATTCTCTTTCCACTTCTTTTATGGCCTGGTGTTTCCTATAGAAGAAGTTGACTTTTCTTGGTTCATTTTTCTCTCCATGATCTCCTTTGATGATCATGGTAAAGAACCATGCCTGGAATTTCGGTGGTGGTTCTCCCAATCTACTGTCGTAACTTCGTGGAAGATTGGTGGAACCCCTGGTGAAATTATGTAGATGGCTACATTTTTTTTTATTCGTTCATAGGATCTGGGCATTGCTGGCAAGGCCAGCATTTATTCCTATCCCTAGTCCCTAGTTTTTACTTCCAGTGCACCTTTCCTTCTCCTTGAAAATTTGCTCATGTTCATCCTTGAGAAAGGTTACATTGGTACTGTCTAAAATTACAGAAACTGATAACTCTCAAATTATCCATTATGTTGAACGTTCTGGCCTAATCCATGATTTCTAGTGTAGTTTTCAACATGCCCCTTCCACTGGGAATTTTCTTACCTATGTTCTGTATCAGTAGAACTCTGCTCTTGAATCGTTGCCTTGGACATTTACAACCTTTAATGGAGCACGTCTAAACAAATTTCTATCATATGGTCTCCCACTAAAACTACATTCATGGATTTCTAGTTTCCTCTCTATCTGTCGTATACTTGATGGCTTTCTCTATTTCCCACTGTTGCCCACGTCTGCCAAGGTCTTGCGTATTGCTACCACTTCTTGGATGGCTCTTTTAGTACCTCTTTTACATTCCTGCATAGAGATAAGAAAAATCTTGTTTTCTGATTGACAATCTTTCTCTTGCATCTTGCCTTCAATCCTTTAATGAAGGAAAAAAATATGCCATGGTGCTCCACACAGATGCAACGAAAAAAATGGACACCGAGCCAAAGACAAAGATATTAAGAGGGGTGCCCAAAAACATTGTAGAAGATGACGGTTTTAAGGAGAATCTTAAAAATGGAGAGGGAGGTGGAGAAATGGAGGAATTAGGGAGGGAATTCCAGAGCATGGGGCTGTAAGAACATTGGGATTGATACCCTGACAAGAATATTTATCAAGGGCACAAGATGAATCCTTAAGCCTTCACCTTGAAAAGGAAAACTATATTTGAAAAGGATAAATTTGCAGGGCTATGTTGAAAGAACAGACAAGTGGGACTAATTGGATAAATCTTTCAAAGTGCCAGCGCATGCACAATGTGCCAAATGGCCTCCCTTTGTGTTGTATGTTTATATGATTCTATGATCTTAACTCCTCATCAAAGGACTGTTTGCCGTCCAGTTTATGCATAGGAGGTAATGATGCCTGAGTTTGGATCATCGAACTGTCTTGCATTAATCAATTTGGATTATATTAGCACATCACCAACCTCTCATCAGGATCCACACAAACTACTGAGTGAATTAATGAACCCTTTCTTACCAATTACTGAAGAAGAAGTCAGACAATAAAGTTATGATCTAACAATTGTTTATTAACCTTAGAATCATATTTAGGAGCACTGAGTATACAAATAATTAGTCGATAAGATTAATTGACAAAAGAAATAGAGGTTATAAAAGCAGTTCAGTTATGTCACAGTAATTTGGTTGTAAGTGCTGATTATAAATTTACAGCTGAGATCAGTGTCCGAGATTGATATAAATTGGTGAGATTAATTTAGGATTAGACTCCTTAAATACCTGACAAGTTAATAGCATTAGATAGGCAGTCTCTTAACTAGATTAAAGTCTCTATGCTTGTAGTTAGAAGTGTTTCCAGAACTTATACTACCTCATTCAAATGAGCTGGCACTGATGAACTCATTGTTTTGCCTTTCTCTGGGAGGATAGTATTAATCTTCTACAGATGTCAAAGTGGTGAACCTCCATCTGTAGAAGTGGTACCTGTGGTGTATGTAACTTGTTCCACCTTAAGAGAACTTAAACCTGTTCCACCTTAAGAGATGTACTACTTTCTCTGGCTGCTGTATACGGTAATACCGGTGGTGACCACACCGGTATATAAGTGCTGTGTAGTAATTTGCTGGGTAGTACAGCCCTAACCTCCGAATAGTAAAGACCTATTGAAAAGTTATTCTTGCAGTCTGTGTCAGTAATTGACCTTAAATATAACTGGAACACACAGACTTAACAGTGGCGACGAGTCCGATCTTACCCTGCGGCAGTTTACATCCACGGCAGCTTCATCCTCAGAATGGGCGTCGAGAAGAGGCATCCACCCTCATCATCCTGCTGAACAGCACGTCGCGCGGGAGGCATCGAGGACCCGGAGTGAAGAAGAGAAATTCTGAACTCGAAGCCCCCATCAGCGGCAGACAGCTATCTTCCTTCTACCACGATGGTGGGTAAGCCAATCAGCGAAAGTCGGCCGCGTTGGCTGTAGCGAAGGGGAGGGAAGACGGAGGAAAGAGGGCGGTGAAATCGACTGCGGCCGGTGAAAAGGGCCGGGCCGCATTCGGGCCGAAAGGCGCAGCGACTGGGGCAGCTGAAGGCGCGAGAGCCGCGGTGAATTCGAACGCAGTGGGTGCACATAACCGGGCTGCAAGAAGGGCTGCGAGGCGCGACGGCAGGGAAGCGCGAATGCCCACGGGAACCGCGGTGGAGTAGAAGCAGCGTCGGGGGAGTTGTTAACCACTGGGGAGGCGAGACCGGCAGCAGCACAGCAATCGCCATTGCAGCCAGCGGGTGAAGAAGACGAGCGCGGGAAAGACCGCCAAGCGCGGGAAGCCACCATTTTGGAAAAAAAAATTGCAAAGATGCCTAAACATGGGAATATTAATACTTTTGATAGCGACATCGAAGATTGGACCACGTATGTAGAACGCATAGAAGTTTATTGTAGAGCAAATAAGATACCAGATGGGGAGAAAGCACTAACCTTATTAAACTTAATGGGTGCAAAGACATACGGGCAATTGAAACACCTTCTATCACCAGAGAAACCGGCGGATAAGACTTTCGCGGATATTGTTACCGTCCTGAAAAATCATTTAAGCCCCACGCCGCTGATGCTAGCGGAACGATTTAAATTTTACAGCAGAAAGCAGCTGAAAGATGAAAGCAATGCTGAATTTTTAATTGAATTGCGTAAGCTAGCAAAGTACTGTCAGTTTGGAACAGGACTAACAGATGCGCTAAGAGATAAATTTGTGTGTGGATTGTTAAAAGAAGAGACACAAAAGCGACTGCTTGAGGAGAATGAGCTGACGCTGGATAAAGCTGTCGCTATGGCAGCATCGCACGAAGCCGCAGCGAGAGGCACGGCGGTAATGCAGCTACGGTCACCGGAACTCAGCACAAATCAAATGGTCTTGGGTACAGTAAAATGTTATCGTTGTGGAAAGACAACGCACGATCAGAACCAGTGCTGGTTCAAAAATAAGGAATGCAGAAAATGTGGCAGGCTTGGTCACATAGCTAAAGTATGCCGGTCAGGAGAGAAGACCAGCAACAAAAAGTCACCGCAGGGAAAGTACAGAAAGGTACACAAGGTGACAGAGAACAGTTCGAACGAACAGAAGTCAGATTCAGACGCCAGCAGTAATGAACTGGGTAGCTTAAGAGTACACAACGTTGGTAAGGAAGCAGATCTCCAGACAATTTGGGTCACACTTCAGATAGCAGGAGTCCAAGTGAAGATGGAATTGGACACTGGATCGGCATTGACGGTCATGAATAAGAAAGATTACAAAAGGTTATTCCAACATATTCCCCTACGGGATACGGAGATTGTATTGAAAACATACACGGGGCAAAGAGTATACCCCATCGGAAAGATAGAGGTAAAGGTGGTCCACAAGGGCAAAGAAAGCCGAGGAATGGACTTATATGTGCTACCTGAAGGAGGTCCACCACTACTGGGATGGGAGTGGATTAGAAAAATGAATATGGACTGGCATTCCTTAAAAGCACTAACGGTAGATGCCAGGGAAACAGATGTCAAACCTAAACGATTGTCCAGAATATTGGACGATGCTAAAGAGGTGTTCCAGCAGGGACTGGGAACACTGAGAGGAATTACGGCAAACATCAAGATTGAAGAACATGCACAACCAAAATTTTTCAAAGCCAGACCGGTACCCTATGCGATACGACCTGCTGTGGAAGCGGAGCTGGAAGCGCTAGAACGTTCAGGAGTACTGTCTAAGGTAGACTGGAGTGAGTGGGCTACGCCCATTGTTCCCGTGATGAAACGTCCTTCGAGCAACAAGCCGGGAGAACCAGGGAAGGTTCGCATCTGTGGAGATTTCAAGATCACTGTTAATCCGGTGCTTCACACGGTGCAGTATCCGCTTCCGCGGATTGAGGATATCTTCGCTTCATTGTCGGGCGGGAAACACTTCACCAAGATAGACCTGGCGCAGGCGTACTTACAGATGGAAGTTGAGGAAGAGTCACGCCAGTACCTCACGATCAACACGCATAGAGGCTTGTACCGGTATAATAGACTGGTTTTTGGAGTGGCATCGGCTCCAGCAATTTGGCAGAGGGCCATGGAGCAGGTATTACAGGGAATTCCAGGCACACAATGTTACCTGGACGATATTCTGATTACAGGAGATGGTGACGAGGAACACCTCGCAAATTTGGAACTGGTGCTCATCAGATTGAAAGAATATGGACTTTGAGTTAATCGGCAGAAATGTGAGTTCTTTCAGAAGCGGATCTCGTACTGTGGCCATGTCATTGACCAGGAGGGACTTCATAAGTCTCCTGACAAGATCGAAGTGGTTGTGAAGGCTCCCGCTCCGGGTAATGTATCTCAGTTGAGGTCGTTCCTAGGATTGATTAACTATCACCATAAGTTTCTGCCAAATTTATCCACGGTACTGCACCCGCTGAACGCTCTTTTGCAGAAGGGAGTACCATGGGAGTGGAGCGAGGACTGTAAGAAGGCCTTTCGCAAAAGCAAGGAATTGATAACCTCAGAGGAAGTGTTGGCTCACTTCAACCCAACACTGCCTATTCGTTTGGCTTGTGATGCTTCTCCATATGGTATTGGGGCAGTACTCTCACACAAGTTGCCAAATGGCACGGAGAGGCCAGTCGCGTTCGCATCCAGATCATTGACCTCCGCTGAGCGCAACTATGCTCAGATAGATAGGGAGGCTCTCAGCCTTGTGTGGGGAGTAAAGAAGTTTAATCATTACCTGCAGGGCCAAAAGTTTACGCTTCTGACAGACCATCAGCCGTTGGTATCCATTTTTAACCCTAAGAAGGGTGTGTCGGTGATGACAGCACAGAGACTCCAGAGATGGTCCCTTTTCCTAGGGGCACATCAATATCAGATAGAATTCAAAGGTACAAAGCAGCATGGTAATGCTGATGGGCTGTCGCGCCTGCCACTACCTGAAGAAGAGGAGACAACGAAGGTTGATCCTGTTGAGTTATTTCACTCGACCATCATCGAGTGTTTACCAGTCACCAATGCAAGTATTGAAAGAGAAACCAGGAACGACCCGACACTGTCCCGAGTCTACGAGGTGACAGTGAAGGGATGGCCAGCACATGGTGATTCTCTGTTACCGGCATTCTCGGCAAGACGAGACCAGCTGTCCGTCTGTCAAGGAACATTGATGTATGGAACGAGAGTGATTATTCCTCCTAAGTTAAGGGAAAGAGTTCTAAAGGAACTGCATGAAGGTCATCTGGGGGGAGTCAAGATGAAAAGCCTTGCTAGGGCTTATGTGTGTTGGTCGGGTATCGACCAACAGATAGAGGAGCTGACGAAAAGCTGCTCAGGGTGCCAAAAAGTGCAAAATGCACCTCCGATTGCACCACTGCATCCATGGGAATGGCCTTCAGCCCCATGGCAACGCGTACATATTGACTTTGCTGGTCCATTCATGGACTCCATGTTTCTAATTGCGGTGGACGCACATTCTAAATGGCCAGAAGTGATCAAGATGACTACCACTACTTCAGAAAAGACAATTGCGGTGTTAAGAACGATATTCGCAAGGAACGGATTGCCAGAACAAATATGTTCCGACAACGGACCACAGTTCGTGTCAGAAGAATTCCAAAAATTCTAAAAGAAGAATGGGGTGAAACATTATACCTCTGCCCCATATCATCCGGCTACAAATGGGTTGGTCGAGAGATTTGTACAAACATTCAAAAAGGCAATAAAGGCCATGAGCGAAGATCAGATTCCACTACAACATAAGGTGGACAAGTTTCTACTGGCATATTGAAACGCCGCTCATGCAGTGACAAGCCAAAGTCCTGCCATGATGTTTTATAACAGGAGGTTGCGGTCCAGGTTGGACTTGTTAAAACCAAATGTGCGGAGGGAAGTTGAAAACAAACAGTTCCAGCATATAAATAACAAGACCACTCGGAGTTTCGAGGTAGGACAACCAGTGTTGGCCAGGGACTATGGAAATGTGAAATGGCAATCCGGAACAATTCGGGCCAGACAAGGACCCCTGATGTACACGGTAGATGTTGGTAAAAATGTAATACGGCGTCATGCTGACCAACTGGTAGAATCGAGAACAAGGGTCGAACCCATGGTTACGACAGAGACAACCGTGGAAGAAGTTAGTGAACCTGAAGCATCTACCTCGGCAGTGAATGTACCTGATGATGATGTCCAAGACATAAGAGACCAACTAGAGGAGTCACCTCAGCAACAAGAATCAGAGACCCCTGAAAGGCGTTATCCAACTCGAATCAGGAGGCCTCCTGAGAGACTGAACCTTTGAACTGTTTCTACATGAAGTTGTATATGTATATATGTTATTATGTTATGTTAAATGGGGATATAACTGTTAAGCTAAAAAGGGAGGATTGTGGTGTATGTAACTTGTTCCACCTTAAGAGAACTTAAACCTGTTCCACCTTAAGAGATGTACTACTTTCTCTGGCTGCTGTATACGGTAATACCGGTGGTGACCACACCGGTGTATAAGTGCTGTGTAGTAATTTGCTGGGTAGTACAGCCCTAACCTCCGAATAGTAAAGACCTATTGAAAAGTTATTCTTGTAGTCTATGTCAGTAATTGACCTTAAATATAACTGGAACGCACAGACTTAACAGTACCCGTTCTTCCTGGATTCTCTTCTCCTGGGTACATGCACCTTTGCGCAAGTAGCTGTATTGGGAATAGCAGTCTTAAATCTCATCTCTCTCAATTTCTGGAAAATTTGTACATCTAAATGACACATTGGACCAAATTTTGCTGTCAAAATAACGGTGAGGTTAATGGTGCTTGCCGTTATTTTGCGCAAGTGATACAGCAACTTCCAGTGAGGGGTAGATACATGGTTAAATGCAGATATCCAAAAGTTCCAGTCTGAGTTGCACTGCTCCATTGTTACCTTCACAAAAACAGAATTTCGTTGTCTGCCTCACCATTGAAATCCATTAAATGTAGTGAAGTTACTGTATTTGTGCGGTAGCTATGAGCTAAACTCAACACAGAAAGTTAAGTCTTATCATTTCAAATGTAAGTACCATTTTAATGATGTGATAAGTGTAAATTACTGCTAATTATCTACTGTGGCACTGAAAATTAACTGGTATGTAAATAGGCAATCTGCCTCTCCCGAGGGGGTTGCGCGCAAGCAGCCTAACGTGCTCCAGTTAAACGTGGATGTCGGCGGGTTGGAGCCGGCTTCCCGACATGCTGACTGACATTTTTGCTGTTTTTACCCCCCACACAAACCCACACGCTCCTCCAGGTTAAAATTCCCCCTTTATTTCTCTTTCTGTACCTGATTTGACATTGAATTCACCCACTCTAATTTACAATTTCTTCTCAGTTCTTGGGCTGTTTATTTCTCAATTCTTCAATTTGATTGGTTAAGGAGATACAAAGTTGGTTGTCCTGTTTCCCTCGCTGCACATTATCAGCTCGCACGTTCAGCAATTTGCCATACAAAAAATTTAGATACCTAAACATGAAAGGGCAAGCCTATTATAGCTGTCTGTATCTAGCTTTATAGTCTAAGGGGGAGAAATTCAGTATCGCCCCATTTGGGATCCAATTATCGGCCGGGCGCAAAGATTAGCGCCTGGTGCTAATTATCGCCTCCGACTGCAAACTTGGCTTTTATCGCCCCTGGAGGTGATTGGAGCGCTAAATCAGGCGCTTCACACCTGTCTTAAGGCGCAAAGGCCGAGGAGCGAGGCGCTACCTCAGAGCGCTGGTGATGTGCCAAATAACGGCCTGAATCCAAGAGGTTAAAGCTTAAAACTAAAAGGCCTAGAAATTGGGTATAGCCCCACTTGAGGCGTTAGAACTGGCGCTGCGCAAAGTTTATAGCCAGACGAAACTTATCGCCGCCTGGCACGATATTGGGTTGCATCGCCCCTAAAGGGGATTGAGGCGCGAATTCAGGCGTTACACGGGACACCTAAGGCGCTAAACTTCCGGCGCAACCCAATATCGGAGCGGACGGGCGCAGCGCAGGTGCTCTCAATTACTGATGACCACAAGACTTCCAGGCGCCGGCCAGCTCTTAAAGGGGTGGGTCAGTCAGCTTCAGCATCCACACTCTTCGCCTTGCAGGCCTCAGAATCGGCGCAGGCCCTTCTCTGGCGCTAAAAACTTGGACCAGATGGAGAAGGTGAGACAGAGAGCAGAGCGCTTCACCAATGAGGCTCTGGCATAATTGGTGGCCGCAGTGGAGTGCCGGCAAGATGTTCTCTACCCAAACAATGGCACGCGGCCGAATCATAAGGACTACCGACGAGCTTGGAGGGATGTATGCCAGAGGGTCAACTCCAGCAGCATGGTGACCAGGAGCCCTGTCCAACGCATAAAGAAATTCAACGACCTCACTCGGGTCGTGAGGGTGAGTGTTGTTTCTGCAAACTTCTGCATCCCTTCATTTGCACCTGACTTTATGGCTACAGGGTGGGCTGTGTCCCATTGGCCATCTGCCAGCAAGCACCCATGGCCCTTTCTGGGCACACACATGCACATTTGACTCAAGGCGTCATGTAAGGGCTCTTGCACCATGGGGGGCATGAGATGATCACTCAGGGCATCATGTAAGGGCTCTTCCACCATGGGGGGCATGAGATGATCACTCGGGGCATCATGTAACATAACTTCCCCTCCTTTCCCCTGCAGTCCAAGCTGGCGAGGATTGGCAAAGACCAGCTTCGCACCGGTGGAGGACCTCCACAAGTGGTCACTCTCACGGATCTCGAGGAGAGAGTCCACCAGATTCTTGGAGGACGTCTGAGTGGTCCTGTAACCACTGCAGCTGCCGACCCCATTGTCGACAGCGATGGTAAGGTTCTCACCTTTTACAACTGCCTCCTTCCACTTGTTCCCCCCGCCAGCATGCTTTCTCACTGTGGACCCATGTCATAGCCTTGCCGCAATCTGGCATCCCTTGCTGCCAAGCTGTCCTTTTGCTAAAGCCACTCTTCTACCTCCCTGCTTTCAGATGCTGCATCACCAGCTCGGGAGCCGGGCCCTCAAGCTGCCAGTGCCAGTGCCTCCAAAGGCTCAATGAGAAAATTACTGTCCAACAGAAGGTCAGCAACTCTCTCCAGCAACAATCTGAATGGCCAGCCCAAATGGCTGCAGCTTTTATACTAGTGCTGTCCCCTTTAAATAGCGCCCCCTGAGTTTGAGAAGGGCCTGGGAACGCTCCATCCAACTGTCACTAATAGCGCCAGGCAAAAAGGTTATGGGCGCCACCGAATATCCGGTCCGGGGCACCAAAAAGGCGTTGCACACTGAAATGATGTCATGATCTGCCTGCGCCCGCGGGCGAGCGAAAAGAGTTAGCGCCGGCGCTAAAAGGATACTCAATATGGGAGGTGGCGCTATATTCACTGCGCCCGCCCAAAAATTGGGTAATGCCCCAATTCTCGGGCTCTTTAGGCGCTAATCGCTGGCGCTACCAACCGAATTTCTAGGCCAAAGGCTTTTATTAAGTAAAGAACATGGCATCAAGTTAACACAGGGCAACCATCATTCATCACCGACCCAGCCCTTATGAGTAAGACCCAGCTCTTATAAGTAAGACTCACACCAATCCGGAGGATCCAGAGGGGTGGGGCTAGGGAGGAGCATTAGTGGTTACACCTGTAGAACATTCCAGACATTAACAAGTACAACAACAACAGACAATACAAATGCCAGAACACAGAGTTATTTCATCACATTCACCCCCTGCTATAGATTCAGTCTGTCAGGAGGTCTGATAGTCCTCTGGGTACGACGTAACTCTTGCTGAGGCTCCTCCCGGAGTACTAACTCCGGTTCATTCGAATTCCCAGAATTATCAGTGTTTTTCACACTGAGGGTTTGTGTCTCTGAAGGTCCAATACCACGATTGAAAACTCTACTCTGAGTCAAACTCTTTTTGAGCTCCAGCAGGTGCAAGATCTTTAATAGAGACCGTATCCTCTCGCCCATCCAGATATTGAATGTACGCATACTGGGGATTAGCATGGAGGAGTTGTACTTCCTCCACCAGTGGATCAGTCTTGTGGCCTCTCACATGTCTGCGCAACAGCACAGGGCCTGTGGTAATCAACCATGTGGGTAACAATACTCCATTAGTAGCTTTTCTTGGAAAACGAAACATCCTTTCATGAGGGGTGGCATTCTTCGCTGTACACAAAAGAGACCTTATGGAATGCAACACGTCTGGCAGGACATCCTGCCAGCGAGAGGTCGGCAGGCCTCACGACTTCAGAGACAGTACGATAGCCTTCCACGCTGTCGCATTTTCTTTCTCGACCTGCCCATTACCACGAGGGTTATAGCTGGTAGTTCTACTCGTTGCAATCCCTTTCGATAGCAAAAACTGTCGCAATTCTTCGCTCATAAAGGAAGAACCCCTATCACTATGTATATAGTTAGGCATGCCAAACAAGGAAAACAGTTGGCAGAGGCATTTAATTACAACAGCACTAGTCATATCTGGACAAGGGATAACAAAAGGGAACCAAGAGTACTCGTCTATAATATTAAGAAAATAGACATTACGGTCGCTCAATGGAAGGGGACCTTTAAAATTGAGACTCAAACGCTCAAATGGTCGAGTTGCTTTAATAAGATGAGCTGGCTCGGACGGCTTATAGAAGCGGGGTTTGCATTCAGCACAAACACGACAGGTTCTGGTCATTGTCCGGACCTCCTCAATAGAGTAGGGTAGATTGTGGGACTTAATGAAGTGGTTCATTCTGGTAACCCCAGGGTGGCAGAGTGCGTCGTGGAGACTTTGAAGCTTATCTATACCTAGACTAGCACATACTCCTCGTGACAAAGCATCTGATGGCTCATTGAATACTCCAGGCCTGTACTGAATATCATAGTCATATGTTGACAGTTCTATTCGCCATCTTAAAATCTTATCATTTTTGATCTTGCCTCTCTGCTTAGTATTGAACATAAAGGCCACAGATCGCTGGTCAGTAATGAGCGTAAAACGTTGGCCAGCGAGATAATGTCTCCAATACCTGACTGCCTCAATAATCGCCTGTGCCTCCTTTTCCACTGAAGAATGTCGAACTTCTGGTCCTTGCAATGTACAAGAGAAAAAAGCTACTGGTCTACCAGCTTGATTAAGAGTTGCTGCCAACGCAAAATCAGATGCATCACTTTCCACTTGAAAAGGGATCTTCTCATCCACGGCACATACCACTGCCTTCTCAATGTCCCGTTTGATATTAAAGAAAGCCCCCTGAGCTTCCACCGATAACGGAAAAGACGTCGACTTAATAAGAGGTCGGACTTTATCTGAGTAGCTAGCCACCCACTGGGCATAGTACGAGAAGAATCCCAGACACCACCTTAAAGCTTTTACAGTGTGAGGTAATGGTAATTCTTTAAGTGGGCGTAATCTTTCAGGATCTGGCCCGATTACCCCATTCTCCACAACGCAACCAAGAATACACAAACGTGTAGTATTGAAGGTACACTTGTTTTCGTTGTAGGTCAGGTTTAACCTCTTTGCAGTCTCTAGGAACTTCGCGAGATTTTGATCATGCTCCCGTTGGTCACGCCCACAGATAGTAACATTGTCCAGGTATGGGAATGTTGCTTCCAACGCGTATTCATCCACCATACGATCCATCTCCCGTTGGAAGATGGATACCCCATTCGTCACTCCAAAGGGCACCCTAAGGAATTGGTACAGGCGCCCATTAGCTTCGAAGGCCGTATAAGGTCGGTCTTCTATTTTAATAGGGAGTTGATGATAGGCAGACTTTAAATCAATGGTGGAGAACACGCGGTACTGAGCTATCTGGTTCACCATCTCAGAAATACGAGGCAAAGGATAGGCGTCTAATTGGGTATACAAGTTTATAGTCTGGCTATAATCAACCACAAGTCTTTTCTTTTCATTCGTTTTAACCACCACCACCTGGGCACACCACGGGCTATTACTGTGTTCGATGATTCCCTCCTGTTGAAGCCTTTCCACTTCCTCTTTTATAAATTTTTTATCTTCTGAACTACACCGTCGACTCTTAGTCGCTATAGGTCTACAATTAGGAGCAAGGTTCACGAACAAAGAAGGCAGACTTACTTTTAAAGTAGAAAGGCCACAGACTGTGAGCGGAGGCTGGGATCCACCATACTTAAGGGTGACGCTCTCATGCTGACACTGGAAGTCCAAGTCTAAAATTAAGTTCACACACAACTGAGGTAATATGAGGAGTTTAAAGTCCTTATACTCCGTATCCTTAACGGTCAATGTGACTTTACAATATCCAGTTACCTCCGAAGTAAGAGACTTGGACGCCATCATGATTTCACTTCGAGTAGGATACGCCTTCAATGAACAGTTAACAAGGTTGGGGTGTATAAAACTTTCAGTACTGCCACAGTCTATCAAACACCCAGTAGGACGACCATTAATCTTGATGTCCATCATAGATTTCGACAAGGAACACGGTATGGTCTGGTCAACCGTAACCGAGGCTAGAGTAAAACGATAGGCGGCAGCAGAAAAGACATCGGGTACAGGATTACCCTTACACACTTTACTAAAATGTCCCCGTTTCTTACATTTAAAACAGGTAGCCTCTCTGGCTGGGCATCTTTGCCTGGGGTGTTTAGATTGGCCACAAAAATAACACTTAGACCCATGGGGTACAGCCGCAACAATAGGATTAAGTGGAGGCTCCATTGGTGTTATGAATGCCTCCATACTCGGAACACACAAGGCTGAAAAAGACGCATGGGCTGATGCATACACTTCTAAATTCTTCTGGGCTACATCTAATGATCGAGCAGTAGCGACGACCGTTTTTAAAACTAACGAGTCATTCTCGAGGAGTCTCTGTCTAATATAATTAGATCGGAGGCCAGATATGAAAGAATCACGGATGGCTTCTTCCTGATACAATATGGCAGAGACAGCCTTGTAGTTGCAATCCTTAGCCAAAGCCTTAAGGTCCTGCAGAAAATCGTCCAGGGATTCCTCGGGTAATTGCCTGCGAGTAGACAAAAGATACCTGGCGTATACTTCGTTAACCGACTTAAGGTACTGGGCCTTAAGGGCTGTGAGGGCCTCTTCATATGTAGTAATATCTTCAATTATAGAGTAAGTTTGATGACTTACCTGTTGTGTATGTACCTTTAAGAGAAGAACTGATTCTATACTGCAGTACCGGCAGTGACCACCCCTGTATATAAAGCCATAGCAGGCTTCTATACGTCAGTCTTGAGTTCCCCTCTGTTCAAGTAAATACCTGTTTTATTGTTCTCCTGCAGTCTGAGTATTATTGATTCTCGGACACTACACTGGCGACGGGCAGGTTTCAACTCACCTGCAGTACTGCATCACCTCACGGGGATCTTTTCCCTGAAGAGAAGCTTCTTGGAGGTTGAAATCAGAACGGCGGGCGTCGACCGCGGGCAACCGCCCAGGGATCCATCGGAGAGTTGCAGGGGAGGCTGTGGAGAGCTAGGCCTGGCTCCCCAGTCGAGGTGTTTCAGCAAGTCGTGCTGGTAGCAGGTAGTGCGCTGACCCTTCTGGACTGCGGCGGGCTCGGGCTCGATCGAGCCGCTCTGCAAAGGGGCCGTGCAGCATCGTCGGGAGGAAAAGAGAGAGAGAGAGGATGGAGCGCACAGGGCGCGGTCGGTGCTCAAGGACAGGGCAGCGTGGAGAGGATAGAACGCGGGGAAGGAAAAGTGAGACGCGCCGAAGCCGCGGGTCGCCGCCATTACCCTGTAGAACGCTAGGAGCAGCGTGGCAGCAAGGGGAAGAAGGAAAAGCGCGGGAGGCGCCATTTTATTCTATTGGGGAAGAAGGAAAAGCGTGGGAGGCGCCATTTTATTACATTGGGGAAGAAGAAAAAGCGCGGGAGGTGCCATTTTAAATCACCCAAGATGCCGAAGAGTGGCAGTATCACTGCTTTCGACAACGAGGTAGAAGACTGGACCACGTATGTGGAAAGAATTGAAGTGTACTGCAATGCCAATGAGGTGGCCAATGGAAAGAAGGCGTCGGTATTATTAAACTTGATGGGCGCGAGAACGTACGGCCTATTGCGGAATTTAATTACCCCAGCTAAACCAATGGAGAAAAGTTTTGAACAGATTGTTAATATCTTACAGGAACACCTAAACCCTACACCACTGCTGATAGCAGAAAGATTCAAGTTCCATAAAAGAAACCAGCACAAAGATGAGAACAATGCTGACTATCTTACGGAACTACGCAAGTTATCGAAGCACTGCCAGTTCGGAGCAGGACTGGCAGACACCTTACGGGATAAGTTTGTATGCGGGCTCCAGAATGAAGGAACCCAGAAACGACTACTTTCGGAAAAGGACCTGACGCGAGAACAGGCTTTCAGCGTGGCAGTATCCTATGAAGCAGCAGCATGGGGAGCTGCAGAAATACAACAGAAACCACAAGAATACAGCGCTAACGAAATGGCATATGGAGCAGAAAAGTGCTATCGCTGCGGCAGAACAACCCATGATCAGAAGGACTGCTGATTTAAGGACAAAGTATGCAGGCAATGCGGGAAAATGGGACATATAGCAAGAGTCTGCAGGTTGGGAAAGAAAACCAACACTACAAGAACTACTAAGGAAAAGTACAAGAAAGTAAAAAAAATGACAGACAGTAGCTCGGAAGATCAGGAGAGTGATAATGACTCCGGGAGCAGGAGACTAAGTTGTCTAAAGTTACACAACGTGATCGCAAAGGAGGATCACTGAACAATTTGGGTCACCCTCATGATAGCAGGGTCCCAAGTAAAGATGGAATTGGATACAGGATCAGCCCTAACTGTCATGAATCGACGAGTCTATGAGCGGCTATTCCCACACATACCCTTGAAGGACACGTCCATTGTATTGAAGACATACACGGGGCAAAAAGTCTACCCCAGAGGAAAAATAAGGGTGCCAGTTGAATACAACGGCAAGGAAACACAGAAACTGTATCTATATATACTACCAGATGGAGGACCACCATTATTGGGACGTGAATGGATCCGAAACATACAATTGGATTGGCATTCCATTCAGGCGCTCACTGTGACAGATAAAAAGGATGATGATGTCACACCTGGACGACAGTCAAAGATTCTAACTGACACGAAAGAGGTGTTCCAACAAGGACTTGGGACTCTAAAAGGAGTAACGGCAATGATAAAAATCGAAGATAACGCAAACCCAAAAATTTTTAAGGCCAGACCGGTACCTTACGCAATCCGCCCAGCCATTGAAGCAGAGCTGGAGAGTCTGGAGCATTCAGGTGTGCTGTCCAAGGTGGACTGGAGCGAGTGGGCCACACCCATCGTTCCTGTAATGAAGAAATCATTGAGCAGCACGCCTGGGGAACCGAAGAAGGTTCGCATCTGTGGGGACTTCAAGGTAACTGTGAACCCAGTCCTGCACACAGTACAATATCCACTTCCACGGATAGAAGATATTTTTGCCTCACTATCTGGAGGGAAACGCTTTACAAAGATTGATCTGGCCCAAGCGTATCTACAAATGGAGGTGGAAGAAGCATCTGGGAAATACCTCACGATAAACACTCACAAAGGCCTTTACCAGTACAATCGACTGGTATTCGGGGTAGCATCAGCCCCGGCTATTTGGCAGAGGGCGATGGAACAAGTCCTGCAAGGGATCCCGGGGACCCAGTGTTATTTGGACGACATCCTGGTTACGGGCGAAAATGACAGTGAACACCTTGCCAACCTGGAGCAGGTGCTCACGAGATTACAGGAATATGGGCTACGAGCCAACCACCCCAAATGCGAGTTCTTCAGGAGACAAATCTCGTATTGTGGCCACATGATTGATGAGGAAGGGTTGCATAAGTCGCCGGACAAGATTGAGGCTGTAGTCAAGGCTCCAGCACCGGAAAATGTGTCGCAACTGAGGTCGTTCCTCGGGTTGGTGAACTACTACCATAAGTTCTTGCCGAATTTATCTACAATTCTGCACCCACTGAACGCCCTGCTGCAAACTGGAGTAACATGGAAATGGAGTGATGAGTGTAAGCGTGCCTTTCAGAAATGTAAATGCCTAATCACTTCAAAAGAAGTATTGGCCCACTACAATCCAACACTACCGATTCGGTTAGCATGTGATGCGTCTCCCTATGGCATCGGAGCGGTGCTGTCACACAAATTCCTTGACGGTTCAGAGAGGCCAATAGCCTTTGCGTCGCGCTTGTTAACCTCAGCCGAGCGTAACTACGCCCAGATTGACAGGGAGGCCCTCAGCCTGGTGTGGGGGGTGAAGGAGTTCAATCACTATCTGCACGGGCAGAAATTCACCCTACTGACTGATCATCAGCCCCTGGTCTCCATTTTTAACCCAAAGAAGGGCGTTCCGGTGATGACGGCGCAACGGCTGCAAGGATGGTCACTTTTTCTAGGGACACATCAGTACAACATAGAGTACAAGGGTACGAAACAGCATGGAAACGTTGATGGGCTGTCGCGCCTACCGTTGCCTACGGTAGAGGAAGCACCTGCAGTGGACCCTGTTGAGATATTCCATGTGACCATAGTCGAATGTCTACCTGTTACAAACTCAAGTATAGAGAAGGAAACCCGAAATGACCCGACACTCTCTCGGGTCTATGATTTGACGGTGAAGGGATGGCCAGCACATGGCGACTCACTGTTGCCAGCATTCTCGCCAAGGAGAGAACAGCTGTCAGTGTGCCGGGGGACCTGGATGTGTGGATCCCGAGTGGTAATTCCACCCAAGTTGAGAGATAGAGTACTCAATGAGCTTCATGAGGGTCATCTGGGAGGGGTAAAAATGAAGAGCCTAGCCAGGGCGTTTGTGTGGTGGCCGGGAATCGATAAAGAAATCGAGGATATGACCAAGAGATGCACAGGATGTCAGAAGGTCCAAAACGCTCCACCACAGGCTCCGCTACATCCATGGGAGTGGCCCTCATCTCCATGGCAATGGGTACACATTGATTTTGCTGGTCCATTTATGGACTCAATGTTCCTAATCGCTGTGGACGCCCATTCGAAATGGCCAGAGGTCATCAAAATGTCCTCCACCACCACGGAGAAAACTATTGCAGTCCTACGGACCATCTTCACCAGGAATGGCTTGCCAGAATAGATTTGCTCCGACAATGGGCCACAGTTTGTGTCAGAGGATTTCCGGAGGTTTCTGAGGAATAATGGGGTGAAGCATTACACATCTGCCCCATATCATCCAGCCACAAATGGATTGGCTGAGAGGTTTGTTCAGACCTTTAAAAAGGCAATAAAGGCAATGCATAATGACGACATACCACTACAACACAAGTTGGATAATTTCTTGTTTGCTTACCGGAATGCGACACATGCAGTCACCAACCAAGCTCCAGCCATAATGTTCTTCAACCGAAGGCTAAGATGTCGCCTGGATTTGCTCAAACCAAACATAAGACGAGATGTTGAGGATAAGCAATTCTAGCACATAAATGAGAAGCCAACCAGGAGCTTCAAGATAGGGCAACCAGTCTTGGCCCGCGACTACCGAACAGAAAAATGGCAGCCAGGAACGATATGCACACAGCAGGGACCACTAATGTACACAGTGGACATTGGAGAGAGCATCGTGAGATGCCATGCTGACCAGATTCTAGAGTCACAGGAACAAGCCAAACCCATACCACGAGCAGGGGCACCTGGTAATCAACCCGAAGTACAGATTGCGTCTACCTCAGAAGCAGTGGTATTGGAAGCTGACGAACCAACCAATGACAATGAACCAGAATCAACTCCGCCGCAAGAACAGGATACTCGAGAAAGGCGCTATCCAGTCAGGATCAGGAAGCCTCCTCAAAGACTGAACTTATAAATGATTATTTCAGTTGATGTATATAGTACAGAGAAAATTGTAATTGTAATTAGTTATTATTTAGTTGTTAAATGAATGTTATGTACTGTTTATCTAAAAGGGGAGGAATTGTTGTGTATGTACCTTTAAGAGAAGAACTGATTCTATACTGCAGTACCGGCAGTGACCACCCCTGTATATAAAGCCATAGCAGGCTTCTGTACGTCAGTCTTGAGTTCCCCTCTGTTCAAGTAAATACCTGTTTTATTGTTCTCCTGCAGTCTGAGTGTTATTGATCCTCGGACACTACATTATCAAGTTGGTTAGAAGACCCAGCTTGTTAACCGTCAGATCGAACAATGCGATGAAGTGTTCAAAACATCGAAGCCAATGCGTAAATTTCTTCGACGTGTCTGCCAAATGGGGATCGATATCCAGACGCTCTGGTTTCAAAAATCGATCCATCTTCCAAAAGTTGTTACTTAATAAAATTGATGTGCCAAATAACGGCCTGAATCCAAGAGGTTACTAAAGGCTTTTATTAAGTAAGAACATGGCATCAAGTTAACACAGGGCAACCATCATTCATCTCTGACCCAGCCCTTATGAGTAAGACCCAGCTCTTATAAGTAAGACTCACACCAATCCGGAGGATCCAGAGGGGCGGAGCTAGGGAGGAGCATTAGTGGTTACACCTGTAGAACATTCCAGACATTAACAAGTACAACAGCAACAGACAATACAAATGCCAGAACACAGAGTTATTTCATCACAGCTGGCGAAGCTCATGTGATGTCAGTCAGCAATGGAACACAGACACAATGGCGCCAGCCAGTTCTTAAAGGGAAGGGTTGATTTTGCTCTCCATCCACATCCTGCTCATTGCAGCCTTGAATCTCGGCCTGGAGAGACCTGTACATCAAATCTGCTGGAAAGAGCAATGGAGAGACCCAGGGAAAGAGCTCAGAGTGCAGCCCCCACAGTCTCTTCTAAATCGATACAAGGAAGGGCAAATTAAAATGAACCTGCAAAGTGCTGCTCAGTACCCAAAACTCCTTCACACAGCGTTGAATCTCTCCAGAAGTCTCTCTCTCTCTCTCAGAATGTGTGGTGCAAAAATGTCACCAACAAAAAAAGGCAGGAAGCGATCGCCTTTAAATAGCGCTCCCCCAGTCCCTTCCTGACTGCAAAACGCTCCCCTCCACCTGTCGTTGCTAGCAGCAGGTGGTAAGGCAGGGGGTGCCACTCAATATCTGGTCCGGTGCGCTACCGGGACGTTGCACACTCGACTGACGTCATGCTCTGCCGGCGCAGGAGATCGTGGCGGTAGTGTTTAGCGCCGCCGCAAAATGTCTAGTTAATTTTGTGAACGGCGCAAATATCGCCACGCACGGGCGCTAGTTGCTTTGCGCCCCATTAGCGCCCTCTTAAGGTGCTAATGGGAGGTGCAAACCAACTGAATTTTCCCCCCTTTAAATCTCTGTAACCTTCTCTGCCCTGTCAGAGATGCACTTTCCTATTTTGCAATGTGGCCTTTCTACATACAGTAGACAAAGTACTACTAAAAGAATTACAAGTAAACTAAGAACTAAGGACTGAAGTCTAAGAACTGAGACTAAACTTACCTTAAAAATCCTTAATTTCCAAAGAAATCTCCACATTTCTATTGACCAATTTGAGTGACACATGTATTAGAAGAGACTTTTTGGTGTCGGTCATCTCACACAGCCCTGTTGGTACCCTTGATGACCTCTAAATAAATGAAGCACTGGTACCTGGACATGCCAGGTTCCCTGTTTACTCCCTACCTTCAGGTCTTTGCCAACAAAGAGTTCCACACAGGTCGAGAGAATGCAGAACTTATTTAGGGGAAGGAGTCAGCTGAGGGGAAATTTAGAAGTCTAAAGAGAAAAGTCAAGGCAATGGAGCAGTGTAGAGATTTGGGTAAAGATAAGCAGGAAGGGACAGAGAGCTAGAAATTCGCGGCCTTAGCGCCACGATGTAGTGCCATTAGCTGGCGCTAAAACGACGGTTGCCACTCTTTTGCCAGCTGCTGGCAGTTCCTGCGGCGGCTGCCGTTTTTGTCCTTACATTTGTGCTGCCTGTAACTGGCAGCGCCATGCTGGACAAAATGGTGGTGTTGTGATGTAAATTGGCATGCAATGGTGACTTTACGTCACAAGCGTGAACTTCGACCCTGGCGCTGAATTCAGCGCTGGGTTCTAAGCACGCCAGGTTAACCTGGTGTGCAAGCAGACTGACAGTGGCAATATTTGGACCTCTGAAAGGGACACAGACATCATTCAGGTAAGTTTGAATTTAAGGGTTTGGATTGTTTTGTTTGATTTCATTGAAGTGGTGGCTTGCTGCAATCGATGTGAAAAGTCCTTTAAGTGTGTAGGCCTTTGAGAAGACAGAACATGCTGCGAATACTCAGCAGGTCACGCAACATTCGTGGAGAGAAAAACAGAATTCACGTCTCAGGTTGACATGCTGCCTGACAACTGAGTATTTCCAGCATTTTATGCTGTCATTTCACATTTACAGCATCCGCTTGCAGAGGGAAGAGGAAGATGCAGAATAGGAGGAAGCCATAAAGGAGGAATCCGAAGAGGAGGAATCGGACGGAAGGTTGCATCCCAGACAGCCCCTTTGTGGAGGTGATATCTGGGATGCAATCATCCGCCTGCGGTCCCAGTGAACACAACCCCAATACCCCTTTCAACGTTAATCCCACACCTTACCTTCCAACTGTTACTGACCATCACAATGTCCTCTGGGCCACGATGCTGAAGTAAAAGGCACCACAAAGCAAGCCTTCCAATCCACCTATATATGACCATCCAATGTGACATCAAGGAATCAACTCATCCCCCGTATGCATTCTCCTAGTGACTGTCTTGTGTGTGCCTTTGCCTATCCTACTGAGATCACGCAGTGCTACCCCAGTGGCTGCAGCATGGTTGGTGGAAGGTTGCTGACTTTCAGTGGGGGACACTGCAAATGTCCTTATTTGTTGAACCTGAGGAGCTGGTGGCTGGGAGTTTCAAACCAATTGTTTTCTGTTTTTGTTCTTCTTCACTCTCCTCTCCCTCTTCTTGTTGACCCACTGGCTGGGCAGGCTGCAGTTCTTGGATGTGTGAAATGGGGAAGGCACAAGGGTGGAGTTGTGCTGACGGGAGGGCGGGAAAGTAAGAGGTGCATGCCAGAAGGAGGATACCGTACGAGGATACCAGCATCTCGTATCCTTTCAGCCCGGCCACTGGCCAAGAGCTTAGCCATGACCTGTGGTCTGAGGTCATGAAGCTTCTTTGGGCACTGGAGCCAGATGGTGGGGGCGGCACTGCTGGAAGTGTCAGCCTCGGTGATGTACTCCCACATCCTTCTTTCTGGAGGGCCCCCTGGTCCTTGTGGGTAGAGGGCCTATGTAGAAATGTTGACCCCCTGCACAAAGCTGGAGTGCTGCATATCTTCCCTGGTTTGCTGAGCCATTTGTATTAGTGTTGAGGCAGTTTTCTCATTTGTTGAGGTTAGGAAGGTAATTCAGCTTTAAGGGCTGATAATTCACATTTGGAACTTCTTTTAAATGTTGAATATGTTTTAAAAGGCAGAAAGGGCTGAAAAATATATTGATTCACTTCATTTGATTTTGTATTGCTTCAGTGTGCATGGCCCCTTTAATTGTCAGACCTCTTCATTGCCCACAATTCCTTGCGAGCTCTACAGCTTCACTCCCAGAGGCTGTGGGAAGCTCCAATGCTGCACCTGGACAGAAATTTTGTCCCGGATTCCTCCAGCAACGCCACCAGGATGGTGTTTCCGGAAGGTGAGCACTGCACCACCATGCCCCCCAAACTAATTTCACTCGTTTAGCGTTGTAGCCATTTCCAGTGGCCGTTAACTGCAGTTGCCGGTGACACTGCAACTTTGCTGGCGAACAAGATTTATTCCCCCAGACAGTTAGAAACATAGAAACATAGAAGATAGAAGCAGGAGTAGGCCATTCGGCCCCTCAAACCTGTTTTGCCATTTAATGAGATCATGGCTGATCATCCAAATTCAGTACCCTGTCCCTGCTTTCTCCCCATATCCCTTGATCCCTTTAGCCTTAAGAAATATATCTAACTCCTTCTTGAATATATTTAATGAATTGGCCTCAACTGCCTTGTGTGGTAGAGAATTCCACAGGTTCACCACTCTCTGGGTGAAGAAATTCCTCCTCATCTCAGTCCTAAATGGCTTACCCCTTATCCTTAGACTGTGACCCCTGGTTCTGGACTCCCCCGCCATCGGGAACGCCCTTCCTGCATCTAATTTGTCTCGTCCTGTTAGAATTTTATAAGTTTCAATGAGATCCCCTCTCATTCTTCTAAACTCTAGCGAATATAAGCCTAATCGACCCAATCTCTCCTCATACGTCATTCCTGCCATCCCAGGTATCAGTCTGGTGAATCTTCGCTGCACTCTCTCCATGGCAAAAACATCCTTCCTCAGATAAGGTGACCAAAACTGCACACAATACTCAAGGTGTGGTCTCACCAAGGCCATGTACAACTGCAGCAAGACATCCTTGCTCCTGTACTCGAATCCTCTCGCTATGAAGGCCAACATACCATTTGCCTTCTTAACCGCCTGCTGCACCTGCATACTTACCTTCAGCGACTGGTGCACAAGGACACCCAGGTCTCGTTGCACTTCCCCTTTTCCCAATCCATTGTCATTCAGATAATAATATGTCTTCCTGTTTTTGCCACCGAAGTGGATAACCTCGCATTTATCCACATTATACTGCATTTGCCATGCATCTGCCCAATCACCCAACCTGTCCAAATCATACTGGAGTTACTCTGAATCCTCCTCACAGCACACACGCCCACCCAGCTTTGTGTCATCTGCAAACTTGGAGATATTACATCTAGTTCCCTCGTCTGGATCATTAATATATATTGTGAATAGCTGGGGTCCTAGCACCAATCCCAGTGGTACCCCACTAGTCATTGCCTGCCACGCGGAAGAAGACCCGTTTATTCCAACTCTTTGCTTCCTGTCTTCCAACCAGTTCTCTATCCAAGACAGACAGTAATAGTGCATCAGCGAATAAGGTGAAAGCAGGGAATAATGGTAAAAATTTAAATGAAAGGCTCTTTATATGAATGCACGAAGCATTTGTAACAAGATAGATGAATTAATGGCACAAATAGAGATAAATTGGTTTGATCTAATAACCATTACAGAGACATGGTTGCAAGGTGACTAAGGTTGAGAACTAAATATTGAAGTGTACTTGATGTTTCAAAAATACAGGCCAATGGAAAAGGAGGGGGGAAGTTCAGATAATAAAGGAAAACATATGGACAGTAGTGAGAAAAGATCTTGGCTCGGAAGATCAGGAAGTAGCATCAGTATGGGTGGAGATAAGAAATAACAAGGGGAAGAAAACACTGGTAGGAGAGTTTATAGGCCCCCTAACAGTAGCTATACCATTGGATAGAGCATTAATCAAGAAATAATAGGAGCTTGTAACAAAGGTAATGCAATAATTGTGGGGGACTTTAATCTTCATATAGACTGGGCAAATCAAATTGACATAGGTAGTCTGGAGGACGAGTTCATGAAATGCTTTCAAGTCAGTTTCCTAGAGCAATACGTAATGGAACCAACCAGACACAAAAAACATTCCAGAAATCGTGAGGAACCAAAGGTCTACTGAGAATGAGGAACTTAAAGAAATTAGCATTAGTAAAGAAATAGTACTGGAGAAATTAATGCGACTAAAAGCCGTCAAATTCCCTGAACCTGATGGCCTACATCCTAGGATTCTAAAAGAGGTGGCTGCAGAGATAGTGGATGCATTGGTTGTAATCTTCCAAAATTCCCTAGATTCTAGAACGGTCCCAGCGGATTGGAAGGTAGCAAATGTAACCCCGCTATTCAAGAAAGAAGGGAGAGAGAAAACAGGGAATGACAGGCCAGTTAGCATCATTTGTTGGGAAAATGCTGGAATCCATTGTTAAGGAAGTGGCAGCAGGGCATTTAGAAAATCATAATATGATTAGGCATAGTCAGCATGGTTTTTATGAAAGGGAAATTGTGGTTAACAAATTTATTAAGAGTTTTTTGAGGATGTAACTAGCAGGGTAGATAGAGGGGAACCAGTAGATGTAGTATATTTGGATTTCCAAAGGCATTCGATAAGGGGCTACATAAAAGGTTGTTACGCAAGATAAGAGCTCATGCAGTTGCGGGTAATATATTAGCATGGATAGAGGATTGGTTAACGGACAGAAAACAGAGAGGAGGGATAAACGGGTTATTTTCAGGTTGGCAGGCCGCAAAGTTCAGTGTTTAGGCCTCAACTATTTACAATTTATATTAATGACTTAGATGAAGGGACCAAATGTAATGTATTCAAGTTCGCTGACGATACAAAGCTAGGTGGGAAATTAAGCTCTGAGGCGGACACAAAGGGGGAAGAATTCGGTTGCTTTGTGCCTCCCATTAGCGCCCTAATGTGGCGCAAAGCAACTAGCGTCTGGGCGCAGCCAACGCTTCCCGCGAAACTCAGCCTTTAAATAGCTCGTACCCCAGCCACGATCTTCGGTAGCGCCCCCTGACTTACCGCTGGATGCTATGTCGGGGGGCCTACCTGCAGCTGGGGTGGCGCTATTTAAAGGCGAGGTGCCGGGTGGCCATTTTTGTTGCTGGCCGTCTGCCAGCACCTGCCTCTGCTCCCGTCCCCAGCCTCCTGATCCGCCCCCTCATGGAGTGCTGGCTGCGCTCCATGAGCTTGGCACTTCTCTTGAGTGCCAGGCTCTTTTGCCGGCACTCTGATCCCCGGTGGCCCAGCTGGGCCCTGGGTTACACTGCGCAAGGCCCCTCCCTTTTAAGAAGGGGAGGAATGCCTGCAATACCTTCCAGTAGCGCCCCGATCCCCTCTTGGGGTGCTACCACTCAATTTTGGCTGCGGGGGCGCTAATTTTTCCGGGGCGCTAAAAGTAGCGCCCCGGCGAAGTTACCACCCCAAAGGGGCTCGACTCAATTTTTCCCCCAAAGAACCTGCAAAGGGATATGGACAGGTTAAAAGTGAGTGGGCAATAAGGTGGCAGATGAAGTATAATGTGGGGAAATGTGAGGTTATTCATGTTGATAGGAAGAATAGAAAAACAGAACATTTTTTAAATGGTGAGAAATTATTACATGTTGGTATTCAGAGAGATTAGGTGTCCTTGTACAGGAAGCACAGAGAGTTAGCATGCAGGTACAGCAAGCAATTAGGAAGGCAATGGCATTTTGGCTTTTATTGCAAGGGGATTGGAGTACAAGAGTAAGGAATTCTTGCTGCAATTGTACAGGGCTTTGGTGGGACCACACCTGGAGTACTGTGCACAGTTTTGGTCTCCTTACAGGCAGTGCAATGAAGGTTCACTAGCTTGATTCCTGGAATGAGAGGGTTGTCCTTAGAGGAGAGATTGTGTAGATTGGGTCTATACTCTCTGGAGTTTAGAAGAATGAGAGGTGATCTCATTGAAACATATAAAATTCTGAGGAGTGTTGACAGGGTAGATGCTGAGAAGTTGTTTCCCCTGGCTGGAGAGTCTAGAACTTGGGGGCATAGTCTCAGGATAAGGGGTTGGCCATTTAAGACTGAGATGAGGAGGAATTTCCTCACTCAGAGGGTTGTGAATCTTTGGAATTCTCTACCCCAAAGGACTGTGGATGCTGAGTCTTTGAGTATATTCAAGGCTGAGCTAGATAGAATTTTAGACGCTAGAGGAATCAAGGGATATGGAGATCAGGTGGGAAAGTGGAGTTGAGGTTGATGATCAGACATGATCTTATTGAATGGTGGAGCAGGCTCAAGGGGCCGTATGGCCTACTGTTGCTCCTATTTCTTATGTTCTTATGTTGTTTATGTCCCCCTTAATGTGCCATCTCCTGACTTGTGGTCCTGAAGGCATGTCTTCTGTCCTTGGTAAGGAATTTCTGTTTTCATAAGCCTTCCTACTTAAATTAGCAGTAGTCCTTTTGTTTCCTTGGTTGTTTTATTGTTGCTATTGTGGTCAGTACTCACCTGGACTTTCCATGCTTTTTCCTTCTAAGCTCTAAATATACCATCCTACATACTCCTCCTCCCCAATCTTTAATGAGCTGAAATTTTTGCTCGGTTCTGTAATTTAACTGATTATTTCCTAGGACCTCAAATAGTATGGAACTCCTTAACTCCCTCAGTCTCTCCTTCCTCTCACAAATCTTCAAGCTTTTAAAATATCAGCTGAGTGTCATCTAATCACTACTTCATGATCTACATTGTCTTCACTTTTACTCTTTTCTATCAGCCATAGTTCCTGTACTACGAGTGACTAAGGCTGAAGTTAAACTCTGGTAGGTGTAGGATGTGACGCACAGCTCTGCTCCTCTGGAAGGTATTTTGTTAATGCTTTCTCATAATGTTACGCAGACTAAGTTTATGTTCAACGACTGATCTGAGCACCCTTCAAATCTAGCTTCACAACTGGAGTAATTCTCCATATAGGTTAAAGCCCAAGCTGTTTGAGATGGTCAACTGCACCTGGTGACATTAGTGCAATTGTGAGCCAGATTGGGATCTGATTCTAGAGTTATACTGTCAGTTTTGTGTCGATGCACACCTGAAGCCTTTTGACATTGATGCAAAAGTGTACAACTGCAGCGTTAGTTACTTGTGAATTATCAGGCCGATGCAATATTTAGCGGACTAAAGGTTACATTTGAGTTACCTATTTATAAAACACAATATGCTGAGCGTCTGTCACATTTGCCTGTCTAAATGCAAATTTCTGTGCGACATTTGCACTGACTTCAATTCTATATTCATAAAAAACCAGAAAAACATAAAACATGAATTCTTAACATTTTCTGAGTGACTATGAAAATGTGCAAACTATATATCAACTGGTGCCCATAACAACAGTTGGTAAGTACAGATACAGAGTCGAGCACTTACAGGTGAGGAGCGTCCAGTGAGTGGGGAATGACTTTGAGCAAATCTGTATATTTATAATGTATTTTGAATGGTTTTAGCAGCGACATCTGGCCCACTGTTTGATAGCTATTGAAGTGGAAGTAGTGCTACATGAGCTGGCTGCAAAAGACGGTGGCCCTGTTTGCCACTCCACAACAACATTCCTATAAGTCAGCATTTCAACATGCATTGAAGGAGGTGGAGGCAGGTTTGAAGCCACAGCTGACATGTACTGTCACTGGCTGTGCCAGCCTATGATACATGATGGTAGCAAGTGTCCTTGCAGCAGATAGTATAGTGCTGCATCTGGCTCTCTGCTGACCTGAAGCCGGTAAAGACCGTTCGTCATGGCTTTTGCTACATAGGTACGATAATGCCTGCAATTATGATTGGTGGCATCTTGGTAGGCGAGGCCAATTAGACTACATTGATTGTTGATGACTCTGGCATGCCCTTTTTCACAAAGTACCAGTAAAAGCTATTTTGGAGGGGAAGAATAGGTGTTTCACTTACCTGCCATGCAATTGCATTCATGCTTCGGAATGCGATGTGAATGCAATTTTGAAGCACTATTTGAAGTAAGTAGAAGGTTGTGCACAATGGAGCACTGGTAACACCACATGCTTTACTATAAATCATAATGTTATGTGGAATACTATATTTGTCCAAAAGTTGCTGTGGCAGGCCAACGAATGGTGCTCGCTGTTAGTTACACTTGCCCGTGCCTGTTAATGTCAATGGCCCATAAATTCCATTCCCTATGGGTGTGTATGCGCTGTGTACTCACCCGTAGGGGCAACGGAAGTGCCGGTTTTAGGCATGCACTGCGCATGCGCTGGAAACCGAAACTTCCGTTCTGTGAAGAAAGGGCTTGACAGGTCAAACGCCTGCGCCGGATAGGCAGCGCGTATGGCTGAAACTTCCGTTTTTTTCACAGTTGCTTCAGTCCAGGTAAGTCGGAAACTGCTGCGTCTGGAAAAGCAGGCGCAAGGCCTGCTTTTACCAGGCTAACAGTTGAAGAAAGTAAAAACACAAAAAAAAATTTCCACTGATTTATCATTTTAAAATACTTTAAAGAAAGGTAAGTTTATTTTTAGCCCTGTTAAAAACTTTAATTTATGTAATTTATAGTCATTTTAAAAATGTGATGTTTTTTAAAAAATGTATTTGAAGTTTTACTTATGTTTTGGGGCTGATCTCTATTCATAGATTTGACAGGTCTTCCTGTCAAATCTATGAATGGAGATTCCCTGCTCTGATTGGCTCCCCATGGCCCACGTGATCCCAGGGACGCTGCAAACTACCTGTGCCCCTGGGATTCACGTGCCCTGCAAACCGACAGTTTAAAGAGGCACAGCAACGGAATTCTGCGCCTCCCAGGAGCCCTCTGGTCCAGGCGGAGATTTTTCCAAATCGCAGCCCTCTGCCCGTGGGAGGGCTGCGAACAGAATTTCTGGGCCAATTATATTTTGCCCTGAAGTTGCTGGAAGTGCGAGATGGAAATGGTGCGGCGCCCTCTACAGGGCATCTGGAATCTGAGTGAATAGGGCAAGCAACTATGTATCTCCTTAACCAATCAGATTGAAAGATTCTGAAGTTAACAGTGCAAAGACTAAGAAGGAAGTGTAATTTAGAATTCAACGTCAAATCAGGTACAGAAACAAAATAAAGAGAAGGAAAGAAAGATTGGATTAAGAGAATGTAAAGAGAGACAAAGAAAAAGTAATAAAGTTTATTTAAATTTTTTAAAATTTCCAACAACAATTAAAAGCTGAAGGAATGAAACTCCACGCTTGTAAGAGTTAATTTTAAGTGCCAGAGAGGTTAACTGGCAGTAATTAGCACTTATCATGTCGTGAAAAGACAATTTAGACTTAAAATAGCAACTTAACTTTCTGTAGTGAGTTTACTTCATATCTACCATGCAAATACAGCAACTTCATGCTGCTCAATGTATTTCAATGGGGAGCAGCGCATCTCCGACAGTAACTTTTAGATTTCCGTGTTTAATCATGCATCTGCCCTCGCCTGAAATTGCTGTGGCATTTGCACATAAATAACGATGAAACATAGAAACATAGAAACTAGAAGATAGGAGCAGGAGTAGGCCATTTGGCCCCTGGAGCCTGCTCCGCCATTCAATGCGATCATGGCTGATCATCCAAATTCAGTACCCGGTCCCTGCTTTCTCCCCATACACCTTGATCCCTTTAGCCTTAAGAAATATATCCAACTCCTTCTTGAATATATTTAATGAACTGGCCTCCACCGCCTTCTGTGGTAGAGAGTTCCACAGATTCACCACTCTCTGGGTGAAGAAATTCCTCCTCATTTCTGTCCTAAATGGCCAACCCTTTATCCTTAGACTGTGCCCCCTGGTTCTGGACTCCCCGACCATCGGGAACATCCTTCCTGCATCTAGTCTGTCCAGTCCTGTCAGAATTTTATAAGTTTCAATGAGATCCCCTCTCATTCTTCTAAACTCCAGCGAGTACAAGCCCAATCGACCCAATCTCTCCTCATACGTCATTCCTGCCATCCCAGGTATCAGCCTGGTGAATCTTCGCTGAACTCCTTCCATGGCAAGAACATCCTTCCTCAGATAAAGCGACCAAAACTGCACACAATACTCAAGATGTGGTCTCACCAAGGCCCTGTACAACTGCAGCAAGACATCCTTGTTCCTGTACTCAAACCCTCTCGCTACGAAGGCCAACATACCATTTGCCATCTTAACTGCCTGCTGCACCTGCATGCTTACCTTCAGCGACTTGTGCACAAGGACACCCAGGTCTCGTTGCACTTCCCCTTCTCCCAATCTATTGCCATTTAGATAATAATCTGCCTTCCTGCTTTTGCCACCAAAGTGGATAACCTCACATTTATCCACGTTATATTGTATCTGCCATGTTTCTGCCCAATCACCCAACATGTCCAAATCATCCTGGAGTTTCTCGACATCCTCCTCACAGCACACACGCCCACCCAGCTTTGTGTCGTCTGCAAATTTGGAGATACTACATCTTGTCCAGATCATTTATATATATTGTGAGTAGCTGGGGTCCAAGGACCGATCCCTGCGGTACCCCACTAGTCACTGCCCGCCATTCGGAAAAAGAGCCGTTTATTCCAACTCTTTGCCTTCTGTCTGCCAACCAGTTCTCTATCCAAGTCAATACCTTGCCCCCAATCCCATGTGCCTTAACTTTACACGCTAATCTCTTATGCGGGACCTTATCAAAGGCCTTCTGAAAGTCCAGATACACCACATCCACTGGTTCTCCCTTATCTATTTTACCAGTTACATCCTCAAAAAATTCCAGTAGATTAGTCAAGCACGATTTACCTTTTGTGAATCCATGTTGACTTTGTCCGATCCTGTCATTGTTTTCCAAGTGCTCTGCTATTACATCTTTTATAATGGACGCTAGCATTTTTCCCACTACCGATGTTAGACTTACCGGTCTGTAATTCCCCGTTTTCTCTCTACCACCTTTTTTGAATAGTGGGGTAACATTAGCTACCCTCCAATCCATGGGTACTGTTCCAGATTCCATCGAATGCTGGAAGATGATCAGCAATGCATCTACTATTTCTAGGGCCACTTCCTTAAGTACCCTAGGATGTAGATTATCAGGCCCTGGGGATTTATCGGCCTTCAGTCCCATCAATTTCCTTAACACCATTTCCCTACAAATACTGATTTATTTCAGTTCCACCCTTTCATCAGACCCTATGTTCCCTGGCATCTCTGGGAGGTTATTTGTGTCCTCCTTTGTGAAGAGAGAACCAAAATATGTATTTAGTTGGTCTGCCATTTCTTTGTTCCCCATTATAAATTCCCCTGATTCTGACTGCAAGGGACCTACGCTTGACTTCACAAATCTTTTTCTCTTCACATACCTATAAAAGCTTTTACAGTCAGTTTTATGTTCCCTGCAAGCTTACTCTCATATTCTATTTTCCCCTTCTTAATTAATCCCTTTGTCCTCCTTTGTTGAATCCTAAATTGCTCCCAATCCTCAGGATTATTGCTTTTTCTGGCCAATTTATATGTCCTCTCCTTGGATCTCATGCTATCCCTAATTTCCCTTGTTAGCCACGGTTGAGTCACCTTTTTTGTTTTATTTTTATGCCAAACTGGGATGAACAAATTCTGTCGTTCATCCATGTGGTCTTTGAATGTTTGCCATTGCCTATCCACCGTCAACCCTTTGAGTGACATTCCCCAATCAATCCTACCCAACTCACGCCTCAGACCATCGTAGTTTCCTTTATTGAAATTTAGGACCCTAGTCTCTGAGTCAACTACTTCATTCTCCATCTTAATGAAGAATTCGATCATATTATGATCGCTCCGACCCAAGAGGCCTCGTTACAACAAGATTGCTAGTTAATCCTTTCTCGTTACATAATACCCAGTCTAAGATGGCCTGATCTCTGGTTGGTTCCTCGACATATTGGTCCAAGAAACCATCCCGTAAACACTCCAGGAATTCCTCCTCCACAGTATTGTTACTAATTTGGTTAGCCCAATCTATATGTAGATTAAAGTCACCCATGATGACTGCTGTGCCCTTATTGCACGCTTCTTTAATTTCCCTTTTAATGCCATCCCCAACCTCTGCCTTACTGTTTGGAGGTCTATATACCACTCCCACTAACGTTTTCTGCCCCTTGGTATTTCTCAATTCTACCCATACAGATTCCACATCATCAGAGCTAATGTCCTTCCTTACAATTGTGTTAATTCCTTCTTTAACCAGTAATGCTACACCAGTTCCCTTTCCTTTTTGCCTATCTTTCCTGAATATCGAATACCCCTGGATGTTGAGTTCCCAGCCTTGGCCATCCTTGAGCCACGTTTCCGTAATCCCAACCAAATCATATTCGTTTACCTCTATTTTCACAGCCAATTCATCCACCTTATTATGAATGCTCCTCGCATTAAGAGCACTATTAGCCTCGCTGCTATTTTGACAGCCATTTTTAGGCCATTGAATTCAGCGTGAATTGATTTTTATGGCAAGAAAGATGATTTCACACAGCCGCGTACCCGCCTGTGACGTCTTCTTTATATGTTTAGTTATACATTGAAGCTTTCTATTCTCTTTCTATGCTGCAGGTATTGCAGCTGGGTCAGTTACATTGATTTTTGAAGGAACTGAACTGAAACTTAACCCAACCTGTGCTGTCTTCATTACAATGAATCCAGGTTATGCTGGTCGTTCAGAGTTGCCAGACAACCTTAAGGTATTTCTACATATTCCTTGTCATGATTTGGGTCAGCTGGCAATGAGGTGAATATTATTGCTTGTCATATGATTAATAGCCAACCCTTGCATGGTCATCCATAATGCATGAAAATATTTTAGATATAAATCAGATGTATAGTTTAAGTATTGATACAGCTGCCAGAAAATTTACCAATAGTGTAATGGTTTGATAATGTGATAATATGTTGCCTAACTGCATTTGAATTTTGAACAAAAGATTTTTGGTTATGAAAAGAAAGGACTATCTTGACAAAATGATAAATTATAAACAAGATTTTTTTTTCCCCTGTGGGCTCGAATTTAACCCGACCCACCTGCCGAATCGACCTGCTGACTTACCCGTTGGTATCCCACCTAAATCCCACCACCTTCAATTTTAACCTGCTCCTCTGAGCCGGTGGCAATTGCTCTCACCTGAAGATGGCGGGCTCTTATTTCAATATGCAGATTGGAATCCGATGATGTCCACGGGCCCTAGCTGTGCTTTTAATTCTAATCTGAGCAGGGACGCCTCTGCGGCTTTCCTGCCAGATAAAGTCGAGTGAGAAGAGGACGTTCTCGGTAAGTTTTTTTTTACTTTCCTTTGTGGCGGAGCAAGAGTGCTCCTTCATCTCTCACAAGGAAAGTTTAGCCCCCCAACACCCGAACCTCAGCCTCCAATCAGAAGCCACGTTCTGCTCACTTCCCGAGTGTTCTGGGTGGGCAGTTGGTTGGCTGCATGTGAATGTTAAAGTTGCCGAAGTCTCATTCTGCCGCTGGCAGGCGGGAATCTAACTGAAACCTGCAGGTTCCCTCCGGAAACACTCATGGTAGTTAAAATTCCTCCTATTTCTGTGTAAATGTGAAATAGACTTGTGTCACTAGAATGATTTTTGTCAGGAAGGTAATACCATATTTTAACATATCAATTATTTGATCATTATTATATTGTAGGCTCTCTTCAGAACAGTAGCTATGATGGTACCAGACTATGCAATGATTGCAGAGATTGTACTTTACTCTTGTGGTTTTGTCAGTGCTCGACCTCTGTCAGTTAAGATTGTAGCTACCTATCGGCTTTGCTCGGAGCAACTGTCTTCACAGCATCATTATGACTATGGGATGCGTGCAGTAAAATCTGTCTTAACTGCTGCAGGAAATATAAAGGTAACACATAATGCATAGTTATCCTAATGCAGCAGATTTTGTGACAGAAGTTTATTATGCTGCATAAAATCTTTCTTAATGATAAATAAATTATATTATAAATTTAGCTATGATTTTGTTGTATTTAGCTGAAATACCCAACGGAAAATGAAGAGATTTTACTACTGAGATCGATTATTGATGTTAATCTGCCCAAGTTCTTGTCTCATGATTTGCCACTTTTTGAGGTAAAACTGTCTTTCCTCCTCCTTACACTTTTAGTTTTGTTCTCCATTATTAATGGCTTTAAAACTGTACAGTAGCTTAATTGTAAAGTTAATAGCTGAACAAAAAGTGATTACAATCAATTCATTAAAAAAATTTAAGCAATGCAATGCAAATAATCAGTTGACTTGTTTGTGAACAACCTACTATACTTTGAGTGTTTATATAGAAACCGATTATTTTCAGTGCTTTCAATGTACGACAGCAGTAAATAAGACAAACAAGATGTTGGAATGTATCGGCCAGTGTTATAGAACATAAGTTCCAGGGGTAGTAGTGGGCTCGTTTAGAGCATTGGTTTGGCTGCACCTGAAGAGCTGTGTACAATTCTGGTCACCATACTATAGTGGGGAGGTCCTGGCTTTGGAGATGGTATAAAGGTGGACATCCAATTTATACTGGAGATTCAACATTTGAAGTATGAGGACAGACTAAGGCAGCTAGGAATGTTTACATTGGAGAAAAGGAGACTTGAGGCGACCTTAACAAGGTGTTTGAGATTCTGAGAGTTATAGATAAATTGAAACCTAATAAATTGTTTGACATAGCTTATTATATTTTTTAATTATATTATGCTGTTACAGAATAAAAACCTTTTACCTTTCCTATACTTACCTCAGACACAATAATATCTTATTTGCAGTACTTGTGATAGTTCCAAAGAACCCATAAGAATTGTGCTCCTTTTTATTCTGTTGGAGTTCCAATATTTTCATCTCAGTTTCACACTGCTTCCATGTTTAATAGCCTGTGGCCTAGAAATTGGGTTGGTAGCGCCGGCGCTGAGCGCCTAAAGAGACCTAGAATTGGGGCGAAGCGCTATGTTGGGGCGGACGCTATGAAGATAGCGCCAACTCAGATATTGACTATACATTTAGCGCCTGCGCTAAGTGTTTGCGCGCGCCCGCGAGCGCAAGCAGCTCATGACGTCATTTCAGTGTGCAACGCCTTTTAGGAGCGCCTGAGCGCATATTGGGTGGCGCCCGGAGCCTTAGCGCCCAGCGCTATTAGTGACAGTTCGAAGGAGGGCTAACAGGCCCTTCTCGGAGTAGGGGGGCGCTATTTAAAGGGGACAGCTCTACTGCAGAATCTTCTGCCACTTGGCCTGCTCATTGCGCTCGCTGCTAGAGAGAGTTGGCGAGCTAATGTGGAGCGGAGTTCTGGGATTTGAGCTTTACAATACTTGGTACCTTCAACCCTGTCCGAAGCACTTGCACCACTACACCTAAAAGCCTTTTGACCAACTGGCATCGGAATGGGAGCTTCTTTGGAGGGCGACGGACCTCATCTGCACTCTGTGCAGCAGTCATGACGACCTGCCTTGCCCTGCGGGGAGACGGTGGCCGAACTTGCCTATCCCCCCTGCGTTGCTCCATGCCGCTTGGTCCGGCAACTGGTTCATCCTCAGAGCCACCCCCCCTCCCCTCCAGGGGACTACTATCCCCAGTCTGCAGATGTCTCCGCTCCCCGGATTCTGCAACGGCTGGTCCGGATTCCTCCTGGTCCTCGCCTCCGGTGGCACTGGCACTGGCAGCTTCAGCGCGTTGAGCCCGAGTTGGTGCTGCTTCATCTGAAAGTGGGAGGTGGAAGAGTGGCTTTAGCAAAAGGACAGATTTGCTGAAAGGCATGCCAGATTGCGGCAAGGCTCTGACATGGCTGCACACTGAGGATGCATGCTGGCGGTGGGACCAAGTGGAAGGCAACAGGTGGAAAAGGCGAGAGTCTTACCCTCGCTGTCGGTAATGGGGTCGGCAGATGCAGTGGTCACTGGACCAGACAGACGTCCTCCAAGTATCTGGTGCACTCTCTCCTCCAGATCAGTGAGAGTGACCACTTGTGCAGGTCCACCACCGGTTCGACGCTGCTCCTTTCTAATCTGTGCCATCTTGGACTGCAGGGGAAAGAAGGGGAGGTTCTGTTACATGAGGCCTTGAGACCTCATCGCATGCCCCCCATGGTGCAAGAGCCCTTACATGAGGCCTTGAGACATCTGTCCATGTGTGTGGCCAGAAAGGGCCATGGGTGCATACTGACAGATGGCCATTGGCGCATCATTGCAGCAGGGTGCCCGAAGTCAGCTGCAGATGGAGGGAAGCACAAGTTTGGTAAACCATCACTCACCCTAACAATCCGTGTGAGGTCATTGAATTTCTTCCTACACTGAACAGGGGTCCTGGTCGCCATGCTGCTGGAATTCACCCTCACAGCAACCTCCCTCCAAGATCGTCGATAAGCCTTCTGATTTGGCCTCTTGCCATTATCCGGATACAGGACCTCTCGACGGTGTTCAACTGCAGCCACCAAGTGGTCCAGAGCCTCAGTGCTGAAGCGCTCTGCTCTCTGCCTAACCTTCTCCATAATGCACAAGTTTCTAACGCCAGACAAGGGCGAGCGCCGAATCTGAGGCCTACAGGGCGTTGGGTGTTTAAGCTCAGTCTGACTGACCCGCCCCTTTAAGAGCCGGCCGGCGCCTGTAGGTCTCGTGCTTTCCCGTAATTGAGTTCACCTGCGCTGCGCCCGTCCGCGTCGATATTGAGTAGCGCCTGACCTTTTGCGCCTTAAGAGCACCGTGCAATGGCTGATTTAGCGCCTCAATCCCCTTTGGGGGCGATGCAACCCAATATCACGCCAGGCGGCGATAAGTTTTGTCTGGCTATAAACTTTGCGCATCGCCAGTTCTAACACCTCAAGCGGGGCTATACCCAATTTCTAGGCCTGTGTCCCTTACACGCACCTTCATACTACTTGTTTTTTAAACAATATCCTTCTTCAACTGACCACTCACTCTCAGTTCTCTATGCCTGTTCCCTTTAATTTCAGTGATTACAAGTTCTAAGTTTTTGACTGAGGGTTTTGACTCAGGCCAGCTATTGCTCCCTCTTGCTGACCTGCAGGAGATGCCTTTTTGCAGTTCAGGCACTATACTATGCAAACCCCATTGGCTTCATGAATGTAACTGCACTTGAGGTTTTAAATACAGTATTTTACTTTATTTGAAAAAAAATTATTAAACAATTATTTTGATATAAATATGATACATGATGATGGGGAGCCCCTTCAACCCCTCTATCTTCATGAACCCCTTTCTCTAATCTGTTCTTTCTCACAAGGGTTCTTCAACGAGCTGTTTCCACCCGAGTATCTCCTCACCTCTCTCACCATTCCTTCTTCAAGTCCTTCTAGTCTGCTTTTCAGCCAGGCTTCAGCACTCATCACTATTAATGTTACTGTGACAGCCGCTTACTGCTCTCTTTGACCTCTTCGACCTCTCTGCGACCTTTGACCATTCCATTTTCTTGCACTTGCCCTTCTCTTCATTTTACCTCTGTTCTTGACAACTCATTGCTGTTTGTTGGGCCTAGCTGTGCATAGAATGGCTTCTGTGTTCACCTACATAGTAACAGTAAAAGCACTTTAAAGTAATTCACTGCATGTGGAGTGCTTAAAATTTGTCTGAGAGATACAATGCTATATAAATGCAAACTCTTTCTCATGGTTCTACTCTCACTCATCCCAATGCTGTCACTACATCTCCACAAACTATTTCTCTTCCTGTGCTTACTCAGTCACCTATGGAATGTCCTATGGCACTCTCCTTGCCCCCCCCCATTTATAAGCTACACGTTATCCATTGTCGACATCATCCTTAAGCAAGGGGTCATCTTCTGCATGTATGATGATGAGACATAACTCTACTTCTCCACTACCGCTACTGCCATCACATCAATTGGTATACTACTTGACCACCTGTCCAGCACCAAAACTTTCTATAACTTAGCTTTATCATATTTGGTTCTTGTCAGCGGGCCTTGGGATACAATTTTATCTGTCTCCTTGCCTGTTCACTTGGGCTGAACCTGGTTGCATGCAGACTCACTGTTCTGTCTGACCCAGAGCTTTTTATCCACATGTGGTGTGTTGTCAAGGCTGCCTTCTTCCAACTCCAGAACAGTGCCAACTTATATCCATTCCTCACTCCCTTTGTTGCTGAAACCTTCATCCATTCCTTCATTACCTTAAGGATCAATTTCTCTAATGCTTTCCTCACCAGCCTATCCACGTCCATCCTTCACAAACTTTGACTGATCCACAACTCTGTGTCCTGAATCTTTTGCTCTCAGCCCCACACACCCTTACCAAGTTACACACGTTCCCTGTATCATAAAGAATTGATTTTAGAATCCTTTTCTCCCACTTTTAAATCTATCCATAGCCTGACCCCACTCTGTCTGAGTTATTTTCTCCAGCTATATGTCCCAGCACGCACCTTGCATTCCTCTGACTCTGGATTACTACTTGTTTGCTGACCCCTTCTGTTCCAACATTGAAGTCTGAGCCTTCAGTCATGATGCCCCTACTATAAACCATTTCATCATGTTACCTTGTGAAATGCTCCTGTGAACTTATCTCGTTTATCTTCAGTCCCTCCAACTAAATTTCTGCACTTGCTGCTCAGTGTCCACTTCTACCCATTGTAAAGTGTTGACATGTTTCTATATAAATATTAGTTGCCGCTGCTCAATTGCGTGCCTATATATTTGCACGTATTGGGGTTCTTCTGTGAATGAACTAATGTGTTACTGTGTGGTTCCTCTTGAGTAAGGTTGCCAATATCATGTTTCTAGGTACAGAACCTACAATAGCAATTTACACCATTGTCTAGTGATCTCCTCCAGGTATTGTTTAAATCAACTATTTGGAATAAATCACATCATTCATTTTTTAAGTCAAAAATGCAATTAAAATTATCTTTGAACCTGTAGAGACAAATAATCTGCCTCACAAAGCACAGTCACTCCTAATGAAAATTAATAGACTCTCACTATACCATATACTTTGATGCTTTGCTGGTTCTTTGAACAATAGAACACAATAGATCTGTTGTGAGGCAAGTATTCAGGCAGCTATTTAACACCTATTATACTGTAATATATTTTTATTGCTAGGGAATCACTTCAGATTTGTTTCCTGGAATAAAACTACCAAAACCTGACTACCGTGTCTTGCTGGAAGCAATCAAAGAGAATTGTGAACACATGAATTTGCAAATGACTGAATTCTTCTCACAGAAGATCTTACAAATCTATGAAATGATGATTGTGCGTCATGGATTTATGATTGTTGGAGAACCATTTGGTGGAAAGACGTCAGCTTATAGAGTTCTGGCTGCTGCTTTACATGATATTTGTGAAAAGGTAGAAATAAACACTGAATCATTGACTGGTGCATCTTCATTTATTTTATTGTCATCGGTCAGTTGTAGTTTATAATTAATATATTTTGGACAAATTAGGTCAAATTAACTTTTCAGTTACATAAATATATTAATGAACTGTAAAATGAAATAACTATATTAATCACAAAGAACATTTAGCTATCTAATTTATCATTTTTCTAATCACATATATTTATAATATAATACAAATTTACAAAACTGAAGGATATGGCCAAGAAATCATCCCTTAGCTAATGAGAAGATTAATTATTCTAATTGTCAAACATGTGAATTAAGGGAGTTATTGCACATCAGATGTCACTGTCCTAACATGAAGAAAATATGTATTTTATCAAACAATGGAAATATTAGCATCATGTTGTAAGATTATGATTTTTCTACTACTGTGCCATAGTAATACACCTCATATTCATCCAACACCACTGTCTTACATTGACCAGTTATGCAATTTGATGTCATTTCTTTTACCATCACTTAAAGTTATTAGTTTTTTTTAGCATGCTACTCTCTATATCAATGATGTCAATCATATAGTTCTGTAAAATGTTGTATTTATTATTTTTGTCCAGGGGCTTCTGGAGGAAAACAAGGTTCAAATCACAGTTATTAATCCCAAGGCCATCACTATGGGTCAACTGTATGGCCAGTTTGATAAGGTGTCACATGAATGGTCAGATGGCATTCTGGCTGTTAGTTACAGAGCATTTGCTGTTTCTTCCGTAAGTATTTGTGAATTATGTTAATTTGCAGTTCTACAAAACAAATACAGGTATTGAAGTACTGTGACATGCAGGAAGTTATGAAACCCTCAAACAAAAACAAAATCCTAAGTATTTAGTACTTTCAGACTAGACTAATACTTCTAAATGTATGTAAAAAAAAAGAAAAAGCAAGACTTGCATTTCTATAATGCCTTTCACAACCTCAGGACCTCCCAAAGCACTTTACAGCCAATGAAGTACTTTTGAAGTGTAGTCACTATTGTAATGTAGGAAACGCAGCAGCCAATTTGTACACAGCAAGGCCCCACAAACAGCAATGTGATAATTACTAGATAATCGGTTTTAGTGATGTTAGTTGAGGGATAAATATGGGTCAGGACACTGAGGAGAACTCTCTTGCTCTTCTTCAAATAGTGCCATAGGATCTTTTACATCCATTTGAGAGGACAGATGGGGCCTCAGTTTAACGACTCATCTGAAAGATGGCACCTCTAACAGCACTGCCTCAGTACTGCCCTGGAGTGTCTAGTTGTGTTTCTTAAGTCTCTGGATTGGAACTTAAACCCACATCCTCTGACTCAGAGGATAGAAGTATATTGCCCAAATCATTCCGTGAATACTTGTAGCTACCCATTTATATTAAAAAATATCTGTTTGCAATACCGTATTATTGTTGACTGCAGTGAACTTCTAAGATGTCCATGTCAACCACATGATACCATGGATGAATCAGATCCCAACATTTGTTCTTCACCACCCCCCCAACCACATGACATCACTGACTAATCACAAGATTATACAAGATAACTGTAGATGAGGAAAACCATTCGGCCTATTCTAGTTCATCTATCCAAAAAGACCCTGGGGGCGAAATTATACAGGTCCTGAAAATGGGCTCGGGGATCATGATGTGGGATTAAATTGCGCCCGTTGCTTCCAATGCAGGTAGTACGCCAACTTCGTGCTGTGTGCAGCCAGCGCTAACCACGTTGTTGACTGGCTGCATGCATCAGCAGGGGGCCCAAAATTGTGCAAGGCTAGCACAACCTAAATTTAGCCTGCACTACTTAAAGCCAGCCTGCACCTCTTAAAGGGGAGGTTCATTGTGACTGGAGCAGATGTTGGAAGACGTTGTGGAACTTATTCTGATGTGGAAAAAGACTGAATAATGGCACAACATGGCAGAGAGTGGGCTCCAAGATTTTCCGATGCTGCACTGGAAGCGTTGGTGGAGGAGGTAGAGAGGAGTAAAAATGTGTTCTATCCACAGGGGGCCAGGAGGCCCTTCAGACAAACTCTTAGAACGCAGTGAGAGCAGGTAGCCATGGCGGTCAATGCCAGGAGTCAAGCTCCGAGGACCTGGATGCAGTGCCGCAGGAAGTTCAATGACCTTACACAAGTGCTCAAGGCCGGTGAATGTATCTTCAAGTGCCCTATCTGATCACTGCACCACTAGCCTCAGCAACTTCTCAATACACCACACCCCCATCACTCACCTATCAACAATCTTTATAAATCCGGATTCATACCTAACATTCTTGGCTTCACATCACCCTCACACGCATAGCACTGCTGCAAGCTTCATAGCCACATCTCACAGCTTGCACACACTGCCAGCTATTCAGCCATGACACCCACATCACCCAAACAGATTGCACCACACTCACTGACACATTTCTCTTTCTCTTGCAGGACAAGGTGGTGCACAAACGGAGGCATCAGGAGTTAACCGGCGGGGGACAGGCGCGGCTGCATGTACTTACCCCGATTGTGCTCGCCATCAATGGAGCGGCCATTGCTGAGGCTGTGGCCAGCGGCGGGGCTGAAACCATAGAAGATGACTGTATCCTCATACGTAATCCCCCTTCTCATATCCCACTTCCTCCTCATTCCACAATCTCTTCTGATTTACAAGCTGCAGGTGGCGTAAGCATGCACCTCTTACTTTCTGCCCCTCCCCGCACCACAACCTTACCCTTGTGCCTTTCTCCTTTCAGGTACACAAGGACTGCAATCTGGCCAGGCAGTGGTGGAAGAACAAGAAGACACTGATAATGGAGAAACACCGTCACTCGATTTCTCACTTGCAGCCACCGGCTCAGATGCTGACACTGCATGTAATTTAGAGGATTTTGCACAGTGGTGAGACACTGGGCATGGGGCAAGGATGGCACAGGTGCCAGCTCGCTGGAGGGCAAGGTCCCACCCGCGTTCTGCTGCAGAGGACACTGATGAGCACTTCGATGGGGCAGGCTACAGAAGAAGGCTGATGGGTATGCACAATGAAATGCTTGGTGCATTGACAGGCCTGCCAGAGAGCCTACATGCAATGTGAAGGAGCATTGAGGAGTCCGGCACCAACTTGGCACAGGGCTTTACACAGAGCTTAGAGCCCATCCTTTCCAGTGTGAAAGTGATGGCCAACTCCATTAGCACACTTGTGGACCCAAACATGATGCAACATCTGATGGCCGATGTCTCAGCTTTCATTGTAGCACAAGCAGAAGTCATCCAACGTCTGGGTGCTGCAGTGGAAGCTCAGACTTATGTCATACAAGGTCAGCTTGCTGCCAAGCAAGCTCAGACTGCTGCCATCATGGCTGTAGTTACCAGGGTGTCACAGCAGACCAGCAATCTGTCCTCCAACAGATTACTAGGATTGTTGAGGCGCCGCCCTGGGGGAGTGGCAGTGGCTCCGTGGAGCACGAGCCTGCTGTCCTCTCTCAGGATGACAGCATTCATCCTCCCACCACTGCCACTCTGCCAGTGCCCTTGCTGTTGCTTGTCAAAACTAGGTGGGGTTGTGAGGAGGATGCAAAGAAGCTTCAAGGCAGCTTAGACAAGTTGTGTGAGTGGGCAAATACATGGCAGATGCAGTATAACGTGGATAAATGTGAAGTTATCCACTTCGGTAGGAAAAACAGAAAGGCAGAGTATTATTTAAATGGTGACAGTTTGGGAAATGTTGATGTACAGAGGAACTTGGGTGTCCTTGTACACCAGTCACTGAAAGCAAACATGCAGGTGCAGCAAGCAGTTAGGAAGGAAAATGGTATGTTGGCCTTCATTGCAAGAGGATTTGAGTACAGGAGCAAGGATGTCTTACTACAGTTACACTAGGCCTTCGTGAGACCACACCTGGAGTACTGTGTGCAGTTTTGGTCTCCTTACCTAAGAAAGGATATACTTGCCATAGAGGGAGTGCAGCAAAGGTTCGCCAGACTGATTCCTGAGATGGCAGGACTGTCGTATGAGGAGAGATTGGGTCGACTAGGCCTGTATTCACTAGACTTTAGAAGAATGAGGGGATCTCATTGAAACGTATAAAATTCTGACAGGGTTAGACAGACTGGATGCAGGGAGGATGTTTCCCCTGGCTGGGGGTCTAGAATGAGGGGTCACAGTCTCAGGATAAGGGGTAGGACATTTAGGACTGAGGTGAGGAGCAATTTCTTTACTCAGAGGGTGGTGAACCTGTGGAATTCTCTACCACAGAAGGCTGTGGAGGCCAAGTCACTGAATATATTTAAGAAGGAGATAGATAGATTTCTAGACACAAAAGGCGTCAAGCTGTATGGGGGAGAGAGCAGGAATATGGTATTGAGATAGAGGATCAGCCATGATCATATTGAATGGCAGAGCAGGCTTGAAGGGCTGAATGGCCTACCCCTGCTCCTATTTTTCTATGTTTCTATGTCAGCCAGCCAGCCCAGACTACTGCTGCACTTGTCGGTGAAGTCCGAAGTTGAGCCTTCTAGGCTTAGAGCTGCTCGAGGTTGTCCTCCAAGGCCATCTGTAGTCTTCCACCACTGAACGTCAGCAGCCTTCCAGTTGCCATGATGCAGCCACTAGGGAAGCACTGCATAGGAGCATGAGGAGAGGCAAAGGCACATGGAAGACAGGCACTAAGGGAATGCACAAGGGTGATTAGTTGATGTTTGTATGCAATATGGCATTCTTTGATTTATAAATTTGGTTTGGAATGTTTATTTTGTGTTAACTTTTATTTTTGCATTGTGGCCAAGTGGGCGCTGTGATGGTTAGCAAGAGAAGGAAGTTAAGTGTGGGACTTAAGTGATGGTGAATGAGAATTGGGTTTTGAATTTACTGGTATCACAGTCAGATGAGTTGTTCACGGACAGCCTGGCCAGAAATGGGCTGTCTAGGTTTCCTCCTCCCCTCCTCTTTCTCTTCCTCCTCCTCATCCTCTCTTCCTGCTCCTGCTCCTCAGCTGGTCACCATATAGCTGGTGGCAAGGGCTGTGCCCTCATGATGCCAGGGTTGTGCAGCATGCAGCAGACCACCATAAACCTTGACACCCGTTCTGCCGGGTACTACAGGGCAACTCCAGAGCGGTCCAGAGTGTTGTTTCAGCACGCCAATGGTGTGCTCGATCACATTTTGTGTGGTAGCATGGCTTTCATAGCATGCATGCTGCCCACTTGTGTGTGGGTCGCACACCTGAGTCCTGAGCTATGTCTTCAATGCCCAGTAGCCACCCTTTGGTTTGTTGCAGTGGCTTAAATGCAGATGGCACAGCGGACTGCCATGGAGTAAAGACATTATGACTCCTGCCAGGATACCGTGCATTGATCTGCATGGTTGACTGAGTATGGTCGCACACCAGCTGGACATTGAGGAGTGGAATCCCTTTTGTTTGCAATACAACTCAGAGTTGACATACGGCGCCCTCAAAGCGATGTGCGTTCAGTCAATGGCACCCTGCACCATGGGGAAGCCTGCAATCCTCGCAAAGCCACGTGCTGCTCTCTGGCAGGAGAGAATGAAATGCAGTCAGCTCTCTTGAAATACAGAGCCTCAGTGACCTCCCTTACACAACAGTGGAGGGCAAACTGCAAGATGTTGCAATTCTCCCCAGCTCCAGCCTGGAAGGAGCCTGATGCATAAAATTTCATGACCACTGTCACCTTCACAGCCACTGGCAATGCGGCTCTCGCCCTGCTTTGAGGTTGCAGTTGTGGCTGCAGCAGGTGGCAGATTTCAGTAAGGACGTTCTTAGTGAAGTGCAGACATCAGATACACTATTCCTTGGTGAGGCTCAGGTAGAAGAATTGCTCCCAGAACATCCATGGCAGATATAGCCTCCTGCTGAGAGCCCTTTTCCCCATCCTCTTCTAGCAGCTTGCCCTGCCCCATGTCGCCTCTGCTCATTCTCCAAGTTATGCCGTATTCCAAGGGGAATGCCTCCTACCGCACCTATGTCTAGGAGCAAGAGGTTTGCGCAGAAGCCTTGAAGTCAGGACAACGTCCTTCAGCACTGGCCACACCACGTCCTGTAGTTGATGATCCCTTTAAATAGCACTGGTGGGGGGTCCTTCTTGCTGCTGAACGCGTGTTCAGCTGTGTGAGGTTAAGAGAGGGCATTGGCTGGAGCGTTGAGCACCAAATGGCAGCGCTGGCATCAAATCCGCATTACTTGCTGATTGACGTCATGATCTGCCTACTCTGCATACTTCCAGCAGACACTCACTGTGCATGCGTGCTAACACCCTCACCGATATGATGTCCAGTGTGATTTGCACCAGAATTGTGCATGCACATCGTGGACACCATTTTGGACCTCTATGGGCACTCATAGCGCCCAGAAAATGGGCGCTACGGAGCCGAATTTTGTGTATATTGTGTATATTGCAGCATCTAATTATCTCTTAAATGATTCCAGGGTGTTCACGTCCATTCTCTACCTGGAAGTTCATTTCATGTTTTGCTCACTCTTTGTGTGAAGAAAAACTTCCTGACACCAGTCTTAAGTTTACATATTATCAGTTTGAACCTGTATTCCCTTGTGTCTGTCTTGTAATTTAAAGTAATATTCTGGATTTAGAATTTCATAGAAACATAGAAGATAGGAGCAGGAGTAGGCCATTCGGTCCTTCGAGCCTGCTCCGCCATTCAATGAGATCATGGCTGATCATCCAAACTCAGTACCCTGTCCCTGCCTTTTCCCCATATCCCTTGATCCCTTTAGCCTTAAGAAATATATCTAACTCCTTCTTGAATATATTTAATGAATTGGCCTCAACTGCCTTCTGTGGTAGAGAATTCCACAGGTTCACCACTCTCTGGGTGAAGAAATTCCTCTTCATAATTGTCCTAAATGGCTTACCCCTTATCTTTAGACTGTGACCCCTGGTTCTGGACTCCCCCGCCATCGGGAACACCCTTCCTGCATCTAGTCTGTCTAGTCCTGTTAGAATTTTATAAGTTTCAATGAGATCCCCTCTCATTCTTCTAAACTCCAGCGAGTATAAGCCCAATCGACCCAATCTCTCCTCATACGTCATTCCTGCCATCCCAGGTATCAATCTGGTGAATCTTCGCTGCACTCCCTCCATGGCAAGAACATCCTTCCTCAGATAAGGTGACCAAAACTGCACACAATACTCAAGGTGTGGTCTCACCAAGGCCCTGTACAACTGCAGCAAGACATCCTTGTTCCTGTACTCAAACCCTCTAGCTACGAAGGTCAACATACCATTTGCCTTCTTAACCACCTGCTGCACCTGCATGCTTACCTTCAGCGACTGGTGCACAAGGACACCCAGGTCTCGTTGCACCTCCCCTTCTCCCAATCTATTGGTGCTCAGATAATAATCTGCCTTCCTGTTTTTGCCACCAAAGTGGATAACCTCGCATTTATCCACATTATCCTGTATCTGCCATGCATCTGCCCAATCACCCAACCTGTCCAAATCATACTGGAGATTCTCGGCATCCTCCTCACAGCACACACACCCACCCAGCTTTGTGTCGTCAGCAAACTTGGAGATATTACATCTAGTTCCCTTGTCTAGATCGTTAATATATATTGTGAATAGCTGAGGTCCTAGGACCGATCCCTGCGGTACCCCACTAGTCACTGCCTGCCACTCGGAAAAAGACCCATTTATTCCAACTCTTTGCTTTCTGTCTGCTAACCAGTTCTCTATCCAAGTCAATACCTTGCCCCCAATCCCATGTGCCTTAACTTTACACACTAATCTCTTATACGGGACCTTATCGAAAGCCTTCTGAAAGTCCAAATACACCACATCCACTGGTTCTCCCTTATCTATTCTGCCAGTTACATCCTCAAAAAATTCCAGTAGATTAGTCAAGCACGATTTATCTTTTGTAAATCCATGTTGACTTTGTCCGATCCTGTCACTGTTTTCCAAGTGCCCTGCTATTACATCTTTTATAATGGACTCTAGCATTTTCCCCACGACTGATGTCAGGCTTGCCGGTCTATAGTTCCCCGTTTTCTCTCTACCACCTTTTTTGAACAGTGGGGTAACATTAGCTACCCTCCAATCCATGGGAACTGTTCCAGAGTCTATAGAATTTTGGAAGATGACCAGCAATGCATCTACTATTTCTAGGGCCACTTCCTTAAGTACCCTAGATTGTAGATAATCAGGCCCTGGGGATTTATCGGCCTTCAATCCCGTCAATTTCCCTAACACCATTTCCCTACAAATAATGATTTCGTTCGGTTCCTTCCTCTCATTAGACCCTATGTTCCCCGACATCTCTGGGAGGTTATTTGTGTCCTCCTTTGTGAAGACAGCACCAAAGTGGCATAATAAAACTCACTACGCACTTGGTTCAAGTATAAAGCAAGGCTTTAATCAACTTGTTTCAAAACATGGAGGTCTAGTTATCTTTCACTAGTTCCTGTTGACAAAATGTTCTGGGCAAGCTGGGCCCACGCCCGAGTATTTATACTCCTTGGACGGCGCCACCAGCTGGCCGTCCAGTGTTATTTCATGAGTCTTTCTTCATGGATCATATGATTCATAACATTTATCCTCCCTAAAGATTTGGAAGTCCGATGACTTCCTTTTAACGGATTAGCTGGACCACGAATAGCCGCAGTCTTTTAGCTCTTCGCTTGTGGCTTGAAGGCACGTCTCCCCGGACTGTGTCTGGGTCCCTGGGTCACTTGATCTGTACTGGTAGGTCGACAGGGCCCGTGTCGCCTTGATCGACCTGAGGGAGACTGGGGAGATCGTGACTCCGAGTGCGGGTCCCCACAGGCGCAGAGCTGGCTTCATTTTGTTTGGTAGCCGGGGATTGACTGGCGTCCTGGCTTCGGGTGGCCATCCCATGGGGAGCACTCGGCTCCCTGAGTCGATCCGGTGGAGTAGCCGGCAGATCTCTTGATGTCCCAGGTAGGGTGTCATCTTCAAAGGAGCGCAGAGTGTCGGCATCATTACTGTGAGATCCTCTATCATTTGGGTCCGTGGGACCGGTTGGACAGGGAGCCAGATCTCTGAGTGAAACGGTGGGAGCCCGGCCATCAGGGTACCGCACGTGCGCGTAAGTGGGATTAACGGCCGTTAATTCCACCTCGTCGATGAGGGGATCGTTTTTGGCAGATCGGACGAATCTTCGGAGCAGCACGGGGCCGGGAGCTGCCAACCATGATGGTAGGGACGTCCCATGTGTGGAGCGACGCTAGAACCTGAAGAATCGCTCGTGAGGCGTGAAATTGGACGTGGAAAGAAGAGACCTGATGGAGTGCAACACATCAGGGAGCACAGTTTCCCACTGCTGGTCTGGTAGGTTGCGTGACCTCAGTGCAAGACGAACAGCGTTCAAATGATAGTGTTGTATCTCTCAACCTGTCCGTTACCGATGGGATGATACGGTGTCGTTTTACTTGTGGCGATTCCCCGTTGGGAAAGATAACTTTTGAGTTCGCTTGACATGAAGGAGGGACCCCGATCAGAGTGGATGAAATTGGCCGTACCGCAAAGGGAAAGGACTTGATTGAGGCATTTGATCACTGTGGAAGTAAGCATATTGGGACAGGGGAAAGCAAAGGGAAAGCGTGAATATTTGTCCACCATAGTAAGTAAGTAGGTGTTTCGCGTTGAGGAAGGCAGTGGCCCTTTAAAGTCAATGCTGAGTCGCTGCATAGCGTGTGTGAGCGAGCCATCCGATGGACGGAAGAATTGTGGTTTTAATTCTGCACAAATTCTACAGGAGGAGCATATTCTTTTCACATCTTCCGTAGAAAATGGGAGATTTTTAGTTCGCACAAAATGCAACATACGGGTAACTCCAGGATGGCATAAGTCAGTGTGAAGATCCGCAAGGGTCGAAGTTGACATAGAAGAGCAGAATGCCCGCATGAGGGTATCCGGGGCCACATTTTCTTTGCTGGGTCGATAATGTATGGTGTATCCAAAGGCGGCCAATTCTATCCTCCAGAGTTGTATTTTGTTATTCTTGATCTTAGTGCGTTTCCGGTTATCCAGCATAAAGGCCACGGAGTGCTGGTCGGTTATAAGTGTGAAATGTCGACGAGCGAGAAAATGACTCCATTGACGTACAGCTTTGATGATGGCCGTAGCCTCCTTCTCGACAGGAGGATAATGGAGCTCGCTACCCTGCAAAGTTCTGGACAGAAATGCAACGGGTCGACCACCTTGATTCAAGGTAGCCGAGATCGCCACCTCCGATGCATCACACTCGACCACGAAAGGGAGATTTTCATCAATGGAGCGAAACGTGGCTTTTTCCAGTTGTCGCTCGAGGAGGTTGAAAGCTGAAATAGCCGTTGCCTCCAATGGAAATGACTTCGTGTGAAGCAGTGGCTGGATCTTGTCGGAGAAGTGGGGTATCCACTTCGCATAATAGGTGAACATGCCGAGTGCCCGATGAAGAGAGCTGAGATTCGTGGGGCGGGGCGGGGGGGGGCGGCAGGGGGGAGCTCCTGAAGCGGACGAAGTCGCTCCAGGACCAGTTTGATGACACCGTTGCCCACCCAGTAGCCAAGGATGTTGACTGATGGTACTGATTTCACAGATTTGGACTCATTTAAGGTTAAGTTGCGACGACGGAGAACGTCAAAAATTTTTTGGAGGTTGGCACCATGTTTCTTTTGGTCATGAACAGCAATGGTGATATTATCTAGATATGGAAAAGTGTCCGTTAAGTTCTCCTTTCAACTAGGCTATCCATTGCCCGTTGAAAGACGGCCACCCCATTGGTCACCCCAAATGGAAGGCGACAAAACTGGTAAAGCCGACCATTGGCCTCAAAGGCTGTATACATTTTGTCAGAGTCCTTTAACGGTACTTGATGGTATGCGCTCTTTAAATCAAAAGTTGAAAATACCTTGTAGTTGGCAAGGTTATTGACCATGTCATTGATGCGTGGTAGTGGGTAGGCATCCAGGTCAGTATACTGGTTAATAGTTTGCGAGTAATCGATGCAAAGACGTTTCTTGTGTTGCTTCAGAGGGTTTTTAACAACGACGACTTGAGCCCGCCAGGGAGATGAACATGGCTCAATGATACCGTCAGCTAGAAGGCGAGAGATTTCTGCCTTGATAAAGGATCGATCATCTTGGCTGAAACATTGTGATTTAGTGGCTATGAGCTTACATCAGAGAGAAAGATTGGCAAACAAGGACGGCTCGTCGAGTGAAGCCGCCGAAAGCGCACAGAATGGTACTTTGGAAATAGTAAGCTCCGGCTTTGACCCTCCAAACTCGAAAGTGAGTCTTTTGTGTTGTTTCTGGAAATCCTGTCCCAGGAGGACATCACTGCATAGGTTTTTGAGCACCCCGAGCCGGGTGGAGAAATAAGTGCGGCCATTGAGAATAAGGTCGACAAGACAAAAGCCAGACAAGTTGGTGGTCAGTGTCGTCAGAGTCTTTGCAATTTCCCTGTCCGAGGGGTAAATACGCAGTTTTAACTTACTGACAGCCCGCTCACTAATGAAGCTGTCAGGGCTGCATGAGTCGATTAGTGCGCTCAGAATGTGTCCATTTACCAAAACTTTCGTGGCTGCATGGGACAGGCTTTGGGGAAAAACAGCTGTGATGGGAGGAGGGGCAATTTTACTCCTGACAGCTGTAACCTTAGTAGTGGCTCTTGGGGGAGGAGCAGTTTCATAGATAGCAGCTATAACCTTAGTAGTGGCTCTTGGGGGAGGAGCAGTTTTATAGATAGTAGCTGCAAAACTAACAGGCGCTCTTGACCGGTATACCTTAGAAAAGGGGCCTTTCTTACTAACAGAGGCTCTTGACTGGCATACCTTAGAAAAGTGACCTTTCTTGCTGCAATGATTGCAGGTTGCGTTATGAGCAGGACAAAATTTCCTATAATGGATCGCACCTCCACAGAAGAAACACTTCCTTCCAGATTGCCAAGATGCCACTGGGGCAGGGTCATCATCAGTGAAGGCTTCTAGGGTAGGGTTGTCACCTGCTAGGTTAGAGTCATCATCAGTGAGGGCTTCCGCCCGAGACCTATCGAAGGAGTCGTTAAAAGTGATAGCAGCAGCCCGTGCACGAGGTAAAAGATAGGTATCTGCATTCCTCTTTGCTAAGTCCAGGGAACACGCCTGGTCATAGGCAGCCTGTAACTCGAGGGTTTTATTCTCCAACAGACGCCGGCGTATGAAGGGAGACATAATTCCATTAATAAAGGAATTGCGAATTAGCTCCTTCTGGTATTGCTCAGCTGTGACAGCTTTAAGATTACAATCCTTGCTGAGCCTGCGAAGCTTTTGAAGGAATTCATCAAGTGATTCCCCGGGTTGTTGTCGAGTTGTGGCCAATAGATGCCGAGCAAAAATTTTGTTTGGGGCCTTAACATATAGTCACTGTAATATTAGGATAGCGGAATCATAGTCTACACAGTCTTCGATATAGTCAAACACATGAGGAGATACATAATTGGCAAGTATCTCTAATTTACCAGGAACATTCTCACCACACACCCTGAGGAAGTTGCTGAAGGTATGATACCAGTGTTTCCATACCTTAGCAGTTGTAGGTGAATTCGGGTCCAGGTCAAGATGGGCGGGTCTGAGTAGTTTGTTCATGATAGATTGATTACTACGCCAGAGTTCCCTTCTGCAGTTGAAGTCATAGCTGGCTGTTCCCAAAATTACTCAGAGTGTGGAGTCGATAGCAAGTTGATTAAATTGACGTAATAAAACTCACTACGCACTTGGTTCGAGTATAAAGCAAGGCTTTAATCAACTTGTTTCAAAACATGGAGGTCTAGTTATCTTTCACTAGTTCCTGTTTACAAAATGTCCTGGGCAAGCTGGGCCCACGCCCGAGTATTTATACTCCTTGGATGGCGCCACCAGCTGGCCGTCCAGTGTTATTTCATGAGTCTTTCTTCATGGATCATAAGATTCATAACACAAAGTATGTATTTAATTGGTCTACCATTTCTTTGTTCCCCATTATATTTCCCTTGATTCTGACTGCAAGGGACCTACGCTTGACTTCACCAATCTTTTTCTCTTCACATATCTATAAAAGCTTTTACAGTCAGTTTTTATGTTCCCTGCAAGCTTACTCTCATACTCTATTTCCCCCCTCTTAATTAATCCCTTTGTCATCCTTTGCTGAATCCTAAACTGCTTCCAATCCTCAGGTTTACTGCTTTTTCTGGCCAATTTATCTGTCCTCTCCTTGCATCTTATGCTGTCCCTAATTTCCCTTATTAGCCACGGTTGAGTCACCTTTTTTGTTTGATTTTTATGCCAAACAGGCATATTTCCACACCCTTAGCTGTCTTACATAAGATCACCTCTGAGGTGCCTTCTTTGGAATTTCCAAGCGGCTTTCTTTGAATGCATTGTCCCAACTAGTTTGGTCTCATCTGCAAATTTGACCACTTTGCATTGAATTTATGAATTGAAGTAATTGATGAAAATTAGAAGAGGTAGTGGTACCAAAATGAGCTCTAGGACACCCCACTCAGTTCATCCACTCACACAACATGACTCTTCTAACAAGCTTTCTACCGTTCAGCAAAATTCTTATTCATTCCCAAGATTCACTGTGGATCCCCTTGGGTTTGACCTTTATTAAGAGTTTATAGTGTGGAACTTTGACAAATGCCTTTTGAAAATCTAGGTGCACCCACAGTCCACTCAGTTTGTCACTTCCTCAAATAAGTCAAGGAGATTGATCAGGCAGGATCGATCCCTTCTGATGTCATGCTGGCTGCTGTTTATAAGATTATTGTTGTACAGAAAATCAAGTTGACTCCTGATAATTGAGTCCATTATTTTACACATAATTGAAGTAAGACTAATAGGATTGTACTTTCCTTTTTCTGTTTTATCACCATCCGCCACATTATTCTGTTTACAATCAATGGACACCACCCCAGTATCCAGTGATTCCCTCATAATGATTGTCTGTAGTTCACAACTCTCTCTCCGTACCCTGGAATAAATTCCATCTATCCCTGAGGATTTATTTATTTATTCATTTTGAGCTCTTTTAGCCTGCTAAGGACTTCTGACTAACTTGTATTGAAGTCATTAATGTTGCTTAGGTTACCTCTGGTTGGTGATGTCATGCTGCTTGTGTCTCCCTGAGTGAATACTTGGAGGAAGTAATCATTCAGAGTATTTACTATTTTGTGCTCATTCTCAGCTTTGAGACCATTTGCATCTTTTATAAATTAGATCATTAAAAAAATATATCAACCCATTTACAAGTTACCCCTTTCCTAACAATCCTCTTTGCCAGGCATTTTACCCACACTGCTTGGTCGTTCTGCCTTCCTTGGCCCTTGGTACCTACCCTCTCGGGTCTGTCTGAGTGCTCAAGCTACAGCTTTGTTCATTCATTGCCACCAAAGCCCTGCCACCAAGGACACCCTGAATATTCCTGCTCTGCTTGCTCCTACTTTCTGCTGAGCCCTGCCCTAACTACTCGGAGCTTTGGCATTGCTCCCTGTTTCCTACCAAGAACATCCTGAATACTCCAGCTATGGCTCTGCTCTCTCTTTTCCCTTCCCAAGTACATTAGCCCATTCCCTGCCTGACCTGATCCTAACCTGCCCAGCCCAATCCCGAATGCAGCAGCCAGCTCCCCACCTGACCCAACCCTGAGTGCCGCAGCCAGCTCCCCACCTGACACAACTCATCACTGAGTGCAGCAGCCTCCTTTTCAGGGCACAGTTTCACTGGACTGTCTTTCATTCACTCACTTGTATTAAAGTATGGAAATAATCTCAAAAAAGAATGGATCTCTCTGCTGTTGCTGACTATTCTGTCACTTAATGATGAATGTTTCTTTGTGTACCTTTAGATTCCAAATATGCTTCAGACACTTTGGAAGAGGTCCTGAATTTGCAGTCGGAGGCTTCCGTGGGGAAATGCCACCGATCTGCAAATAAAATGCTTGTATACCTGGTGGTCCGGGAGGTGTGGAGATTTGCGGTCCTGGGCCTCTCCGGGTACCCACGGGTAGAGGACCATGCATCACAGGGGCGCATGCGGTTCGCAAGTGCCCCTGGGATCACGTGGGCCGGCCCAACAAATGAAAGAAGGGGATTCCCCATTCATGCTTATGGGGATTCCATTTACGTATGGAATCTCCATAAGCATGAATGGGAACACCCCGAAAAATACATCTACACAACAAATAAATTAAAAAATATATATATTTAAAATTAATTAAAATGCCATTAATTAAATATTTAAAACAAAAATTAAATTTTTTGAAAAATAGATTTAAATATTTTAAAGGGGCTAAAAATAACTTTACCTTATTGTACAGGTTTTTTAATGTTTAAATGATTGGAAAAAAAGTTATTTTAATGGTTTTTTTAAACTCTTACCCTGGTAAAAGCAAGCCTTACACCTGCTTTTACCAGGCATAAGAATTTCACGGGCATTCGTTGTGCAAATAGACCAACTCTCCACCTGCAGATGCCCTTTTCCCAGGGATGCGTTGGATCTACATAGCATACATAAGACATAGGAGCAGGAGTAGGTCATTTGGCCCCTTGAGCCTGTTCCGCTATTCAATAAGATCATGGCTGTTCTGATCTTGGCCTCAACTCCACTTCCCTGCCCGCTCCCCATAACCCTTGACTCCCTTACCATTCAAAAATCTGTCTATCTCCACCTTAACTATATTCAATGACCCAGCCTCCCCAGCTCTCTGGAAAAGAGAATTCCAAAGATTCACGACCCTCTGAGAGAAGAAATTCCTCCTCATTTCCGTTTTAAATGGGCGACCCCCTTATTCTGAAATTATACCCCCTAGTTCTAGATTGCCTCATGAGGGGAAACATCCTCTCTGCATCTACCCTGTCAAGCCCCTTCAGAATCTTATATGTTTCAATAAGATCCTCTCTCATTCTTCTAAACTCCAATGAGTATAGGCCCAACCTGCTCATCCTTTCTTCATAAGACAACCCCTTCATCTCTGGAATCAACCTCGTGAACCTTCTCTGAACTGCCTCCAATGCAAATATATCCTTCCTTAAATAAGGAGACCAAAACTGTACACAGTACTCCAGGTGTGGTCTCACCAATGCCCTGTACAGTTGTAACAGGACTTCCCTACTTTTACACTCCATTCCCTTTGCAATAAAGGCCAACATTCCATTTGCCTTCCTAATTACTTGCTGTACCTGCATGCTAACTTTTTGTGATTCATGTACAAGGACCCCCAGATCCCTCTGTACCTCAGCATTTTGTATTCTCTCCCCATTTAAATAATAATTTGCTTTTTTATTTTTCCTACCAAAGTGGATAACCTTGCATTTTCCTACATTATACTCCATCTGCCAGATTTTTAGCCCACTCACTTAGTCTATCTATATCCCTTTGGAGATTCTTTGCATCCTCCACACAATTTGCTTTCCCACCTATCTTTGTATTCTTGACAGATCACAAGTTCAGCCTTTTCGTGCATGCGCTTTGCATGCAAAAACCCGGACCTTGCGTGGCCCTTACGAGCGCGTATGCATCTCATACGCACCCGTAAGAGCCACAAATTACCGGCCTTAGTCATATTTTATGGCACTGTTAGAACTACAGGCTTTTAGTCTTGCAATCCTTCCTTACATGCTGGCTCCACGCTCCTAGAATAACCACTAAATCAAACGTAGTTTCCCTTCGGGACTTTCAATAGATAATTTAACTCTTTAAAGGAATAGACTATTAAAGGTGATGTGTAGTTTACTGAATTTTTGCAAAATCTCTCCTGGGTACCATCAAAAAGCTCTGTTAAAGTAAAGGATTTTTTCTCAAAATCCACTGTTCCCATTCATGATATCACTGGAGTCACAAAGGGGTTGTTCTTTGTAAAATGTCTGCCCCAGACTAACTCAATTCAGCTGGTCTAAAGTATAAAATACATAAGTTAGAGTAATTGAGAAACAGTGATAAATGTACAGATATCTCTTCATAACATTTTTAGTTATTTGACAATTAAGTAGAACGTACTTCCCTTTATAAAGAAGTTTGTCTGTCTTGGGTGGTAGACACGTTTTTGTTCTCTAGAAAGCAGGGAACAAGAAAAGGCCAATTAGTCAATTAAGCCTGTTTTGAAACCCCTCCATGTACATTTTTCATCATTGTGGACTCACCAACTTAATTTCTTGAGAAAGTGAACAACAGAGGTAACATTTTCAAGAAAATAAAAATGGTCAGATTATAATCTTAAACAGTGACGGCTGCCAATGAACCGGAAGCTGCTGCCAACGAACCAGAAGCTGCGCAGAAGCATTCTGCACATAAATATTAACTTTCAGTAGTTCATAAGTTGGTAGAAACGCCAATTTAACTTTTAATTTTAATTTTATCTTTGGCTTAGTTCGGCAGCGCATAAATGTTACCTTTCATTAGTTCAAAAGCGCCTAAATGGTAACTTTCATAAGTTGATAACATTTTCTTATCCTGATGCGGCTCAGTTCGACAGCAGCGATCACTTTTCCCCGTGCGGGTCAGTTTGGCAGCAGCGATCTCTTTTCCCCATCCCCTCCTCTCCTTTCTCTCTCACCAAACTGTGGGAAGTCCAGCAAGAACAACCAAAAAACCATTGGAACTGTGCATGCGCAACTACTTCATTTAGTTGGCAGCAATCGCGTCCAATCTTAAAATCTTGATTTAGCATTTTATCTACTTTGTCCAACTCTGACCAGTTGTACGCACAACTGACATTACCAGGATTCTAGTTGCAGTTTTTCATAAAGCGCTTTTACATTGCAGTACTATTTTGATAAGAATGGCAATAAACCAGCCTTCCAGCACTGATTTTTTTTTTCCATTTCCATTTCAACTCGGTGCCATTCGTATCAGGCAGAAGCAGAACCAGAGAATCCATCAGCGGCTCAAAAGACACGGGCCTAGAAATTGGGTTTTGGCGCAGCAACGGCTTTAGCGCCGGAAGTTAGTGCCGGAGCTAAGTCGCGCTGGTCGGGCCAAAAATTCACAACTTCTGCGCCCAAACGGCTGCCGGCGCTGCTGAAAGCTGTTAGCGCCTGAAAACTGGCGCTATGCGCTGAATTTCGGCGCTATTCCGGCGCTGCGGCGCCCGCTGCGGTGCGGCAGGTTCGGGAAGTGCAGGCCTCCTCCTTCCCTTAAGGAGGACCTGCCTGCACCCGGCCGCGGCCCGCGATAATCTTATTAAAAATGAGCTCGGCACCTCGGACAAGTGCCGGGCTTGCTTCTGTTCCGGGGGGGGGGGGGGAAGTCCGGGGAGGGAGCTGCGGCCAGGCGGGCGGCGGGGAAAGCGGCCGGCCGCCGCGGGGCCTTTAATGCGCTGGCGCAAACTTGTGCAAGGCACCTCTGCCAGAACGTTGCTTGCGGCTGCCACGGGCGAGGCGGCCGCAAGTCAATTTCCCAGTTCGGGCGGGTTACCATGGCAACTGGGACGCTGCGCACACCGATGACGTCATCGGTGCCGGCGCAGCGCTACCGGTCTACCGCGGCGGAAGGGCCCCAGGCAATTTAGGCGCCGGCGCCAATTGCAGCGCTAGGCCCTCCAGCGCCGCAAAATCGGCGCTAAGGGCACTGAATTTCTAGGCCACGGTGTGTTGGCTGAAGCGTTTAAATATAAAAAGGCCTATAGAATCATCCAGGTCTACACTTATATTCTTATAGTCTTTACACTTTTTCTGAACCAGATAGTTATCCACTTCTTTTTTTAAAGGAGTTAGTGAACATATTAACTGTTGCACAATTTCCCAGCCAATAGTGTAGCTTTCCATTTTTTTAGTGGCTCCAGATTGGCTGTCAGATTGGATCAAATATCTTAGCTCTCCATGGTAGCAGGAAAAGATTTTCAAGTTTCTTTTAAGTCTCTTTGATTGTCCAATTCCTTAGAACAGTTGTAATTGGTTATTGATTTGCTATATTTAAAGTGAAATGAAGACTTTTCTTTAAACAGACCCCAGATAGGAAATGGTTAATCTTTGATGGACCAGTTGATGCAGTCTGGATTGAGAATATGAACACTGTGCTGGATGATAACAAGAAATTGTGTCTGATGAGTGGGGAGATCATTCAGATGTCTCCCCAAATGAGTCTTATATTTGAACCAATGGATCTGGAGGTTGCTTCCCCTGCTACTGTAAGTAGTCATATATTAATTTTGATGCAAATATAAGGCTGATTCCACGACTGAGTGCTTCCAGTGAGTAGTGGCATCCACAGAAGGGTACAAGTCGGGAAAGCTCGGGCCTACAGCCCATGATTTTCTATTCACTAATTTAAATTGATGGAAAAATCACAGGTTGCGGGCAATGATTTCCCAACCCTTGGCCTGTACAAGCGCTTCGCCTTGCTGGGAGCACCCAATCATGGAATCAGCCCTTAGTGTAACAAATGTTATCAAAATTATCGCTTCAGACTTGATGCTGTGAATAGAAAGGAAACATAGGGAGAGTCTGAAGACATCTTGGCCAAGAAATTCGGGGGTTTAGTGTCGGCTGTTACCTTCCGATTCGGGGAGAAAAATGGCGGCCGCTGCACTTTCACCTGCTGCCGGTGCGGGGAGTTGCATTTTCTGGCAGCTTTCTGGAAGGCCTACAGCGTTTGTGGGTCAGCCAATCAATGGGTGAAACCTTGTGGAACAAGCTTTTAGCTCAGCACTGAACACCTGTACAAAACTGTAAATCCCTCAGGGGATTCCCAGCCAATTAAAAAAACAAATTCCTAAAGAGCATCAGATTTTCTAGAACTCCATTGCAACATTTGAAGATCATCTCTGATAAGACCGCTTTTAGCTTTATGATAGCGTCACCCCCTAGCAACTCTGGACTCAACTGCTTAAGATTTTAAGGAATTATAATTAATTTATTCAAAATTCCATAACCAATTATTTATCAAATAATTATTTTGTGTCGAGTATGAAAGACCCACCAAAAGCTGGCATGATCACTACACATTTAAACACTTTCAAGTGTAACCATTGTGGAAAGATTAGTGTTACAGAGAATGCAGATGCATTCATTTCATGAATTATGAAAAAATCAACAAACATAGTTAATAATCGGGTGGCAGGTAATATTGTTGTAACAAGTGCGGCAACTGTTCTGTACATAGTCTACAGGTTCGCTTGTTTCTTCCCCATTCTCCTTCACTGCAAGCGGCACACAGACATGACTTTCGGCCTCCTGCTGAGCTTGTCGCTGGAAAGAGTGCATTACACCACAAATTCTCCGCACCGCTCATGTTAATTAGCAGGCAGCGCCAAAATGCCTGCCAATGTTCCCTCTTATTTTTTTTGATGGGTTGGAGGGGTGGGCTGAGTGGCCCATTCACAGTTTCGCGAATGCGCGAAACTTACCATTGGAAAAAGCCGGTCCTGGGCTGCACAAGACTGGCAGAGAGCTGTGTGGCCGTGTAACGTATAGGGAACATTGTTGCCTGCACTCTCTTGGCGGGCGCCCAGTAGCCTTGGCCGGCATTGTTACCGGCGGGTTACCAACATACTGGAATTTCTCGGCCTTTGTATTTAGCATAAATTTACAATTTTTAAAGAAGTTTTTTTGTATTAACTTCATCATCTACTTGATAAATTAATGGTGGGGAATTTCCACTGAGCTGTTCCCGCTCCACTGCCTTAAGTTTACCGTAAGTACGGTGGAAACTCCGTTTTTACGCACTTCTGGCAGTGAAGCGAGAGCAGCTTCAAGGACGTTTCTGGGCAATGTGTTTTTAGAAACTGGAATTTGTACCAGATTGCAAACTACTTTTTTTTTATGAGAATATTTGTTCATTATATTTCAGGTTTCAAGGTGTGGAATGGTCTACATGGAACCTCTTATGATGGGATGGAAGCCTGTAATGGTATCTTGGATGAATAAGATGCCTCCTGGTGTTAGTCCCATGCACAAGGAATTAATTGAAGGGTTGTTTGACAGAATGGTGCCAGTGTGCCTTCAATTTATTCGAAAAACAGCAAGGGTAACAAGCTGGTTATAAGTCTCTTGCGTCTAAATAGAATGTGATTCCTGCAAACATAATATAATTTTAATATATTTTTATATATATCGATATACATATATATGCATCTACATATATATTCACTCCTAACCTATCATAACCTAACATTTTTTCCACAGGAATTTTAAAAAACTACATAGAAACTAGTGGTGCAGCCAGTATGCAACTCAATGGCCTAGTATGATGATGCCAAGTATCATTGAGTTAGCAAGTTGTGGGTTCAAGTCCCACTTCCGATTGAAAATTCAGAGGGTGTACTGCATTGTTAGAGGTGCTGTCATTCGGATAAGACATTAAACCAAGGTCCCTCTGGGAGGATGTAAAAGATCGCACAGCACTATTCGAGTTCTCCCAGTGTCCTGGCCAACATTTATCTCTCAACAAACATCACTTAACAGCAGAGACTGAGGCCTACAAAACAAGTTAAATCGGGGCCAAGAGGTGACTGCAAAGCCTTCTCCCTTCATGGGAGAACCTTCGGGCCATTACTGATGCATTCTGAGGCCTACTGCTACCGTCCCCATGATAAGCCCAAGAAGCTGTAACAGCATGGCAGCTGGGAGTGAAATCTGCTGGTAACCCTGGCCCCCCTTTCCTGTTGCCATTTACAATCAGTAGTTGAAGGAAGGCCAAGCAACAATCCCGTTAATAGGCATCACTGTCTGAATTTTCCATCATTCTCCGACACACTCTCGCTGATTTTGGGTGGAATCTTGGAAGAGAATCCAGTCCTATAATTCTTCCTTTTTAGTCCCAATTGAATACATTAACCACAAAACAACTCTAACAATCACGTAGACCTCCCTGTTGTTAGTAAAGAGTTTAAAAACATCCAGTTTCGTTGCCGAACTCTGGAGACCATTTTCATTGCAATGCTTGGTATTTAATCATGAGTGAAATAAATGGAATAATGTAACTACATTGAGGTGCTGCAAACACTGACAAGCACTGCACCCAGGCTCTCGCATGCATGCAGGGAGTTTCTCTTCCCTTCCAAGGGCAGAAGAGACACCCCAGGAGATCAACACAGTCTGGTTGCACATTGCACAGGAGGGCAAAAGCAGGGATGTCATCAGGAGTACCTGGTTGCAGTGGCGCAAATCTTTCAGTAGATCATGAAACGTTACTGCAAAGCCACACTTAACCTCATCCTGCTGTGCCACTCACCACATTCCCATAACTCTGCCTTCCCTACCCTACTCCTGCACATCCTTAATCACACCAACTTACCTTGCACCTCCACCCATCCCTCTCTCTCTACATTATCACTTCCCCAACTCACTAGCCACTTCTCACACCCCCCTCATCCTAGTGCAATCATACCAACTAACAACGCATAAGGGTAGGCACTTGGGTGTTTTATGCAATGTTCATGTAAATTTTCTGTTATTGCATTGTCGAACATTGAACTCTTTGGGGGTGATTTTATGATGGGGATGTGTTGGAGGCGGGACTGCTGCTTGGCAGGTTGATGTCCCTCCTCCATCGATTTGTGGCCAACCCACGCTATTTTCCCTTGATTGACCTTGTTAAGCCCGCCCAGCAGTTAAGTATCTTAAATGCCTCCCCCGCCGCTTGGTGTCAGGTCTGTTCTGAAATCGCAGACCCGACACTTTGGAAACTTACATGGAGGCGGGGTCACAGCGGGTTCCCAGCCTGCTGTCAATCATTTCGATTTTGACAGCAGACCCGCCTCCAAACCCGCCCTCTGAGCACCGGCAAAATCGCAGCCTATATTCCTCTATATCCCACATAATTGATTGGGACACTTTGGTGGTTAGTATGCCATATCTCGTTTGACTTGAAATGTTGCACTGTTAATTTGTTCTGTAGCCACATAATTTCAGTTTTGAGATGAATAACAAACAGTGGAAACAGTACTGATGTAAAAGACTTTGGGGGTGGAATTTCTATGGGTGTACTCCCGCTACTCAGTTATAACCTCAGAACCTTTACGCCATTTTTCCAGGCTTTCCGCAACTCCTCGCCTGCTTTTTAACAAAGCCAGTCTCCTACTCATAGTTCATTATAAATGCTAACCCTGAATAACAAAGTTCTCAAATTTTCCTTTCAAACTACAGGAACTAGCTCCTACTGCTGACACTGGCTTGGTACGGTCACTGATGAACCTTATGGACTGTCTAATGGGAGAATTTACAGATGCAGCCAAAATCAAGCTAATGAATGAACGAGATATTTGTTCTTGGATTGAGGTAGGCATTACTTTTGATGTGGATAAATTTAGAAGTTTACATCTTTCTGAGGCATAGTCGTATGAAAAGATTTTTGTGATTTTTTAAAAATGTATTTGGGGATGTTTTTATGTAAGCATATACCATAAAAACTGCCAATGTAAATGTAGTGTATGTGCCTTTAAGAGCCCCCTGTGTACTGTAATGCCGGTAATGGCCACTCGGGCTATATAAGCCTGTATATTGTGTTGTATCAGTTAGTTCACCTCCAGACTTTGTTCAGTAAACACCTGTGAAACCAACTCCTGCCTTCAGTGTCTCTATTAACACACGGATACAACAGTGGTGACGAATTGGAAACGGACTTACCTGCAATTCGGCAGCACCTCAAGGACATCGATTCCTCAGACGTCCAAAGTCGAAGAAAAGCAAGAAAAAAAAAACTGTGGTTTCACCAGCTAGCCGAGCTGGTGGCAGGTACTGCAATAATCCTTCCTGGGCGGCGGGCTGGGGCTCCATTGGCTGGCACTGCAACGAGGACAAGCAGCGAAGGCGGAGGCAAACAGAAACAGACGGGGGGAGCACTCTGGAGACGGCCGGCGCTGCAAAGCAGGTTGGCGTTCGGACCTAGCAGAGGGGGGGAAAAGTCCCAGAGGGTCCGGCGGGAACGAGTCTCCACCTGTAAATTAAAAAAAACGCGGAAAACAGCGTTGTCAGCAGCAGCAGCGGCGGGAAAGCGCGGGAAGAGCCATATTTTTTCTGCAGGAAAGTGCGGGAAGTGCCATTTTTTTTCCAGGATGCCTAAGGCTGGCAATATTGATGCTTTTGATAACGATATAGAGGATTGGACCACATATGTGGAAAGAGTGGAGGTATATTGCACAGCAAATGGAATAGAAAATGATAAAAAAGCGTCAGTACTTCTAAATCTAATGGGCACAAAGACATACGGGCTGTTACGAAACTTAATCACTCCAGCCAAACCAAAGGACAAGAATTGTTGATACCCTACAGGAGCACTTAAACCCAACACCGCTGCTGATGGCGGAACGATTCAAATTCTTCAAGAGGAATCAGCACAAGAATGAAAGTAACGCTGATTACCTCACCGAATTAAGAAAGCTATCAAAGCACTGCCAATTCGGGGCAGGATTGGCAGATTCTCTTCGAGACAAATTCGTCTGCGGTCTCCTAAGTGAAGGAACACAGAATAGGCTGCTTTCTGAGAAAGATTTGACACTGGACAAGGCTTTCAGTATGGCTGTGTCATACGAAGCAGCCGCAAGAGGAGCTGCAGAGATACAGCAAAAGACACAGGACTTCGGCACCCATGAAATGACACAGGGTTTCGAGAGATGTTATCGCTGCGGCAGATCCACCCATGACCAGAGGGACTGCTGGTTCAAGGACAAAGCATGCAGGCAATGCGGAAAGATTGGACACATTGCACGGGTATGCTGATCTGGACAAAAAAAATCCATGGACAGGAAAGAAAAAATCAATAAAGAAAAGTACAGAAAGGTACAAATGATGACGGACAGTAGCTCCGAAGACCAGAAGAGCGATAGCGACTCCGGAAACAAGAGACTAAGCTGTCTCAAATTACATAATGTAATTGCCAAAGAAGATTACCAGACCATTTGGGTTACCCTCACGATAGCAGGGTCCCCAGTTAAAATGGAGCTAGATACAGGATCAGCTCTGACCGTCATAAATCGACGGGATTACGAGCGGCTATTTCCGCATATACCTTTAAAAGACACATCCATTATCTTGAAAACATATACGGGGCAGAAAGTATACCCCAAAGGAAAAATAAGGGTGCCTGTTGTATACAACGGCAAGAAAATACAGAAGTTGTATTTATACGTTCTACAAGATGGTGGTCCACTGCTGTTGGGACGTGAATGGATCAGGAAGATACGTTTAGACTGGCACTCCATTCAGGCACTGACGATGACCAGTAAGAAAAAAAATGATGATGATGTCATACCTGAACGATTAAAAGACATCTTGGTCAACGCCAAGGAAGTGTTTCAACAGGAACTAGGAACCTTGAAAGGCATCACCGCCTCAATAAAAGTGGAAGATGCGGCAATTCCCGAGTTTTTTAAGGCAAGGCCAGTGCCATAAGCAATTCGTCCAGCAGTCGAGGCAGAGCTGGAGAATTTGGAAAAGGCAGGCGTATTATCCAAGATAGATTGGAGCGAGTGGGCAACACCCATCGTCCCGGTCATGAAGAAAACGTTGAATAATGATAAATCTGAAGAACAGAGAAAAATTCGCATCTGTGGAGACTTCAAGGTGACTGTAAACCCGGTCCTTCACACGGTACAGTATCCTCTTCCGAGGATAGAAGATATTTTCGCCTCACTATCCGGAGGGAAACGTTTCACCAAAATTGACTTGGCACAGGCATATCTACAGATGGAGGTTGAAGAGGCCTCTAAAAAGTATCTCACGATAAATACACACAAAGGCCTGTACCAGTACAATCGACTGGTTTTCGGAGTAGCATCAGCTCCAGCTATCTGGCAAAGAGCTATGGAGCAAGTCCTCCAAGGGGTTCCAGGGACTCAATGCTACCTAGACGACATCCTTGTAACAGGAGAAAACGACAACGAGCACCTTGCCAATTTGGAGCAGGTGCTCACTGGGCTGAGAGAACGGGGCCTACGAGCAAATCGCCCCAAGTGCGAATTTTTCCAGAAACAAATATCATATTGTGGCCACATAATTAATAAGGAAGGGTTGCATAAGTCACCTGACAAAATTGAAGCGGTCATAAAAGCCCCAGCACCTGAAAATGTTTCACAATTAAGGTCGTTCCTGGGATTGATAAATTACTATCATAAATTTTTACCGAACTTATCAACTCTTCTGCACCCTCTTAATGAACTGCTACAAACAGGAGTAATTTGGAAATGGAGCGAAGACTGTAAACGTGCCTTCCATAAATGCAAAGACTTAATCACGTCCAAGGAAGTTTTGGCTCATTACAACCCATCACTGCCAATCAGACTGGCGTGCGATGCATCCCCTTACAGCGTAGGAGCGGTATTATCGCATAGATTCCCTGATGGCTCGGAGCTGCCGATAGCTTTTGCATCACGCTCATTGAACTCAGCTGAGCGTAACTATGCCCAAATTGACAGGGAAGCACTCAGCCTGGTATGGGGAGTGAAGAAATTCAACCATTACCTACACGGACAAAAATTTACCTTGTTGACTGACCATCAACCCCTCATCTCCATATTCAACCCTAAAAAGGGTGTTCCCATTATGACAGCGCAAAGGCTACAGAGGTGGTCCCTTTTTCTAGGGGCACACCAATATGACATAGAATACAAAGGATCAAAACAGCATGGGAATGCTGACGGTTTATCGCGCCTACCGTTGCCAACGGTAGAAGAGGCACCTACAGTAGACCCAGTGGAGATGTTCCACTCTACCATAGTGGAATGTCTACCAGTAACAAATTCTGCCATTGAAAGGGAAACGAGAAATGACCCGACTCTCTCACGAGTCTACGATTTAACAGTGAAGGGATGGCCAGCACACGGCGAACCACTGTTGCCAGCATTCTCGCAAAGAAGAGAACAGCTGTCAGTGTGCCGAGGAACCTTGATGTGTGGATCCAGAGTGGTGATTCCACCCAAACTCCAGGATAAAGTGCTAAAGGAGCTTCACGAGGGGCATCTGGGTGGAGTGAAAATGAAGAACCTAGCCAGGGCGTTTGTATGGTGGCCAGGTATCGATGGAGACATCGAAGAAATGACCAAGAGCTGCCTAGGATGCCAGAAGGTCCAAAACGCTCCACCACAAGCCCCTCTACATCCATGGGAGTGGCCCTCATCTCCATGGCAAAGGGTACACATCGACTTTGCTGGTCCATTTATGGACTCAATGTTCTTAATCGCGGTTGATGCACACTCCAAGTGGCCGGAGGTAATAAAGATGTCCTCCACCACCACGGAAAAAACCATCACAGTATTAAGGACCATATTTGCCAGGAATGGGCTGCCTGAACAGATCTGCTCTGATAATGGACCGCAATTTGTGTCCGAAGAATTCAGGAAGTTCTTAAAAAACAATGGGGTTAAACACTACACGTCCGCCCCATACCATCCCGCCACCAATGGATTGGCTGAAAGGTTTGTCCAGACCTTCAAGAAGGCCATAAAGGCCATGGGTAATGAAGACATAAAACTTCAGCATAAGGTAGATAACTTCTTGTTTGCATACAGGAATGCAACACATATGGTTACAAAACAAACTCCCGCCATGATGTTCTTCAATAGAAGCCTAAGATGCTGGTTGGATTTGATCAAGCCAAACATCAGAAGGGACGTGGAGAACCGGCAATTTCAAGGCATGAATGAAAGGCCAACTCAAACCTTCCAGATAGGTCAACAAGTTTTGGCCCGGGACTACCGTACCGAGAAATGGCAGCCTGGAACTATTTGCACACGACTAGGACCGCTGATGTATACCGTGGACATTGGAGAAAGCATAATAAGGCGCCATGCTGACCAGATCATAGAGTCATCCGAAAAGGGACAACCTACACCACAACTCTATACGCCTAATGATGAAGTAGAGATACCCATAGTATCTACCTCCGATCCGGTGATACTGGAACCAGAGGAACCCGACACTGGCATTCAAGCCGAATCAGCCTTGCCAAAAGAACCTACTACACCACCAGAAACTACTACACCACCGAGGCGTTATCCGGACCGAGTCAGGAAGCCTCCAGAGAGACTGACTTATAATTGATTAACTGCAGCAATGTGTAGATTATTGTTCTTGTAACATGTAATTAATGATTACTTAAAATATTATGTACTGGTTGGCTAGGGGGGGAGGAATTGTAATGTATGTGCCTTTAAGAGCCCCCTGTGTACTGTAATGCCGGTAATGGCCACTCGGGCTATATAAGCCTATTGTGTTGTATCAGTTAGTTCATCTCCAGACTTTGTTCAGTAAACACCTGTGAAACCAACTCCTGTCTTCAGTGTCTCTATTAACACATGGATACAACAGTAAACATTATAATATAAATTTCTGATGTAAACTCCTAACCTGTCATAGTTTACTTGCAGGCCTGCCACCACTAGTCATGCTTTGGTGCCTCCCAAATGCCATCCGCTAGCTCCCTCATTATTTGATCTCCTCAGCCTCTGGCCCTTTTCCTTGGCTTGGTTCCCCTGTTCTGATTTGAGATTCCCTGTGAGGCTCCCTGCTGTGCTCTCCACCCCCGTTTTAATTGTCCTACCTCACTCCTGCTCTTAATTAAAAATTGATCTTTGGGCTCAGAGCTGGGGGACAGGCCGACAGCCAAAAATATATGTGCCTGGTCTCCGGCCCACTCCTTCTACCCCAATCCCAACTCTTCTCAGTCTCACGAAGGCTGCATTTCGTACAGTGACTCCCCGTGCCTGTTGGATCCCATGATCAATGTTATGGGAGGTTCACTAGTGTTGTTTATAATGTCCATTGCAATTGAAAAATTGAGATTTTACACGCTGTAAATTCTGCTTTATAAGTCACATTGTCATGCATATGTTTCTATCTTCCAGGTGTGGTGGAATAATGTGTACATAGGATTTTATGAAAAATTTAAATTGCTTTTACTTATTAATGGTTAAATTTAAGCTATTTTAACTATCCAGGTGCCGCACATGAACTTGCTCATCTGTGGCCAGCACTTCCTTGTTTGAACACAATATTAGTGAAAAAAATAGATCTCAACACATCTATGATGAATCCTTGCTGTACCTTAAAGCCTGCTTGCTGCCAATGAAAATCTTTCTTTAAAAAGTTGTTCCCACCTCCAAAATGGATATTGGAAACAGAGAAGGAGAAGAAGACAGCTAAATTAAAGATTTAAAGAATAAAATAAAATAAAAAGCTGGAAAGATTGGGCTAGGTAGGTGGATAGCATGTTTCAGGAGGTGGTCACTCCGCAGCTAAGGAGTGTGCAGGCAGAGAGGAAATGGGTGACCACCAGACAGAAGAGGAGGACCAGGCAGGTAGAGCAGGAGTCCCCTGAGTGCATCTCGCTCTCCAACCAGTATTCTGTTCTCAGTACTGGTGAGGGCGATGGTTCCTCTGGGGAGTACAGCCAGAGCCAAGTCCACGGCACCACGGGTGGCTCAGCTGCACAGGGGGTAGGAGGAAGATAGGGAAAGGAATAGTGGTAGGGGATTTGATAGTTAGGGGAGCAGACTGGTGTTTCTGTGGCCGCAGATGTGATTCTATGATGGTATGTTACCTCCCTGGTGCCAAGGTTAAGGATGTCACCAAGCGGCTGCAGAACATTCTGAGGGGGGAGGGTGAACAGCCAGAGGTCGTGGTCCATATCGGTACTAACGACATAGGTGGAAAGAGGGATGAAGTCCTGCAGGCAGATTTCAGGAAGCTAGGAAATAGATTAAAAAGCAGGACCTCAAAGGTAATAATCTCTGGATTACTCCCAGTGCCACGCGCGAGTGAGTATAGAAATAGGAGGATAGAGCAGATGAATGCGTGGCTGGAGAGATGGTGCAGGAAGCAGGGCTTCAGATTCCTGAGACATTGGAGCTGGTTCTGGGGAGGTGGGACCTGTACAGGCTGGACAGGTTGCACCTCAACAGAGCTGGCACCGGTATCTTGGTGGGGAGGCTTGCTAATGCTGTTGGGGAGGGTTTAAACTAAGTTGGCAGGGGGATGGGCACCAGGATGTAACATTAGAAAGTGGAAACAAAGTGCACAATGGATTGGGAGAGACGGATAGCACTAAAGTAGAAATAGTAAGCTATTCGGTGGGGCCAGACTAAGAGAGAACACAGGATGGTCTAAGATAAGTTTACAGTGTATGTATGTGAACACACGAAGTATAGTAAACAAGGTTGGTGAGCGCAAATAGCCACCTGGGAATATGATGTCGTGGCAATAACGGAGACCTGACTCACAAAAGGGCAGGATTGGGTATTAAATATTCCTGGATGTAAGATGTTCAGGAAAGATAGGGAGGGAAGAATAGGAGGTGGTGTGGCAGTATTGGTTAAGGAGAATGTTACAGTGCTGGAGAGGGAGGATGTCCTAGAGGGGTCAAGGACAGAATCTATATGGCTAGAGTTAAGAAATAATAGAGGTGCCATTACACTACTGGCATATTCTATAGACCACCAAATAGTGGGAAAGATATGGAGGAGCAAATTTGCAGAGAAATTACACAGAGGTGCAAGAGCTATAGAGTAGTAATAATGGGAGACTTCAACTATCCTAATATAGACTGGGATAGTAATAGTGTAAAGGGCAGAGAGGGGAATGAATTTCTGAAGTGTGTTCAGGAGAACTTTCTTGATCAGTATGTTTCTGGCTCAATGAGGAAGGAGGCATTGCTGGATCTGGTTCTGGGGAATGAGGTAGATCAAGTGGAGCAAGTGTCAGTCGGTGAACATTTAGGGAATAGTGATCATAGTATCATAAAGTTTAGATTAGCTACGGACAAGGACAGGGAGCAAGCTAGAGTAAAAATACTTAATTGGAGGAGGGCCAATATCAGTGGGATGAGAACGGATCTGGCCCAGGTAAATAGGAATCAAAGATTGGCAGGCAAAACTGTAGTGGAACATTGGGCTGCCTTTAAAGAGGAAATAGTTCAGGTACAGTCGAGGTACATTCCCATTAGGGGGAAAGGTAGGGCAACTAAAGTCAGAGCTCCCTGGATGACGAAAGAGATAGAGAGTAAGATGAAGCAGAAAAAGAGCGTGTGTGACAGATATCAGGTTGAGAATACAAGTGAGAATCAGACTAAATATAGAAATTTCAGAGGAGAAGTGAAAAAGAAAATATGAGGGGCAAAGAGAGGGTATGAGAATAGAATGGCAGCTAACATAAAAGGTAATCCAAAAGTCTTCTATAGGCATATAAATAGTAAAACGGGTAGTAAGAGGAAGGGTGGGGCAAATTAGGGACCGAAAAGGAGACCTACACATGGAGTCAGAGGGTATGGCTGAGGTGCTAAATGAGTACTTTGCATCTGTCTTCACCAAGGAAGAAGATGCTGCCATAGACATAGTGAAGGAGGAAGTAGAGGAGACACTGGATGAGATAAAAATTGATAAAGAGGAGGTACTGGAAAGGCTGGCTGTACTTAACTTAGATAAGTCACTAGGACCAGATGGGATGCATCCTAGGATGTTGAGTGAAGTCAAGGAAGAAATCGCGGAGGTGCTGGCCATAATCTTCCAATCCTCCTTAGAAATGGGGTTGGTGCCAGAGGACTGGAGAATTGCAAATGTTGCAACCTTGTTCAAAAAAGGGTGTAAAGATAAACCCAGCAACTACAGGCCAGTCAGCTTAACCTCGGTAGTGGGTAAGCTTTTAGAAACAATAATCAGTGACAAAATTAACAGTCACTTGGACAAGTGTGGATTAGTTAAGGAAAGCCAGCATGGATTTGTTAAAGGCAAATTGTGTTTAACCAGCTTGATCGAGTTTTTTGATGAGGTAACAGAGAGGGTTGATGAGGGCAATGCGGTTGACGTGGTCTACTTGGATTTCCAAAAGGCATTCAACAAAGTGTATTGTTCCACGGAAGCTCAACGTAAACTCGAGGAACAGCACCTCATCTTCCGATTAGGCACTCTGCAGCCTTCCGGACTCAATATCGAGTTCAACAATTTCAGATCATAACCTCGGCCCCTATTTCATTTTTTCTTGTAATTTTTCCACTCCTTCCCCCCCCCCACCCTTTCCTTTTGTTTCTCTCTCACACCTGGCAGCTATCTCTTGCCCAGCCAGTACACTTTACACCTAATCTCAGCCTATTACCATCTCGTCTAGCTTCTAATCTCTTTTACTTCTTTTGTTTCTTTTATTCTTTTGTCCGATCGCAGCCCTGCCTTCGATCTAGTTTCTTTTCTTTCCAGTTTTGAAGAAGGGTTCGACCCGAAACGTCAACTCAAATTTCTCTCCACGGATGTTGCCTGACCTGCTGAGTTTTTCCAGCATTTTCTGTTGCTACATAATAGGCTTGCCAGCAAAGTTGAAGCCCATTGAATAAAAGGGACAGTGGCAGCATGGATACAAAATTGGCTAAGTGACAGGAAACAGAGAGTAGTGGTGAATGGTTATTTTTCGGATTGGAGGAAGGTATACAGCGGTGTTCCCCAAGCATCAGTTCTAGGACCACTGCTTTTCTTGATATATATTAATGACTTGACACAAAACATGGAAGAATAGTGAACAGTGAGGAGGATAGTGATAGACTTCAAGAGGACATAGAGAGGTTGGTGGAATGGGCAGACACATGGCAGATGAAAGTGTGAAGTGATACATTTTGTTAGAAAGAATGAAGAGAGGCAATATAAACAAATGGGTACAATCCTAAAGGGGATACATGAATAGAGAGACCTAGGGGTACATGTGCACAAATCGTTGAAGGTGGCAGGGCAGGTTGAGAAAGCAGTTAAAAAAGCTTACGGGATTCTGGGCTTCATGAATAGAGGTATAGAGTACAAAAATGTGGAAATTATGATGAACCTGTATAAAACACTGGTTCGGCCTCAACTGGAGTATTATATCCAATATTAGGCACCGCACTTTTGGAAGAATGTGATGGCCTTAGAGAGGGTGCAGAAAAGATTTACGAGAATGATTCCAGGGATGAGTGACTTCAGTTACGTGGATAGACTGGAGAAGCTGGGGTTGTTCTCCTTAGAGCAGAGAAGATTGAGAGGAGATTTGATAGAGGTGTTCAAAATAATGAGGGGTCCAGACAGAGTAGATAGAGAGAAACTGTTCCCATTGGCAGAAGGGTCGAGAACCAGAGGACACAGATTTAAGGTGATTGGCAGAAGAACCAAAGGCGACATGAGGAAAAACTTTTTTATGCAGCGAGCGATTAGGATCTGGAATGCAATGCCTGAAATGGTGGTGGAGACAGACTCAATCATGGCTTTCAAAAGGGAGTTAGGTACAGGACAATCATAGAATTATAGAATGGTTACAGCACAGAAGGAGGCCATTCGGCCCATTGAGCTGATGCCTGCTCCCTGCAAGAGCAAATCTTTTTCTTTCAGGTACTTATCCAATTTGCTTTTGAAAGCCACAATTGAATCTTCCTCCCACCTGGGGGAGTGGGGGGAGTTCCGATTCCTCAGGTGGTCCAAACCCCGACCCCGGGAGGGGTAGGCTGATGGTGGGGGAACCTGGGGAGCTATGAGCAAGCACTCCTGCTCCTCCTGTCTCCCCCTGAGTTTGTGCTAGGTTTAGTGCAAAATTAAGTTGTTTCAAGTGTTTTTTATTAAATGGACTTGTGCGCGATTTCTTCTTCTCACTGTTGCTTTTTTCTTCATAGGGAATTTTTTTGTTTTCCTTAATCTGGTCTATTGGTGCTACCTCTGTGGAAAAAGATCGACTGAAGTTTGATAAGCTTGTGCGGGAGATAACCGATGGGTCTCTTACTGAGGACACAAGAACACTGTACAATTTATTTATCCAAGTTGATCCTCCAGCAAAACTCCCCACTGTTCCAATTCCCAAGGAGGGAATAATTTACGATTATGTGTTCATTAAAGACGTATGTATTAACAAATTGCTAATTAAAAACAGATTAAGTACTTTAACTAGAATGGATTCTGAACCTATGTAGAGGATATGTGACCACCTCATTCTCCCCATTTTTCTTGCCTTTGTGTTCTTACTGTGCCACAATATCTCTAGTAGTCAAAAGAGTGGACAGAAAGCCTGCCCCTAGGCATGTGTCTCTGTATACCTCTTGTGCTGCAGATGAGATTCCCTCTATTCTTCTCCTTTGAGGGAAGGTGTCATGCACTTGTCGATAATAATGAGGTTAAGATTAGGAACTCAGATGGTTGAAAGATCAAATCTAAATTCCATCACTCTGGTGCTGCACATTGGTGATCAAATGCATTGCGCCACTGTACTGCCTCACTTGTAAATACATGGAGATCCTATTTTATTAATTAAGGTCTATAATTTCTACAATGTAATTAGAAAAAGTTATTAGAAATGTAAAGAAGACCCTAGAAATGAGTTTATATTTAAAGGTATTTCCAGTATCCTCAATTAGAGAGAAAGTTAGAACTCTACAGAGTGCAAATAGCATTGAAGTTCAAGTAGAAGATAAAGTAGCTGAAATGCATAATAATTATTTTCTAGTATTCACTAGAGAGGATAAGACTAACTTGCTATCCAGTTTCTATGATACACATTGACGTAAGAAAACTACTAGGCACTTAATCTAAGTGTTAAACAAAGCTTTAATCAACTGTTTTACAACATGGAAGTCTAGTTGTGTCCTTCACTAGTTCCTGTTAAAGAATGTTCCGAGCAAGCTGGGCCCATGCCCGTGTATTTATACTCTCCCTGGACAACGCCACCAACAGGCCGCACAGTATTATTTCATAAGTCATTTCCACATGAATGACAAGATTCATGTCACACATCATTCTAGGCAATTTTGCAACCAGGGGTACTTCATAAAATAGGGCGACAAAAGGTAAACAAATCCTTTCAGCTGCATGGTATACATTTGATGGTTCTAAAGGAGACTAGGGAGAAATTTTGGCGTGATCTGTCTATAATTATGGAAGAATTGATCAGCAATGGCAAGGTTCCACAAGACTGAGCAAAAAAAAACTAAAAAGGTTGACTTAACTGATCTAGACAACTATTGGATTATTATAGATAAGTTAAGGGGGAAAAATTGGGTTGATTTGCGCCTCTTGTTAGCGACCCCTGGGGTACTACTGGAGCGCAAATCCCCCAGTGCCCGGGCGAGATGCCGCTAACGCCTCCCGTGAAATTCAGCGGGAGGTTAGTGGCGGTGGTAGCCGGTAGCGCCCCGCGGTGCTCTGCCACCGGCGATGATGTCATCGCCGTGCGCAGCACCCCACTCGCGCCCTGGCTGCAAACTTCGGTTGCGCCCCCTGACCTATTGCTGGACAATATGTCCGACAGGGTCAGGGTGGCGTTTTTGGCTGACTGCCAGCACCTGCCCCCTTCCCCTTTTTTCTTCGGGATGCAGGCCGCGATCGCTCACTCCAGCACTCCTCTTGAGTGCTGGGCTGTTTTCACAGCACCCCACTCCCTGGGGGTCTAGCAGGGCCCCGGTGTGCGCAGCGCTAGGCCCCTCCCCTTTAATCGGGGAGGGTGGCCTGCAATGACGCGGCGCTACGTGCTGACATTTCATGTAGCGCCGCGATATTCGGTTGTAGCGCAAGAAGGAGGTGGAGCGCTACTGGAAGCGCTTGGGGCGGTACAACTGAATTTCAAGCGGAGGGGCGCTAATTTTTTTGGGGTGCTAAGATTAGCGACGTTTGCACCCCAAAAGGGGCAACACCAAATGTTTCCCCCTAAGATTAGGATATTATTTCAAATTAAGCCAGGAAAGTAAATTTACATTGGTGAAAGAAAATTTTAACTTCTTTACTCAAAAAGTGTAAAATGTTTGAAATATTTCAGAAGCACAGTAGTAAAAATAAAAATATTAGAGACATTCAAAATATAGCTGGATGTTAATATGGAAGAGTTAGGCTACTAAAGTGGTTGATTCAGAAATTTGGGCGCGCCCATTTTTGGATGCATGGGAGATGCAGGGTGCATTCCTTGCGTCGAAATGGTGAGGCCAGATGCTCCCAAGATATTGCCAAGATCATTATAATGGATCTGGCATGGCGCAATACCCCGCCAGCGAAGAGTAATGAAAAATCAGGCTGCTGCTAGCATCACAGCAACCCTCAGTTAATGGGTCCGGGTGTCAGGCTGGTGAGTTCCATGAACCGGGGGGTAGGGGGAGCAGGGAAAGCTGGGGATCGGGGGTCAAAAGCAGAGGGTTGGCTAGGAAATATGGGACTGCGGAGCCAGGGACCGGGGTCAGGGCAGGGAGTGAGTGGGGGCGCACAGGCAAGGGATCGGGGCCTGGGTTGGGAATCGGGATGTAGGGCATGGGTCGAGGATTGGGGCCTGGGTCAGAGATCAGAATGGAGGTAAGGCTCGAGGGTTGGGGTTTGTGATGGGGATTGTGAGGGTCAGGGATTGGGGGTCAGGAGCAGAGTGAGAGCGGAATGGGGTTGGGCCGGGAGTGGCAGTAATAGGGGAGCGGGTTGGAAGTTGCAGCAATGGGGTGGGGTGGGTTTCAGGAGCGGCGATCAGGTCCTTTAACGTGAAGTTGAAGGAGCACACCTGCTACTTCTGGCTCCACATTCAGGTAAATTACTTACCTACTTTGTTGCAGGTGATCCCTAGGGCTGGCTTCCCTGAGTGCAGCTGGCACTCATGCTGGCTGCCTCAGGAAAAATCAATCTTGCAGAAGAGGGCTACAAACAGGCCTTATTTGCCTATGCAAAGGGCGTAATGCCTGCTTCAGGCGTGGGTAATGGACCCCTCTTGTTTGTCCTTACCCAATATGGCAGGCAGCGCACTTCCAGCTGGAAATGTGCACACTTTTCCTATCTGCCTTACTGGGGCCTTAGCAGTCTGAGCAGCATCTGAACAATGGGTGTATAGACCAATTTCTAAGCCCTTATCTTCAATGGGCCGAATGACCCTTTCTTGTCCTTGGATTGTATGATCATATTAGCGTAACATGAAGCGATGGAACCCATTTTAGGGACAGGCTGGAAGAAGAATATATCTGTGTAAGCAATAACTTAATAAACAGCCATAGATTTAGATGGTAAAGAATCTGCTTAACAAACCTTCTTAACTTCTTTGAGGATATTACAGGTAAAGTAGATAATGGCACATTATACAAAAGTTTATTTGGACTTTCAGCCATAATTTGATGAAGACCTACATTCCTAATTTAACTAAAAGATCTAGGAATCCAGGGGAAAACATACAACTGGCTAAAAATAGGAACCTTGAGAAGAGTACTGTTAGATCAGGAGTGGGAGAAGTGTTGAGTTGTGTCCCACAAGGGTCAGTGAATGGGCTTCTATTGTTTCTGATCTGATAAATGACCTGGTTATCAAAAACCAGCTGGTCAGATATGCCGATGACACTAAAGTAGGATGGGCAGCAGAGGCAGAAAATGCAGCTAAAGATTATCAGTTCTGTAATGGGCAGATAACTGCCAAGTGAAATTTAACACTGATTATTGAAAGAATCAAAAAATGCAGCACATAAGTATACAAAGAAATTAATTGAATTGCATAAATTGCATAATTGAATTTCAGTGTTTATGCCCCTGTTACGGATCTTCCCCCATGTGCATGTCGAGATAACACGCATGTGCAGTGTGTGATTTTCTACCTATAAATTTCAATATATCTTGGGCTAAGTGCCCACAATTAAGCAATATGCATTCTTGATGGACAGGTCTCCTCGCTAGAGGTATGCAAATGGAAATTTATATTAGAGATTTAAAAAGGGACTGGAGAGCAGTAGACATACCACTTTCAATGCATAAATAATGTAATTAGAACAATAGAATAAGGGTGGACTTTTCCGAAGCCTTGCACCACCAGTGGGACCTTGAATGCAGCAGACAGCTTATTGGAAAATCATGGATGCATTGCTTGTGATTGACAAACACGTTCACCATAACAAAAGCAAAATCTACGCATGCTTTGTAGATTTCCAGAAGGCTTTCGACTCCATCTGGCATGACGGTTTATTCCTGAAACTTATCGAAAGTGGGGTAGGAGGGAAAACATATGATGTAATTAAATCAATGTATACAAACAACAAATGTGCAGTTAAAATTGGAGACAAACAAACAAAATACTTCCCACAGGGGCGGGGGGTGACGCAGGGCTCGCCAATCTCACCGACACTCTTTAATATTTACATAAATGGATTGGCAAAACTACTTGAACAATCTACAGCACCCGGCCTCACCCTATATGAATCCAAGGTTAAATTCCTCCTCTATGCAGACGACCTGGTTCTGCTGTCACCTACTAAAGAGGGGCTACAGCAAAACCTGGACCTGCTGGAGTCGTACTGCCAGACTTGGGCCCTGACAATAAATCCCCAAAAAACCAAAGTCCTTGTGTTCCAGCAAAGATCCAAACATCAGGGACCCAAAATAAATTTCACAGTAGGAACAACCAAAATTGAACAAACCACTAACTACACATACTTGGGCTTAAAAATCAGTTCTACGGGAAACTTCAAACTGGCTGTGAATGAACTGAAAGAGAAAGCAAGAAGGGCTTTCTATGCCATCAAAAAATCAATCCAAATAGAAATCCCAATTAGCATTTGGCTCAAAATTTTCAAATCAGTAATTGAACCAATTGCACTCTATGGCAGTGAAGTATGGGGACCGCTAACTCAACAAGAATTTGCAAAATGGGACAAACACCCAATTGAGATCCTACATGCAGAATTCTGTAAAAGTATCCTCCGGACTCAAAGGAAAACAGTAAACAATGCATGCAGGGCGGAACTAGGCCAATATCCATTAATAATCACTATCCAAAAAAGAGCCACCAAATTTTGGAATCACCTACAAATGAGCAATCCCCAATGCTATCACTACGACGCCCTGAAATGCCAAGAGCTGACCATAAAGAAGAATACCCTCAGTCAACTAGTCCTGGGACTCAGTGAAGTAACTACTAACAATACTAACAATAACCAGCCCCAGGACAGTGACAGGGTAACACAAAGAATTCGACCCAACACAATCGTCGCTAAGCAAAAGGAAAAATATCTGACATATTGGGCAGAAACAACAAAAACCCAAAGCAAACTCAATTGCTACTTGGCCCTAAACAGACAATACAACATAGCTGATTACCTGACCATGGTAAAGGATAACAAACTGAGAAGAACCTTGACAAGGTACAGACTTAGCGAACATAGCCTAGCGATCGAAAAAGGCAGACACAGGCAGACCAGGCTGCCAAGAGAGGACAGGATATGCTCTCACTGCAGTCAGGGAGTGGTGGAGACAGAGATGCACTTCCTCACAGCTTGTGGAAAATATCAGGGCATCAGGGAGAATTTCTACCAAAAATTCTCACAAATATGCCCTGATTTCAGAAATCTGAATGACAACCAAAAACTCCCATTCCTACTGGGAGAGGAGAGAAACTGTATAACACTGGCGGCACACTATGTTACAGCTTGCCATGAACAGAGGGACAACCAGTAAACTAAGAAAAGAATATATATAAACAATGCGAATGTATATTTATACACTCAGGGATATACCTGTTTATACACTGTATGAATAGAACTGTGTTTATGTGCTAAACCATAAATGTATTTTGATGCTTTGGCAACATAAGATGTAACTTATCATGCCAATAAAGCGATTTGAATTGTGAATTGTGAATTGCTTGTGATTTTCCTTTTATTAACGGCAATGGACATAAATTGGTGATTGAAGCAAAGATCATGTCAACATTTAATAATAGGCTAGATATGAAGAAAAGGGGTTAAAGGGACCTAGGATCATGGTGTGCATATGGGATTAGGACTAGTGTCCATGTGGAGGATAAACACCAACATGGACTGGTTGGGCTGAATGGCCTGCGCCTGTGTTGTAATTTCTATGTAAAAATAAACGCTTGTCCAGTCATTTTGTTATGCTGAAAACTATTGAAACTTTGGAAAACGAAAACAGGAGGATTTCCAGAAGGTTCTATTTTTTAAAAGATCAATCCTATATCAATTCAACTTTTCTTTCTGATATCTCACTTTTGATATAGGAAAAGAGTCAAACTTCAAAATGTTATTTTTTTCTTATATAAGAATCACTAAAAGGTTATTCATTTTTAAAAATAATTTTGCTCACATTATATTTTGTGCATGTTCTTTTTCAATTTCCTATTGAGTAAATAAAACACAATAAATAAGTTGTGCCCACACCGAGTTGATGAGTGGTGCTTTTTACCATTGTTTTAAAGTTATTTGTAATAAACATCCCTACTATCTTACTGAGCTAAGTCATTATATTTTTTGATAGTTCACTAAGAACTAATGTAAACCTACTTTTATACTACGTATGTGAGGTCTCTTCTTGTACTGTTGGTTTCTGATGCATTGGTATTGTGTAGCTGGTTACAACTCAGAGGTAAATCTGCCAGGATTCCATAAGACCAGTGGCCAGGAAGACTTACTTTTCCTAAGTCTTCCTGGTGGCCAGCCTCAATGAATCCAGCAGATATAATTTTGGGTGGTTGACAGGTACGCAAGGACCATGCATTAGGAACTGGCAGTGATAGGACAGGCTTTATGTAAATTTTATTCAATGGACTAAGCAGGGCAGATTTGAGTGATTATCAGCATTGGATCTTGAATCATTGAAGTGCCTGCCTGGGGGAGCACAATTTTGGGTGCAGTCTGTTTCTGCCCTGGTTCCTTCCCTATTTAACTTCTGCCTTAAATTTCAATTAGGAGGGGAGACACAGGGAAGTCTTCCACCTGCACCCACACGTAATGGGGATATATCTGGAGGATTGTGGCCTCCCTGGGGAATTCATCCATTTAATCCCCCATTAGGCCCAACGGAAGTTTTGTCAACTGACAGGTGGTGAGAGTTCCATTCAGAACCGAACAAAGGCCCCAGCACTGTACTGCACAGAGGTCAGAGTAGATAAATTACTTTTAAAATGGCAATGTGCTCCCTTAGGAGCATTTTTAACATTTAAATATCTTCCCCTTCAGCCCTTCCTGGGCCTCAGCTCCACTCAAAGCATGGTACTAGAAATAGTAGATGCATTGCTGGTCATCTTCCAAAATTCGATAGACTCTGGAACAGTACCCATGGATTGGCGGGTAGCTAATGTTACCCCACTGTTCAAAAAGGGTGGTAGAGAGAAAACAGGGAATTACAGACCGGTAAGCCTGACATCGGTAGTGGGGAAAATGCTAGAGTCCATTATAAAAGATGTAATAGCAGAGCACTTGGAAAAAAGTGACCGGATCGGACAAAGTCAACATGGCTTTACAAAAGGTAAATCGTGCTTGACTAATCTACTGGAATTTTTTGAGGATGTAACTGGTATAAAATAGATAAGGGAGAACCAGTGGATGTGGTGTATTTGGATTTTCAAAAGGCTTTCGATAAGGTTCCGCATAAGAGATTAGGGTGTAAAATTAAGGCACATGGGATTGGGGGCAAGGTATTGACTTGGATAGAGAACTGGTTGGCAGACAGAAAGCAAAGAGTTGGAATAAACGGCTCTTTTTCCGAGCGGCAGGCAGTGACTAGTGAGGTACCGCAGGGATCGGTCCTTGGACCCCAGCTATTCACAATATATATTAATGAGCTGGACGAGGGAACTAGATGTAATATCTCCAAGTTTGCAGATGACACAAAGCTGGGTGGGTGTGTGTGTTGTGAGGAGGATGCCGAGAAACTCCAGTATGATTTGGACAGGTTGGGTGATTGGGCAGAAGCATGGCAGATGCAATATAACGTGGATAAATGTGAGGTTATCCACTTTGGTGTCAAAAACAGGAAGGCAGATTATTATCCAAATGGCAATAGATTGGGAGAAGGGGAAGTGCAACGAGACCTGGGCGTCCTTGTGCACCAGTCGCTGAAAGTAAGCATGCAGGTGCAGCAGGCGGTTAAGAAGGCAAATGGTATGTTGGCCTTCGTAGCGAGAGGGTTTGAGTACAGGAACAAGGATGTCTTGCTGCAGTTGTACAGGGCCTTGGTGAGGCCACATCTTGGGTATTGTGTGCAGTTTTGGTCGCCTTATCTGAGGAAGGATGTTCTTGCCATGGAGGGAGTGCAGCGAAGATTCACCAGGCTGATACCTGGGATGGCAGGAATGACGTATGAGGAGAGATTGGGTTGACTGGGCTTGTACTCGCTGGAGTTTAGAAGAATGAGAGGGGATCTCATCGAAACTTATAAAATTCTAACAGGACTAGACAGACTAGATGCTGGAAGGATGTTCCCGATGGTCGGGGAGTCCAGAACCAGGGGTCACAGTCTAAGGATAAGGGGTAAGCCATTTAGGACAGAGACGAGGAGGAATTTCTTCACCCAGAGAGTGGTGAACCTGTGGAATTCTCTACCACAGAAGGCAGTAGAGGCCAATTCATTAAATATATTCAAGAAGGAGTTGGATATATTTCTTAAGGCTAAAGGGATCAAGGGATATGGGGAGAAGGCAGGAACAGGGTACTGAATTTGGATGATCAACCATGATCTCATTGAATGGCGGAGCAGGCTCGAGGGGCCGAATGGCCTACTCCTGCTCCTATCTTCTATGTTTCTTCTATGTTTCTGTGTTTCAATTTTCCTGGCTGCTTTTGGGACTGGCTCCTCTGATGCGCCCTTACAAGGATGGGCCACCAGCCCTGAGTATTTGTATCCAAGGGCAGATGGGAGAAACACTCCTGCCATGCTTCCACCAGCAAAGCAAGACTCCTGGAATTTTGGCACCTTCAAGTTGCATAACCATAAAATTAAGTTACCTTGGCCTAGGAATGTGAAAGCCAATATTGCTTTATCTGCCTCCATATCGGTGCACTTTTATTGATCGATAACAGGTTTACTGCACCTAATTTAGCTTTAACTTTTTCAAATTTCATTCTTAGGGATCAGGGATATGGGAACTGTGGACAGAAGCATTGAATTCTGTTCCCCCCATTCCAAAAGATGCGGAGTTCACTGAAATTATTGTGCCAACTAAAGATACAGTTCGTTACATGAAATTGATGAATCTTTTGACAACAAACCAAAAACCTTCTATGTTTGTGGGTCCAACCGGAACAGGGAAAAGTGTCTACATTATTGTAAGTGTTCTGTTGAAACAAGTAGCTTAATAAAATAAAGTTAATCAATTACATCACTTGATAAAACATTTGTAACACTGTCGCTAATATTTAAAAAATTAAAATAGCAAGTTCTTTTATTTTAAAAACTGGTTATTATCACTAGGTTGCAGTAATACTGGATTATTTTTTAAATTAATGAAGTTTCAGTCGCTACATTAGAGAGGAGAGGAGGATTGTACAGTGCAACAGTGATGACAGTTGTACCACCATTAAAGAAATGAAATAGAGCACAGCATTGTTATTTTGGATAAGTATAGAATCATAGAATAGTTACAGCACAGTAGGAGGCCATTCAGCCCGTTGAGCCTGTGCCGACTCTCTGCAAGAGCACATCAGCTAGTCTCAATCCCCCGCCCTTTCCCCATAGCCCTGCAAATTTTTTTCCATCAGGCACTTATCTAATTCCCTTTTGAAAGCCACAATTTAATCTGCCTCCACCACCCTTTCAGGCACTGCATTCCAGATCTTAGCCATTTGCTGCATAAAAAAGTTTTTCTTGCGTCGCCTTTGGTTCTTTTTCCAATCACCTTAAATCTGTGTCCTCTAGTTCCTCTCTATCTACTCTGTCAAGACCCCTCATGATTTTGAACACCTCTATCAAACCTCCTCTCAATCTCTTCTGCTCCAAGGAGAACAACCCCAGCTTCTCCAGTCTATCAACGTAACTGAAGTTCCTCATTTCTGGAATCATTCTCGTAAATCTTTTCTCTAATGCCTTCACATCCTTCCTAAAGTATGGTGCCCAGAATTGGACACAGTATTCCAATTGGGGCTGAACCAGTGTTTTATACAGATTCAACATAATTTTCACACTTTTGTACTCTATACCTCTATTTATGAAGCCCAGGATCCTGTAAGCCTTTTTAACTGCTTTCTCAACCTGCCCTGCCACGTTCAACGATTTGTGCACATATACCCTCAGGTCTCTCTGTTCATGCACCCCCTTTAGAATTCTACCCTTTAATTTATATGTCCTCTCCTCATTCTTTCTACCAAAATGTATCACTTCACACTTTTCTGCATTAAATTTCATCTGCCACGTGTCCGCCCATTTCACCAGCCTGTTTATGTCTTCCTGAAGTCTATCACTCTCCTCCTCACTGATCATTATACAGGAAACTTTGTGCTATCCGGCACCCACGGGACCGAGCTGCTGCCGTTGCCTCAAAACTGCCGTACTCTACAGAGTTAATGTTGAGAGATATGGAGATTCTTATCTCCGTATTTGACAACAAACACTGTTGCTTAGCAACAGCTTCTAAACACTGGATGCTGGAAAATGGGATTAGACTGGACAGGGATGGATGGGCGGCGCAGACACGATGGGCCGAAGGGCCTCTTTCTGTGCTGTAAAACTCTATGACTCTATGACTCTATGACACTCGGGTGTGGCCCTAAAGCTCTGTAGCTGAAGCTGTTGCTATAGCTACAGACCTTGCACAGCTTGACTGTTCAAACAAAGCAAAAACAACAAACAAAAAGAATAAAAAACGGCTGCTGATTTTTGCCGGTGGCGCCAGATTGCTGGATCGCTCACCTCCAGATAGCACAAAGTTTCCTGTACTTCCAAGTTTTGTGTCAGTTTCAAATTTTGAAATTGTGCCCTGTACACCCATTTTCAAGTCATTAATATATATCAAGAAAAGCAGTGGTCTTAGAACTGAATCCTGGGGAACACCACTGTATACCTTCCTCCAGTCCAAAAAACAACCGTTCACCACTACTCTCTGTTTCCTGTCACTTAGCCAATTCCGTATCTATGCTGCCACTGTCCCTTTTACTCCATGGGCTTCAACTTTGCTGGCGAGCTTATTATGAGGCACTTTGTCAAACACCTTTTGGAAGTCCATGTACACCACGTCAACCGCATTACCCTCATCAACCCTCTTTGTTACCTCATCAAAAAACTGGAACAAGTTGGTTAAACACGATTTGCCTTTAACAAATCTGTGCTGGATTTCCTTAATTAATCCACACCCATCCAAGTGACTGTTAATTTTGTCCCTGATTACTGTTTCTAAAAGCTTACCCACTACCGAGGTTAGTTGACTGGCCTGTAGTTGCTGGGATTATCTTTACACCCTTTTTTGAACAATGGCGTAACATTTGCAATTCTCCAGTCCTCTGGTACCACCCCCGCATCTATGGAGGATTGGAATATTATGGCCAGTACCTACGCGATTTCCGCCCTCAATTCTGTCAGCATCCTTGGATGCATCCCATCCACTCCTGGTGACTTATCTACTTTAAGTACAGCCAGCCTTTCTAATACCTCTTCTTTATCAATTTTTATACTATCAAGTGTCTCCTCTATCTCCTCCTTCACTATGTCCGTGGCAGCATCCTCTTCCTCGGTGAAGATAGACGCAAAGTACTCATTTAGTACCTCAGCCATACCCTTTGTCTCCATGCATAGGTCTCCTTTTTGGTCCCTAATCGGCCCCACCCCCTCCTCTTACTACCCTTTTACTACTTATATGCCTATAGAAGACTTTTGGATTACCTTTTATGTTGGCTGCCATTCTATTCTCATACCCTCTCTTTGCCCCTCATGTTTTCTTTTTCACTTCTCTTCTGACCTTTCTGTATATCACTGTTCCCTAAATGTTCACCTACTGACACTTGCTCCACTTGAACTACCTCATTCCCCAGAACCAGATCCAGCAATGCTTCCTCCCTCATTGGGCCAGAAACATACTGATCAAGAAAGTTCTCCTGAACACACTTCAGAAATTCTTCACCTTCTCTGCCCTTTACACCATTATAAACCCAATCTATATTAGGATAGTTGAAGTCCCCCATTATTACTACTCTATTGTTCTTGCACCTCTCTGTAATTTCTCCGCAAATTTGCTCCTCCATATCTTTCCCACTATTTGGTGGTCTATAGAATACACCTAGTATTGTAATGGTACCTCTATTATTTCTTAACTCTAGCCATATAGATTCTGTCCTTGACCCCTCCAGGACACCCTCCCTCTCCAGCTGTAGTTCTCCTTAACCAATACTGCCACACCACCTCCTACCTTTCCTTCCCTATCTTTCCTGAACACCTTATAACCAGAAATATTTAATACCCAATCCTGCCCTTTTTTGAGCCAGGTCTCAGTTATTGCCACAACATCATGTTCCCATGTGGATATTTGTGCCTGTAGCTCACTTACCTTGTTTACTACGCTTTGTGTGTTTACATACATACACTGTATACTCATCTTAGACCATCCTGCATTCTCTCTTAGTCTGACCCCACCTAATACCTTACTATTTCTTACTTTAGTGCTCTCTACCTCTCCCAATTCTTTGAGCACTTTATTTCCCCCTTCTAATGTTACATCCTGGTGCCCATCCCCCTGCCAAATTAGTTTAAACCCTCCCCAACAGTACTAGCAAACCTCTCCGCGAGGATATTGGTTCCGGCCCTGTTTAGGTGCAACCCGTCCGGCCTGTACAGGTCCCACCTCCTCCAGAACCGGTCCAGTGTTTTTGCCATCTCCATATTTCCCACCATTAATTTCCCGGTCTCATCCTCTAAGGGACCAACATTTACTTTAGCCACCCTTTTTCTTTTTATATAACTATAAAAACTCTTACTATCTGTTTTTATATTTTTTGCTAATTTACTTTCATAATCTATCTTCCCTTTCTTAATCAATCTTTTTGTTATTTTTTGCTGTCTTTTAAAGTTTTCCCAATCCTCTATCCTCCCACTAGATTTGGCTACCTTATATGCCCTTGTTTTTAGTCGAATACTATCCTTAATTTCTTTAGTTAGCCACGGATGGCTGTCTTTTCTTTTACACCCTTTTCTTCTCAGTGGAATATATATTTTTTGGAAGTTGTAAAATAACTCCTTAAATGTACACCACTGATCATGTATCGTCTTACCCTTTAATCTATTTTCCCAATCCACTCTACTCAATTCCGCTCTCATACCTTCATAGTCTCCTTTATTCAAGCTTAGCACGCTTGTTTGAGATCCAACCTTCTCACCCTCTAATTGAATATGGAATTCAACCATGTTATGGTCACTCATTCCAAGGGGATCCTTTACTAGGACATTTTTAATTAATCCTGTTTCGTTACACAGGACCAGATCTAAGGTTGCTTGCCCCCTGGTCGGTTCAGTTACATACTGCTCAAGAAACCCATCCCTAATACACTCAATGAACTCATCCTCAAGGCAGCCCTGCCCAATTTGATTTGTCCAATTAATATGATAGTTAAAATCCCCCATAATTATAGATGTTCCCTTATTACAAGCCTCAACTATTTCCTGATTGATACTCCATCCAACAGAGTTGCCACTGTTCGGAGGCCTATAGACTACGCCCACTAGTGTGTTTTTTCCCCTTATTATTCCTTACCTCCACCCAAACTGTTTCATTATCCTGATCTTTTGACCCAATAGCATTTCTCTGTATTACAGTGATTCCTTCCTTTATTAACATAGCCACCCCACCTCCCCTTCCTTCCTGCCTGTCCTTCCTGATCGTTAAATAACCTGGTATGTTTAATTCCCAGGCATTGTCACCCTGCAGCCATGTTTCTGTAATGGCCACAAGATCATACCCATATGTAGTTATTTGTGCCATTAACTCGTCTATTTTGTTACGAATGCTACGTGCATTCAGATAGAGAACTTTCAAAGATGTTTTGTGACACTTAGTTCCTGCTTTTGCCCTTTTTATTACTTTACCTTTTACTCCATACCTCCTGCCCCTTCCTGACACGCTCTGGTTTTCAATTTCCCCACTGCTACCTAAGTCTATGACCTTCTCTGTTGTCATTTTTATTATTTGCTCTCTAGGAACCTCACCCCCACTAGTTAGTTTAAAGCCCTCTCTACAGCCCTAGTTATATGATCCGCCGGGACTCTAGTCCCAGCACTGGCCAAGTGAAGCCCGTCCCAATGGAACAGCTCCCTCCTGCCCCAGTACTGGTGCCAGTGTCCCAGGAAGCAAAACCCATTTCTCCCACACCAGTCTTTGAGCCATGCATTTAACTCTCTAATTTTATTTGTCCTAGCCAAATTTGCTCGTGGCTCAGATAATAATCCAGACCCTTGTGGTTCTGCTTTTTAATTTGGCCCCTAGCTGCTCAAACTCCCTCAGCAGAACCTCCTTCCTTGTCCTATCTATGTTGTTGGTACCAACATGGACCACGGCAACTGGATCCTCCCCCTCCCACTCCAAGTTTCTCTCCAGTCCAGAGGAGATGTCCTTAACCCTGGCACCGGGCAGGCAACACAGCTTTCGGGACTCTCGCTCTCGGCTGCAAAGAACTCTATCTATCCCCCTAACGATACTATCCCCTACCACTACAACATTTCTTTTAACTCCCCCCACTTGAATGGCCCCCTGCTCCACGGTGCTGTGGCCAGGTTGCTCATCCTCCCCGCAGTCCCTGTTCCCAACCTCACAGGGAGTAAGAGCCTCGAACCTGTTGGACAAGTGCAAGGGCTGCGGCTCCTCCAACACTACCTCCTGGATCCCCGTACCTGCCTCACTTCTAGTCACACCATCCTGACCCTGGCCACGGACTACATCTGAATTAATTAATCTAATTGGTGTGAATACCTCGTGATACACAGAGTCCAGGTAACTCTCTCCCTCCCTGATGTGTCTCAGTGTTTGAAGCTCGGACTCCAGCTCTTCAACACGGAGCCGGAATTCCTCGAGCAGCCAACACTTACTGCAAATGTGATCACCGTGAGCATCAATGGTGTCCACCAGCTCCCACATATTGCAGCAGCAACACATCACCTGATCTCCCATTCTATGTAATTAATTAAATTTATTTAAATTATTCTTAAATACCCTCTGCCCCGATTCTAGATGGTGAATATCACACCTTAGAAACTATAAACCAAAGAGATTAAGCTTCAAAAGGGAGAAATACTCACCAACCAATCACTTACCCACTTTCTGGTGACGTCACACTTGGATTACTTTTTACCTCTCTCCTTCCCTCCGAGACTGGAGACTGGTATGCCTTACCTGGTCTCTGGGGCTTTTATAGCCCCGCTCTGCCGCTCAGGATTCCCGCTGACGCTGTGAGGCCTTACCTGGTCTCTGGGGCTTTTATAGCCCCGCTCTGCCGCTCTGGATTCCCGCCGACGCTGTGAGGCCTTACCTGGTCTCTAGGGCTTTTATAGCCCCGCTCTGCTGCTCAGGATTCCCGCCGACGCTGTGAGGCCTTACCTGGTCTCTGAGGCTTTTATAGCCCCACTCTGCTGCCAGCTGGTCATTGAGGTAGTTGAATCCCTTTCAGTTCCGGTATAGGGCAGAGTTGACGTGCGGCGCGTGCAGTCAATGACACCCTGCACCATGGGGAAGCCTGCAATCCCAGTGAAACCACATGCTCACTCTGCCTACTTGTCTCTGGCAAGAGAGAATGAAATGTAGTTAGCTCTCTTTGAATAGAGAGCCTCAGTGACCTACCTTACGCAACAGTGGATGGCAAACTGTGAGATATTGCAAATATCTCCAGCTCCAGCCTGGAAGGAGCCAGATGGATGAAAGTTAATCACCACAGCCACCTTCACAGCCATTGGCAATGTGGTCCTTTGCCTTGCTTTGACATTTCAGTTGTGGCTGCAGCAGGTGGCAGATTTCAGTGAGGATGTCCTTACTGAAGCGCAGATGTCTCGCACATTGTTCCTCGCTGAGGTTCAGGTAGGACAATTGCTCTCTGAACACCTTGGGCTGATATGGCCTCCTGCTGAGAGCCCTTCTCCCCCTCCTCCTCCTCCCTCTTCCAGCAGCTTGCCCTGTTCATTCTTCAAGTCATGCTGTATTCCAAGGGGAATGTCTATTCGTGCACCCATGTCTGGGAGCAAGTGATTTATGCAGAAAGCCTTGAAGTCAGCAAAAAGTCCTTCAGCACCTGCCACAGCACTCCTTGTAGACTTTTGCAACTTGAAACAACTATAAAAAGCACCAAACACTTGTAGAATCGCAGCAACAGCCAGAAGAAATCAACCAGCAACTAACCTGTAGGTAGTTGATGATCCCTTTAAATAGCGCTGGTGGCAGATCCTACCTGAGTGCGAGTTCAGCTGTGCGAGGTTAAGAGAGGGCATTGGCTGGAGCGTTGAACTCCAAAATGTGACCGCTGGCATCAAATCAGCATTGCACGGTGTTTAACATCATGATCTCCCTGCTCTTCATACTTCCGCCGGACAATCATTGCACGCACTAACGCTTGCAGCAATCTGGCGCCCGGTGCGATTTGCCCCACAAGTGTGCTTGTGTGCCGCGGACACCATTTTCGAGCTCTAAGGGTACTCATAGCGCCCAAAAAATGGATGCTGAAAAGCCTAATTTCTCACCCACCGACTCATCACTACTCTCTGCTTTCTGTCCTTTAACCAATTTTGTATCTACACAGCCACTGCCCCTTTACTGCCATGGGCTTCAATTTTTATTTCCTGAAGATTTTAGTATCCCTTCTCTCCTTGTATCTGTCCATCATTTCTTTCTGAACCATAACTATACAAACAACAATGCATACAAAACAATTGGAACTATCAGCATTGTATCTGGTCTAGAAAATTGCTACGAGAATAACTCTATCTGCCTAGTGTTTGAGAATAATTCACCCTATAGGAGTGATTCCGAGATCCGATGCTTCCAGCATGGAGCCATGTTCACAGGGGGCAGGGGTCCAAGAACTGGGGTTACAGTATTATAGCCCAGTCTTGAGCCCATGCTCCCGCAAGTGGAGACTCACTGCTAGAAGTACAGGATTGTAGAATTATCCTTAGGTCATATTCCAGAAACTGTATTTAATATAGACCTTTTGTAGCATTCTGGCCATGAGCCATTGCTCACAGAATAGAAGCAACGATCAACAAAGCTCAGTTATGAATGTTTAATATGCTTGTACTACATTCCTGTGTGCCCTATTTTTAACATGTGTATTAGCCTATTTAAAGTAAAAATAGCTGCATAGAAATAGTGCCCACAGGAATGCAGTATGAGCATGTTAAGGGTTTGTACATGAACTTTGCTGATTGCAAGTTTTAATTTCATATGTCCTGAGGCTTTATTGCTGCAGTTAAGAGAGAATATATAGGATTGCATTTCCTGAAGGGGCTGTACCTCCAGCATGGCAGGATTTGCACCTGCCCCACAGATGTTCCCATGTCTTCATCTGAATTTCTGGACTTGGAATAATTTAATGCAAGAGGTGAGCTCCACAGCCTCCACCACAGAGCTGTATAAAACTGGGAGTAGATATTTTCTGCAGTAAGTCTCAGGGGCCTGTCACAGCTGGAGGAAGAAAGCAGCTATTGAACTGCCACATTCTTTTCTGTTGCAAATGTATAGTGGTGCCGCTGTGGCCTGTACATGGCCACTCTCTGACAGTGCTACCACAGGCCTGTGGACTATGACTCCTACTAGGTCCCCTCTGCCTAAGAAGCAGCCCCAGTATCCAGTATTCATTGGGGGAAAACAGTACAAATACGGCAGAGCCATTATTCCCTGACATTAATTTCATTTGCATGCAAATGGACGGGTGCATATTAGGTTGCTGAACTGGGGGAACATTAGGATACCCTAGATGAATCAATTATCCATAATTATCTTGTGATTCAATCTTATCTTGTGGTTGGCTGTAAGTTGTAATTTTAAAGATGGCAGTTCATACGTACTTCCCCATCTTCCTTAGAAACCTCCCTCCTAATGTCCTGCCCCCAGGCCATGGTGGAGCATCTGAGCTCACTGTACTTGTGGACAAAAGAACACTATATAAATAGACAATTGATAGACCCGCCACATTTAGAGAGTCAAGCATCTTATAACTCTTGCCAAAATATGCACAGTGCTAAGGCAGTGATGAATTTGGAGATATAAAAGAATAAATCCCTTTCTCTCCAATGAAACTATCTTTGAGAGGCCCATGTGACTTGAGCCCCCTTGTTTTTTTTACAAAATGGGGATTCTATGCACTGTCAAATCTGAATTGTGAAAATTATTGTTTCATATATTGGGCTTCTTATTGCCCTCTGCATTTGGGCACAAATGTTGGTCCTGATTTTATGAGGCTCTGTTGGTGGCACAGAGCCTCACCAGCCATGAATGTGGGCTAGGTGATCTGGCACACAGGTGAGCACACCAAATCCATTGGACACTGCAATTCCCAGCAAAGAAAAAAGATGGGTTTTGGAAGCTGTGCTGATACAGCTACAAAGAATTATTTACGTAGGCCCCACAGTGGAATAAACTGCTTTTTCACGACTTCCTCGTCAATAGTTTCTATAGTTATATAAAAAGAAAAAGGGTGGCTAAAGTAAATGTTGGTCCCTTAGAGGATGAGACCGGGAAATTAATGGTGGGAAACATGGAGATGGCAGAAAGGCTGAACAAATATTTTGTAACAGTCTTTACAGTAGAGGACACTAAGAATATCCCAATACTGGGCAAACAGGGGGCTCTGGGGGGGAGGAGCTAAATACGATTAAAATCACTAAGGAAGTGGTACTCGGTAAAATAATGGGACTTAAGGCGGCGCAGACACGATGGGCCGAAGGGCCTCTTTCTGTGCTGTAAAACTCTATGACTCTATGAATCCCCTGGACCTGATGGTTTACATCCTAGGGTCTTGAGGGAAGTGGTGGTAGGGATTGTGGATGCATTGTTAATAATTTTCCAAAACTCCCTGGACTCAGCAAAGGTCCCGGCAGATTGGAAAACTGCTAATGTAACACCCTTATTTAAAAAGGGTAATAGACAGAAGGCTGGAAACTATAGACCAGTTAGCCTAACATCAGTGGTTGGTAAAATTTTAGAGTCGATTATTAAGGAGACAGTAACGGGACATTTGGATAAACATAATTTAATTGGACAAAGTCAGCATGGTTTTACGAAGGGGAAGTCATGTTTGACAAATTTGCTTGAATTCTTTGAGGACGTAACATACAGGGTGGATAAAGGGGAACCAGTGGACGTAGTGTATTTAGACTTCCAAAAGGCATTTGACAAGGTGCCACACAAAAGATTATTGCTCAAGATAAAAAATCACGGGATTGGGGGTAATATTCTGGCATGGGTGGAGGATTAGCTATCTAATAGAAAGCAGAGAGTTGGGATAAATGGTTCATTCTCAGACTGGCAATCAGTAACTAGTGGTGTTCCGCAGGGGTCAGTGCTGGGACCCCAACTCTTTACAATCTATATTAACGATTTGGAGGAAGGGACCGAATGTAACATATCAAAGTTTGCAGATGATACAAAGATGGGAGGGAAAGTAGTGAGTGAGGAGGACATAAAAAACCTGCAAAGGGACATAGATAGGCTAAGTAAGTGGGCAGAGATTTGGCAGATGGAATATAATACTGGAAAGTGTGAGGTTATGCACTTTGGCAAGAAAAATCATAGAGCAAGTTATTATCTTAATGGCAAGAAACTGGAAAGTACTGCAGTACAAAGGGATCGGGTCCTGGTGCACGAAACACAAAAAGTTAGTATGCAGGTGCAGCAGGTGATCAAGAAGGCCAATGGAATGTTGGCTTTTATTGCTAGGGGGATGGAATATAAAAACAGGGAGGTATTGCTGCAGTTGTACAAGGTATTGCTGAGACCACACCTGGAATACTGCATACAGTTTTGGTGTCCATACTTAAGAAAAGACATACTTGCTCTCAAGGCAGTACAAAGAAGGTTCACTCGGTTAATCCCGGGGATGAGGGGGTTGACATATGAGGAGAGGTTGAGTAGATTGGGACTCTACTCATTGGAGTTCAGAAGAATGAGAGGCGATCTTATTGAAACATATAAGATTGTGAAGGGGCTTGATCGGGTGGATGCGGTGAGGCTGTTCCCAATGATGGGTGAAACTAGAACTAGGGGGCATAATCCTAGAATAAGGGGCTGCTCTTTCAAAACTGAGATGAGGAGAAACTTCTTCACTCAGAGGGTGGTAGGTCTGTGGAATTTGCTGCCCCAGAGAGCTGTGGAAGCTACATCATTAAATAAATTTAAAACAGAAATAGACAGTTTCCTAGATGTAAGGGGAATTAGGGGTTATGGGGAACGGGCAGGAAATCGGACATGAGGCTAGGTTCGGATCGGTCATGGCCCTGTGGGTGGCGGAGCGGGCCCAGGGGCCGTGTAGCCTGGTCCTGCTCCTACTTCTTGTGTTCTAATTCTATGTTAGATTTCAGGACATGGTTCTATTCACAGGGATTAGTGGAGACCTCGGGAACAGGCTGCCAGCTAGGAGTCCCTCAAGAGTAAATTGGGCCTGTTCCTGGCTGGGGTGGAGATCACCTCTTACAGAAGGTAAGTACTGTAGGAAATACAGGGACAGAGTGATCTCCTGGACGAGTTTCGATCGCCTAGATGGGTCGGAGAGGAATTTCCCAGATTTTTTCTCCCAAATTGGCACATTGGGTTTTTTATCTGGTTTTTCGCCTCTCCCGGGAGATCACATGGGTTCGGGTGGGATGGAGAGTGAAAGTAGATTTGAGGTTAGGATCAGATCAGCCATGATCTTATTGAATGGCGGAGCAGGCTCGAGGGGCCGATTGGCCTACTCCTGCTCCTATTTCTTATGTTCTTATAGTACTTATTGCCCAATGAAACAGGCACACCAGCAAGTGAATGAGCTGCCCTATAGGAGTTAATTTCTTAAAGATGGCTAGCATTTTTTATACATCTACAGTGAATTACCATAAATATTATAACATCAGCCAATCACCTTGCTCCTGGTATAAAAAGAACAGAACACATAATTGAAGTTACATAATGCAATATATTCTGCTATCGATCTTGTACTCTGCTTAAGGATTGTGTTAAAAATATTGAATTCAGTGGATTGTAAACTTTTATGTTTTAGGTGATTTGAAGGATAATTACATGTTAGTGGTATAAAAGACCATTAATTTTAGCTATGAGCTTTTTTTAGCTGTATATTGGAAATTGAAATGTATGTGTTGTGCAATAACAAGCTTTGTAATATTTTCTTTCAGGATTTCCTATTAAATCATCTGAACAAAGACATTTACAAACCACTGCTGATTAACTTCTCAGCCCAAACTACTGCTGCCCAGACTCAGAATATCATCATGTCTAAGCTGGACAAAAGAAGGAAGGGAGTTTTTGGTCCACCTCTAGGCAAAAAAATGGTATAAAATTAAGACTGTTACAATAATCACCAAATAATTAGAAAGGTGCTAAACAGGCAGTATAGATAAGGATCATTTGAGGTTTACATTGCCATTGTCATTTTCTATGGTCAAAAACCAGGAGAAAATCAGGCAAAAAAAACCATAGCAATCTTACCCACAAAGTTAATTGTTGATTGTTAGAAATACTGCAAAATATTTCTCGATAGGCCTGCTGCTCTGTCTGGACTTGAATGCTTCTACTTTTTCAGAGCTTGATTCTTCAAATGGAATTGTGAGCTGCAGGATGCATGTGTGAGTGATGCATTGTGGCAGTTGTAATTTTGATGCTTCTGCTGCAGAACAATAATACCCAGTGTGTACTGTGGAAACCCATGTCACATAGCAACTAGGCAGAAAACACTTTCAACCGGAACAGGGAGTTCCTTGTCCTGTTGATACATTTTGCATGAGAGTGTGATGTGTTATGCAAGTAAGTACTTCCACAGGAAAAGGATGAAAAATACAATCCTCAGGATGCACCATGACAATCCTTATCACACAGCAACCGGGCCAACCAGGGCTGGATCTGTGCTCCAACATTCCCAGTCAGGAAAAGGGAGTGCACAGACCATGATGTGCATGATGAGGAGGACACAAAGAGCCTGCAAAGGGATATAGACAGGTTAAGTAAGTGGGCAATAAGGTGGCATATGGAGTATAATGTGAGTAAATGTGAGGTTATTCACATTGGTAGGAAGAATCGAAAAACAGAATTTTTTTATATGATGAGAAACTATTAAATGTTGCTGTTCAGAGAGATTTAGGTGTCCTTGTACAGGAAACACAGAAAATTAGCATGCAGGTACAGCAAACAATTAGGAAGGCAAATGGCACGTTGGCCTTTATTGCAAGGGGGTTGGAGTACAAGACTAAGGAAGTCTTACTACAATTGTACAGGGCTTTGGTGAGACCACACCTGGAGTACTGTGTACAGTTTTGGTCTCCTTATCTGAGAAGGGACATACATGCATTAGAGGTGGTGCAATGAAGGTTCACTAGATTGATCCCTGGGATGAGAAGGTTGTCCTATGAGGAGAGATTAAGTAGATTGGGCCTATACTCTCTGGAGTTTAGAAGAATGAGAGGTGATCTCATTGAAACATATAAAATTCTGAGGGGGATTGACAGGGCAGATGCTGAGAGGTTGTTTCCCCTGGCTGGAGAGTTTAGAACTAGGGGTCATAGTCTCAGGATAAGGAGTCGGCCATTTAAGACTGAGATGAGGAGGAATTTCTTTACTCAGAGTTGTGAATCTTTGGAATTCTCTACCCCAAAGGGCTGTGGATGCTGTGTTATTGAGTATATTCAAGGCTGAGCTAGATAGATTTTTGGACTCTAGGAGAATCAAGGGATATGGGGATCAGGCGAGAAAGTGGAGTTGAGGTCGAAGATTAGCCATGATCTTATTGAATGGTGGAGCAGGCTCGAAGGGCCGTATGGCCTACTCCTGCTCCTAATTTTTATGATTTTCTGTCCATTCATTTTAATGGGTGAAAACTCACAGCCGTGTACCTGTGATTTCCCACACTGCACTCTCTCTCTGAGCACTGCTCCCCACTGGGAATACAGAATTAATTGTTTGATTTTTCTAGTGTTTGAAGCAGTTCAAGCCATTAAATGTTTGAGATGAGTTTTTTTTGTATTGCTGGGATGGATTCATATATTGCTGCATCTGGAAGGAAATATTTATACGGTACTTCAATGCTGAGGTCAGACACTACAACTAGAGTCAGGCCTGAACCATAATGAATGAACACCTATTCAAGGTCCCATTCATTGTAGCCTCAACAGTGGAAAAATCTCCTTGGCAAAGGATTGAAACAACTACAGCTTTAGCAAGAATTCTAAAAATACTGTGGGAGGTAAGAGGGAGATAAATATATCTTTTATATTTTCATATCTAACTGAGAAATATTTTGGAAAAGGAGGGAAACAGAATAAATGAATAAATTACAGTATTTGTATATTAAGCAATTATTGCAAATACATTGTGGGAAGATGAAAATATATATATAACCAAATGGAAAGTTTTGGGAGTGAAGAACAAACAAAGGTCTTAAGGAACTTTTGTAAAGTGGTGAGTAAATAATTATTTGTGAGCCCTCCAGTTTTGAGTTTCAGTAAAGTGTATAATATTTTTACTGTATGTCAGGCATGTGATTTATTGCTTCAGTAAATTTGCTGTGTTACAGCAATAGACAAACTACTGTTGCATCTAGGTTGCTGCAGAATTGTGATAAACATCAGAAACCATGCTCCAGGTTCATGATTACAGTGAGCAATGCCATGGGAAATCATCTACTGTATAGCAGTAAAATACGTATAAAGGGTAATTTTCTGACTTGCCTTCCTGGCAGAGTGCCTTGCCCACTGGAAGTGCAAAGATGGAAAGTTACTCCTGTAATATAGTAAATATCATAATATATTTTACAATTGCATGCTCCCAGCATAGATCCTCATCTGCTGGGAGCAGATATTGGGAAATTGTGGACAGGGATTATAACCGAATAGAAAGTTTTGGGAGTGAAGAACAAACAAAGGTACTCACTCATGTCTTAAGGAACTTTTGTAAAGTGGGGAGTAAATAACATCACCATGTTTTATTTGTGAGCCCTCCAGTTTTGAGTTTCAGTAAAGTGTATAATATTTTTACTGTATGTCAGGCATGTGATTTCTGTCTATTAAAATTAATGGATGAAAAATCAAAGGCTGTGTTTGATTTCCTGATATGCATTCCTGCAGGTGAGGTTCTATGTCCAGAATGCCCAACCAGAAAATTTCCCCTGGATGTTTTTGTAAATTTGCTAGTGGGCAACACCACAAAATATCAGCTACAATTACAAATTGAACTGACAGATTACATATGTGATTAATCATATACAGTAATGTGTGATACTACATTTTTGCGGATTATCTGAAACATGATTGGCGATAATTAGGGAAAGTTTAGGACTTTGCAAATTAACTTGAAATGTGGCATCTTTCATATTTAACTCTATGCTATTATTTTTCCAGGTTGTATTTGTGGATGATGTGAACATGCCACAACGAGAAGTCTTTGGTGCTCAGCCACCCGTTGAACTTCTACGTCAGTGGTTAGACCATTGGAACTGGTATGACCTAAAAGACTGCAGCGCAATTAAACTTGTGGACATACAAATTATATGTGCAATGGGACCACCTGGTGAGTTGTCATGGGATATAGGTGCTCCAGAGCTATCGACAAGAAACAAATTGTAAATATTTATGAAGAGTTGGAAAAATGATGACAGTAACAAACAGTCTTAAAAGTATTGATAGAACTAAGGTGGTAGTGATCAACGTTCCTGTTTAGCTGCGCGACCGCACAGGCCGCTTGCCGGTTTCTCAATAGAAAAACCGCACATGCAGGGAAGTTCGAATGGGCTGTGCACCCAAAAACAAAATTAGAGGGAATATTGGTAGTGATATATTTTCCTTCGTTGAAAGCATTACTCATAAACTTGGATTTTCCATTGCTGTTGATTGGGTGGTTGATAGTGGAAAATGAGTAGACCACCAGAACTTTGCCCACTTTGTGCTTTGGCAGAGTTCCTTGCCGGGTGGGGGAGTGGTGGTGGGGGAAGTAGTGGTGTTGGAAGTGCCCATCTCAAATATCTGGGTGCTTCATTAACATACACAATGGGGGGCAGGGTATCATCCTGACATTTGGGTGTGCAGGATCTATCCTGGCATCAATGGTCAGAATTTTCTGGGGTGTGTGCGGGCGCGATCGGCGGTGAGTTGGGTGGGAAATTTGAAATAAGTTGGAGCGGGTCGGGAACCCGCTGTCATCCTGCCCCCACCCGCCTTTCCCTTGGGCGCATTTGTCGGTGCGGCAGCGACCCGACCAGCAGAGGCGGGTGACCTAATTCAAACCATTAGCACCTTGTTGTCAGACCCTTAACACCTTTTTCAGCTTACCTTTCAAATTTCCCTGTCTGCCCACAGAATTCACGTAGCTTGGGAACCATGTCTGTCAGCCTGAGGCGGGAGTTGAGTGGCCATTGCTTCAGCTGATTAGATGGCAGCATGAAATGCACGATAAAAACTCCCACCTCACATCTGATCACTTTCCTCAGGCAGTTGCTGTTGCTGACTGCATTCCCAGCATACATTTCTTTTGACAGGCTGCAAGTGTTTGCAGCAAAGTCTCCATCCAGTCTCACCTCATTGGTACAACCTATCACTCCATTGACAGATTGCTTTTCTCATTTCTACTTGACCTGCCATCTATTCCATCAGCATGGGTGCCATTTTTACTGTCTCACCTTGGTCCTCAGAATTGGACCATGATGAGCCCCAACGCCAGCAGCACCAGGCATACCAGCAGCACCAACAACACCACCAACCTTCTCCCCAATGACCTGATGCTGCACAGAACAGAGGGCATCAGCGCAGGGCTGCACCACGCTGGAGGCGATACCCCCAACACAGGGTATACAGGTGGAGGATGAGCTTCCTCAACATGATGGAGCAGCAGTGCCAAAGAAGGCTCAGGCTATCGCGACAGGTCATCGCAGACATTTGCACATTGCTTGAGCAAGACCTGCAGCCCAGAGGAGTGGGTGGACATGCTTTACCTGTGGCTATCAAAGTCACTCAGGCTCCTTCCAGGGATCTGCAGCAGACATTTGCGGCTTCTTGCCGTCGGCCGCCCACAGATGCATCACACAGGTCACTGATGCCCTCTTTGTCAAGTCAGCCAATTATATCAACTTTGCCACTGATGAAGCCAGTGTTACTGAGCGAGCGCTTGGCTTTGCAACTCTGGCTGGCTTCCCACGGGTGCAGGGCATCATTGACTGCACACATGTGGCCAGCAGGGCACCCCATCATAACACAGGAGTTTTGTCAACCGCAAGGGCTTCCACTCCCTCAATGTGCAGCTGTTCTGCAACCATAGGAAGATCATCCTGCATGTGTGTGCCAAATTCCCTGGCAGCTGCCATGACTCTTTCGTCCTTCGCCAGTCCACCCTCCCTCAGCTCTTCTCTCCTCCAAACAGACTGTTCTAGCTGACTGCTTGGAGACAAGGGCTATCCACTGAAGATGTGGCTCATGACACCCTTGAGGAGACCAAGTACTGAGGCCAAGGAGAGAGATAATGAAAGCCACATTTCCACCAGATGTGTCATAGAGCAGACAATAGGCATGCTCAAAATGCGCTTCAGATGCCTTGACAGATCTGGAGAAGCCCTTCAGTACACACCAGCCATGGTCTCCAGAATCGTATTGGTCTGCTGCGCCCTGCACAACACAGCACAGCAGCGAGGATCAGCGCTGCATGAGGAGCAAGGCACTGAGCGCACAGCCTCTTCAGAGGAGGAGGCGGAGGAGCAGGAGGAGGAGGAGGAGGAGGAGCAGGAGCTGGAGGAACCTGCGGGCCAGATCTCATCAGCACATTGCTGCCCGGGAGGCCAGGGATGGGCTCATCATGGCCAGATTTACTTAACTTTATGCAGTACACCCATATAGCTGCCACATGCTTCGCCAGGTTGGCAACACTCCATAACAACACCATAAAGCATCCCTACAATGACTAAGCCATTCCTTTCACACTGACCACCATTGCTGGAGGTACCGTTATGGCTCACCATTCACTCCAACTCACTAAGCCACTTCCAAAGGTGCACACAAATTTGTCCAAGACCAGAAAGTGGTGAAAATAAAGATTTTTATGGTTGACATTACATTAACGGAAACTTGACATTAACATTGACTAAAGCATCCAAGTGGCTACCCTTGTGAATCTACTTGTGTGTCATCTTTCTCTTACACGTGCTTCCATGAGGTGCTACCCCTGTGGCTTCAGCAGAGGTAGAGGCAGCCTGCTCACTTTCCTGCTGTGACTGCTTTGACACTCTTGGCGGACATCCTTTGGGTTTTGACGCCTGTGATGCCCCGCCAAAGTCTGCTCCTTCTGCGACTGTGCAGGGGCAGACTCGGCCATCGCTGTCCGAGGAGTCATCTAGGGCTCTGACTGAGGCGGTGGCAATGGGGCAGAATTGTGAGCGCTTTGAGAGGAGCCCACACTTCCATGTCCCCTCTCACCATCATCCCTCTCATGGGCCACCTGCACTTCCCTGCTAGCAAGGATCTGGAGAGCACCTTGCTGCACATCAGTGGGGCCATGAGGACCCACATCTACACTGACATCTCTCCTAGAGAGGATGTCTATGAGCCTCTGCCATCTATTCTCCATAGATAACCATCTATTCTCCATAGAGACCATGTGCTCATGTTCATGGCGCATTAGCTCCTCCATGCAGGTGACCATCCTATCCATGGAAGAGCCTACAGTGGCTTTCGCCTGCGACACGATGGTGCTCATGTTGGAAATGGACTCCTTCACTCTCTGAACATTTGCAGACATTGCGGTTGCAAAACCTATCAGAGCTCCCTGCACTACTTCCTGCACCTCCAGGATTGCCCTCTTTCTGGATGGTCCCCGAGGCTCAGCGTCTGCATGCAGCTGAGCAGAGCTGGGAGTGTCCTGCGCCCTCTGGTGAGAACTCTCCACTGCTGTCCCTGTCTCCATCATCTGCTCTTTTGCTTACTTGTGACATGTGACAGACCCGGTGACATCACTATTCTATCTCGTGTGGGACCCACCAAGGCATTTGTCTCTGCGCTGGTGCGGGGTGCGTTTCTGTCTGGTGTCGGTGCGCCCTCAGAGGCTGGAGGCTCCTCTGAGGAGTCATCTTCCTCTTCCTCCTGGACAGTGGTGGTGGCTCTTGATGGACCTGTCGGAGACTAAAGAGATGAGTTAGATATGCCATATGAAGAATAGGTACAGATACCATTATGCACGTGATGACCATTCAGTGGCTGCTGACATCAGCCTCCATATGAGTGACTGATATATGCCATGTAGCTGAATGATATGTAATTCTGTCACCAGGTTGCTGAGATGTCCCCCTCTCGCCGTCTCCCACCTCCAGCGGCTCGGCCACTCCCGATACTTCCAATGCAGCTTCCTCTGCTGTTGTGAGAGTGGCAAATGATGGAGGCCCACCTCCCGTTCTCTCCCTCTCTCTCTTATTGTGGGCTCTCTTTTCCTGCAAGGAGGGAAAGAAGAGAAGGTTGAGTGAGAGTGATGGACTGAGTGCAAGGAATGGATGGGTTACATCTTTAGAGGGATACTATGATGGAGTGGGGTAGCAATGCCAGGTGGCCTCCTTGCATGTTGTTAGTTGGTATGATTGCAATAGGATGAGGGTGAGTGTGAGGGGTGGCTAGTAAGATGGGGATATGATAATGTAGATAGAGAGGGATAGGTGCAAGGTATATTGGTGTGAGTAATAAGGTTGGGAAGGCAGAGTGATGGGGAGGTGATGAGAGGCACAGCAGGATGAAGTTGAGTGTGGCTTTGTACTCGCCTTTCCTGATCTAATGAGATAATTGAAACATTTCCGGCACTGCACCCAAGTCCTCCTGACCACATCCCTGCTGTTGACCTCCTCTGCAATTTGGAGCCAGGCTCTTTTTGTCTCCTCGGGAGGTCTCCTCGGCCCATTCAAAGGGAAGAGTACCTCCCTACATGCTCTCACTCCCTCCACAAGCATATGGAGGGAGTCATCAGAGAACCTGGATGCAGCCCTCTGCCTCTGTGCAGCCATGTCTCCAAGTGTTTGGAGCAATCAAAGCTTCAGTGCAGTGGCTCCACACTCCTAGATGAAGCTTCAAATGCAATGGCTCCTTTAAATATCCTGGCTGAAAACATGTCATCGATGATATCATCAGACCCACACCATTTAATAGGGCTGGGTAATGCGCAGGGTGGGCTTAATAGGCCCCATTAGTGCAAAATTGATTTCTGCAGCGGGATGGAAGCAAGAACAGGGTCGTGACCCACCATGCTGACCGCCCGCACCCGACCCTCCCTAGTAAAGAAAATTCCGGCCAATGGGTTTCCTAGTGGAAATCCCCCTATCTGAGGTCCTGGAAGAAAAGGAACAGTTACAAAGCCATATCAGATGAGCTAAGCTGTAGAAAAGATGTTTTATGTCCACCAACTGGGACCCTCACATCTGCGGGTGCAGTTGGCCAGACCATGCTTTGGCAGACAATTAGTGCAAGCAGGTGATCTTTTTCCCAAAGGAAGCAAGAATAGTAGACACAGTGGGACCATGGAAATATAAAGATGCCTAACTATTCATAATCTTGGATGCTTCCTCATAGGTGTCCAGGGCATGCGCCAAAACTATTCTTTCCACACCAGAAGTATGTTAAAAGATCATTAAAATAGTTAAATAAGAATCCTACGCTTGTTGTGAAATTGGGTTGCTTCAATGACTAACTCACCACGTGAGAAACTCACTCAGCATCTCGTGGCGCTAACAGTTAGCAAGCACCCTTCAGCAGTGCTATGTAAAGTGCTCATCCACTACATACAGGTTTGTCCTTTTAGGCCATTGGTTAACTTTTGGGCATTTTTTGGCATAGTTTCTCCCTTCTACATCTGATTTTTTTACATCTAATATGGTTTTTCTGGTGCTGCACTGCTTTTGGCTGTTTTCAAAACAGTTTTACTGCAGTCATGGGTGGTCTGGTAATGCTGCCGTTGGGGCTGGAGGACGAGGGGGAGCAGGCAAGAAGACAGTAGAGAGCAGGAGCAGCTGCAATGAGGGAGGAGGAGGGCACTGCATAGGAGGCCATATCCATAGGGGGTCTTCAGGGAGCTTTTCTCCTACCTGAACTTCACTGAGGAGCAATGTCTCAGGCGCCTTAGCTATCTCCTGCTCCAGCCACAAGTCGAGCCTTGAACCAGGGCATGCATAGCATTGCCTGTGGCTGTCACGGTAACTGTGGCCCTTAACTTTTAAGCAACAGGCTCCATCCAGACTGCAGCAGGTGGCATCGGCTACACCTTCCAGTTTGCAGTCCACTGTTGTATCAGGGAGGTCACTGAGTATCTCTACACCAGAAGAAACACCTACATCCCAATCGACAGAGTGAAGCAGGATGAGAGAGCACTAGGCTTCACACCTGCAGTGCAGCCTTCCTCAGGGTGCAAGGTGCCATAGGCTGCACCCACATTGCTTTGCATGCTCCCCATCACCATCCTGGCATCTTTCTGAATAGAAAGGGATTCCACTCCCTCATCGCCCAGCTTGTTTGCGACCACAGGCAGTGCATCATGCAGATCTGTGCCCACTTTCCTGGCAGCAGTCATGATGCATTCATCCTGCATGAGTTCTCTGTGCCATCTTTATTCCAAGCAGCCTGTCAGGTTACAGGCTGGCTACTGGGCGGCAAGGGCTATCGCCTTCTGACTTGGAAAATGAGCACAGCTGCAGGGGTGACCTACAACGAGAGCTGAGCTGCCACCAGAAATATCATCAAGCAGACAGTCGGCATGCTCAAACAACACTTCCCCTGCCTGGATCATTCAGAAGGTGCTTTGCAGTATCCAGATATCCTGAGCGGGTATCCAGATATCCTGAGCGGGTATCCAGATTTGTTGTCATCCGCTGCATGCTGCATAACCTTGCCAACATGAGGGACCAGCCCTTACCACCACCTGGGCAGCAAGAAGTGCAGCAGCAGGAGGAAGAGGTGCATGAGGAGGAGGAAGAACAGGTGAAACATCAACGACCAGTGCCCCTAGCTGCTAGAGCTCTGAGAGCAGTTCATCTAAGGATGCGTCACAAGAACCAACTCTCCCATCCCCAATACATCAACTGTCCCACAATCCTTATCAACACCGACCTTACTACCACCATCCGATTGCCTTCAGTCCAGTCTTATGGGTCTTGCCCACACTTCTCTACAAATATAAACACGAAACCAAATCCAGAAGAGGAAAACAAATTTATCCAACAACTCAATTCTATCTGCGTCTAATAGTTAAGAATCACGCAAGTGGAACTCCTTAGTAAAAACAGAAAATGCTGGAAATACTCAGCAGGTCAGGCAGCATCTGTGGAGAGAGAAACAGAGTTAGCGAATACAGTATACTAAATTGCAAGAAGTACAAGTAAATCGCTGTTTCATCTGGAAGGAGTGTTTGGGGGCCTGGACAGTGGGAAGGGAGGAGGTAAAAGGGCTTAGTATACTGTATTCACTGCTCACGATGTGGTCTCCTCTACACTGGGGAGACCAAAAGCAGATTGGATGACCGCTTTGCGGAACACCTCCATTCAGTCCGTAAGGGTGACCCCGAGCTTCCGGTCGCCTGTCGCTTTAATTCTCCGCTCCACTCCCACTCACGATGAAGCAGCTGAAGATGGTTGGGCCTAGTACACTGCCCTGAGGAACTCCTGCAGCAATGTCCCGGGGCTCATCCGCTGCCTGTATAGCCTGTGTTGGGGTTATCGCCTCCGGCATGGAGGAGCCCTGCGCTGATGCCCTCTGTCCCGTGGAGCATCAGGGTGTTGAGGAGAATGTTGGTGGTGTTGTTGTTGGTTCTGCTAGTGTGCCTGGTGCTGCTGGTATTGGGGCTCATCGTGGTCAGATTCTGAGGACCAAGGTGAGACAGTATAAATGGCACCCATGCTGATAGAAGAGATGGCAGGTCAAGTAGAGTTGACAGAAGCAATCTGTCAATGGTGAGAGAGGTTCTTCCAATGAGGTGACACTGGGTGGAAACTTTGCTGGAAAGACTTGCAGGCTGCCTGAGGAAAGTGATCAGCTGTCAGGTGGGAGCTTTTAAACTACATTTGATGCTGTCAAGTAATCAGCTGGAGTAATGGCCTCTTAGCTCCTGCCTCAGGTTGATAGACATGGTTCCTGAGCTGCGTGAAACCCGTGGCTGTGCAGGGAAATTTAAAATGTAGGGGGAAAAGGCTCATAAGTGTCTGTAAACAAGGTTATAATGATTTCAATTAGGTCGCCTGCCTCTGCCGATTGGGTCGCTGCTGCACTGACAAACGCACCCGAGGGAAAGGCACGTGGGGGCGGGATGATGGTGGGTTCCCGACCTGCTCCTACTTTTTTCAAATTTCCCACCTGACCCGCCTCCATTCTCGCCTGCACGGACCCCAGAAAATTCCGGCCTTTGTTTCCATTTCCCACACCAGTAATCCTTCTGACCTTTCAGAGTGGCACTGTCAACCTAATGCCAGTTTGTGCAACAGGAAGTAGTTAGTGTTTGCCCCAAGGTCACTTCACTTGGAACTTTGTACCCAGCATAGAGAGGTCCCAGAAAAATAACGTATGATGCCACACAGTCTCCTTTGTTGTTTTATTACAAGTTGTGCTGTGTTAATAGCAAAATTATTTTGTTCTTAGGTGGTGGTCGAAACCCAGTTACACCTCGATTCATGAGGCACTTTAACACTGTGACTATTAACGAGTTTGATGACAAAAATATGTATACCATTTTCTCTCGGATCCTTGACTGGCAGTTTTGCCTAAGGTATATTATGCTATTTAAAGACTTAAATGTTGGAATGAACTAGCAGGCGTTTCAGTCACTTTTAAATAACTACCCGCCTTATCTATCTCAGTTCTTTAAAAATGTCAGCACAGGAAAGGTTTAGATTGATATGGGAAAATGCTGTTTTAAATAATGTTCTCTTTTTTTTACTCTCTTGCTTTCACTCTTTGGACTGGAATTTTCTCGAAATGACAAACTGCTGTTGCACCTTTAAAAAAAAATGTACCATCCGCTCGTGGCTTCTAGAGAGTGATACATGAGTTTCTTGGGTTTGCTCATTTGCATATCCATCGATGCAGGTATTCATGGAAAACTGGTGTAAAACCAGTGTATTAGCTGAACCAGGGGGAAACATCTGTGCAGCATTTCAATGCACTGTTCAGTTTGCACACTTTAGTAGCACATTGGAGGAAAAGGAGGTTAAACAGGAACAGTGCTTGGCTCTTTAATTTCTCTCTCAAATTGTTTCACTGAATGCTTTACCAATATTTACACTTGAATAGAATTATGAATACTCAAGTGCCAGGACATGGCACCAAGGCAGAGGAGATGAATGCACAACTTCCCTCATTCAGACTTCCAAGCCATCTTGGAGGGTATTGAAAGCAGAACGTAGAGACTCCTGGGTGTGGGTGCCACCAAGTCTCCCATAATTATCACTTGTGTCACCTGGAGGGAGGTGGCACTGGCAATGGCACTGACTGCCAACTCACTCACTCCCAGGACTGCAGAACAGTGCTGCAAGAAATGACACTCTTCAGCAGGGTAGGTAATGTGAAACATTGTACACTTTCCCTTTTTCTTCCTTGCCCACCCTGGGCACCAGCATACTCTTCACCCTCTTAAAACAACACTCCCAATTCTAACCCTACACAATACTTTTTGGTTAAGGGGGGCTCCAACTCGGCATCTTGCACTATGGTTACACAGCTCCCCTCACAACAATTACTGACATGCACAACTCTAAAAATCATTTCTCCACTTTAACAGTTTCATACTCCCACATCTCTTACTTCATCTCTCCCATGCCAATTGGTGCACAGCAGCAGTTTAACTTTAGAAAACTCTGGCTCTCACTTTGATATACTGAAATGAGGCCAGTTGCAACTCAGCGGGCAAGTCGTGGGAGAGTTGCAGAAGCGCTAGGACACTTGGGGCAAACTGTTTATATGTGGAAGTCGGGCGGAATTGGCTTCCGCCAGACCTTCCTCACAAATAAATTTGTCAAAACCATTTCAGCACTGCTGATGTGCTGGAGGTGGCGAGGAAATTCATCCCCTTCATCTCTAAACTTAATCAAGACTTGAGTGAGCTTAGACAGTGCCTTAATCCCTCCTGATAACTTTGAGAATTAGCTTTAAAATCTATATGGAGGTATTTAACTTGCATCTTGAAAACACTCAAGTACCTTTACCAGGGATGGCACAGCAATATGGATTAATGATACACAAGTTTAATTCACAGGTCTTTTGCATTCTAGATCTTAGCTGCATTGGCAGGAAAATAGGCAGTCTTTCTCTGGCCACTCTCACCTAATTTAATAACTTTGCAGATTTGTACTTATTATGAATTATTTTCTGTTTAATTTATTGCACACCTTGCAGATATTTTGCTAAAACCTGTATCCCAAACTTGTTTTAGAGGTGTGGAAACCAGTTAGAAATAGTAAATGTGTACAGCACATAGTCATAGAGTTATACAGCACAGAAAGAGGCCCTTCAGCCCACCGTGTCTGCACTGGCCATCAAGCCCTGTCTATTCTAATCCCATTTTCCAGCACTTGGTTCGTAGCCTTGTATGCTATGGCATTTCAAGTGCTCATCTTGTTAAGTCTGTGTGTTATAGTGAGAATTACTACACAGACCACAAGAGTAAATTCAACAGGTCTTTACTGGTTGGAGGTCGGACTATACTGAATGCAATATTATTACACTGTGCTTATATACCGGTGTGGTCACCACCGGTATTACGTATACAGCAGCCAAAGAAAGTAGTACCTTTCTTAAGGTGGACCAGGCTTAAGTTCTCTTAAGGTGGAACAGGTTACATACACCACAATCCTCCCTTTTTAGCTTAACAGTCATATCCCCAAATAAACATAACATATATACATATATAACTTCAGGTATAACAGTTCAAAGGTTCAGTCTCTCAGGAGGCTTTCTGATTCGGCTTGGATAACGCCTTTCAGTGGTCTCTGATTCTTGTTGTTGAGGTGCCTCCTCTAGTTGGTTGCCAATGTATTGGGTGTCATCATCATCAAATACATTCTCGGCCGAGGTAGATGCTTCAGGTTCATGAATGTCTTCCACAGCTGTCTCTGTCACAACCATGGGTTTGACCCTTGTTCTCGACTCTACCAGTTGATCTGCATGACGCCTTATCACATTATGACCAATATCTACGGTGTACATCAGAGGTCCTTGTCTGGCCCGGATTGTTCCGGACTGCCATTTGTCGTTTCCATAGCCCCTTGCCATCACTGGTTGTCCTACGTCGAAAGTTCGAGTGGTCTTGCTGTTAATATGCCGAAACTGTTTGTTTTCCACTTCCCTCCGCACATTTGGTTTTAACAAGTCCAACTTGGACCGCAACCTCCTGTTATAAAACATCATAGCAGGACTTTGGTTAGTCACGGCATGATCGGCGTTTCTATATGACATCAGGAACTTATCGACCTTGTGTTGCAGCGGAATCTGATCATCATTCATGGCCTTAATAGCCTTTTTGAATGTCTGGACAAATCTTTCAGCCAACCCGTTTGTCGCCGGGTGATATGGGGCAGAGGTATAATGTTTAACTCCATTCTTCTTTAAGAATTGTTGGAATTCTTCCGATACAAACTGTGGTCCGTTGTCCGAACAGATCTGTTCTGGCAATCCGTTCCTTGCGAATATTGTTCTTAACACCGCAATTGTCTTTTCTGAAGTAGTGGTATTCATCTTGATGACTTCTGGCCATTTGGAATGTGCGTCCACCGCGATTAGGAACATGGAGTCCATGAATGGACCAGCAAAATCAATGTGTATGCGTTGCCATGGGGCTGAAGGCCATTCCCATGGGTGTAGCGGTGCTATCGGAGGTGCATTTTGCACTTTTTGACACCCAGCGCAGCTTTTCGTTAACTCCTCAATCTGTTGGTCAATACCCGGCCACCATACGTAAGCCCTAGCAAGACTTTTCATTTTAACTCCCCCCAGATGACCTTCATGTAGTTCTTTTAAAACTCTTTCCCTTAACTTGGGAGGAATAATCACTCTTGTCCCGTACATCAAAGTACCATGGCAGACGGACAGCTGGTCTCGCCTTGCCGAGAATGCCGGTAACAGAGGATCACCCCGTGTTGGCCATCCTTTCACTGTCACCTCGTAGACTCTGGACAGTGTCGGGTCGTTCCTGGTTTCTCTTTCAATACTTGCGTTGGTGACAGGTAAACACTCGATAATGGTTGAATGAAATAACTCAACAGGGTCAACTTCCGTCGTGTCTTCATCTTCAGGTAGTGGCAGGCGCGACAGGCCATCAGCATTGCCATGCTGTTTCGTACCTTTGAATTCTATCTGATATTGATGTGCCCCTAAGAAAAGAGACCATCTCTGGAGACGCTGTGCTGTCATTACCGAAACACCCTTCTTAGGGTTAAAAATGGACACCAACGGTTGATGGTCCGTCAGAAGTGTGAATTTTTGGCCCTGTAGGTAATGATTAAACTTCTTCACTCCCCATTCAAGGCTAAGGGCCTCCCTATCGATCTGCGCATAGTTGCGCTCAGCGGAGGTCAATGATCTGGATGCAAACGCGACTGGCCTTTCCGTGCCATTTGGCAATTTATGTGAGAGTACTGCCCCAATACCATATGGAGAAGCATCACAAGCCAACCGAATAGGCAGTGTCGGGTTGAAGTGAGCCAACACTTCCTCTGAGGTGATCAATTCTTTGCTTTTGCGAAATGCCTTCTTACAGTTTTCGCCCCAGTCCCATGGTACCCCTTTCTGTAAAAGAGCGTTCAACGGATGCAGCACCGTGGATAGATTTGGCAGAAATTTATGGTAGTAGTTACTTAATCCTAGAAACGACCTCAACTGAGAGACATTCTCCGGAGCGGGAGCCTTTACAACTGCCGCTATCTTGTCAGGAGACTTATGAAGCCCCTCCCGGTCAATGACATGACCACAGTACGAGATCCGCTTCTGGAAGAACTCACATTTCTGCCGATTTACTCTAAGTCCATACTCTTTCAGTCTGTTGAGCACCAGTTCCAAGTTAGCGAGATGCTGTTCATCACCATCACCTGTGATCAGAATGTCATCCAGGTAACATTGTGTGCCTGGAATTCCCTGTAATACCTGCTCCATGGCCCTCTGCCAAATTGCTGGAGCCGATGCCACACCAAAAACCAGCCTATTGTACCGGTACAACCCTCGATGCGTGTTGATCGTGAGGTATTGGCGTGACTCTTCTTCAACCTCCATCTGCAAGTACGCCTGCGCCAGGTCTATCTTGGTGAAGTGTTTCCCGCCAGACAGTGAAGCGAAAATATCCTCAATCCGTGGAAGCGGATACTGCACCGTGTGAAGCACCGGATTAACGGTGATCTTGAAATCTCCACAGATGCGAACCTTCCCTGGATCTCCTGGCTTATTGTTCGCAGGACGTTTCATAACGGGAACAATGGGCGTAGCCCACTCACTCCAATCTACTTTAGACAGTACCCCTGAACGTTCTAGTGCTTCTAGCTCCGCTTCAACTGCAGGTCGTATTGCATAGGGTACCGGTCTGGCTTTAAAAAATTTTGGTTGTGCATGTTCATCAATCTTGATGTTTGCCGTAATTCCTCTCAGTGTTCCCAGTCCCGACTGGAACACCTCTTTAGCCTCATCCAATATTCTGGACAATCGTTTAGGTTTGACAGCTGTTTCCCCGGAATCTACCGTTAGTGCTTTCAAGGAGTGCCAGTCCATATTCATTTTCCTAATCCACTCCCATCCTAGTAGTGGTGGACCTCCTTCAGGTAGCACATATAAGTCCATTACTTGGCTTCCTTCGCCCTTGTGGACCACTTCTACCTCTATTTTTCCAATGGGGTACACTCTTTGCCCCGTGTACGTTTTCAATATAATCTCCGTATCCTGTAAGGGAATATGTTGGCATAACCTTCTGTAATCTTTCTTATTCATGACCGTCAATGCCGATCCAGTGTCCAATTCCATTTTTACTTGGACTCCTGCTATCTGAAGTGTGACCCAAATTGTCTGGAGGTCTGTATCCTTACCAACGTTGTGTATTCTTAAGCTATCCAGTTCATTACTGCTAGCGTCTGAATCTGACTTCTGTTCAGTCAAACTGTTCTTTGTCACCTTGTGTACCTTTGCATATTTTCCTTGCGGTGACTTTTTATTGCTGGTCTTCTTTCCTGACCGGCATACTTTAGCTATGTGGCCAAGCCTGCCACACGTTCTGCATTCTTGGTTTTTAAACCAGCACTGGTTCTGATCGTGCGTTGTCTTTCCACAACGATAACATTTGACAGAACTCAAACCCAATTTGTTTGTACCGAGTTCCGGTGGCCGTAGCTGCATTACTGCCGTGCCTCTCGCTGCGGCCTCGTGTGCTGCTGCCATAGTGACCGCCTTCTCGAGAGACAGCTCATTCTCCTCGAGCAGTCGCCTTTGTGTATCCTGTTTAAATAAACCACACACAAATCTATCTCGAAGTGCCTCTGTCAGTCCCGTTCCAAACTGACAATATTTTGCTAGCTTACGTAATTCCATCAAATATTCAGCATTGCTTTCATTTTGCAGCTGTCTTCTATCGTAAAATTTAAATCGTTCCGCTAGCAGCAGCGGCGTGGGGCTAAGATGATTTTTTAGGACAGTAACAATCTGTTCGAACGTCTTATCCGCCGGTTCATCTGGTGATAACAGGTGGTTCAATTGCCTGTATGTCTTCGCACCCATTAAGTTTAGTAATGTTAGTGCTTTATCTGTCTCAGGAATTTTATTTGCCTTACAATAGTTTTGTATGCGTTCTACATACATAGCCCAGTCTTCTATATCACTGTCGAAGGCATTAATGTTCCCATGTTTAGGCATCGTAGCAATTTATCGTATTTTTAATGTTATCTAAGATGGCAGCTTCCCGCTCTTGCCGTCATCCTCCGCCCACAAAATGGCGGTTTTCCCACGCTTGGCGGTCTTCACCCGTCCCCCGACGCTGTCTCCGCTTCACCGCGGCTCTCGCGCCTTCAGTTTCCCCAGACGCTGCGCCTTTAGCCCGAATGCGGCCCTTATCCCCGGTCGCGATCGATGTCCCGCGCTGCGCCTCTCGCTCGAAAGCGGCCCGGCCCTTATCTCTGGTCGCGATCGACCTCACCGCCCTTATTCCTCCGTCTTCCCAGCCCCGTCTGTATAGCCAACGCGGTTGACTTTCTGTCGCGTCGCTGCCCGGCTTACCCACCACGAGGTAGTAGAACAAGCTGACAGTCGCTGATGGAGGCTTCGAGGTCAGGATGTCTTCTGCACTCCGGTTGCTCGATGCCTGCCGCTCGACGTGTCTTCCCGTAGGTGATGAGGGTGGAAACCTCTCTTCGACGTCCTGTCTGTGGACGAAGTCGCCGTGGAAATTACTGCAGCAGGGTAAGAATCGGACTCATCGCCACTGTTAAGTCTGTGTGTTATAGTGAGAATTACTACACAGACCACAAGAGTAAATTCAACAGGTCTTTACTGGTTGGAGGTCGGACTATACTGAATACAATATTATTACACTGTGCTTATATACCGGTGTGGTCACCACCGGTATTACGTATACAGCAGCCAAAGAAAGTAGTACCTTTCTTAAGGTGGACCAGGCTTAAGTTCTCTTAAGGTGGAACAGGTTACATACACCACACATCTAAATGCTTCTTGAATGTTGTGAGGGTTCCTGCCTCTACCGCCCTTTCAGGCAGTGAGTTCCAGATTCCAACCACCCTCTGGGTGAAAAGGTTTTTCCTCAAATCCCCTCTAAACCTCCTTGAAACTATGTCCCCTGGTTATTGACCCCTCTACTAAGGGGAAAAGTTCCTTTCTATCTACCCTATCTATGCCCCTCATAATTTTGTACACCTCAATCAGGCCCCCCCTCAGCCTTCTCTGCTCTAAGGAAAACAACCCCAGCCTAACCAGTCTCTCTTCATAGCTGAAGCGCTCCAGCCCAGGTAACTTCCTGGTGAATATGCTCTGCGCCCTCCCCAATGCAATCACATCCTTCCTATAGTGTGGCGACCAGAACTGCACACAGTATTCCAGCTGTGGCCTAACTAGCGTTTTGTACAGCTCCATCATAACCTCCCTGCTCTTGCCTTCATTAGCCGAGGCATAGAATATAAGTATCCCATATGCCTTTTTAACCATCTTATCTACCTGTCCTGCTGCCTTCAGGGATCTATGTACATGCACACCAAGGTCCCTCTGATCCTCTGTCCTTCCTAGGGTCCTACCATTCATTGTGTATTCCCTTGCCTTCTTAGTCCTCCCATTATGCATCACCTCACACTTTTCAGGGTTAAATTCCATTTGCCACTGTTCTGCCCATCTGACGAACCCATCTATATCGTCCTGTAGCCTAAGGCTTCCCTCCTCGCTAATTACCACTCCACCAATTTTCGTGTCATCTGCGAACTTACTGATCATACCTCCTACATTCATATCTAAATCATTTAAGTACACTACAAACAGCAAGGGACCCAGCACCAATCCCTGTGGTACACCACTGGGCACAGGCTTCCAGTCACAAAAACAACGTTCGACCATCACCCTCTGCCTCCTGCCACTAAGCCAATTTTGAATCCAACGTGCCAAATTGCACTGCATCCCATGGGTCTTACCTTCTTGACCAGTCCCCCATGCGGGACTTTGTCAAAAGCCTTACTGAAGTCCATGTAGACTACATCAACTGCACTACCCTCATCCACACACCTAGTCACCCCCTCGAAAAATTCAATCAAATTGGTTAGACATGATCTCCCCTGACTAAGCCATGCTGACTATCCTTGATTAATCCTTGCCTCTCCAAGTGGAGACTAATTCTGTCCCTCAGAATTTTTTCCAATAATTTCCCTACCACTGATGTTAGGCTCACTGGCCTGTAATTCCCTGGTTTATCCCTACTACCCTTCTTGAATAATGGTGCTACATTAGCTGTCCTCCAGTCCTCTAGCACCTCCCCTATGGCCAGAGAGGTTCTGAAAATTTGTGTCAGAGCCCCTGCAATCTCCTCCCTTGCCTCACACAGCAGCCTGGGATACATCTCGTCTGGGCCTGGGGATTTAAGGCACGACAGCCATCGGCCCATTGTGCCTGTGCCAGCTCTTTGAAAGAGCTATCCAGTTAGTCCCACTCCCCTGTTCTTTCTTCATTGCTCTGAAATGTTTTCCCTTTCAAATATTTACCCAATTCCTGTATCCCAAGCTTGTGTTAGAGGTGTGGAAACCAGCTAGACATTGTAAACATGTATATGCTTATAAAGCATGGAATATTATTGGGTACAAGATAAATAAAGCACTTTTCCCAAGATCCTTATGGAATAGATACTAAGAAACCCAAATGTAAAGGGCACTACCTAAGTTAAAGGACAGATACAGCCCCTCCAAACTTTGTAATATTTTTGTCTGTTCATGATGATCTTTAAATCTGGAAAGGTAAAAGGGGAACTAGAGGTAGTATTATGAAAGTTAGACTTGGGACAAGTAGCATTTTGTCTATCTGTAAAGTAACTTGTGAATCTATTTTTGAACATTGAGTGATTTGAAGAATTGCAAGAGACTTGCAGGGAGAAATTCGTGTTCGCCAGTATAAAGTTGCCAGTGTCACTGGCAACTGGAGTTAACAGTCGCTGAAAATGGCCACAACGCTAATGGAGCAAAATTCATCTGGGGAGATGAAGATTGTTGGCGCAATGCTTACCTGGCGTGCAATACCGTCTACAGGCATCCGACCCGAAATTTGCGTGTAGGTGCGGCGATCGAGCCTTGCACAGCCTCTGAAAGCAATGAAGAGGCCTGAGAATTAAAGAGGCCATGCACACTGAAGCAATACAAATTATAATGAAGTGAAACAATTCAGTTTTCAACTCTTTCTGCCTTAAAAAAATACTTAACATTAAAAAGAAGTCCCAAATGTGAATATTCAGCTCTTAAAGCTGAATTCCCTTCCCAACCTCAAAAAATGGGAAAGATGCCTCAGCACTAACACAAATGGCTCAGCAAGCCAGGGAAAGTGCACCCAGGGTCTCACACGCAGCATTCCAGCTCTGTGCAGGGGGTCAACATTGCAAGACAGGCCCTCTACCCACAGGGGTCAGGAGGTCCTCCAGAAAGAACAATGTGGGAGTACATCACCGAGGCTGTCACTGTTAGCAGTGTTGCACCCACCTCCTGGCTCCAGTGTCCAAAGAAGCTTCATGACCTCAGACCACAGGTCAAGGTCAGTGAATGAATCTTCAAAAGCTGTCTCCTATCAACTGCACCACTAGCCTCACACACTGCTGAAAGCACGACCCCTACCCCCAATCACTCACCTACCAACAATCTGTACCAATCACGAGATGCATCTCCCATTCCTAGCCTCACCTCCTTGGAGGAGACGGTGCTGGCCATTCTTGGCAGGAGCATTGCTGAACCCTTGGCCAGCGGCGGGGCTGAAAGGATACAAGATGCTGGTATCCTCATAAGTTATCCTCCTTCTGCCATGCACCTCATGCTTTCCCGCCCTCCCATCACCACAACTCCACCCTTGTGTCTTCCTCATTTCACACATCCAGGAAATGCAGCCTGCCCAGCCAGTGGGTGACCAAGAAGAGAGAGAGGAGAGTGAAGAAGAAGATTGAATTGACACTCCCAGCTACCAGCTCCTCAAGGTCAACCAGCAAAGGCATTTGCAATGTCCCCCACTGAAAGTCAGCAGCCTTCCACCAGCCATGCTGCAGCCACTGGGTTGGATTGCGGGACATCAGTAGGAAAGTCACTAAGACAGTCACTAAGAAATTGCATACGGGTGATAAGTTAATTTCTTGATGTCACATTGAATGGATAGATGTATATAGGTGGATTGGAAAGTTTGCTTTTTGGTGGCTTTTATTTCAGCATCGTGGCCAAGAGGACATTGTGATGGTCAGTAACAGATGGAAGGTAAGGTGTGGGACTAATGTTGAAAGGAGAATTGGGGTTGTGGTCACTGGGACCGCAGGCGGATAATTGCATCCTGGATATCCCGGCCACAAAGGGGCTGTCTGGGATGCATCCTTCCATCTGATTCCTCCTCTGCGGCTTCCTCCTCTTCTGTGACTTCCTCTTCCCTCTGCAAGTGGATGCTGTAAATGTGAAATGACAGCATAAAATGCTGGAAATACTCAGCTGGTTCAGTAGCATCTTGACCTGGGAACTCTGTTTTTCTCCCCACTCTATTGCAGCAAGCCACCACTTAATTAAAATCAAAAATCTCAGTTTAAAATCTGAAATCCAAACTTGTCTGAACGATGTGTGTGTCCCTTTAAGAGGTGCAGACACCGCCACTGTTAACCTGGCATGCTTAGGATCCAGCGCTGCGCTAGGGTAGAATTTCTCACTTGTGACAGAAAATCAGCGTTGCATGCTGATTTACGTCGCAACGCCACCATTTTGTTGGTGATGGCACTGCCAGTTACCAGCAGCGCAAAGGTAGGGACCAAAATGGCAGCTGCCACGGGGCCCACCAGCAGCTGGCGAAAGAGCGGCGGCTGCCATTTTAGCACCATTTAATGCGCCATGGAGTGGCATTAAGGCCACAAATTTCTTGCCCTTGTTATTTGATATTTGACGGTGATTAATAATGGAAGCAAATCTTGCTATTGAATTATGGTGGAAATGAACATTGTGGCAATCTTATTTAATGACATTTAGGGAAGATTCATAAAATTGTAGCAGATGTTGTGATATTAAGATTAGGAATTGTGATATTTCATGCCTATATGATCATCCACAAGATAATGTTTCATGTGTGTGGTAACATTCAAAATGTTGTAGGAAAAGCTATGTTCTGTAACAGGATCTATAGTAGCAGGATTTCCTGTTTAGACCCTCTTTTACAGCGACCCATAAACATATTGAATGTATAAATTTGAATCATATATTTAGTGAATTGTATTAAGAATTTTTTGCTAAATTGCATTAATCAAGGCAACATTAAATCAGCACAAAGCACTCAACTGTGACCACAGCAAAGCTTGACATTCCCTTGACCCGTAGAAATCAATTGTAGAGAAGCAGGGAAATAATTCACTACTCCATTGATTGCTGATTTTGAGTTTACATGTAAAAAGTTATTTCTTTGTATTTTCCTAAAAAAGCATATCTAAATAGGGCTATAGTATCACTTGTTTAAAATCTATCTATATATATAAATCGGTACATCTGTCTGTCTGTCTGTCTGTCTGTCATTCTGTCATTCTGTCTGTCATTCTGTCTGTCATCGCCTGTGCGTCTGTCGGGCTATGCGCTCGAAAGTTACAGGGCGTTACCTCCAAAGAAAGCTTACGCTTCCGAGACGGTTTTAAGCGTATTTACGTTTCGGCCGGGCTAAAATCGCGCCCGCGGTATCCCAAAAACCTTCAACGTTCCGCTCATTAGCATCTCATTATCCGCTCATTAGCGACAGAGTGACCTCGAGCTTGACCAATTGTACGCCGGGTTGCTGGTGTGTGCCGCCGGGCCAATCGGTGCGTGTGTGGCCGGGCCTTATCATTCTGAACTGAGGTGAGTCGCCGCCATCTTGATTCCAAACTTTTCCTTTCTTTTTCCCGCTTTCTGCGTCTTAAAAAAAAACGTTGCTTTTAAAACACATATTGTTTTTTAAAAAAATGATTTAGAAAGTAATTAACTTATCTAATCTCATTAATTTTCCTACCTTTCCCCGTTTTTCCAGGTAGGCCTAGAAGCCTCAGCGTCTCCTCTGCACCCACGCCCGAGCTAGGCACCTCCCGGCCCCACTCGAAGGCTGGAGGGCCGTGCCTCAGCCCAGCGCCGCTAGGGTGCGCGCGCAGCAGGAGCTGAGACGCGGCGTCTCTCTCTGGCTCGGCCGGGGGGCAGGGCTTGCTGAGCGTCGACGGTTACCCTGGCAACCGGCCCCGCCGGCCGTCTCACACAGCCGCAATCGGCGGTCCTCGCCTCGGTGGGGGGGGGAGGGGGGGGGCGCGACCCTCGGGGGGGGGGCCGCGACCCTCGGGGGGGGGGCCGCGCACGCAGCAGGAGCAGCTGAGATGCGGCGTCTCTCACTCTGGCTCGGCCGGGGGGCGGGGCTTGGTCAGCGTCACGGTTACCCTGGCAAGCGGTCCCTCTGGCCGTCTCGCACAGCCGCAATATTGAAGCCAGCTCGGGAGGCCGGTGCTCGGAAGATCGCGCCTCCGGAGTTCGGTGCTTGGTTGGTGGGGGGGGGGGCGAGCCTCGGGGGTGGGTGGGTGGTGGGCGAGCCTCGGGGGTGGGGGTGGGTGGTGGGCGAGCATCGGGGGTGGGGGTGGGGGTGCGAGTCTCGGGGGGGCCAACCTCTGGAGTTCGGGGGGTGGGGATCAGGGGGCTCGGGAGTTTGGGGGGACGGGGATCAGGGGGCTCGTGGACTCTCCCCCTCCCCTCCCCCCTCCTCTCTCCTCCTCCCACCTCCCCCCCTCCTCCCCTCCCCCCGCCCCTTCTTCCCCCCTTCCTCTCTCGTCCTCCCCCCCTCCCCTCCCCCTCCCTCCCTCCGCCCCCCTCCCCCCCACCCTCCCCTCCCCCCTCCCCTCCCCCCCTCCCCTCCCCCTCCCCCTCCCTTCCCCCTCCCTCTCTCCCCCTCCCCTCCCCCCCTTCCCCCCCTCCATCTCTTCCCCCCAGTCGCTCTCTCTCTTCCCCCCAGTCGCTCTCTCTCTTCCCCCCAGTCGCTCTCTCTCTTCCCCCCAGTCGCTCTCTCTCTTCCCCTCAGTCGCTCTCTCTCTCTCTTCCAACAACAACATGCCCTCGATAAAGCCTCGGCACCGCCGGGCACTTTAGCTAGTATATATATAAATCGGTACATCTGTCTGTCTGTCTGTCTGTCTGTCTGTCATTCTGTCATTCTGTCTGTCTGTCATTCTGTCTGTCATCGCCTGTGCGTCTGTCGGGCTATGCGCTCGAAAGTTACAGGGCGTACCTACGCGCGCGTTACCTCCAAAGAAAGCTTACGCTTCCGAGACGGTTTTAAGCGTATTTACGTTTCGGCCGGGCTAAAATCCCACCCGCGGTATCCCAAAAACCTTCAACGTTCCGCTCATTAGCATCTCATTATCCGCTCATTAGCGACAGAGTGACCTCGAGCTCGACCAATCGTACGCCGGGTTGCTGGCGTGTGCCGCCGGGCCAATCGGTGCGTGTGTGGCCGGGCCTTATCCTTCTGAACCGAGGTGAATCGCCGCCATCTTGATTCCAAACTTTTCCTTTCTTTTTCCCGCTTTCTGCGTCTTAAAAAAAAACGTTGCTTTTAAAACACATATTGTTTTAAAAAAAAATGATTTAGAAAGTAATTAACTTATCTAATCTCATTAATTTTCCAACTTTCCCCGTTTTTCCAGGTAGGCCTAGAAGCCTCGGCATCTCCTCCGCACCCACGCCCGAGCTAGGCACCTCCCGGCCCCACTCGAAGGCTGGAGGGCCGAGCCTCAGCCCAGCGCCGCTAGGGTGCGCGCGCAGCAGGAGCTGAGACACGGCGTCTCTCTCTGGCTCGGCCGGGGGGCGGGGCTTGCTGAGCGTTGACGGTTACCCTGGCAACCGGCCCCGCCGGCCGTCTCGCACAGCCGCAATCGGCGGTCTTCACCTCGGGGGGGGGCCGCGACCCTCGGGGGGGGGGGGGCCGCGACCCTCGGAGGGGGGCCGCGACCCTCGGGGGGGGCCCGCGCGCGCAGCAGGAGCAGCTGAGACGCGGCGTCTCTCTCTCTGGCTCGGCCGGGGGGCGGGGCTTGGTCAGCGTCATGGTTACCCTGGCAACCAGGCCCGCCGGCCGAGCCAGAGAGAGACGCCGCGTCTCAGCTCCTGCTGCGCGCGCAATCGGCGGTCTTCACCTCGGGGCGGGGGGGGCACGACCCTTGGGGGGGGGGCCGCGACCCTCGGGGGGGGGGGGCCGCGACCCTCGGGGTGGGGCCCCCGCCCTCCCTTCCCCCCCCGCCCCCCCCTTCCCCCCCTTTTTTCCCCCCCGCCCCCCCCTTCCCCCCCTCCCTTCCCCCCTTCCCCCTCCTCCCTTCCCCCCCGCCCTCCCTTCCCCCCTGCCCTCCCTTCCCCGCCGCCCTCCCCCTCCCCTCCCCCCCGCCCTCCCTTCCCCCTCCCCCTCCCCTGCCCCCTCCCCTCCCCCTCCCCTCCCCTCCCCTCCCCCTCACCTCCCCTCCCCCTCCCCTCCTCCCCCTCCCCTCCCCCTCCCCTCCCCCCTCCCCTCCCCCCCGCCCTCCCTTCCCCGCCCTCCCCTCCCCCTCCCCTCCCCTCCCCCTCCCCTCCCCTCCCCCTCCCCCCCTCCCCCTCCCCTCCCCTCCCTCTCTTCCCCCCAGTCGCTCTCTCTCTTCCCCCCAGTCGCTCTCTTCTCTCTCTTCCAACAACAACATGCCCTCGAAAAAGCCTCGGCACCGCCGGGCACTTCAGCGAGTCTATATATATAAAAGATCACTTCTGTCTGTCTGTCTGTCTGTTCTGTCTGTCCGTTCTCTATACATTCGAAAGTTATAGAGCGTACCTACATGCGTGTCACATCAAAAGAAAGCTTACGATTACGGACCGGTCATAGGCGTATTTACTTTTCCGTCAGACAAAAATCATGCCCACGGTATCCAAAAAAACGTTCAAAATTCCGCTCATTAAATGGGAAAAGTTCCGCTCATTTGCTCATTAGCATTGAGTGACGTGAAGGTTGACCAATTGTTCGGTTCGAGCGACCTGACAGTTGACCGATGGTTGACCAATCGCTGCATCACGGGGGCGGGTTCATTGCACGTGCGGGCGGGCCATCCTACAGTTGAGTGTTGAGTGACCTGACTGTTGACCAATCAGTGCGTGTGTGGGCGGGCCTTATCATTCTGACCGAGGTGAGTGGCCGCCATCTTGATTCTTCACGATTTTTTTCCCACACTTTCTGTGTGTTAGGGAACTAAGGAAAATAACAATTTATTTGAGTTTTAAATTGTATTTAGGAACAGTAGGAAATGAAGTGATCCCCTGCCCTTCGCCCGGAGGCTCGCCTACTTTGACGGCCATTTCGAGCGGCTGTGCCGGCGCCGGGCGCGGCCTAGCAGCCCGGGATGCCTGGGCCTTGAGTTGCGGGCCGTGCCGGGAGCCGCCGCGCACCAAAACTTCCCCGCGGCGTCAACAGCCCCGCCCCAGAGCCCAACCCAAAGCCACCAGGTCACCGGCCGCGGCGAGCCGTGCCGGGAGCTGCCGCGCACAAAATTTCCCCGCGGCGTCAACAGCCCCGCCCCAGAGCCCGACCCAAAGCCACCAGGTCACCGGCCGCGGCGGGCCGTGCCGGGAGCTGGAACGCACAAAACTTCCCCGCGGCGTCAACAGCCCCGCCCCAGAGCCCGACCCAAAGCCACGAGGTCACCAGCCGCGGCGGGCCGTGCCAGGAGCTGCCGCGCACAAAAACTTCCCCGCGGCGTCAACAACCCCGCCCGAGAGCCTGACCCAAAGCCACTAGGACACCGGCCGCGGCGGGCCGTGCCAGGAGCTGCCGCGCACCAAACCTCCCCGCGGCGTCAACAGCCCCGCCTCAGAGCCTGACCCAAAGCCATCAGGTGAGCGGCCGCGGCGGCCCAGTCTCTCTCTCTCTCTCTCTCTCACACTCCCAATCTCTCTCTCTCACACTCCCAATCTCTCTCTCTCTCTCACACTCCCAATCTCTCTCTCTCACACTCCCAATCTCTCTCTCTCTCTCACACTCCCAATCTCTCTCTCTCTCTCACACTCCCAATCTCTCTCTCTCACACTCCCAATCTCTCTCTCTCTCTCACACTCCCAATCTCTCTCTCTCACACTCCCAATCTCTCTCTCTCTCACACTCCCAATCTCTCTCTCTCTCACACCCAATCTCTCTCTCTCTCATACTCCCAATCTCTCTCTCTCACACTCCCAATCTCTCTCTCTCTCACACTCCCAATCTCTCTCTCTCACTCTCACTCCCAGTCTCTCTCTCTCACACTCCCAATCTCTCTCTCTCTCTCACACTCCCAATCTCTCTCTCTCTCACACTCCCAATCTCTCTCTCTCTCACACCCAATCTCTCTCTCTCTCATACTCCCAATCTCTCTCTCTCACACTCCCAATCTCTCTCTCTCTCACACTCCCAATCTCTCTCTCTCACTCTCACTCCCAGTCTCTCTCTCTCACACTCTCAATCTCTCTCTCTCTCACACACACTCCCAATCTCTCTCTCTCACACGCTCCCAATCTCTCTCTCTCACACTCCCAGTCTCTCTCTCTCACACTCCCAATCTCTCTCTCTCACACTCCCAATCTCTCTCTCTCTCATTCCCAGTCTCTCTCTCTCTGACACTCCCAATCTCTCTCTCTCTCACACACTCCCACTCTCTCTCTCTCTCTCTCTCACACACACACACTCCCACTCTCTCTCTCTCTCTCACAGGCTCTCTCTCTTTCACACTCCCAGTCTCTCTCTCTCTCTCTCTCTCACACTCCCAGTCTCTCTCACTCTCACACACACTCCCAATCTTGCTCTCTCTCTCACACACTCCCAGTCTCTCTCTCTCTCTCTCACACACACTCCCACACTCTCTCTCTCACACACTCCCACTCTCTCTCTCTCTCACACACACTCCCACTCTCTCTCTCTCACACACACCCACTCTCTCTCTCTCTCTCTCTCTCACACACTCTCTCTCTCACACTCACACTCTCTCTCTCTCTCTCTCACACTCCCACTCTCTCTCTCTCTCTCTCACACTCCCTCTCTCTCTCTCTCTCTCTCACACACACTCCCACTCTCTCTCTCTCTCTCCCACACTCCCAGTCTCTCTCTCTCTCACTCCCAGTCTCTCTCTCTCTCTCTCTCTCTCTCTCTCACTCCCACTCCCAGTCGCTCTCTCTCTCTCTCTCTCACACTCCCAGTCTCTCTCTCTCTCTCTCACATTCCCAGTCTCTCTCTCCCTCTCTCTCTCTCACTCCCAGTCTCTCTCTCTCAATTCAATTCAATTCAATTCAAATCAATTCAACTCAATTCAATTCAATTCAATTCAAATCGCTTTATTGGCATGACAAGTTACATCTTATGTTGCCAAAAGCATTGGAAAACATTCATGTTTGTTCACACAAAAATACAGATCTATCCATACAGTGTATAAACAGATATATCCCTGAGTGTATAAATATACTTTCATATAATTTATATATACTCTTTTCTTATATATATAGTGGTTGTCCCTCTGTTTATGGCAAGCTGTAACATAGTGTGCCGCTAATGTTATGCAATTTCTCTCTTCCCCTAGCAGGTATGGAGTTTTTGGTCGTCATTCAAATTTCTGAATTCCGGGCATATTTTTGTGAATTTTGGGTAGAAATTCTCCCTTATGCCCTGATATTTTCTACAAGCTGTGAGGAAGTGCATCTCTGTCTCCACCACTCCCTGACTGCAGTGAGAGCATATCCTGTCCTCTCTTGGTAGCCGGGTCTGTCTGTGTCTACCTTTTTCGATCGCCAGGTTATGTTCACTAAGTCTGTACATTGTCAAAGTTTTTCTCAGTTTGCTATCCTTTACCATGGTCAGGTAATCAGCCATGTTGTATTGTCTGTTTAGGGCCAAGTAGCAATTGAGTTTGCTTTGGGTTTTTGTTGTTTCTGCCCAATATGACAGATATTTTTCCTTTTGCTTCGCGACGATTGTGTTAGGTTCGAATTCTTTGTGTTACGCTGTCACTGTCCTGGGGCTGGTTATTGTTGGTAGTGTTAGTAGTTACTTCACTGAGTCCCAGGACTAGTTGACTGAGGGTATTCTTCTTTATGGTCCTCTCTTGGCATTTCAGGGCTTCGTAATGATAGCATTGGGGGTTGCTCATTTCTAGGTGTTTCAAAATTTGGTGGCTCTTTTTTGGATAGTGATTATTTAATGGATATTGGCCTAGTTCTGCCCTGCATGCATTGTTTACGGTTTTCCTTTGAGTCCGGAGGATACTTTTACAGAATTCTGCATGTAGGATCTCAATTGGGTGTTTGACCCATTTCGCAAATTCTTGTTGTGTTAGCGGTCCCCACACCTCACTGCCATAGAGTGCAATTGGTTCAATTACTGATTTGAAAATTTTGAACCAAATGCTAATTGGGATTTCTATTTGGATTGATTTTTTAATGGCATAGAAAGCCCTTCTTGCTTTCTCTTTCAGTTCATTCACAGCCAGTTTGAAATTTCCCGTAGAACTGATTTTTAAGCCCAAGTATGTGTAGTTAGTGGTTTGTTCAATTTTGGTTGTTCCTAGTGTGAAATTTATTTTGGGTCCCTGATGTCTGGATCTTTGCTGGAACACAAGGACTTTGGTTTTTTGCGGATTTATTGTCAGGGCCCAAGTCTGACAGTACGACTCCAGCAGATCCAGGTTCTGCTATAGTCCCTCCTTAGTTGGTGACAGCAGAACCAGGTCGTCTGCATAGAGGAGCAATTTAACCTTGGATTCATATAGGGTGAGGCTGGGTGCTGTAGATTGTTCAAGTAGTTTTGCCAATTCATTTATGTAAATATTAAAGAGTGTCGGTGAGATTGGCGACCCCTGCGTCACCCCCCGCCCCTGTGGGAAGTATTTTGTTTGTTTGTCTCCAATTTTAACTGCACATTTGTTGTTTGTATACATTGATTTAATTACATCATATGTTTTTCCCCCTACCCCGCTTTCGATAATTTTCAGGAATAAACCGTCATGCCAGATGGAGTCGAAAGCCTTCTGGAAATCTATAAAGCATGCGTAGATTTTGCTTTTGTTTTGATGAATGTGTTTGTCAATTAGGGTCTGTAGGGTGAAGATATGGTCTGATGTTCTATAGTTTGGCAGGAATCCAATTTGGCTTTCACTCAAGACATTGTGCTCCTCAAGGAAGTTTATAAGTCTTTTGTTTATGATGCTACAGAATACCTTCCCCAGGTTACTGTTTCCACAGATGCCTCGGTAGTTATTTGGGTTGACTTTGTCCCCACTTTTGTATATGGGCGTTATGAGTCCTTTGTTCCAGATATCAGGGAAGTAACCGACACTCAGAACCAAGTTGAAGAGTTTTAGGATAGCCTCTCTCACACACTCCCAATCTCTCTCTCTCACACTCCCAGTCTCTCTCTCTCACACACTCCCAATCTCTCTCTCTCTCACACTCCCAATCTCTCTCTCTCTCACTCCCAGTCTCTCTCTCTCACACTCCCAATCTCTCTCTCTCTCACTCCCAGTCTCTCTCTCTCTCACTCCCAATCTCTCTCTCTCGCACACTCACAATCTCTCTCTCACACTCCTAATCTCTCTCTCTCACACTCCCAATCTCTCTCTCTCTCACACTCCCAATCTCTCTCTCTCACTCCCAGTCTCTCTCTCTCTCACACTCCCAGTCTCTCTCTCTCTCACTCCCAGTCTCTCTCTCTCACACTCCCAATCTCTCTCTCTCTCTCACACTTCCAATCTCTCTCTCTCACACTCCCAGTCTCTCTCTCACACACTCCCAGTCTCTCTCTCTCACACACTCCCAGTCTCTCTCTCTCACACTCCCAATCTCCCTCTCTCACACTCCCAATCTCTCTCTCTCACACTCCCAATCTCTCTCTCACACTCCCAATCTTTCTCTCACACACTCCCAATCTCTCTCTCTCTCACACTCCCAATCTCTCTCTCTCTCACACTCCCAATCTCTCTCTCTCTCACACTCCCAATCTCTCTCTCTCTCACACTCCCAGTCTCTCTCTCTCACACACTCCCAGTCTCTCCCTCACACTCCCAATCTCTCTCTCTCTAACACCCAGTCTCTCTCTCTCTCACACTCCCAATCTCTCTCTCTCTCACACACACTCCCAATCTCTCTCTCTCTCACACTCCCAATCTCTCTCGCTCTCACACTCCCAGACTCTCTCTCTCACACTCCCAATCTCTCTCTCTCACACTCCCAATCTTTCTCTCTCTCAAACTCCCAGTCTCTCTCTCTCACTCCCAGTCTCTCTCTCTCACACTCCCAATCTCTCTCTCTCTCTCACTCCCAGTCTCTCTCTCTCTGACACTCCCACTGTCTCTCTCACACTCCTAATCTCTCTCTCTCACACACCCAATCTCTCTCTCTCTCACACTACCAATCTCTCTCTCTCACTCCCAGTCTCTCTCTCTCTCACACTCCCAGTCTCTCTCTCACACTCCCAATCTCTCTCTCTCTCACACTCCCAATCTCTCTCTCTCTCACTCCCAGTCTCTCTCTCTCTCACACTCCCAATCTCTCTCTCTCTCACACACTTCCAATCTCTCTCTCTCTCACACTCCCAGTCTCTCTCTCTCTCACACTCCCAATCTCTCTCTCTCACACACTCCCAGTCTCTCTCTCTCACACTCCCAATCTCCCTCTCTCACACTCCCAATCTCTCTCTCTCACACTCCCAATCTCTCTCTCACACTCCCAATCTTTCTCTCACACACTCCCAATCTCTCTCTCTCTCTCACACTCCCAATCTCTCTCTCTCTCACACTCCCAATCTCTCTCTCTCTCACACTCCCAGTCTCTCTCTCTCTCACACTCCCAGTCTCTGTCTCACACTCCCAATCTCTCTCAATTCAAATTCAAATTCAAATCGCTTTATTGGCATGATAAGGTACATCTTATGTTGCCAAAGCATCAAAATACATTTATGGTTGAACACATAAACGCAGTTCTATTCATACAGTGTATAAACAGGTATATCCCTGAGTGTATAAATATACATTCGCCTTGTTTATATCTACTCTTTTCTTAGTTTACTGGTTGTTCCTCTGTTCATGGCAAGCTGTAACATAGTGTGCCGCCAGTGTTACACAGCTTCTCTCCTCCCCCAGTAGGAATGGGAGTTTTTGGTTGTCATTCAGATTTCTGAATTCAGGGCATATTTGTGAGAATTTTTGGTAGAAATTCTCCCTGATGCCCTGATATTTTCCACAGGCTGTGAGGAAGTGCATCTCTGTCTCTACTACTCCCTGACTGCAGTGAGCGCATATCCTGTCTTCTCTTGGCAGCCTGGTCTGCCTGTGTCTGCCTTTTTCGATCGCTAGGCTATGTTCGCTAAGTCTGTACCTTGTCAAGGTTCTTCTCAGTTTGTTATCCTTTACCATGGTCAGGTAATCAGCTATGTTGTATTGTCTGTTTAGGGCCAAGTAGCAATTGAGTTTGCTTTGGGTTTTTGTTGTTTCTGCCCAATATGTCAGATATTTTTCCTTTTGCTTAGCGACGATTGTGTTGGGTCGAATTCTTTGTGTTACCCTGTCACTGTCCTGGGGCTGGTTATTGTTAGTATTGTTAGTAGTTACTTCACTGAGTCCCAGGACTAGTTGACTGAGGGTATTCTTCTTTATGGTCAGCTCTTGGCATTTCAGGGCGTCGTAGTGATAGCATTGGGGGTTGCTCATTTGTAGGTGATTCCAAAATTTAGTGGCTCTTTTTTGGATAGTGATTATTAATGGATATTGGCCTAGTTCCGCCCTGCATGCATTGTTTACTGTTTTCCTTTGAGTCCGGAGGATAATTTTACAGAATTCTGCATGTAGGATCTCAATTGGGTGTTTGTCCCATTTTGCAAATTCTTGTTGTGTTAGCGGTCCCCATACCTCACTGCCATAGAGTGCAATTGGTTCAATTACTGATTTGAAAATTTTGAGCCAAATGCTAATTGGGATTTCTATTTGGATTGATTTTTTGATGGCATAGAAAGCCCTTCTTGCTTTCTCTTTCAGTTCATTCACAGCCAGTTTGAAGTTTCCCGTAGAACTGATTTTTAAGCCCAAGTATGTGTAGTTAGTGGTTTGTTCAATTTTGGTTGTTCCTACTGTGAAATTTATTTTGGGTCCCTGATGTTTGGATCTTTGCTGGAACACAAGCACTTTGGTGTTTTGGGGATTTATTGTCAGGGCCCAAGTCTGGCAGTACGACTCCAGCAGGTCCAGGTTCTGCTGTAGACCCTCCTTAGTTGGTGACAGCAGAACCAGGTCGTCTGCATAGAGGAGGAATTTAACCTTGGATTCATATAGGGTGAGGCCGGGTGCTGTAGATTGTTCAAGTAGTTTTGCCAATCCATTTATATAAATATTAAAGAGTGTCGGTGAGATTGGCGAGCCCTGTGTCACCCCCCCGCCCCTGTGGGAAGTATTTTGTTTGTTTGTCTCCAATTTTAACTGCACATTTGTTGTTTGTATACATTGATTTAATTACATCCTATGTTTTCCCTCCTACCCCGCTTTCGATAGGTTTCAGGAATAAACCGTCATGCCAGATGGAGTCGAAAGCCTTCTGGAAATCTACAAAGCATGCGTAGATTTTGCTTTTGTTATGGTGAACGTGTTTGTCAATTAGGGTCTGTAGGGTGAAGATATGATCGGATGTTCTATAGTTTGGCAGGAATCCAATTTGGCTTTTACTCAAGACATTGTGCTCCTCAAGGAAGTTTATAAGTCTTTTGTTTATGATGCTACAGAATACCTTCCCCAGGTTACTGTTTACACAGATGCCTCGATAGTTGTTTGGGTCGATTTTGTCCCCACTTTTGTATATGGGCGTTATGAGTCCTTTGTTCCAGATATCAGGGAAATAACCAACACTCAGAACCAAGTTGAAGAGTTTTAGGATAGCCAGTTTCATTTTGTCGTCTGTGTGTTTAATCATCTCGTTTAGTATGCCGTCTGTCCCGCAAGCTTTTCCTGGTCGCAGATCCTTGAGTTTTTCAAGAAGTTCTTTTTCTGTTATTATGGCGTCTAGCGGGTTTTGGTTATCTTTTATGGCCATTTCTAGCTTTCCAGTTTTTTGCATATTTGGTGTTGCTCTGGTCTTAGTGTGTTTTTCTGGTATAATTTTTCAAAGTGGTTTACCCACGTGTCCCCATTTTGAATGGCCAAATCGTCGTGTTGTTTTTTGTGTAGTGTATTCAAGTTGTCCCAGAAACAATTGGAATCAATGGATTCCTCCATGGAGCTGAGTGTGTTCTTAATATATTGCTCTTTTTTGGTTCTGAGTGTGTTTCTGTATTGTGTTAGTGTCTGACAATAAGTAAGGCGTAATTCCTCGTTTTCTGGATGTCTGTGTTTTTGGTTTGATATTTTTGTAAGTTTTTTCCTCATGTTATGGCAATCTGGGTCAAACCATTTTTCATAGTTTTTTGTTTTGGGTTTGTTCTTGCGAGCTTTCAAGTTTGCACTTGTTGCCAAATTATCAAAAATATTGTTTAGGTTAATAACTGCCCGGTTTACGCCTTCTTTATTGTGAGTGTATATGTTATCCAGAAAGGTGTCTAAGAGAGCTTGAGTTGATGCATTGCTAAGTGTTTTCTGGTATTTTTCCGTGTCGTTTTTGGCCCATCTGTACGATTTTTTGGTGTTGTACAGTTTACTGGGTTGTGTTTCTATGTTGTTTGTTTCTGTCTTTTTGAGATACATAGTAATTTGACTGTGATCTGACAGTGTTGTTTGTGGTTTGACTGTGAATGCTCTGAAAGAGGATGGGTCTAAATCTGTAATCATATAGTCTACTGTGCTGCAGCCAAGAGGTGAGCAATAGGTCGATCTTCCTAGGAGGTCTCCTATGAACCTACCATTGACAATGTACAGACCCAGGTTTCGACAGAGCTGTAGTAGCTGTTTTCCGTTGGTATTTGACTGCTTGTCGCAGTTATGCCTGTATGGAAGGGAAGGGATGTCAAAGTGGTTATTCCCGAATACGTAATTGTTTCCCTGATTATTGGTGAAGTCTGGTTCTTCGCCCGTTCTTGAGTTGAGGTCCCCACAGATCAACACGTTCCCCTGGGCCTGGTATTGGATAATTTCCCCCTCCATGTTGGAGAAGGTGTCCTCTTTAAAGTACGGGGAATCAATTGGAGGGATATAAAGTGCGCAAATGTAAACATCTTGGGTGTTTGAGGTAATCTCCCTCTCAAGTTTGAGCCACATGTGGTTTTCGCCCTTTTTTATAAACTTGATGTAATTCTTAAGTTCTGTTTTAAACCAGATCAGTATGCCTCCGGAGTCTCTGCCTTGGGTTACACTTGGTAATTTATTGGAGGGGACCACCAGCTCAGTGTACCCTTGGGGACAGCCAGTGTGTCCTTTTCCTTTATACCAAGTTTCCTGTAAAATGATAATATCTAGATCTTTAGTTTCATCTATGAACTCTGGGGTCCTACTCTTCACGTCTAGCGTCGAAGAGCGTAGACCTTGGATATTCCAGGTCGAAATATATAAGGATTTCATGTTAAGTTTGATCTTTTACTATGATAGGTTAAAGAGTGGTACGTGATTGTCGTGTCTAAGTGTGGGAAAAAAAGATCACTTCAGTTGTCTATAAAAGTTAATACTATTTGGTTACAGTTCTTTCTATTAATTAGTCCTTGATCCATAAGGCGGAAGTAGATGCTGCTGCACATCTGCTTATTGTCTCTTAATGGATTGTTTCTGTCTGAGGTATTGCGTACGTCCTGTGCATCTCTCCATCTGTCTGGCTGGGAGCGGTCCTGTTCCCCTGTGGGACAGGAGTGGTGCAGGTCTGATATTGATGTTTTGCATGGGGATCCTCTCTGGTCTCGGTTGGTGTGGTGGTGGTCTTTGTAGTGGTCCTGATATGTACCCCGCTGATCTCTGGTGGTCGGGGGGGGGGTCCTCTTGGAGTCTGGGTATGGACCCGGACTCTCTCACACTCCCAATCTCTCTCTCTCACTCCCAGTCTCTATCTCTCTCACACTCCCAGTCTCTCTACTCACACTCCCAATCTCTCTCTCTCACACTCCCAATCTCTCTCTCTCACACTCCCAGTCTCTCTCTCACGCTCCCAATCTCTCTCTCTATCACACTCCCAATCTCTCTCTCTCACACTCCCAGTCTCTCTCTCTCACACACTCCCAGTCTCTCTCTCACGCACTCCCAGTCTCTCTCTCTCACACTCCCAATCTCTCTCGCTCACACTCCCAATCTCTCTCTCTCACACTCCCAATCTCTCTCTCTCACACTCCCAATCTCTCTCTCTCTCACACTCCCAATCTCTCTCTCTCACACTCCCAGTCTCTCTCTCTCACAACCTCCCAATCTCTCTCTCTCTCACACTCCCAATCTCTCTCTCTCTCACACTCCCAGTCTCTCTCTCTCACACTCCCAGTCTCTCTCTCTCTCACACTCCCAGTCTCTCTCTCTCACACACTCCCAATCTCTCTCTCTCTCACACTCCCAATCCCTCTCTCTCTCTCACACACTCCCAATCTCTCTCTCACACTCCCAATTTCTCTCTCTCACACTCCCAATCTCTCTCTCTCACACACTCCCAGTCTCTCCCTCTCACACACTCCCAGTCTCTCTCCCTCACACTCCCAATCTCTCTCTCTCACACTCCCAATCTCTCTCTCTCTCACACTCCCAGTCTATCTCTCTCACACACTCCCAGTCTCTCTCTCTCTCACACTCCCAGTCTCTCTCTCTCGCTCACACTCCCAGTCTCTCTCTCTCTCACACTCCCAGTCTCTCTCTCTCACACACTCCCAGTCTCTCTCTCTCTCACACTCCCAATCTCTCTCTCTGTCACACTCCCAATCTCTCTCTCTCACACTCCCAATCTCTCTCTCTCTCACACTCCCAGTCTCTCTCTCTCTCACACCCCCAGTCCCAATCTCTCTCTAACACTCCCAATCTCTCTCTCACACTCCCAATCACTCTCTCTCACACCCCCAGTCCCAATCTCTCTCTAACATTCCCAATCTCTCTCTCTCACACTCCCATTCTCTCTCTCTCTCACTCCCAATCTCTCTCTCACACTCCCAATCTCTCTCTCTCTCACACTCCCAGTCTCTCTCTCTCTCTCTCACGCTCCCAGTCTCTCTCTCTCTCTCTCTCTCTCTCACACCCACTCCCACTCTCTCTCTCTCGCTCACACACTCCGAGTCACTCTCTCTCTCTCTCTCACACTCCCAGTCTCTCTCTCTCTCTCTCCCTCACACTCTCTCTCTCTCTCACACTCCCAGTCTCACTCTCTCTCTCTTTCACACTCCCGCCCTCTCTCACACTCCCAGTCTCTCTCTCTCTCACACACTCCCAGTCTCTCTCTCTCTCTCACTCCCAGTCTCTCTCTCTCACACTCCGAGTCTCTCTCTCGCTCACACTCCCAGTCTCTCTCTCTCACACACTCCCAGTCTCTCTCTCTCACACACTCCCACTCTCTCTCTCTCTCTCTCTCTCACACACACACTCCCACTCTCTCTCTCTCTCTCACACACTCCCACTCTCTCTCTCTCTCTCTCTCTCACACACACACCCACTCTCTCTCTCTGTCTCTCTCTCACACACTCTCTCTCTCACACTCACACTCTCTCTCTCTCTCTCTCACACTCCCACTCTGTCTCTCTCTCACACACTCCCACTCTCTCTCTCTCTCACACTCCCAGTCTCTCTCTCTCTCACTCCCATTCTCTCTCTCTCTCTCTCTCTCAATTCAATTCAATTCAATTCAATTTGCTTTATTGGCATGATAAGGTACATCTTATGTTGCCAAAGCATCAAAATACATTTATGGTTGAACACATAAACGCAGATCTATTCATACAGTGTATAAACAGATATATCCCTGAGTGTATAAATATACATTCGCATAATTTATATATACTCTTTTCTTAGGTTTACTGGTTGTCCCTCTTTTTATGGCAAGCTGTAACATAGTGTGCCGCTAGTGTTACACAGTTTCTCTCTTCCCCTAGTAGGTATGGGAGTTTTTGGTCATCATTCAAATTTCTGAATTCAGGGCATATTTGTGAGAATTTTTGGTAGAAATTCTCCCTGATGCCCTGATATTTTCCACAGGCTGTGAGGAAGTGCATCTCTGTCTCCACCACTCCCTGACTGCAGTGAGAGCATATCCTGCCCTCTCTTGGCAGCCTGGTCTGCCTGTGTCTGCCTTTTTCGATCGCCAGGCTATGTTCACTAAGTCTGTACCTTGTCAAGGTTTTTCTCAGTTTGCTATCCTTTACCATGGTCAGGTAATCAGCCATGTTGTATTGTCTGTTTAGGGCCAAGTAGCAATTGAGTTTGCTTTGGGTTTTTGTTGTTTCTGCCCAATATGACAGGTATTTTTCCTTTTGCTTAGTGACAATTGTGTTGGGTCGAATTCTCTGTGCTACGATGTCACTGTCCTGGGGCTGGTTATTGTTAGAATTGTTAGTGGTTGCTTCACTGAGTCCCAGGACTAGTTGACTGAGGGAGTTCTTCTTTATGGTCCTCTCTTGGCATTTCAAGGCTTTGTAATGATAGCAGTGGGGGTTGCTCATTTTTAGGTGTTTCCAAAATTTGGTGGCTCTTTTTTGGATAGTAATTATTAATGGATATTGGCCTAGTTCTGCCCTGCATGCATTGTTTACGGTTTTCCTTTGAGTCCGGAGGATACTTTTACAGAATTCTGCATGTAGGATCTCAATTGGGTGTTTGTCCCATTTTGCAAATTCTTGTTGTGTTAGCGGTCCCCACACTTCACTGCCATAGAGTGCAATTGGTTCAATTACTGATTTGAAAATTTTGCGCCAAATGCTAATTGGGATTTCTATTTGGATTGATCTTTTAATGGCATAGGAAGCCCTTGTAGCTTTCTCTTCAGTTCATTCACAGCCAGTTTGAAATTTCCCGTAGAGCTGATTTTTATGCCCAAGTATGTGTAGTTAGTGGTTTGTTCGATTTTAGTCGTTCCTAGTGTGAGATTTATTTTGGGACCCTGATGTCTGGATCTTTGCTGGAACACGAGGACTTTGGTTTTTTGGAGGTTTATTGTCAGGGCCCAGGTCTGACAGACCGATTCCAGCAGATCCAGGTTCTGCTGTAGTCCCTCCTTAGTTGGTGACAGCAGAACCAGGTCGTCTGCATAGAGGAGGAATTTAACCTTGGATTCATATAGGGTGAGGCCGGGTGCTGTAGATTGTTTAAGTAGTTTTGCCAATTCATTTATGTAAATATTAAAGAGTGTCGGTGAGATTGGCGAGCCCTGCGTCACCCTCCGCCCCTGTGGGAAGTATTTTGTTTGTTTGTCTCCAATTTTAACTGCACATTTGTTGTTTGTATACATTGATTTAATTACATCATATGTTTTTCCCCCTACCCCGCTTTCGATAAGTTTCAGGAATAGGCCGTCGTGCCAGATGGAATCGAAAGCCTTCTGGAAATCTATAAAGCATGCGTAGATTTTGCTTTTGTTTTGATGAACGTGTTTGTCAATTAGGGTCTGTAGGGTGAAGATATGATCTGATGTTCTATAGTTTGGCAGGAATCCAATTTGGCTTTTACTGAAGACATTGTGCTCCTCAAGGAGGTTTATAAGTCTTTTGTTTATGATACTACAGAAAACCTTCCCCAGGTTACTGTTTCCACAGATGCCTCGATAGTTATTTGGGTCACCTTTATCCCCACTTTTGTATATGGGCGTTATGAAACCTTTGTTCCAGATATCAGGGAAGTAACCGACACTCAGAACCAAGTTGAAGAGTTTCAGTATAGCCAATCTCTCTCTCTCACACTCCCAGTATCTCTCTCTCTCTCTCACATTCCCAATCTCTCTCTCTCTCTCTCTCTCACTCACTCCCAGTCTCTCTCTCTCTCACACTCCCAATGTCTCTCTCTCACACTCCCAGTCTCTCTCTCTCACACACTCCCAATCTCTCTCTCTCTCACACTCCCACTCTCTCTCTCTCTCTCTCTCACACACTCCCAATCTCTCTCTCTCTCACACTCCCAATCTCTCTCTCTCTCACACTCCCAGTCTCTCTCTCTCTCACAGTCCCGTTCTCTCTCTCTCACACTCCCAATCTCGCTCTGTCTCACACTCCCAATCTTTCTCTCTCTCACACTCCCAGTCACTCTCTCTCTCTCACTCCCAGTCTCTCTCTCTCACACTCCCAATCTCTCTCCCTCTCACTCCCAGTCTCTCTCTCTCTGACACTCCCAATCTCTCTCTCTCTCACTCTCCCAATCTCTCTCTCTCTCACACTCACAATCTCTCTCTCTCTCACTCCCAGTCTCTCTCTTTCTCACACTCCCAGTCTCTCTCTCAATTCAATTCAATTCAATTCAAATCGCTTTATTGGCATGACAAGTTACATCTTATGTTGCCAAAGCATCGGAAAACATACATGTTTGTTCACAAAAATACAGATCTATCCATACAGTGTATAAACAGATATATCCCTGAGTGTATAAATATACTTTCATATAATTTAGATATACTCTTTTCTTATATTTAGTGGTTGTCCCTCTGTTTATGGCAAGCTGTAACATAGTGCGCCGCTAGTGTTACGCAATTTCTCTCTTCCCCTAGTAGGTATGGGAGTTTTTGGTCGTCATTCAAATTTCTGAATTCCGGGCATATTTTTGTGAATTTTGGGTAGAAATTCTCCCTTATGCCCTGATATTTTCTACAAGCTGTGAGGAAGTGCATCTCTGTCTCCACCACTCCCTGACTGCAGTGAGAGCATATCCTGTCCTCTTGGTAGCCGGGTCTGTCTGTGTCTACTTTTTTCGATCGCCAGGTTATGTTCACTAAGTCTGTACATTGTCAAAGTTTTTCTCAGTTTGCTATCCTTTACCATGGTCAGGTAATCAGCCATGTTGTATTGTCTGTTTAGGGCCAAGTAGCAATTGAGTTTGCTTTGGGTTTTTGTTGTTTCTGCCCAATATGACAGATATTTTTCCTTTTGCTTAGCGACGATTGGGTTGGGTCGAATTCTTTGTGTTACGCTGTCACTGTCCTGGGGCTGGTTATTGTTAGTAGTGTTAGTAGTTACTTCACTGAGTCCCAGGACTAGTTGACTGAGGGTATTCTTCTTTATGGTCCTCTCTTGGCATTTCAGGGCTTCGTAATGATAGCATTGGGGGTTGCTCATTTCTAGGTGTTTCCAAAATTTGGTGGCTCTTTTTTGGATAGTGATTATTAATGGATATTGACCTAGTTCTGCCCTGCATGCATTGTTTACGGTTTTCCTTTGAGTCCGGAGGATACTTTTACAGAATTCTGCATGTAGTATCTCAATTGGGTGTTTGTCCCATTTTGCAAATTCTTGTTGTGTTAGCGGTCCCCACACCTCACTGCCATAGAGTGCAATTGGTTCAATTACTGATTTGAAAATTTTGAGCCAAATGCTAATTGGGATTTCTATTTGGATTGGTTTTTTAATGGCATAGAAAGCCCTTCTTGCTGTCTCTTTCAGTTCATTCACAGCCAGTTTGAAATTTCCCGTAGAACTGATTTTTAAGCCCAAGTATGTGTAGTTAGTGGTTTGTTCAATTTTGGTTGTTCCTAGTGTGAAATTTATTTTGGGTCCCTGATGTCTGGATCTTTGCTGGAACACATTCCCAATCTCTCTCTCTCTCACTCCCAGTCTCTCTCTCTCTCACTCCCAATCTCTCTCTCACATTCCCAATCTCTCCCTCTCTCACACTCCCAATCTCTCTCTCTCTCTCACACTCCCAATCTCTCTCTCTCTCTAACTCCCAGTCTCTCTCTCTCTCACACTCTCAATCTCTCTCTCTCTCACACATACTCCCAATCTCTCTCTCTCACACACTCCCAATCTCTCTCTCTCTCACACTCCCAATCTCTCTCTCTCTCACACACCCAATCTCTCTCTCTCACACTCCCAATCTCTCTCTCTCTCACACTCCCAATCTTTCTCACTCACACTCCCAGTCTCTCTCTCTCTCTCACTCCCAGTCTCTCTCTCTCTGACACTCCCAATCTCTCTCTCTCACACACTCCCACTCTCTCTCTCTCTCACACACACACACTCCCACTCTCTCTCTCTCTCACACACAGTCTCTCTCTCTCTCTCACACTCCCAGTCTCTCTCTCTATCTCCAACACTCCCAGTCTCGCTCTCCCTCTCACACACTCCCAGTCTCTCTCTCTCTCTCTCACACACTCCCACACTCTCTCTCTGGCTCACACACTCCCACTCTCTCTCTCTCTCTCACACACACCCACTCTCTCTCTCTCTCTCTCACACACTCTCTCTCTCACACTCCCACTCTCTCTCTCTCACACTCCCACTCTCTCTCTCACACACTCCCACTCTCTCTCTCTCTCCCACACTCCCAGTTTCTCTCTCTCTCACTCCCAGTCTCTCTCTCCAACTCTCTCACTCCCACTCCCAGTCTCTCTCTCTCTCTCTCTCTCTCACACTCCCAGTCTCTCTCTCTCACTCCCAGTCTCTCTCTCCAACTCTCTCACTCCCACTCCCAGTCTCTCTCTCTCTCTCTCTCTCTCTCACTCCCAGTCTCTCTCTCTCAATTCAATTCAATTCAATTCAATTCAATTCAATTCAATTCAATTCAATTCAATTCAAATCACTTTATTGGCATGACAAGTTACATCTTATGTTGCCAAAGCATCGGAAAACATTCATGTTTGTTCACAAAAATACAGATCTATCCATACAGTGTATAAACAGATATATCCCTGAGTGTATAAATACACTTTCATATAATTTAGATATACTCTTTTCTTATATTTAGTGGTTGTCCCTCTGTTCATGGCAAGCTGTAACATAGTGTGCCGCCAGTGTTACACAGCTTCTCTCCTCCCCCAGTAGGAATGGGAGTTTTTGGTTGTCATTCAGATTTCTGAATTCAGGGCATATTTGTGAGAATTTTTGGTAGAAATTCTCCCTGATGCCCTGATATTTTCCACAGGCTGTGAGGAAGTGCATCTCTGTCTCTACTACTCCCTGACTGCAGTGAGCGCATATCCTGTCTTCTCTTGGCAGCCTGGTCTGCCTGTGTCTGCCTTTTTCGATCGCTAGGCTATGTTCGCTAAGTCTGTACCTTGTCAAGGTTCTTCTCAGTTTGTTATCCTTTACCATGGTCAGGTAATCAGCTATGTTGTATTGTCTGTTTAGGGCCAAGTAGCAATTGAGTTTGCTTTGGGTTTTTGTTGTTTCTGCCCAATATGTCAGATATTTTTCCTTTTGCTTAGCGACGATTGTGTTGGGTCGAATTCTTTGTGTTACCCTGTCACTGTCCTGGGGCTGGTTATTGTTAGTATTGTTAGTAGTTACTTCACTGAGTCCCAGGACTAGTTGACTGAGGGTATTCTTCTTTATGGTCAGCTCTTGGCATTTCAGGGCGTCGTAGTGATAGCATTGGGGGTTGCTCATTTGTAGGTGATTCCAAAATGTGGTGGCTCTTTTTTGGATAGTGATTATTAATGGATATTGGCCTAGTTCCGCCCTGCATGCATTGTTTACTGTTTTCCTTTGAGTCCGGAGGATACCTTTACAGAATTCTGCATGTAGGATCTCAATTGGGTGTTTGTCCCATTTTGCAAATTCTTGTTGTTCCAATCTCTCTCTCTCACACTCCCAGTCTCTCTCTCTCACACACTCCCAATCTCTCTCTCTCTCACACTCCCAATCTCTCTCTCTCTCACTCCCAGTCTCTCTCTCTCACACACTCCCAATCTCTCTCTCTCTCACACTCCCAATCTCTCTCTCTCACACTCCCAATCTCTCTCTCACACTCCCAATCTCTCTCTCTCACTCCCAGTCTCTCTCTCTCTCACACTCCCTCTCTCTCTATCACACTCCCAATCTCTCTCTCTCTCACACTCCCAATCTTTCTCTCTCTCACTCCCAGTCTCTCTCTCTCACACTCCCAATCTCTCTCTCTCTCACACTTCCAATCTCTCTCTCTCACACTCCCAGCCTCTCTCTCTCTCACACACTCCCAGTCTCTCTCTCTCACACACTCCCAGTCTCTCTCTCTCACACTCCCAATCTCCCTGTCTCACACTCCCAATCTCTCTCTCTCACACTCCCAATCTCTCTCTCACACTCCCAATCTTTCTCTCACACACTCCCAATCTCTCTCTCTCACACTCCCAATCTCTCTCTCTCTCACACTCCCAATCTCTCTCTCTCTCACATTCCCAATCTTTCTCTCTCTCACACTCCCAGTCTCTCTCTCTCTCTCACTCCCAGTCTCTCTCTCTCACACTCCCAATCTCTCTCTCTCTCACTCCCAGTCTCTCTCTCTCTGACGCTCCCATTCTCTCTCTCACACTCCTAATCTCTCTCTCTCACACTCCCAATCTCTCTCTCTCTCACACTCCCAATCTCTCTCTCTCACTCCCAGTCTCTCTCTCTCTCTCACACTCCCAGTCTCTCTCTCGCACTCCCAGTCTCTCTCTCATACTCCCAATCTCTCTCTCTCTCACACTCCCAATCTCTCTCTCTCTCACACTCCCAATCTCTCTCTCTCTCTCACTCCCAGTCTCTCTCTCTCACACTCCCAATCTCTCTCTCTCTCTCACACTTCCAATCTCTCTCTCTCACACTCCCAGTCTCTCTCTCTCACACACTCCCAGTCTCTCTCTCTCACACACTCCCAGTCTCTCTCTCTCACACTCCCAATCTCCCTCTCTCACACTCCCAATCTCTCTCTCTCACACTCCCAATCTCTCTCTCACACTCCCAATCTTTCTCTCACATACTCCCAATCTTTCTCTCTCTCACACTCCCAATCTCTCTCTCTCTCACACTCCCAATCTCTCTCTCTCTCACACACTTCCAATCTCTCTCTCTCTCACACTCCCAGTCTCTCTCTCTCTCACACTCCCAGTCTCTCTCTCTCTCTCACTCCCAGTCTCTCTCTCTCACACTCCCAATCTCTCTCTCTCTCACTCCCAGTCTCTCTCTCTCTGACGCTCCCATTCTCTCTCTCACACTCCTAATCTCTCTCTCTCACACTCCCAATCTCTCTCTCTCTCACACTCCCAATCTCTCTCTCTGACTCCCAGTCTCTCTCTCTCTCTCACACTCCCAGTCTCTCTCTCACACTCCCAGTCTCTCTCTCATACTCCCAATCTCTCTCTCTCTCACAGTCCCAATCTCTCTCTCTCTCACTCCCAGTCTCTCTCTCTCACACTCCCAATCTCTCTCTCTCTCTCACACTTCCAATCTCTCTCTCTCTCACTCCCAGTCTCTCTCTCTCACACTCCCAATCTCCCTCTCTCACACCCCCAATCTCTCTCTCTCACACTCCCAATCTCTCTCTCACACTCCCAATCTTTCTCTCACACACTCCCAATCTCTCTCTCTCACACTCCCAATCTCTCTCTCTCTCACACTCCCAATCTCTCTCTCTCACACTCCCAATCTCTCTCTCTCACACTCCAAATCTCTCTCTCTCACACTCCCAATCTCTCTCTCTCTCTCACACTCCCAGTCTCTCTCTCTCTCACACTCCCAGTCCCTCTCTCACACTCCCAATCTCTCTCTCTCTCACTCCCTGTCTCTCTCTCTCTCACACACACTCCCAATCTCTCTCTCTCTCACACTCCCAGTCTCTCTCTCTCTCTCTCACTCCCAGTCTCTCTCTCTCACAATCCCAATCTCTCTCTCTCACTCCCAGTCTCTCTCTCTCTGTCTCCCAGTCTCTCTATCTCTTCCCCCAGTCTCTCTCTCTCTCCCCCCAGTTTCTCTCTCTCTCCCCGTCTCTCTCTCTCTCCCCCCTCAGTCTCTCTCTCTCCCCCCTCAGTCTCTCTCTCTCTATCTCCCCAGTCTCTCTCTCTCCCCCAGTCTCTCCCTCTCAATTCAATTCAATTCAATTGAAATCGCTTTATTGGCATGATAAGGTACATCTTATGTTCCCAAAGCATCGAAAAACATTTATGGTTGAACACATAAACGCAGACCTATTCATACAATGTATAAACAGATATATCCCTGAGTGTATAAATATACATTCGTATAATTTGTATATACTCTTTTCTTAGGTTTACTGGTTGTCCCTCTGTTTATGGCAAGCTGTAACATAGTGTGCCGCTAAGGTTACACAACTTCTCTCGTCCCCTAGTAGGTATGGGAGTTTTTGGTCGTCATTCAAATTTCTGAATTCAGTGCATATTTTTGTGAATTTTTGGTAGAAATTCTCCCTGATGCCCTGATATTTTCCACAAGCTGTGAGGAAGTGTCTCTCTGTCTCCACCACTCAATTCAATTCAATTCAATTCAAATCGCTTTATTGGCATGACAAGTTACATCTTATGTTGCCAAAGCATCAGAAAACATTCATGTTTGTTCACAAAAATACAGATCTATCCATACAGTGTATAAACAGATATATCCCTGTGTGTATAAATATACTTTCATATAATTTACATATACTCTTATCTTATCTTTAGTGGTTGTCCCTCTGTTTATGGCAAGCTGTAACATAGTGTGCCGCTAGTGTTACGCAGTTTCTCTCTTCCCCTAGTAGGTATGGGAGTTTTTGGTCGTCATTCAAATTTCTGAATTCCGGGCATATTTTTGTAAATTTTGGGTAGAAATTCTCCCTTATGCCCTGATATTTTCTACAAGCTGTGAGGAAGTGCATCTCTGTCTCCACCATTCCCTGGCTGCAGTGAGAGCATATCCTGTCCTCTCTTGGTAGCCGGGTCTGCCTGTGTCTACCTTTTCCGATCGCCAGGCTATGTTCACTAAGTCTGTACATTGTCAAGATTTTTCTCAGTTTGCTGTCCTTTACCATGGTCAGGTAATCAGCTATGTTGTATTGTCTGTTTAGGGCCAAGTAGCAATTGAGTTTGCTTTGGGTTTTTGTTGTTTCTGCCCAATATGTCAGATATTTTTCCTTTTGCTTAGCGACGATTGTGTTGGGTCGAATTCTGTGTGTTACGCTGTCACTGTCCTGGGGCTGGTTATTGTTAGTAGTGTTAGTAGTTACTTCACTGAGTCCCAGGACTAGTTGACTGAGGGTATTCTTTTTTTATGGTCATCTCTTGGCATTTCAGGGCATCGTAGTGATAGCATTGGGGGTTGCTCATTTCTAGGTGTTTCCAAAATTTGGTGGCTCTTTTTTGGATAGTGATTATTAATGGATATTGGCCTAGTTCTGCCCTGCATGCGTTGTTTACTGTTTTCCTTTGAGTCCGGAGGATACTTTTACAGAATTCTGCATGTAGGATCTCAATTGGGTGTTTGTCCCATTTTGCAAATTCTTGTTGTGTTAGCGGTCCCCACACCTCACTGCCATAGAGTGCAATTGGTTCAATTACTGATTTTAAAATTTTCAGCCAAATGCTAATTGGGATTTCTATTTGGATTGATTTTTTAATGGCATAGAAAGCCCTTCTTGCTTTCTCTTTCACTTCATTCATAGCCAGTTTGAAGTTTCCCGTAGAACTGATTTTTAAGCCCAAGTATGTGTAGTTAGTGGTTTGTTCAATTTTGGTTGTTCCTATTGTGAAATTTATTTTTGGGTCCCTGATGTCTGGATCTTTGCTGGAGCACAAGGACTTTGGTTTTTTGGGGATTTATTGTCAGGGCCCAAGTCTGGCAGTACGACTCCAGCAGATCCAGGTTCTGCTGTAGACCCTCCTTAGTTGGTGACAGCAGAACCAGGTCGTCTGCATTGAGGAGGAATTTAACCTTGGATTCCCTGACTGCAGTGAGAGCATATCCTGTCCTCTCTTGGCAGTCGGGTCTGTCTGTGTCTGCTGTGTCTCTCTCTCTCCCCGTCTCTCTCTCTCTCTCTCCCTGTCAGTCGCTCTCTCTCTCTCCCCAGTCTCTCTCCTCTCTCTCCCCCAGTCTCTCTACCTCTCTTCTCTCTCCCTGTCTCTCTCTCTCTCTCCCCCAGTTTCTCTCTCTCCCCCTCATTCGCTCTCTCTCTCCCCCTCAGTCTCTCTCTCTCTATCTCCCCAGCCTCTCTCTTTCTCTCTCCCAGTCTCTCCCTCTCTCCCCCCCCCCCTGGGTCTCTATCTCTCTCTCCCCTCAGTCGCTCTCTCTCTCCCCCAGTCCCTCTCTCTTCCCCCCCCCCGGTCTCTCTCTCTCTCTCCCCCAGTCTCTCTCTCCCAAGTCCCTCTCCTCTCTCTCCCCCAGTCTCTCTACTCTCTCTCGCCCCTGTCTCTCTCTCTCTACCCCAGTCTCTCTCTCTCCCCCCTCAGTCTCTCTCTCTATCTCCCCAGTCTCTCTCTCTCTCTCTCTATCTCCCCGTCTCTCTCTCTCTCCCTCTCTACCCCAGTCTATCTACTCTTTCTCTCTCCCCGTCTCTCTCACTCTCCCCCAGTCTCTCTCTCTCCTTCCCTCTCTGTCTCTGTCTCTCTCCTTCCCCCTCTCTCTCTCTCTCTCTCTCTCTCCTTCCCTCTCTCTCTGTCTCTCTCTCTCCTTCCCTCTCTGTCTCTCTCTCCTTCCCTCTCTCTGTCTCTCTCTCCTTCCCTCTCTCTCTCTCTCTCTCCTTCCCTCCCTCTCTCTCTCCTTCCCTCTCTCTCTCTCTCTCCTTCCCTCTCTCTCTCTGTCTCTCTCTCCTTCCCTCTCCAAACGGGGCAATACCGAATTTCTAGCCCTCTCCCTCTCTCTCCCCCCAATCTCTCTCTCTCTCCCCATCTCTTTATCTCTCTCTCTGTCTCCCAGTCTCTCTCTCTCTGTCTCCCAGTCTCTCTATCTCTTCCCCCAGTCTCTCTCTCTCTCTCTCTCCCCCAGTTTCTCTCTCTCGCCTCGTCTCTCTCTCTCTCCCCCCTCAGTCTCTCTCTCTCTCTCTCCCCCAGTCTCCCAGTCTCTCTCTCTCCTCCAGACTCTCCCTCCTCCAGTCTCGCTCTCCCAGTCTCTTTCTCTCTCCGTCTCGCTCTCTCCTCCAGTCTCTCTCTCTCTCCCCCCAATCTCTCTCTCGCTCTCCGTCTCTCTATCTCTCTCTCTGTCTCCCAGTCTCTCTCTCTCCCTTCCCCCATCTCTCTCTCTCTCTCCCCCGTCTCTCTCCCCCAGTCTCTCTCTCTCCCCAGTCTCTCTCTCTCCCCAGTCTCTCTCCTTTCTCTCCTCCAGTCTCTCTCTCTCTCTCCCCAGTCTCTCTCCTCTCTCTCACCCCAGTCTCTCTACTCTCTCTCTCTCTCTCCCGTCTCTCTCTCTCTCCCCGTCTCTCTCTCTCCCCGAGTCGCTCTCTCTCTCCCCCTTCAGTCTCTCTCTCTCTCTCTCCCCAGTCTCTCTCTTCTCTCTGCCCCCAGTCTCTCTACTCTCTCTCTCCCCCCTCAGTCAATTCAATTCAATTCAATTCAAATCGCTTTATTGGCATGATAAGGTACATCTTTTGTTGCCAAAGCATCGAAAAACATTTATGGTTGAACACATAAACGCAGATCTATCCATACAGTGTATAAACAGATATATCCCTGAGTGTATAAATATACATTCGTATAATTTGTATATACTCTTTTAGGTTTAATGGTTGTCCCTCTGTTTATGGCAAGCTGTAACATAGTGTGCCGCTAAGGTTACACAATTTCTCTGTTCCCCTAGTAGGTATGGGAGTTTTTGGTCGTCATTCAAATTTCTGAATTCAGGGCATATTTTTGTGAATTTTTGGTAGAAATTCTCCCTGATGCCCTGATATTTTCCACAAGCTGTGAGGAAGTGCATCTCTGTCTCCACCACTCCCTGACTGCAGTGAGAGCATATCCTGTCCTCTCTTGGCAGCCGGGTCTGTCTGTGTCTGCCTTTTTCGATGGCCAGGCTTTGTTCACTAAGTCTGTACCTTGTTAAGGTTTTTCTCAGTTTGCTATCCTTTACCATGGTCAGGTATTCAGCCATGTTGTATTGTCTGTTTAGGGCCAAGTAGCAAATGAGTTTGTTTTGGGTTTTTGTTGTTTCTGCCCAATATGACAGCTTTTTTCCTTTTGCTTAGTGACAATTGTGTTGGGTCGAATTCTCTGTGCTACGATGTCACTGTCCTGGGGCTGGTTATTGTTAGTAGTGTTAGTAGTTACTTCACTGAGTCCCAGGACTAGTTGACTGAGGGTATTCTTCTTTATGGTCCTCTCTTGGCATTTCAGGGCTTCGTAATGATAGCAGTGGGGGTTGCTCATTTTTAGGTGTTTCCAAAATTTGGTGGCTCTTTTTTGGATAGTAATTATTAATGGATATTGGCCTAGTTCTGCCCTGCATGCATTGTTTACGGTTTTCCTTTGAGTCCGGAGGATGCTTTTAAAGAATTCTGCATGTAGGATCTCAATTGGGTGTTTGTCCCATTTTGCAAATTCTTGTTGTGTTAGCGGTCCCCACACCTCACTGCCATAGAGTGCAATTGGTTCAATTACTGATTTAAAAATTTTGAGCCAAATTCTAATCGGGATTTCTATTTGGATTGATTTTTTAATGGCATAGAAAGCCCTTCTAGCATTCTCTTTCAGTTCATTCACAGCCAGATGAAAATTTCCCGTAGAGCTGATTTTTAAGCCCAAGTATGTGTAGTTAGTGGTTTGTTCAATTTTAGTTGTTCCTAGTGTGAAATTTATTCTGGGTCCCTGATGTCTGGATCTTTGCTGGAACACAAGGCCTTTGGTTTTTTTGGGGTTTATTGTCAGGGCCCAGGTCTGACAGAATGACTCTAGCAGATCCAGGTTCTGCTGTAGACCCTCCTTAGTTGGTGACAGCAGAACCAGGTCATCTGCATAGAGGAGGAATTTAACCTTGGATTCATATAGGGTGCGGCAGGGTGCTGTAGATTGTTCAAGTAGTTTTGCCAATTCATTTATGTAAATATTAAAGAGTGTCGGTGAGATGGGCGAGCCCTGCGTCACACCACACCCCTGTGGGAAGTATTTTGTTTGTTTGTCTCCAATTTTAACTGCACATTTATTGTTTGTATACATTGATTTAATTACATCATATGTTTTTCCCCCTACACCACTTTCAATAAGTTTCAAGAATAGACCGTCGTGCCAGATGGAATCGAAAGCCTTCTGGAAATCTATAAAGCAGGCAAAAATTTTGCTTTTGTTTTGATGAACATGTTTGTCAATTAGGGTCTGCAGTGTGAAGATATGATCTGATGTTCTATAGTTTGGTAGGAATCCAATTTGGCTTTTACTCAAGAAATTGTGCTCCTCAAGGAAGTTTATAAGTCTTTTGTTTATGATACTACAGAAAACCTTCCCCAGGTTACTGTTTACACAGATGCCTCGATAGTTATTTGGGCCAACTTTGTCTCCACTTTTGTATATGGGCGTTATGAGTCCTTTGTTCCAGATATCAGGGAAGTAACCGACACTCAGAGCCAAGTTGAAGAGTTTCAGTATAGCCAATTTCATTTTATCGTCCGTGTGTTTAATCATCTCGCTTAGGATGCCGTCTGCACTGCAAGCTTTTCCTGGTCGCAGGTCCTTCAGTTTTTCAAATAGCTCTTTTTCAGATATTATGGGGTCTATCGGGTTTTGGTTATCTTTTATGGCAAATTTGAGCTTTTCCAGTTTTTCGCATATTTGGTATTGCTCTGGGCTTAGTGTGTTTTTCTGGTATAATTTTTCAAAATGGTTTTCCCATGTGTCTCCGTTTTGAATGGCCAATTCGTCGTGTTGTTTTGTGTGTAATGTATTCCAGTTGTCCCAGAAACAATTGGAATCAATGGATTCCTCAATGGAGATGAGTGTATTCTTAATATACTGCTCTTTCTTGGTTCTGAGTGTGTTTTTGTATTGTGTTAGTGCCTGACAATAAGTTAGGCGTAATTCCTCATTTTCTGGTTGTCTGTGTTTTTGGTTTGATATTTTTCTGAGTTTTTTCCTCATGTTCTGGCAATCGGAGTCAAACCATTTTTCGTAGTTTTTTGTTTTGGGTTTGTTCTTGCGAACTTTCAAGTTTGACATTGATGCCAAATTATCAAAAATATTATTTAGGTTATTCACTGCCCGGTTTACGCCTTCTTTATTGTGTGTGTATGTATTTTCCAGAAAGGTGTCTAAGAGAGCTTGAGTTGATTGATTGCTAATTGCTTTCTGGTATTTTTCCGTGCTGTTTTTGGCCCATTTGTAGGATTTTTTAATGTTGTACAGCTTACTGGGTTGTGTTTCTGTGTTGGTTGTTTCTGTCCTTTTAAGATATGCAGTAATTTGACTGTGATCTGACAGTGTTGTTTGACTGTGAATGCTCTGAAAGAGGATGGGTCCAGATCCGTAATCATATAGTCTACGGTGCTGAAGCCAAGAGGTGAGCAATAGGTGGATCTTCCTAGGTAGTCTCCCATGAACCTACCATTGACAATGTACAGACCCAGGCTTCGCCAGAGCTGCAGGAGCTGTTTTCCGTTAGCATTTGTCTGTTTGTCGCAGTTATGCCTGTGTGGATTGGAAGGGAGATCAAAGTGGTTATTCCCAAATATGTAATTATTCCCCTGATTATTGGTGAAGTCTGGTTCTTCGCCAGTTCTTGAGTTGAGGTCACCACAGATCAACATATTTCCCTGGGCCTGGAATTGGATAATCTCCCTCTCTATGTTGGAGAAGGTGTCCTCTTTGAAGTACGAGGATTCTGTCGGGGGGATATAGAGTGTGCAAATGAAAACATCTTTCATGCTAGAGATGATGCCCCTCTTAATTTTGAGCCATAGGTGGTTTTCGCCCTTTTTTATAAATTTAATGTAATTCCTAAGCTCTGCTTTAAGCCAAATCACTATGCCTCCAGATTCTCTGCCCTGGGTTACTCCTGGCAATTTATTGGAGGGGACCACCAGCTCTGTGTACCCAATGGGACAGCCAGTGTGCCCTTCTCCTCTACACCAGTGGTTAGCACTGTTGCCTCACAGCGCCAGGGACCCGGGTTCAAATCCGGCCTCGCGTGACTGTCTGTGTGGAGTTTGCACATTCTCCCCGTGTTTGCGTGGGTTTCCTCCGGGTGCTCCGGTTTCCTCCCACAGTCCAAAGATGTGCGGGTTAGGTTGATTGGCCATGATAAAAATTGGCCCTTAGTGTTAGGGGGGATTAAATACGTGGGGTTACGGGGTTACGGGGATAGGGCTTGGGTGGGATGGCTGTCGGTGTAGGGACCGGGTGCTAGGGTTTGGATGATCAGCCATGATCTCGTTGAATGGCGGAGCAGGCTCGAAGGGCCGAATGGCCTACTCCTGCTCCTATCTTCTATGTTTCTATGTACCAGGTTTCCTGTAAAAAGATAATATCTAGATCTTTAATCTCATCTAGGAACTCTGGGGTCCCACTCTTCATGCCAATCATAGAAGAGCGTAGACCTTGGATATTCCAGGTTGAGATATATAAGGATTTCATGCTAAAATTGATCTTTTACTGTGATGGGTTAAAATATAATAAATAGTGATATGTGTTTGTCGTGTCTAAATGGGGAAAAAAGAACATTTCAATTGTCTATAAATGCTGAGGATAATTGGTTACAACTCTTTCTAACAACTAGTCCTTATTTTTTTCTGATCCATAAGGCGGGAGTAGATGCTGCTGATCGTCTGCATTATGTCTCTTAATGGATTGTCTCTGCCTGTGGTATTGCATACGACCTGAGCAACTCTCCCTCTGCCTGGCTGGCGGTGGTCCTGTTCCCCTGTAGGACAGGAGTGGTGCAGGTCCGACATTGTTGTTGTGCGTGGGGATCCTCTCTGGTCCCGGTTGGTGTGGCGGTGGTCTCTGTAGTAGTGCTGGTCTATATCCCGTTGGTCTTTGGTGATCGGGGGGGGGGTCCTCTTGGGGTCTGGGTGTGGACCCGATTAAAAGCGACGTCCTTCAGGGCCTTCGCAAAGACCGACATTCGCTTCCTGTGGATATGGACTTGGTCGTAAAGACATTCCACATCAAGGGTGGGCTGTTGGGCCAGGTGCACGTTATGTTTTAATTCACAGTCTCTTGCTATGCTTGCATTTATCTCATGGATTGTTTTGTTGTTGAAGTCTCTTCTCGGCAATAGTGTGGAAACAGTGATTCTAGTGTTTGGGAAGGTGTCGCTTGCCTTCTCAATCACTGATCCGAGCGATGTTGCTACCCTTTTCTGCTGGGCCCTTAGGTCATTTGTGCCGGTGTGTCTCTCTCTCTATCTCCCCAGTCTCTCTCTCTCTCTCTCTATCTCCCCGTCTCTCTCTCTCTCCCTCTCTCCCCCCAGTCTCTCTACTCTTTCTCTCTCCCGTCTCTCTCTCTCTCTCTCCCCCCAGTCGCTCTCTCCCCTTCCCTCTCTGTCTCTGTCTGTCTCTCTCTCCTTCCCTCTCTCTCTCCTTCCCTCTCTCTCTCTGTCTCTCTCTCCTTCCCTCTCTCTCTCTGTCTCTCTCTCCTTCCCTCTCTCTCTCTGTCTCTCTCTCCTTCCCTCTCTCTCTCTCTCCTTCCCTCTCTCTCTCTCTCTCTCCTTCCCTCTCCCTCCCCTCTCTCCCTCCCCTCTCCCCCTCTCCCCCACCTTCTCCCCCCCTCCCTTCCCTACACCCCCTTCCCTCCCCCCTCCCCTCTCCCCCCTCCTGCTCCCCCTTCCCTCCCTCCCCCTCCCCCACCCCCAGCTAGTCTAATAATATAGTTGAAAGTATCTGCAGCTTAACTATAATGAGATTGCTGGCACTTCTGGCTATTAAATGTGTGCTACTGTCTTTTTATGAATAATAAAACCTGTGTATCTCCTATTAAAATAATATTCTAATTTTGATTGCATTTATTGTGTTTTTGTTTAGGTTCTCTTTCCCACCGCAATTTGAAATGTTGACTTCGCGGGTCATTCATGCCACTTTGTGTATTTACAAGGAAGCAATGAAGAATCTCCTCCCAACACCGGCTAAGTCTCACTATCTGTTTAACCTGCGGGATTTTTCCCGTGTTATTCAGGGGGTGTGTCTTTCAAGTCCGGAGACATCAGGAACTCCAGCTGTGATCAAGCGTCTCTGGGTTCATGAGGTGAAATCTTTTTTTATATGCGTTAGTGGGGCTAGGTCTGTTTATTAGTGATCTAATTTTCTGTGAAAATAATAAACGCTTGCTGGTGTGACTGTGATAGATGGAATAGTATGGGGTGTGTGAATGTTAGTGTATAGTTAGATGGTGGATGAAGTGTGTTGAGTTTGTGATGCTGGTGGTGGTGTAGTTATTGAGAAGTGCGTATGTGAAATAGGCTCTTGACTTGACCACTCTGCCAATCGTTAAATTTCCTGCGGTACTGGAGCCATGTCCTGGGGGCGGGGCTCCTGGCTGTGACCTCCGCAGCGATCTCTTCCCACATCTATCGCATTATTTCCCTCTGTGGCTTCCTTTCCCCCTGTGGATACAGGACATCCCTCCTCCTCTGTACCTATATAGAAACATAGAAAAAATATATAAGATAAAGGCAGGAGTAGGCCGTTCGGCCCCTCGCACCTGCTCCCATTCAGTGAGATCATGGCTGATCATCCAAATTCAGTACCCTGTTCCTGCCTTCTCTCCATATCCCTTGATCCCTTTAGCCTTAAAAAATATATCTAACTCCTTCTTGAATATATTTAATGAATTGGCCTCTACTGCCTTCTGTGGTAGAGAATTCCACAGGTTCACCAGTCTCTGGGTGAAGAAATTCCTCCTCATCTCTGTCCTAAATGGCTTACCCCTTATCCTTAGACTGTGACCCCTGGTTCTGGACTCCCTGACCATTGGGAACATCCTTCCCGCATCTAGTCTGTCTAGTCCTTTTAGAATTTTATAAGTTTCAATGAGATCCCCTCTCATTCTTCTAAACTCCAGCGAGTATAAGCCCAATTGACCCAATCTCTCCTCATACGTCATTCCTGCCATCCCAGGTATCAGCCTGGTGAATCTTCGCTGCACTCCCTCCATGGCAAGAACATCCTTCCTCAGATAAGGCGACCAAAACTGCACACAATACTCAAGATGTGGTCTCACCAAGGCCCTGTACAACTGCAGCAAGACATCCTTGTTCCTGTACTCAAACCCTCTCGTTACGAAGGCCAACATACCATTTGCCTTCTTAACCGCCTGCTGCACCTGCATGCTTACCTTCAGCGACTGGTGCACAAGGACATCCAGGTCTCATTGCACTTCCCCTTCTCCCAATCTATTGCCATTCAGATAATAATCTGCCTTCCTGTTTTTGACACCAAAGTGGATCTGCCATGCTTCTGCCCAATCACCCAACCTGTCCAAATCATACCTCCTCTACCAGGACCTCCAGTCCTGCGTCCGAGAACCCATGCGCCCTCTCCCTCGGTCTGTGAACCATCCTGAAATGTGCCGTTGCCTGCCGTTGACCATACTGTTGACCATAGCCTAGGCTTCAGCTTAGTTAAAATTTTAGCTAGAACTTGAATTTTTAAATGTGTGCAATTATTCACCTAAGTTATATTTCAGTTGCATTTTTTAAAAATGGTTAGAGTTATTCTACCTTGCATAAAATTTCATTTTTTGTTGTGGAAGTGTAATGGAATGTGATTCTGAGATCTGATTAGTTGCTGCTAAGAAAATGATCGATAATGCCACACGGTTAACACAGTGCACGCAGAAGACAATTTGGAATGCTATAATCATTCATTCGTGCGGATGCAAAATGGTTTATCCTTTCTTTCCTATTGTTCCCTTTTTCGGCTGCTTTTGATTTTATGTACTTTCTCAGATACACACTGATACACAGAATCCAGTTGCTGCAACCATTCAAATGTCACAAAATAAGAAAGCAATGCAAAAATATGAATGCAAAGTTTGACTTGTCACACTAAAATCTATCTTTAAAGCAATGGGAATTTAAAAGAGAACAGATCCATTTATATTTATATTTTTGGAGTCTGCAGTATATCAGTATTCTTATTTTCTTTGGACTGGTTTTTTAACCCTCCTTACATTGCCAGTGTTTGTGCCACGCATTTAGAACTGCCATTAAAATTTAAGCCATAAGTATTCCAAACATTTCTATTTACATCTTGTGGAGGAAGAATAGGGGTAACAATGAAGGAGTGCCTGGCAGGTGAGGCTGCAACAGAGTTGGACCTGAATATATAGGCAGAGGAGCACTTACCTGAATTGTCAAAGGAACTATCTTTGTAGAATGCAGTTCGCCAGAGAGGATTTGACAGAGTTGTGCCTGGTCACCAACCAAAATTCAGTATAGGCACATCGCTACCAATAACTATCAAGGCCACCACACCACAGCACTCAACATTTATGCCTCAATCTCATTCCGATGTGCCACAAGGGACATCAGAAATATGAGTTGAAATGCAGTGCATAGGTGTGTAAAGCGGGTGACTGATGCATTTCTTTCTAGAGCAAGGACCTTTATCATATTTCCCAGGACAGCCAGCAACAGTATGAGAGAGCATGCCACCTTTTTACAAATGACAGGATTCCTCAAAGTACAGGACATCATTGATGGCACCCATGTGGCCCTACAGACTCCTACACGCGATAGCTGACAATAGCCAACAGCTATGTCAATTGGCTGCCGTATTTCCTACAAAAGTAACAGAGATTCAACTTCAAAAGTAATCTGTTGCTTGTAAAGTGTTTTGGGCTGTCTTATAGAATCATAGAATGGTTACAGTACAGAAGGAGGCCATTCGGCCCATCAAGCGCGCTTCAGCTATTCCTGCTCCTCTGCCCTTTCCCCGTAGCCCTTTCAGGCAGTGCATTCCCGATCCTAACCACTTGCTGCGTAAAAAAGTTTTCCCTCATGTCGCCTTTGGTTCTTTTGTCAAACTCCTTAAATCTGTGTCCGCTGGTTCTCGACGCTTCCGCCAATGGGAACAGTTTCTCTCTATCTACTCTGTTTAGACCCCTCATGATTTTGAACACCGCTATCAAATCTCCTCTCAACCTTCTCTGCTCTAAGGAGAACAACCCCAGCTTTTCCAGTCTATCCACGTAACTGAAGTCCTTCATCCCTGGAACCATTCTCGTAAATCTTTTCTGCACCCTCTCCAAGGCCTTCACATCCTTCCTAAAGTACAGTGCCCAGAATTGGACACAATACTCCAGTTGAGGCCGAACCAGTGTTTTATACAGGTTCATCATAACTTCCTTGCTTTTGTACTCTATGGGCTGGATTTTGATTCTGGAGGCATGTAGGAGGCGGGACTACAACTTTCGGGGTTGTAGTCCCACCTCCATTGAGTTGTGGCCAACCCACGCGGTTTTCACTTGATTGACCTTGTTGAGCCTGCCCAGCGGGCTCAGCAGGCCAATTAAGGGCCACCCGGCAACAGGTGATGTCACAGATTGACATTTCATGTCAAGAGCATTTGACAGATTGAAATAAAGAGTAGATTTGCCTTTCTAAATCTAGGCTTTATTAACCTTAAAAACCCAGCAGCACATCTTCAACACCCAGTCCCAACCAAGGCTGTAGAGAACTGAATTTAAGATGGCCACCACAAATCACATGACATCAACTACCAATGAGTTTACAGCATATCTCTCAAGGCAGGAAACAGGCAACCAATTATAATGCTTCTTACAAAACAAGAATGATCACCACATTCACCCCTCCTTTTAAAACATACTCCAACCTAGGTAGCCTTTACAATTTACAATTAATTATTTATAACTAAAACAATACAAATATAATATTTCAACAATTTTAAAACATTACTATCAAATTATTTTAAAAGTCCATTTTCAATCGGTCGACCGGATATCTTGTTCGTGTCGACCTTCTTAACCTTGGTGAAATTCCTTGCCCTCCCACACCAGGAGACACGGAAGTATCTTCTGCAGGAAGGCTATCCATATCCCGATTATCAACGGTTTCCGGATTGGAAATCCCATCAGGAGGTAAACTGGGACGATCATGAACATCCATCGAGGGCTGACTAATAGAATTATAATTATCTGCAATAGGATTGGAAATATTCGTAGTATCTGTGACGACATCCACATTATCTGAATCATGACTATTGTTAATATCCTCAGAAGAGGGCTGGCCACCACAAGGAGCCAAGTCTTTAATTGAAACAGTACTTTCTTTCCCATCTTGGAATCGAATATGAGCATATTGGGAATTTGCCTCCAACAGCTCCACCTCCTCCACTAAAGGATCATATTTTGACAATCTAACATGGCGTCGAAGCAGCACAGGTCCCTGCATAGTAAGCCATGAAGGTACCGAATATCCCGTAGTAGATCTCCGCGGATAGTTAAAGAGCCTTTCATGGGGGGTCACATTAGTAGCCGTTGAAAGCAATGATCTAATGGAATGCAGGGCATCAGGCAATACCATTTCCCACTGTGTATTCTTAAGGTTCCGGGATGTCAAAGCCAACATAACTGCCTTCCAGATCACCCCATTATATCGTTCGCACTGTCCATTACCCTGGGGATTATACAGGGTAGTTCTACTAGTAGAGATTCCCCGACTCTGGAGGTATTCCTTCAACTGGGAAGACATAAAAGAACTTCCCTGATCCGAATGGATATACGCAGGCATCCCAAAGATGACAAAAAGTTGAGTCAGACATTTGATAACTGTAGCAGCTGATACATCTGCGCAAGGAAAAGCAAAAGGGAACCTTGAAAACTCATCCACAACAGTAAATATATATCGATTCTGAGTCGTTGAAGGAAGAGGCCCCTTAAAATCAACGCTCAAACGTTCAAAAGGAAAAGTAGCCTTTATAAGATGAGCTCGTTGAGGCTTAAAGAAATTCGGTTTACACCGAGCACAGATAGAACATAATGAAGTCATCCGCTTGACGTCTTCAACTGAAAAAGGCAAATTCTTACTGCGTACGAAGTGTATCATCCTCGTAACACCAGGATGGCACAAAGCATTATGAAGATTAATAAGCGTATCTCCGTGAATCACAGAACAATAAGCCCTCGACAGCGCATCAGCAGCAACATTATCCTTCCCCGGACGGTAAACGATATCAAAATGGTAACATGCCAACTCAATCCTCCACCTCATTATTTTATCATTCTTGATCTTTCCAAAATGTTTGACATCAAACATAAAGGACACAGATTTTTGGTCAGTTACCAACGTAAAATGTCGCCCCGATAAATAATGTCTCCATTTACGCAGTGCTTCTACTATTGCATACGCCTCTTTCTCTATTGAGGAGTGTCTTTTCTCACTATTGTTCAAAGTACGTGAGAAAAAGGCCACAGGTCTTCCATTTTGGTTCAGAGTAGCCCCAATTGCAAAATCGGAAGCGTCCGTCTCAATCACAAAGGGAACCTGCTCATCAATAGAATGCACAACTGCTCCAAGGATATCCTTTTTGAAATTATCAAAACACGTCCTAGCCTCCCATGATAGAGGATATGTCGTAACCCGAATAAGGGGCCGGATCTTCTGTGAAAAGTTTGCAATCCAATTAGAATAATAAGAAAACAGTCCAACAACTCGTTGCAAAGCCTTAGAATTAGTAGGACAAGGTAAATCAATCAATGGTCGCAGGCGTTCTGGATCTGGTTTAATCTTGTTTCCCGAGATAATATACCCCAGTAGATTTACCTCAGTGGTCGAAAAGATACACTTCTCTTTATTGAAAGTTAAACCAACTTTTTCCGCAGCTTGAAGGAATCTTTCTAAATTAGAATCATGCTCCACCCTTGATTTGCCACACACCGCGATGTCATCTAAATATGAAAAGGTGTCAGAGAGAGAGTTATCACTTATAAAAGCATCCATTGCCCGTTGAAAACAGGCAACACCATTAGTAACACCAAATGGTACTCGGCAAAACTGATACAGCTTTCTGCCAGCCTCAAAGGCCGTATATGGTTGGTCCCTCTTAACGATAGGAATCTGATGATAAGCACTCTTTAGGTCAATAGTGCTAAAAACCTTATACTGAGATACTTTGTTGATAAGCTCATCAATCTTAGGCAAAGGGTACGCATCTAATTGAGTATACCTATTAATAGTTTGAGAGTAGTCTATCACCATTCGTTTCTTATGTCTCTCGTTAGTGGTGACAACTACTTGTGCCCGCCAGGGCGAACAACTAGGTTCAATGATTCCTTCCAATAAAAGACGTTGAACTTCAGAATTAAAAAATTCTTGATCCTGACTGCTATACCTTCTTGACTTGGTAGCAATTGGCTTACAATCCGGCATCAAATTGGAAAAAGTGATAATGGAGAAATGGATAAAGAAGTTAATCCACAAATAGATAAAGGTGGCTTAGTTCCTCCAAAAGAAAGACTGAGAGACTCGTGTAATTGAAGCACATCATGACCAATCAAAATATCCGCACAGAGATTAGGCAAAACAGATAGGCATATATCAGTATACGTATTACCTAGAAGAATTAATTTCACAAGGCAACAACCAGCTACTTGTGAGGTGAGAGTCGTCTGAGCCATACACACCTGATAAGTAACAGGCGAAATTTTCAAACGCTTCTCCTTCACAAACTGAAGACTTATAGATACGGGCAGTACCGAGAGTTTTATAAGGGCCTTCACTTCTAACCCATTAACTTGGGCCGTAACTATAGCTTTGTTTAGGCCATGAGCAAAGACAGCAGAAACTGATGCAATAAACGCCCTATCTAAAGACTGAATAGTCGCAGAGGAGGCAATTGATTTACAAACACGTGCACAATGACCTCTCTTGCCGCATTTACTACACACAGCCTCCCGAGCAGGACACTTCAGACGAGGGTGCCGGGCGTTCCCACAAAAATAACACTTCTGAATCCTAGAGGCAACAGCAGCCGAAGTAGAAACTGTTTCAGAATCTGGTAAACCACTCCTATTAAGTCCACATAATTCCTTTTCATCCAGAACTGCCGAAACCACAGTCGCAGGCCGATTAAAAAGAGCGTAAGAATCCGAACTTCTCTGAGCCAAATCCAATGTAGAGGCTTGCTCAAAGGCACTCTTGTGATCCAAAGTCTTATTTTCTAATAACCGCTGATGAATTGATCTAGACAGTAATCCAGTAATAAAAGCATCCCGTACCGATTCTTCCTTATATTCTTCTGCCGACACGGCCTTATAATTACAGTTAGCTCCAAGGCGCCAAAGTGCTTGTAAATAAGCATCCAAAGATTCTCCCACCTGCTGCCTATGGGCAGATAGAAGGTGACGTGCAAATACCTCATTCTTTGGTTTAACAAAAATCTTTTCCAATGTAGCAATAGCCAATTCGTAAGTTTCACAGTCCAAGATATACTTAGACACATCCGGCGCAATGTAGTTGATCAGTACATTCAACTTATTTAGAGACTCTTGATCCAACACACCCAAAAAGTTTTTAAATGTACGATACCAGTGTTTCCATTTATCATCCACTCCTGCAGAATTAGGGTCAGCATTAAATCGTTCCGGTTGAAGATATCGCTCCATTCTAACAAAAGATTAATAAATTGAAATAGAGTAGATTTGCCTTTCTAAATCTAGGCTTTATTAACCTTAAAAACCCAGCAGCACATCTTCAACACCCAGTCCCAACCAAGGCTGTAGAGAACTGAATTTAAGATGGCCACCACAAATCACATGACATCAACTACCAATGAGTTTACAGCATATCTCTCAAGGCAGGAAACAGGCAACCAATTATAATGCTTCTTACAAAACAAGAATAATCACCACACAGATGAAATATCAGCATTTGACAGCTCTTTGAAGCTGTCAAACACTGACAATCTGTACATTAAGTTAATTCCTTCCTCTCAGGCTGATTTAGAGATTGCTCCAGAACAGAAAGCTGAATGCTGCAACTTTTGAGAGCTCGCGGTCATTCTGCTTTCTGTGCCGGTGAGATGAGGGACTCCTGAGACCTGAAGGAAGGAAGGCTGTAAAGGTAAGTAAAACTTCTTTAAACACTTTATACACATCAAACACACTTACCTCTTCACTCATGCACCCATCACTTACCTGAACATCGGACATCTCGAACCCTCCAAGTCCTTCAGCCCGACGGCCCGCCTTGCTAACTTGGCGTGGTTTGGAGCCGTCGGGAATCCCCAGGATTAAAAATAGGGATTAGGCTAAAAACTGCCTGTTAACTACCTGTTAACAGGCAGTTAATTGGCACTAATCCCCTTCTCGCCTCGGGGAGGCGGATCCCAGCACAGGTCGGGTATCCGCCTCCATTGAAACTGGCATGGAGGCGGGTTGGGGGGCGGAATGGGTTCGTGCCCCCCGATTTTGAGATTTTAACCCCCCACATGCCTCCAATCCCGCCTTCACGGCCCAATGAAAATCCTGCCCTATGCCTCTATTTATGAAGCCCAGGATCCTGTAAGCTTTTTTACCTGCTTTCTCAACCTGCCCTGCCACCTTCAACAATTTGTGCACATATACCCCCAGGTCTCTCTGTCCATGCACCCGCTTTAGGATTGTACTCTTTAGTTTATATTGCCCCTCCTCATTCTTCCTACCAAAATGTATCACTTCGCACCTTTCTGCGTTAAATTTAATCTGCTACGTGTCCGCCCATTTCACCAGCTTGTCTATGTCTTCTTTAAGTCTATCACTATCCTCCTCACTGTTCACTCTACTTCCAAGTTTTGTGTCATCTGCAAATTTTGAAATTGTGCCCTGTACACCCAAGTCCAAGTCATTAATATATATCAAGAAAAGCAGTGGTCCTAGTACTGACCCCTGGGGAACACCACTGTATACCTTCCTCCAGTCCGAAAAACAACTGTTCACCACTACTCTTTCCTGTCACTTAGCCAATTTTGTATCCATGCTGTCACTGTCCCTTTTATTCCACGGGCCATGTACACCAAGTCAACCGCATTGCCCTCATCAACCTTCTCTGTTACCTCATCAAAAACCTTGATCAAGTTAGTTAAACACGATTTGCCTTCAACAAATCTGTGCTGGCTTTGTTAACTTTGTCCCTGATTATCATTTCTAAAAGCTTCCCCACTACCAAGGTTAAACTGACTGGTCTGTAGTTACTGGGTTTATCCTTGCACCCTTTTTTGGACAAGGGTGTAACATTTGCAATTCTCCAGTTCTCTGGTGCCACCCCCTGTATCTAAGGAAGATTGGAAGATTATGGCTAGTACCTCTGCAATCTCCTCCTTAACTTCCCTCAGCATCCTAGGATGCATCCCATCTGGTCCTGGTGACTTATCAACTTTAAGTACAGACAGCCTTTCTACTACCTCCTCTTAATCAATTTTTATCTCATTCAGTATCTCCACTACCTCCTCTTTCACTATGACTTTGGCAGCATCTTCATCCTTGGTGAAGACAGATGCAAATTACTCATTTAATACATCAGCCATGCCCTCTACCTCCATGCGTAGGTCTCATTTTTGGTCCCTAATCGGTCTCACCCCTTCTCTTACTACCCGTTTATTATTTACCCGTTTATTATTTATATGCCTATGGAAGACTTTTGAATTCCTTTTTATGTTAGCTGCCAATCTATTCTCATACTCTCTTTGCCCCAATGTCTTGAGGGTGTAGAAAGTGCTACATAAATGCAAGACATTTTTTTTCTTTTTATTGTTCTCACAAACATTCAAAATGAATTATAATTTCTTTGTGTCTGAAATGTAGGTTTTACGAGTCTATTATGATCGTTTGGTAGATGATGGAGATCGAGCTTGGCTTGTTGACTGTCTCAGAGAAGTGATGGAGAGTCAGATGGAGGAGAACTTTGATGAACTTTTCATACACCTTGACATTAATGGTGATGGCAAAGTGATGGAAGATGAACTTCGCAGCCTTATGTTCTGTGATTTCAGTGACCCGAAAGGTGAAGACAAGGGCTATAGAGAAATCTTTGATAACAGAATGTTACGAAAAGTGGTTGAGAGCCATTTGGAGGAGTTTAATAACCTTAGTAAAAAGCCTATGAATCTGGTTGTATTCAGATTTGCAATTGAGCATGTCTGTCGAATTTCCCGTATTCTAAAGCAGCCCCATAGCCATGCCCTTTTGGTGGGAGTTGGAGGCAGCGGGCGTCAGTCACTAACCCGGCTTGCATCACATATGGCTGACTACATTCTGTTTCAAGTGGAAATTTCCAAGAGTTATGGCTCTAATGAATGGCGAGAAGATATAAAACAAATATTCCGAAAAGCTACCGAAGGTGAGATGCAAGGTGTATTTTTATTTACTGACACTCAGATTAAACGGGAGTCATTTCTAGAAGACATCAGCAATTTATTGAATGCGGGAGAAGTGCCAAATCTCTTTGCTGTGGATGAGAAACAGGAGGTTTGTGAACGTATGCGTCTAATTGACCGTCAAAGAGATAGATCAAAGCAGACTGATGGGAGTCCATTGGCACTTTTCAACATGTTTATTGAGCGCTGCCGTAATCAGTTACATGTGGTTTTAGCAATGAGTCCAATTGGAGATGCATTCCGCAACAGGCTCAGGAAGTTCCCAGCACTTGTCAACTGCTGTACCATAAACTGGTTTCAGGTAAGAGTCTCAGTTCACATGTTTATTAGACCTTGGTTTATGGGAACATAGGAACAGGAGTAGGCCATTTACCTCCCCGAGCCTGTTCCGCCATTCAGTGAGATTGTGGCTGATCTGTGACCTAACTCCATATACCCGCCTTTGGCCCATATCCCTTAATGCCGTTGGTTAACAAAAATCTATCAATCTCAGATTTAAAATTAATAATTGACCTCGCATCAACTGCCATTTGTGGAAAAGAGTTCCAAACTTCTACCACCCTTTGTGTGTAGAAGTGTTTCTTAACTTCACTCCTAAAAAGCCTGGCTCTAACAGTTAGGCTATGTCCCCTAGTCCTAGACTCCCCAACCTACGGAACAGGTTATCCCACCCCCACGCGCCTTTCCCTCGGCCGTTTTGCGTTTCTCCCTTTCAAACACAACGTTGAACTCGATCATATTATGATCGCTATTAGATAAATGTTCACGCACCATTAGGCTGTTAACTAAATCTGGCTCTTTACTCATTCTTAAATCTAGTATGGCCTGCCCCCTGGATGGTTCTAGGACATATTGTCGCAGAAAACTATCCTAACCACACTCAAGAAATTCACTTCCTTTCTGACACAAGCTAGTCTACTTATACCAATCTATATGAAAGTTAAACTTTCCCATTAAAACAACTTTGCCTTTACTACATACTTGTCTAATCTCTGCATTTAGTATTCTGCTACTTCACAGCTGCTACCAGGGGGTCTATACACAACTCCCACTACTGTCTTAAATCCTTTTCTGTTTCTTCATTCTACCCATAAAGTCTCCACTGCCTGCTTACTTCTCGTTATATCCTCTCTTATTATTGAAGTAATTTCATGCTTAATCATCAAGGCTACTCCCCCCCAATGGTCCCACTAAGCTGCGCGTGTGGCCGCGCATTAATCTAAAAGGTCCCATGCAGGCCGACTTTTACATTGTAAACACCATGCGTGTGCAGAATTTAAAGGGACCGTGCATTAAAAGAAACAGGCCGCACAGAACTAAGTGCAGCTTACAGGGAACATTGCTCCTCCCCCTCTACCAGTTTCCCTATCCTTCCTGTAGACCTTATAACCTGGTATATTCACTTCCCAGTCCTAAACATCTTGCAGCCATGTCTCAGTAATGGCTACCATGTCATTCCCTCTAAGTTGAATTTGTGCCTGCATTGTGTTTTTTAGAGAACATTTATTTGGGTCATACACCCTAACCTGTCCTTCCGCTCTAAAGTTTTTCTCACACATTTCTTATTTCTCCTGATTTATTTACTTTACATCTTTTAGTTTTCCCTTTACCCAAAACAAAATTTCTGATTACTCTCTTCCCTTTCGTTTGTTTTAGAATGATTTTCCACCTAAGCCCTCCCCCCTCCTCCCTCCCCCATTTACTAGTTTAAAGTCCTTGTGACCGTCCTATTTATCCTTTCCAGCCTGGTTATTGTTAGATCCGTGGTTCAGTGGATAAATAATCACACGGATGCTGTACATTAACAAATAACAGGTCTTTACTGGAGGAGGGTAATCTCTAGACTGGGGTACAGAGGCATGCACACAGCTTATATACCGGTGTGGTCACTGCCAGTACTACAGTATCCAGGAGCTGTAAAAAGTAGTTCTGACTTAAAGGCACATACACTACAATTCCTCCCTTTTTAGATTAACAATACCCCCTTAATATTCAAATAACAATTACATTTTTACATGTACATTCAATAACAAAAGTCCATTTATAGATTCAGTCTTTGGGGCGGCTTCCTGACCCTTTTGGGATAGCGCCTTTCCAGAGGTTCTTGTTCTTGGTGCAGAGGCGATTCTGACCCCTTTTCATCGGGTAGTTCATCGGGTTCCACTGCTACTGGTGTAAAGTCTGTGGGTTGTACTGTTAATAACGACACAGACTTCAGGAGTAACAAACAAACAGGTCTTTACTATTCGAAGGTCAGGGCGAATCTGCCCCAGCAATCCTGCCACAACACTTATATACTGGTGTGGTCACTGTCGGTATTACAGTATACAGAAGCCAAACAAATAGTGCCACACCTAAAGTAGTTCTCTTAAAGGTGAACGGTTACATACAATAGTTTCCTTAAAGGTAGACGGGTACATACACTACAATCCTCCCTTTTTAGCTTATTACTTACAGAGTCCCATTAACATACATATCTTCAACTTCATATAAAACACTTTACAGATATAATCTCGGTGGGAAACAGTTCACAAAGTCAGTCTCTGCGGGAACAGTTCACAGATTCAGTCTCCGATCTTGACTTGGTCCGAACAACATCTCTTTGGTGTAGCCGGTTCACATGGATAGTGTGACTCCTCCATAGCCTTTTCTTGACGTAACAGCTTGAACTTTCGTCCTGTTGAACCGGCAGTGCCGACTTGTATAACCAACTGGCTGTCTTGATAATTTCCCACTTTTCAACTAATTTAGCTCCTTTCGTAGGTCCCCTCCTGAGCTGGTAGAAGTGATAATATTTTAGATAGTTATTGTCTTCTGCCTCTTCTTTTTCTTTTCTGCCTTTTTGAGACTCTCGGGGCTCCTTTCTCGGCTGCCAGCTGTAGCGCCACCAACTCTCTATGTTCCTTAGACCTTAAGTGTTTCATCCTGATTTCAGCACTTTGGGAGTTTTCCTCACAAACTGGGCAGACCAGATCCTCGTAATATTCAGTGTCACTCAACAGGTCATGGTAATATTCGGGGTCGTCCTGAGTTAGGCCAGCGAGAGGGCCTTCTACTTCCTCCTTACCCATCTGGACGTTAGCCGACTGTGGTTCCTTCCCTAGACATCTTTCTTGAAAAGACTTCCTCATACATTCATATTCATCACGCTCTTCCTGGGTTGTCTGCCATTCTTTCACTACTGTCCTCATTTGTGAGTTCAATACCTTCCCTTCCATCGGGGATTGCGTTATCCGGCTATTTACTCCTTCTACTGGAGTAGCTGTTTCCCCATTCTTCTGTTCAATTTGACGTAATTCAGCGTCCTTTTGGCATCCTTGTAAAAGCTGTGTTGCCACCTCAGCTATCTCCATCCCTTTTGGAAGCTCCGAATTCCTTCCCTTTGAAGCCTGAAGCTCGTGTTCCCCTTGTGGAGTCTTGTCACTCCGCCTGTGAAGGAGTTGGCTGGTCGTTAACTCTTCCCCGGGGACACTGTGGATCAGCTTCTTCTCTATTTCATCCACCTTTCCCTCTGGTGCTTGGGTTTTAAGCACTCGAAGAAGTTGCGCCTTGATGCTCTCTAGCTCCAGTTCAGGGGCCATTCTTCCAGTCTCTGTTTCTCTTCCAGTTGCCTTTCCTTCCACTGCCCGGATTCCCAGTTGACTATGTTCTTCAAGTTGTTGAACCCTGGTCATTTCCGCCTCATATTTGTCTTGGGTTTCCTTCAGTACTTTTATGAGTTCTTGAACCTCTTGGATTCCATGTTCTGCCATGTCTTCCACCTCCAATTTTTCATCGATGGATGGAATCTCTACCGATGAGTCTGTCTTGGCCTGGAGCTCCTCAAACATTTCCTGCATCCTTTGGACGTCTTGCTCATGTTCAACCTTTAGTTGCTCATATGCTTTCACTAAAACTAGCTTTTCGGAGGTTGCCGAGTTAACCCCCTCCAGAATTGTAGCCTGGGCCTGTTCATACTGTTCTTTCAACTTCTTACACTCTGCTTGTAAGGAGTCGTAGAGAGGAACTGGGATAAAATCCTGGCTGCCTGAAGATTCCTCTTCATTTGTTTCGTTCTGCAAATATTCTAACTCTTGAACAGCATCAGGGAGATGTGATCGATACTTAGCCATGATGGCCCTATGGTCGCTCTCAGCTTGAGCTAGCTGCCTCTGTTGTCTTTCCAGGTTCTCCCATTCGGTGTCCCAGAATTGTTCCATTGTTTTCATCTCTTGTACGAGATGGTAACTCAACTGTTCTAATTGTTGTTGTATTTTGCGATACGTTTGAGTCCGGGCTCTGTGTTCTTCCGTCGTGGATAAGTCCTTAACTTGGACAGGCTCAGAATTCTCTGTCAACCTGGAGTTCTGCTCTGAAGCTTTATCCTTCTCGGTAGCATAAGCCTTTATGCCTGTCTTCATTTTCTCCACCATAGTCGGCAAGTCCATTTCAGCCTTGTCTTCCATATTTGAGTTAGTCTTATCGTCATCCGTTCCAGAATCTGAGCTGATTGCTCGTACCGAGTCCTCACTCGTGATGGCTTTTAGATAGTGCCATTCCATGTCTATTTTCTTAATCCACTCCCATCCTAGAAGTGGTGGTCCTCCCTCAGGTAATACGTACAAGTTCATTCTTGGGTGTTCTTTACCCCTCTCTCTCACCTTGACTCTTATCTTCCCCATGGGGTATACTTTATGCCCCGTGTATGTCTGTAATACGAACTTGGTATTCCTTAAGGGTATGTGAGAGAATAGCCGGTGGTAGTCCCTTCGATTGATGACTGATAGAGCTGATCCAGTGTCCAACTCCATTCTTACTTGGACTCCAGCTATTCTTAGCATGACCCAGATAGTTTGTAGATCAGCTTCCCTCCCCACATTGTGAATTCTCAGACTACCCAGCTCCTGGTTGTTTGGGTCTGAGTCTGAATTCTGTTCGTCTGAACTCTTCTCAGCCACCTTGTGTACCTTGCTGTGCTTTTCTTGTGGTGGCTTCCTTTGGTTGTTGGTCTTCTTCCCTGACCGGCATACCTTTGCGATGTGACCCAGTTTGCCACATTTCCTACATTCTTGGTTCTTAAACCAGCATTGATTCTGGTCATGCGTTGTCTTCCCACAACGATAGCATTTTGTTGTATTCGAGGTAATTTGGTCCACCCCGAGTGCCGCCGCCTTCAGCTGCATTTCTGCCGTTCCTTTCGCTGCGGCTTCGTGCGATGCAGCTATAAGAACAGCCCTGTCCAGTGTGAGGTCGTTCTCTTCCAGTAGTCGCTTTTGCGTCCCTTCTTTGGACAATCCACATACGAACTTGTCTCGCAGTGCCTCTGTCAGATTCCCTCCGAACTGGCAGTATTTCGCCAGCCTACGCAGTTCGACCAAGTATTCCGCGTTACTTTCGCCTTTCCTCTGCGTTCTTGCATAGAATTTGAAACGTTCAGCCAGCATCAACGGTGTGGGGTTCAAGTGGTCCTTCAGCACAGCCACAATCTCTTCGAAAGTCTGATCCGCCGGTTTATCTGGTGCTACTAGATGCTTCAAGAGCCCGTATGTTTTTGCCCCCATCAAGTTTAGCAATGTTATCGCCTTGTCGTCTTCCTCTATTTTGTTGGCTTCACAATAAATCTCTATGCGTTCCATGTACATGGCCCAGTCTTCTATCTCAGAATTAAAATCGTTAATATTCCCTCGCTTAGGCATCTTTCTTTCCTTGGGAGCAGCACAAGTATTTCTTTAAGTATTCTTATTTATTTGTTTATTTCTAAGATGGCGGTTTTTCCCGCGAAAATGGCGGTTTCCCGCTCTTTCCTTCTCTCTCCGCCCACTTCAATGGCGGTTTCCCGCTTCTGTCGTCTTCTCCGCCTAATGGCGGCTTCCCGCGTTTCTTCCCTGGTGGAAGGGGTACGCTTTCCCCACAGTGGACAGGTTCAGCCTCTGGCTGGCTTCCGCACAGCTCCCCTTACTCGGCTCTGTCTTTCTCTCCCGCTCGCACGGCTCTACCGGCGCTGGGTACACCCCGTTCATGGATAACAGTTCAGCCGCTGGACTGGCTCTCACGCACTCTCTCTCCCCTTGCTCGGCTCTGTCTCTCTCTCCCGCTCGCACGGCACTACCGGCGCTGGGTACACCCCGTTCACGGATAACAGTTCAGCCGCTGGACTGGCTCTCGCGCAGTCTCTCTCCCCTTGCTCGGCTCTGTCTCTCTCTCCCACACATTCGGCTCTACCGGCGCTGGGTACCCCGTTGGCGGAGAACAGTTCAGCCGCTGGACTGGCTCTCACACAGTCCCTCTCCCCTTGCTCGGCTCCGTCTCTCTCCCACATGTTCGGCTCTACCGGCGCTGGGTACCCCGTTGGTGGAGAACAGTTCAGCCGCTGGACTGGCTCTCGCGCAGCCTCCTTTGGTCGGCTCTGCCTCTCCCACACGCTCGGCTCCCGTTCGCCTCCCAGCCCTCACGCAGTCCGGTGCTTCCCTCCCCGGCTGCGGCTGAGTTTCTCTCTTCCCGCGCCTGCTCCCGGTCTCAGCGCTTCGTGGCTTCGGTCGCTGCCCGGCTTTTCCCGCCGATCGCGGTCCGGCTATCTCACGACGCCGTTGGACCCGACTTCCTGACCAGCTCTGCTCCCCCTCGACCGTGGTCGAGTGCACAGCCCTTATCCTCCGGATTTCGTTACACTTTCCCCTACTCACAGTCTCCGCGGCCGCCTTGTTTCCTGCTGATCGGCTCACTCCGCACCGTGGTAGAAGGGTAGTCAGTGCCTGTTGCTGCTGGAAGCTTTTGTTGCTAAGTCTTCTTCCTTTCTATTGCTGCAGCCTCGTGTTTTCTCCCAGCATAACGACGAGGGCGGTTGCCTCTCTTCGACGCTCTTTAGTTGCTTTGCTAGTCTTGCCGCAGGGTACGATCGGACTCGTCGCCACTGTAAAGTCTGTGGGTTGTACTGTTAATAATGACACAGACTTCAGGAGTAACAAACAAACAGGTCTTTACTATTCGAAGGTCAGGGCGAATCTGCCCCAGCAATCCTGCCACAACACTTATATACTGGTGTGGTCACTGTCGGTATTACAGTATACAGAAGCCAAACAAGTAGTGCCACACCTAAAGTAGTTCTCTTAAAGGTGAACGGTTACATACAATAGTTTCCTTAAAGGTAGACGGGTACATACACTACAACTGGGTCTGAAGTAGATGCTACCGGTATGTCGGGTTCATCCCCAGGTACTCGAGACATGGGGTTGACACATTCCTGTGATGCTAAGAACTGATCGACGTGGCGTCTCACAATGTTCTCCCCGACATCCACTGTGTACATTAATGGCCCCTGCCTTGTACATATCGTTCCGGGTTGCCACTTCTCTGTTCGATAGTCCCGTTCCAAGACTGGTTGCCCTACATTGAAGCTCCTTGTCGGCTTCTCGTTGATGTGCTGGAATTGTTTGTCCTCAACATTTCTTCGCACATTTGGTCTGAGCAAGTCCAGACGAGATCTCAACCTTCGGTTAAAGAACATCATGGCTGGGGTCTGGTTGGTAACTGCATGTGTCGCGTTTCGGTAGGCTAATAAGAAATTGTCCAGCTTATGCTGTAGTGGAATTTCCTCGTCGCACATGGCCTTTATCGCCTTCTTAAAGGTTTGTACGAACCTCTCAGCCAATCCATTGGTGGCTGGATGATACGGGGCGGATGTGTAATGCCTTACCCCATTCCTTTTCATGAATTTTTGGAACTCGTCGAACACAAACTGTGGTCCATTATCAGAGCAGATCTGCTCTGGCAAACCGTTTCTGGCAAATATGGTCCGTAGGACTGCAATCATTTTCTCTGAAGTGGTTGAAGACATCTTTATCACCTCAGGCCACTTTGAATGAGCATCCACTGCTATTAAGAACATTGAGTCCATGAATCGACCAGCGAAATCAATGTGCACCCATTGCCATGGAGAGGAGGGCCACTCCCATGGGTGTAGAGGGGCATGTGGTGGTGCATTTTGGACCTTCTGGCATCCTAAGCAGCTCTTCGTTAGGTCTTCGATTTGTTGATCGATTCCCGGCCACCACACATAAGCCCTAGCAAGCCTTTTCATTTTCACTCCCCCCAGATGACCTTCATGTAGCTCATTTAGCACTCTCTCCCTTAACTTGGGTGGAATCACCACTCTGGATCCACACATCACTGTCCCCTGGCATACTGACAGCTGTTCTCTTCTGGATGAGAATGCTGGCAACAGTGAGTTTCCATGTGTTGGCCATCCCCTCACCGTCAATTCATATAACTGTGACAGCGTCGGATCATTGCGGGTCTCCTTCTCTATATCCGCATTTGTTACTGGCAATCGTTCAATTATCGACGAATAAAATATCTCGATAGGGTCCACTGCTGGTGCTTCCTCCACCGTAGGCAGTGGCAGGCGCGATAGCCCATCAGCGTTCCCATGCTGTTTCGTACCTTTATATTCTATTTCATATTGATTCGCCCCTAGAAACAGGGACCATCTTTGTAACTGCTGTGCAGTCATTACTGGCACGCCCTTCTTAGGATTAAAGATGGAGACAAGTGGTTGGTGGTCAGTCAGCCAGGTGAACTTCTGCCCATGCAGATAGTGGTTGAATTTTTTTACTCCCCATACTAGGCTGAGGGCCTCCCTGTCAATCTGGGCGTAGTTGCGCTCAGCTGAGCTAAGTGACCAAGACGCAAAGGCTACTGGCCTCTCCAACCCGTCTGGGAATTTGTGCGACAGCACCGCTCCAATGCCGTAGGGTGATGCATCACATGCCAAACGAATTGGTAGCGCTGGGTTGAAATGGGCCAACACCTCTTTTGATGTGATCAATTCTTTACACTTCTGGAAAGCTCATCTACATTCGTCATCCCACTTCCATGGTACCCCTGTTTGCAGTAGGGTGTTCAGCGGGTGTAATACCGTAGACAAATTTGGTAAGAACTTGTGGTAATAGTTTACCAGCCCGAGGAACGACCTCAGTTGTGACACATTTTCCGGTGCTGGAGCCTTGACTACTGCCTCAATCTTGTCAGGGGACTTATGTAACCCCTCTTCATCGATGACGTGGCCGCAATACGAGATCTGTTTCTGGAAAAACTCGCACTTGTGGTGATTAGCTCGTAGCCCATATTCCTTTAATCTGGCGAGCACCTTCTCCAAGTTAGCGAGGTGATCACCGTCATTTTCGCCCGTGACCAAGATGTCGTCCAAATAACACTGGGCCCCTGGAATCCCTTGCAGGACCTGATCCATCGCCCTTTGCCAGATAGCCGGAGCCGAGGCTACTCCAAACACCAGCTGGTTGTATTGATAGAGACCTTTATGGGTGTTGATCGTAAGGTAATGTTTCGAAGCTTCTTCTACCTCCATTTGCAAGTACGCTTGGGCTAGATCAATTTTGGTGAAGCGTTTACCACCAGATAGCGAGGCGAAAATATCCTCAATTCGTGGAAGCGGATATTGCACCATGTGAAGGACTGGGTTCACTGTCACCTTAAAATCCCCACAGATGCGGACCTTCTTTGGTTCCCCAGGCATATTACTCAACGACCTCTTCATTACAGGGACGATGGGTGTAGCCCACTCGCTCCAGTCCACTTTGGACAGTACTCCTGAACGTTCCAACCCTTCCAGCTCTGCTTCAACCGCTGGTCTGATCGCATAAGGCACTGGTCTGGCCTTCAGAAACTTTGGGCTTGCATTTTCCTCTACTTTAATTGTTGCTGTTATTCCTTTTAGTGTTCCTAGTCCCTCCTGGAGCACTTCTTTTGCGTCAGTTAGCATTTTTGACAGTCGCCCAGGTGTGACGTCGTCATCCTTTTTGGCCTCAACCTTCAGTGCCTTTATGGAATGCCAATCTAATTGTATCTTTTGGATCCATTCACATCCTAGCAGTGGTGGTCCTCCATTTGGCAATACATATATATCCATTTTAGGTATTTCCTGACCTTTATATGTCACTTTCACCCTTATTTTCCCTTTGGGGTAGACTTTTTGCCCCTTATACGTCTTCAAGACAATCTCTGTAGCTTTCAAGGGTATGTGTGAAAATAGCCACTTGTAATCTCTTTGATTTATGACTGTTAGAGCTGACCCTGTGTCCAATTCCATTTCCACTTGGACTCCGTCTATCTTGAGTGTAACCCAGATAGTCTGGTGATCCTCCATTTCGGTTACATTATTTAGTTTCAGACAACCCAGCTTCTTGCTTCCGGAGTCTGTGTCACTTTTCTGTTTGTCTGAACCACTGTCCATCACCTGGTGTACCTTTTTGTACTTCTCCTGTGGAGATTTCTTACTGTTGGTTTTCTTCCCAGACCTGCAGACTCTTGCTATGTGTCCTGCTTTCCCACACTGTCTGCACACTTGGTCCTTGAACCAACAATCTTTCTGGTCATGTGTTGTTCTGCCGCAGCGATAGCACTTCCTGTTCCATAGGTCATTTTGTTGGTGCCGTATTCTTGCGGTCTCCATTGTATCTCTGCAGCGCCCCTTGCAGCTGCTTCATGTGATACTGCCATACTGAAAGCTTTGTCCAGCATCAGGTCCTTTTCTGATAGAAGTCGTTTCTGGGTTCCTTCACTTTGTAGCCCACACACAAACTTGTCCCTTAACGTGTCTGCTAGTCCCGCTCCAAACTGGCAGTATTTCAATAGCTTGCGCAGTTCCGTTAGGTACTCAGCATTGCTTTCGTCTTTGTGTTGGTTCCTTTCATGGAACTTAAATCGTTCTGCTATCAGCAGCGGTGTGGGGTTTAAGTGGTCCTGTAGGATTTCTACTATGATTTCAAAATTCTTGTTTACCGGCTTCTCTGGGGTTATTAGATTTCGCAGTAACCCATAAGTTTTTGCACCCATGGAATTTAACAGAACCAGTGCTTTATTAGCATCTGGCACTTCATTCGCCCTGCAGTACACCTCAATACGTTCCACATATGTCGCCCAATCTTCGACTTCATTGTCGAACGTAGAGATACTGCCACTCTTCGGCATCCTTGGTTGTACGTTAACTATCACCAATGGTGCCTCCCGCGCTTCCCCTTCTTCTCCGCTGGCACAAAATGGCGTCTCCCGCACTTTCCTTCCTTCCCGCGCTCGCCCGTCTTCTCCGCTGCGGCTTCACAAAATGGCATCTCCCACGCTCTTCTCCGCGGCTCAATGGCGCCTCCTGCGCTCTCCCTGCTTCTCCGCGGCTCAATGGCGTCTCCCGCGCTCTCCCTGCTTCTCCACGGCTCAATGGAGTCTCCCCTTGCTTCGCCCCGTGGACCCTGATCAGCCCATGATCCCTGGCTGTGCTCTGCGCATTCTTCTCTTGATGTTTGTCGACGCCGCTCAGTCTAGAACCCGGCTGTTTCTTACCCTCTCTCTCTCCGGTTTGCAGTATTTTTCCTCGACGCCACTCGGTGATCAACCCCCGGCTGCGCCCTGCTCTCTTCACCCTCTTTCTTATCCTGTCGACGCTGCTCGGCTCTCTCTCTGTCGTTGGTCGGCTCCAGCTGCCGCTGCTCAGGAAGGGTCTGCTCTGGACCTGTCGTCGGTCTCTTACTGCTCGTTGTGGCTGGGGAACCAAGCCCGGCTCTCCACAGCCTCCCCAGCGAAGTTGGATCTCTGCCTGACTACTGGGCGGTTGCTCGCGGTCGGCACCCGTGTTCCTGGACTCGACTATTTTTTTTTTTTATGTTGCAGGTAGATTCGAATCGACACTCGTCGCCACTGTTAGATCCGTGGTTCAGTGGATAAATAATCACACGGATGCTGTACATGAACAAATAACAGGTCTTTACTGGAGGAGGGTAATCTCTAGACTGGGGTACAGAGGCATGCGCACAGCTTATATACCGGTGTGGTCACTGCCGGTACTACAGTATCCAGGAGCTGTAAAAAGTAGTTCTGACTTAAAGGCACATACACTACAGTTATGGTGGAACCTGTCCCAACGGTACAATTCCTTCCTGTCCCAGTACTGGTGCCAGTGTCCCATGAAATGGAATCCTCTTTCCCACACCACTCCTTCAGCCACATGTTCACCTCCCTAATCTACTTATCCCTATGCCAATTTGCACGCGGCTTGGGGATTAATCCAGAGATTATAACCTTTGAGGTCCTGTTTTTTAATTTAGCTCCTAGCTCCTGGTACTCTCTTGCCTAGTCTTTCCTACATTGTTGGTCCCAACATGGACCACATCGACTGGAGCCTCCCCCGGAAATGGCCTAGAAATTGCGGTTGGAGGCATACCTCCAGAGGACGCCTCCAACCCACGAAACATTTACGAATTTACCTCTAGGCACACAGGCTGCGAAGAGTTGCAGTCTCGAGCCTCGAGGTGGATGGCAGCCTAGTGGCCCATGGATCCCAGGGACACAGGCGGTTCGGAAGTGGCCCTGGGATCACGTGGGTCTGGTCCTCCAATGACAAAGGAGGATTCCATTGCAATCATTTACAAAGGGAATCCCCTAATGATATGCAATGGAATCCCCAAATAATTATACAATGTACAGAATTCCAATAATTACCAATGTACTGAATTGCAATTTTATTCATAAGTCCCTTCATTGCACCAACCTCAATAGAAATTAAATTTTTTGATTAATAATTTTAAACATCTTAATCTTGACCGAAGTTTGCATAAACTCATTTAAATTGTATGCGTATTATTTTGGATTTTTAAATGTTTTATTTAAGCCTTATATATATACCCATACACTGATGAAAGCAGGTCCTATGCCTGCCTTTACCAGCCATAAGAGTTGCGTGGGCAATTGCTGGGCAGTCATTGGGCAAATAGCCCAACACTGCACCAGCAATACTCATTCTTCAGTCGGTTCGGATGATCTGTCAAGGCGTACCTTGACAGATCGCAAGTTCCGGTTTCGCACGTGCACAAGACTTTCCGGAGCCTTTCAGAGGGAATACAATGGCATACTCTGAGAGTACACCGCCGAAGACTCTGCAATTTCAGGGCCATTAAATAGATTCAGAAAGGAGTTTAAATAGCTCTCAAGCCATCCCATCCCTCCTTGGAAATGCTTAAATTTTGCTTTGCACTAGGAGTTGTACTGCATCAGGTTTGAGACTATGACTGGAATTTTCCGGAGTGTCAGTGGGCGGGATTGGTGGCGGGTTGAGTGGGAAAGTGGTTTCTTTTGACAGTTGTTCAGGAACCCACCCGCTGCAACGCGCCTTTCCCAATGGCGGGTCTGTCAGTGCTGAGCAGAACCAACAGGCAGTGGCAGATGACCCATTTAAACTCGTTATAATGTACTTAACAGACCTTTAACAGGCTTTTTAAACTTACTTTTTAACTTTAACTTCATGGCCATGGGAACCACGCTGTTCAGGGACCACATCTGTCAACCTGAGGCGGGAGTTCAGTGACCATTGTTCCAGCTGATTACTTGACCGCTTCAAATGTACTGTAAAAGCTCCCACCTGACAGATCATCACTTTCCTCAGCCACACGCTGTTTCTCAGTCCATTTCCAACACAGATCCTGCAGGCTTTCCACTTTCCACTCTCCATCCACTCTCACCTCATTGGAAGAACTCTCTCACCATTGACAGAATGCTTCTGTCATCTCTACTTCACCTGCCATCTACTCTATCAACATGGGTGCCCTTTATACTCTCTCACCTTGGTCCTCAGAATCTCACCATGATGAGATCCAACTCCAGCAGCACCAGGCACACCAGCAGCACCAACAACAACACCAACCTTCTCCGCAACCACCTGATGCAGCACAGGACAGTGGTGACCAGCAACTGAGCATGGCCAGATTTACTTCACTTGACGCTGTACACCCTGGCTGCCACGTGCTGTGCCAGGTTGGCACGACCCCACACCAACCCCATAAAGCATCCCTAAAATCACAGAATCACAGGATCCCCACAGTGCAGATAGAGGCCATTTCGGCCCATCGAGCCTGCACCGACACATATCCCACCATTCCTTTCATACTCACCACCATTGCAGGGGGTACCGTTACGTCTCACCATTCACTGCAACTCACTAAGCCATTTCTAAAGGTGTACACAAATCTGTCCAAGAACGCAAAGTGTTGAAAATAAAGGTTTCAATGTTTGACAGCACATTAAATGAAACTTCACATGAACATTGGATAAAACACCCAAGTGCCTACCCTTGTGTGTTGTTAGTTGGTATGATTGCACTAGGATGAAGGTGAGTGTGAGGGATGGCTAGTGAGATGGGGATGTGATAATGTAGGTAGAGAGAGAGGGATGGATGGAGGTGCAAGGTAAGTTGGTGTGAGTAAGGATGTGCAGGAGTAGGGTAGGGAAGGCAGAGTGATGGGGATGTGATGAGAGGCACAGGAGGATGAAGGTGAGTGTGGCTTTGTACTAATGTTTCGTGATCTAATGAGATCATTGAAAGGTTTGCGCCACTGCACCCGGGTCTTCCTGACAACATCCCTGCTTGTGACCTCCTCTGCAATGTGCATCCAGGCTGTGTTGCTCTCCTGGGAGGTCTCTTCTGCCCATGGGAAGGGAAGAGGACCTCCCTGTGTGCTGTGACTCCCTCTATAAGCATATGGAGGGAGTCATGGGTGAACTTGGGTGTAGCCCTCTGCCTCTGTTCTTTGACTGTCAGTTTTTGCAGTACTTCAATGCTGTAGAACGCTGACAGCACAAACGTCAAAAGTAAGGTGGCCATGGTCCCTTTAAGGAAACCGGCTGATGATGCGTCATGAATGACGTCACCAGACCCGCTTCCTCTAATTGGGCCAGGAAATGCGCTTGGCTGGCTTAGCAAACCCTATCAACATCAATTCATTTTAGGCAGTGGGATGGAGCCAGCAACGGGGCCGTGACCCGCCGCCGATATCGCCCGCACTGGACCCACCGAGGTGAGCAAAATCCCGGCTACCTTTTTGTGATGGTCTCACATATTGGGGATGATTTTAACTCTTACCACTGGGTCCAAAACAGGTGCTAACGAATCGGCAACCTGTTTTACACTTCGCCCAATTTTCTTTTCTATTGGCAACTGTTGTTATAGCTATCTCAAGATTTCCAAGTAAAGAGAAAGAGCTGTTTAAGCAAATAAGAGAGACTGAAGGAAATTGTAATGCAATAATCATGGGAATTTTCAGTATGTCAGTGGTAATGTTGACTGACCGGAATAATCGGAAGACAGGAATGAAACAAACATTTTCAGAAACATAATCAGCGACTGCTTCTTAATATGACATAAATTTCCACTGGGTGAAGGGTTGGTAACCAAAGGACACAGATTTAAGGTTATAGTCAAAAAAGCCAGAGGTGAGATGATGAGAATTAATTTTTACGCAGCAAATTATTATGACCTGGCATGCACTGTCTGAAAGGTAATGGAAGCAGATTCAGTAGTAACTTTCAAAAGGGAATTGGATAAATACTTGAAGGGGAGAAAATTGCAGAGCTGTGGAATAAGAGCAGGGGACTGGGACTCATTAGATAGCTCTTTCAAAGAGCTGCCATAGGCGCGATGGCCGAATGGTCTCCTTCTGTGCTGTAAGATTCTATTGGCTAAAAATTTGTGGTCGCCACGAGAGTTGTCGGTGTCACCGTGGCCTCGGGTTAACGGCCGATGAAAATGGATGAAGTGTACAAGAGAAAAATTCGTGCTGGGGCTAAACTTTTTTAACCAAGCACTAATTTACTGTGTACCGGCTTCCTGGTTGCTTTAGTGAAGGCATCGGAGGTGAAGTTGCTGTCCAGAAGCGGCGGTCGATGTTCCAACAGCCTCTGGGAGCGATCGTCATTGTGGGAAATTAAAAGGGCAGTGTGTTAAAAGGGCAATGCCTTCTGAACTAATAATTGCATTTTTTCATTTCAATTTTTTTTCAGCCCTTACTGCCTTAAATAAAAATACATTAAAAGACTTCCCAAATGGGAGTCTTCAGCTCTTAAAGCTGAATTCCCTTCCACACCTCAAAAAATGGGAAAAGTGCTTCAGCACTAACACAAATGGCTAAGCAAGCCAGGGAAGGGGCACCCAGGGGCTCGCATGCAGCACTCCAGCTTTGCGCAAGAGGTCAACACGGCAAGAGAGCTCTTCTACCCATAGTGGCCAGGAGGCCCTCCAGAAACACGGATGTGGTACCACATCACTGAGGCCGTCACTGCCAGCAGTATCGCCCCCACCACCTGGCTCCAGTGCTCAAAGAAGCTTCATGACCTCAGACCACTGGTCAAGGTCAGTGAATGCATCTTCAAAAACTGTCTCCTACCAACTGCACCACTAGCCTCACACACTGCTTAATGCACGACTCTCCCACTCCCCCAATCACTCACCTACCAGCAATCTGTACCAATCATGATGCACAGCTCCCATTCCTAGCCTCACCTCACCCCCTCAGAGGAGACAGTGCAGGCCATTCTTGACAGGGGCATGGCTGAGACATTGGCAGAAAGGATACAAGATACTGGTATCCTCATACGTTATCCTCTTTCTGTCATGCACCTCTTGCTTTCTCACCTTCCTCTCAGGAGTGGGCCTTTGGCGTAGTGGTAGCAACCCCGCCGCTGGGCCAGAAGGCGTAGGGTTTCGAACCCCGCTCCAGACAGTCCCGGCAAGTGGAGTCGGAGCTCCGGCTCTAAATTCTGGGTTGACATCCAGCGGGATACTTGCGTCCATGGGTGTGGGTGGTCCCCCCCCTCGTATGGGTTGTGGGAGCCCATAAAACCCTCCCGCCATAGGACTAACCACCCTAATGGCTGGTACGAAGATGGTTACGGTCACGGAAGGAGCGTTAATCGCGGCCAGAAATCCTTCCACCACTTCATACAGTTCCCCAAAGGGAACAGTGCGAAGACACGTACGACGACAACCTTCCTCTCACCACAACTCCACCCTTGTGCCTTCCTCATTTCACACAACCAAGAAATGCAGCCTGTCCACCCAGTGGTTGACCAAGAAGAGGGAGAGGAGAATGAAGAGGAAGAAGAAACACTCAATTTGACACTCCCAGTCACCAGCTCCTCAAGGTCGGCCAGCAAGGCCATTTGCAGTGTCCCCGCTGAAAGTCAGCAACTTTCCACCAGCCATTGGGGTAGCACTGCATGACATCACTCGGATAGGCAAAGGAGCACACAAGGCAGACACTAAGAGAATGCATAAGGGTTATGAGTTGATTTCTTGATGTTATATTGGATGGATAGATGGATAAAGTTGGATTGGAAAGTTTGCTTTGTGGTGGCTTTTATTTCAGCATCATGGCCATGAGGGTGTTGTGATGGTTAGTAACAGAGGGAAGGTAAGGTATGGGACAAATGTTGAAAGGGGAATTGGGGTTGTGATCACTGGGACTGCAGGTGGATGATTCCATCCCGGATATCCTGGCCAGAAAGGGGCTTTCTGGGTTGCATCCTCCGGCTTCCTTCTCTTCTGCGTCTTCCTCTTCCCTCTGCGGGCGGATGCTGTAAATCTGAAATGTTCTTATATTCTTTCTTATGTTCTTATGTTAAAATGCTGGAAATACTCAGCAGGTCAGGCAGCATCTTGACCTTAGACATGAACACTGTTTCTCTCTGCTCGGATGTTACCGGACCTGCTGAGTATGTGCAGCATTCTCTGTCTTCTCAGAGGCCTTTCTTTACCATCCAAGGCCTTGCAAGCATCCAGCAGCACTCCCTACACACTTAACAAACTTTTAACAGGTATTGCAGCAAGCCACTACTTCAATAAATAAAAAAAAAAAAGTTCAAAACCTGAAATGTAAACTTACCTGAACGATGTGTGTGTCCCTTTAAGAGTTGCTGAACTCAGTGCAAAGGTCCAAGTTCGCTGAGGTGACGTTAAGTCGGTGTGAAGACATCACCTCTCCCACACTTCAATTTGCAGGGCGATGTATGTTACCGGCAGCGTTGCTGGGCCTTGGAAAATGGCAGACGCTGTGGGACCTGCCACAAGAGGCAGTTTGCCAGTAACAGGTGGCGTTAAGCCCCCAAGTTTTTAGCCCTATGATTTTATGAACCAGAATTAATATCGAGCAAGCTACCGAAACTGGTTAACATACTTGAAGCTTTTGGGCACTTGGGCACTTGGGTGCTATTCATTGCAGTTATGATTGATCTGATTTTGGAATTAAGGCCACAGCCAAAAAGAACAATATAAGGCCACAGCCAAAAAGAACAATAGAGTCGTGCACAACTTCAGATAAGCAAACTATTGACCTCTGAAAAGAGGTCTAGGGAAGATCAAGAGGGAAGTGCAATTAGGAAATAAAGCAACACAAGAAAAATGGAATGTTGTCAAAATGGAACTGAAATTCCAGACGGTGAGTTGCATCACTTTTTTTTTATTCGTTTATTGGATATAGGCATCGCTGGCAAGGCCTGATTTATTGCCCATCCCTAATTGCCCTTGAGAAGGTGGTGGTGAGCTGCCTTCTTGAACCGCTGCAGTCCGTGTGGTGAAGGTACTCCCACAGTGCTGTTAGGTAGGGAGTTCCAGGATTTTGACCCAGCGATGATGAAGGATCGGCGATATACTTCTAAATCAGGATGGTGTGTGACTTGGAGGGGAACTTGGAGGTGGTAGTGTTCCCATGCGCCTGCTGCCCTTGTCCTTCTAGGTGGAAGAGGTCGAGGGTTTGGGAGGTGCTGCCAAAGAAGCCGTGGCGAGCTGCTGCAGTGCATTTTGTAGATGGTACACACTGCAGCCACGGTACACCGGTGGTGGAGGCAGTGAATGTTTAAGATGGTAGATGGGGTGCCAATCATGCTTTGTCTTGGATGGTGTCGAGCTTCTTGAGTGTTGTTGGAGTTGCCCTCAGCCAGGCAAGTGGAGAGTATTCCATCACATTCCTTACTTGTGCCTTGTAGATGATAGAACGGCTTTGGGGAGTCAGGAGGCGAGACACTCGCCACAGAATACCTAGCCTCTGACTTACTCTTGTTGCCACAGTATTTAAGAGGCTGGTCCAGTTAAGTTTCTGGTCAATGGTGACCCCGAAGGATGTTGATGGTGGGAGATTCGGCGATGCCATTGAATGTCAAGGGCCGGTGGTTAGATTCTCGCTTGTTGGAGATAGTCATTGCCTGGCACTTCTGTGGTGCGAATGTTACCTGCCACTTATCAGCCCAAGCCTGAATGTCGTCCAGGTCTTGTTGCATGCGGGCATGGACTGCTTCATTATCTGAGGAGTTGTGAATGGCACTGAACACTGTGCAGTCATCAGCGAACATCCCCATTTCTGACCTTATGTTGGAGGGAAGGTCTTTCATGAAGCAGCTGAAGATGGTTGGGCCTAGGACACTGCCCTGAGGAACTCCTGCAGCGATGTCCTGGGGCTGTGATGATTAACCTTCAATAACCACAGCCATCTTCCTTTGAGCTAGGTATGACTCCAGCCAGTGGAGAGTATTCCCCCTGATTCCCATTTACTTCAGTTTTACTAGGGCTCCTTGATGCCACACTCGGTCAAATGCTGCCTTGATGTCAAAGGCAGTCACTCTCACCTCACCTCTGGAAATCAGCTCCTTTGTCCATGCTTGGACCAAGGCTGTAATGAGGTTGGGAGCCGAGTGGTCTTGGCGGAACCCAAACTGGGCATCAGTGAGCAGGTTTTTGGTGAGTAAGTGCCGCTTGATAGCACTGTCAATGACACCTTCCATCACTTTGCTGATGATTGACAGTAGACTGATGGGGCGGTAATTGGCCGGATTGGATTTGTCCTGCTTTTTGTGGACAGGACATACTTGGGCAGTTTTCCACATTGTCGGATAGATGGCAGTGTAGCTGTACTGGAAAAGCTTTGCCAGAGGTGCGGCTAGTTCTGGAGCACAAGTCTTCAGCATGATAACCGGGATGTTGTCAGGGCCCATAGCCTTTGCTGTATCCAGTGCGCTCAGCCGTTTCTTGATATAACGCGGGATGTATCAAATTGGCTGAAGACTGGCTTCTGTTTTGGTGGGGACCTCAGGAGGAGGCCGATATGGATCATCCACTTGGCACTTTTGGCTGAAGATGGTTGCAAACGCTTCAGCCTTGTCTTTTGCACTCACGTGCTGGGCTCCACCATCATTGAGGATGGGGATGTTCATGGAGCCTCCTCTTCCCATTAGTTGTTTAATTCACGACTGGATGTGGCAGGACTGCAGAGCTTTGATCTGATCCGTTGATTGTGGGATTGCTTAACCCTGTCTATAGCATGCTGCTTCTGCTTTTTAGCATGCATGTAGTCCTGTGTTGCAGCTTCCCCAGGTTGGCACCTCATTTTTAGGTATGCCTGGTGTTGCTCCTCTTCTACACTCCTTATTGAACCAGGGTTGGTCCCCTGGCTTGATGGTAATTTTAGAGTGAGGGATATGCCGGGCCATGAGGTTACAGATTGTGGTGGAATACAATTCTGCTGCTGCTGATGGCCCACAGTGCCTCAAGGAGGCCCAGTTTTGAGCTGCTAGATCTGTTCTGAATCTATCCCATTTAGCACGGTGGTAGTGTGTCCTCAGTGTGAAGACTGGACTTCGTCTCCACAATGACTGTGCAGTGGTTACTGCTACCAATGCTGTCATGGACAGATGCATCTGCGACAGGTAGGTTGGTGAGTATGAGGTCAAGTAGGTTTTTCCCTCGTGTTGGTTCTCTCACCACCTGTCGCAGGCCCAGACTGGCAGCTATGTCCTTCAGGATTCGGCCAGCTCGGTCAGTAGTGGTGCTACCGAGCCACTCTTGGTGATGGACATTGAAGTCCCCCACCCAGAGTACATTCTGTGCCCTTCCTACTCTCAGTGCTGATTCCAAGTGGTGTTTAACATGGCGGAGTACTGATTCATCAGTTGAGGGAGGGCGGTAGGTGGTAATCAACAGGAGGTTTCCTTGCCCATGCTTGACCTGAAGCCTTGAGACTGCTTGGGGTCTGGTGTCAATTTTGAGGACTCCCAGCACTACTTCTTCCCGACTATATACCACTGTGCCACCACCCCTGGTGGGTCTGCCCTGCCGGTGAGACAGGACATACCCAGGGATGGTGATGGAGGAGTTTGGGACATTGGCTGAAAGATATGATTCTGTGAATATGACTAAGTCAGGCTGTTGCTTGACTAGTCTGTGGGACAGCTCTCCGAATTTTGGCACAAGTCCCCAGATGTTGGTGAGGAAGACTTTGCAGGGTTGACTGGGCTGGGTGTGCCATTGCCATGTCCATAGCCGGTGCTGAGGTTGATGCCGGGTGGTCTGTCCAGTTTCATTTTTATTATTGAGTTTCGTAGCGGTTAGTTACAACTGAGTGGTTTGCTAGGCCATTTCAGAGGGCAGTTAAGAGTCAACCACATTGCTGTGGGTCTGCAGTCACATATCGGCCAGACCAGGTATGGACAGCAGACTTCCTTCCCTAAAGGACATTAGTGAACCAGATGGGTTTTTACAACAATCCGATAGTTTCATGGTCACCATTACTGTAGTGTATGTAACGTTCCACCTTTAAGAGAACTATTTTAAGGGTTGCACTACTTTATCTTGGCTACTGTATACTGTAATACCGGTGGTGACCACACCGGTATATAAGTGCTGTGTAAGGATTTATTGGGCAGATTCGCCCTGACCTTCGAATAGTAAAGTCCTGTTAAAGTTACTCTTGTAGTCTGTGTATTAATTCACCATATAACCCACAGACTTTACAGTGGCGACGAGTTCGATCTTACCCTGCGGCAGCGATACATCCGAAGCAGTTAACGAGCGTCGAGAGGAGGCACCCGCCCTCGTCATTCTGCTGAGAGAAGACTCGAGTCTGCAGAGCAAGGAAGAAGGAAGAATTCAGACATGAAGCCTTCCATCAGCAATAGGCAGTGATCGTCCCTTCTGCCACGGTGGTGAGTGAGCCGATCAGCCACGAGAAGCAAGTTGGCCACGTTGACTGTGAGTAGGGGGGAAATTAAAAAAAAGAACGGAGGAAGGGCGGTGAACTCGACCACGGTCGGGGGGGAAAGGAGCCGGACAGAAGTCGGGCCCAGAGGCGCTGAGACTGGGGCAGCGTGGGGCACGGAAGCCGCGGTGCAAGCGGGAACGCAGCTGGTGTGAGAGACCGGGCTACCAGCGGGAACGCAGCCGGTGTGAGAGACCGGGCTACAAGCGGGCTGGGAGATGCAACAGCGTCGTGAGACAGCTCGACCGCGACCGGCGAAAGGCCGGGCAGCTACCGAGGCCGCGAGGCACTGCGACCGGGACCGTAAGGCGCGGGAAGAAATAAAAATAAGAAACCGCGGAGAACTCAGCCGCAGCCGGGGGAGGAAAGGACCGGACTGCGAGAGGGCTGGGAGGCGCGATTGGAAGCCGCTGAGGGAGAGACAGAGCCCGAGCGAGCAGGAGAGACAGAGCCGAGCGAGGGAGACCAAGGAGATTCAGCCAGCGGCTGGAACTGTTCGCCGTCAACGGGTTGTCCCCAGCGCCGGTTGTCCTGCCGAGAAAAGGGAACAAAGAACGCACTGAAGCCGGCGCGCAGGCTGCGAACCCCGAAAGCCAGCGGTCGTCGCCCGAGGGAAAAGCTTACCCCTCCCGCCAGTAGGCGGAGAAGAAGACAGGAGCGGGAAACCGCCATTTTGAAAGTGGGCGGGGGAAGAAGACAAGCGCGGGAAACCACCATTTTTGGAAAAAAAAAAGTTAAAGAAAAATTTCGTTGTTGTTTCTCAGGAAGATTGTGAAGATGCCTAAGCGTGGCAACATCAACGAATTCGATTCTGATATGGAAGATTGGACCACGTATGTAGAATGCATCGAGATATATTGTAAGGTCAATAAGATAGCAAATTATGATAAAGCTCTAGCCTTACTAAACTCAATGGGTGCGAAGACATACGGGTTATTGAAGCATCTTCTATCACCAGCTAAACCGACGGATCAGTCTTTCGCTAATATTGTTGCTGTCCTGAAGGATCATGTGAACCCCACACCGCTGATGTTAGCAGAACGAACTAAATTTTACGGGAGAACGCAACTAAAGGAGGAAAGCAACGCGGAGTACCTGGTTGAACTGCGTAGGCTAGCAAAAGACTGTCAGTTTGGGGTAAATCTGACAGGGGCACTGAGAGACAAGTTCGTGTGCGGGATGTCGAAGGAAGGAACACAAAAGCGACTGCTCGAAGAGAACGATCTTACACTTGATAAGGCTGCCCTTATTGCAGCATCGCACGAAGCCGCAGCGAGAGGCATGGCGGAAATGCAGCTGAAGACAGCGGTACTCAGTGTGGATCAAATGACTTCGGGTACAACGAAATGTTACCGTTGTGGGAAGACAACACACGACCAGAACCAATGCTGGTTTAAAAACCAGGAATGTAGAAAATGTGGCAAACTTGGTCACATAGCTAAAGTATGCCGGTCAGGAAAGAAGACCAGCAACAATAAGTCACCGCAGAAGAAGTACAGAAAGGTACATAAGGTGACTGTGAAGAGTCCAGATGAACTGAATTCGGATTCAGACCCCAACAGCAAGGAACTGGGTAGTCTGAGGATTCACAATGTGAGTAAAGAAGCTGACCGACAAACTATCTGGGTCACACTGCAGATTGCAAAAGTCCAAGTGAAGATGGAAGTGGACACTGGATCGGCGTTGACGGTCATGAATAAACAAGATTACAAAAAGTTATTCAAACATATTCCCCTACGGGATACGGAGATAGTATTGCAGACATACACGGGGCATAAAGTATACCCCATCGGAAAGATAAAAGTCAAGGTGAGACACAAGGGCAAAGATCACCAAGGAATGGACTTATATGTACTACCCGAGGGAGGTCCACCACTTCTGGGACGGGAGTGGATCAGGAAAATAAAGATAGACTGGCACTCACTAAACACAATGACGGTAGATTTCGGAAAGAAAGATGTCAAACCTGAACGGTTGTCCAGAATATTGGACGAGGCTAAAGAGGTATTCCAGCAGGGACTGGGAACACTGAGAGGAATTAAGGCAAAAATCAAGATTGCAGAACATGCAAGCCCAAAATTTTTCAAGGCCAGATCGGTACCTTACGCGATACGACCTGCTGTGGAGGCAGAACTGGAAGAGCTTGAACGTGCAGGGGTACTGTCGAAGGTGGACTGGAGTGAGTGGGCCACGCCCATTGTTCCCGTCATGAAGTCTTCATCAAGTAGCAAGCCAGGGGGACCGGGGAAGGTCCGCATCTGCGGAGACTTCAAGATCACAGTTAATCCGGTGCTTCACACGGTACAATACCCGCTTCCGCGGATTGAGGATATCTTTGCTTCATTGTCTGGCGGGAAACACTTCACCAAGATAGACCTGGCACAAGCATATTTACAGATGGAGGTCGAGGAAGAGTCACGCCAGTATCTCACAATCAACACGCACAGAGGCTTGTATCGATATAATAGACTGGTTTTTGGAGTAGCTTCGGCTCCAGCAATTTGGCAGAGGGCCATGGAGCAGGTCTTACAGGGTATTCCAAGCACTCAGTGTTACTTGGACGATATCCTGATTACGGGAGAAGACGAGGAGGAACACCTCACAAATTTGAAACTGGTGCTCACCAGGTTGAAGGAATATGGCCTTCGAGTTAATCGCCAGAAATGTGAGTTCTTCCAGAAACGGATCTCGTACTGCGGTCATGTCATTGACCAAGAGGGGCTGCACAAGTCACCTGACAAGATCGAAGCGGTCGTGAAGGCCCCCGCTCCGGAAAATGTATCACAGTTGAGGTCGTTTCTGGGGTTGATTAATTATTACCATAAGTTTCTGCCAAATCTATCCACGGTGCTGCATCCGCTGAATGCTCTGTTGCGGAAAGAAGTACCATGGAAGTGGAGCGAGGACTGTAAGAAGGCCTTTCGCAGAAGCAAGGCGTTGATTACCTCTGAGGAAGTGTTGGCTCACTTCAACCCAACGCTACCTCTTCGTCTAGCTTGTGATGCTTCCCCTTATGGTATTGGAGCTGTACTCTCACACAAGTTACCAAATGGCTCGGAAAGGCCAGTCGCATTTGCGTCCCGATCATTGACCTCCGCTGAGCGAAATTATGCTCAGATAGATAGGGAGGCTCTCAGCCTTGTGTGGGGAGTAAAGAAATTCAATCATTACCTGCAGGGCAAGAAGTTTACATTGCTGACAGACCACCAGCCGTTGGTGTCCATATTCAGCCCTAACAAGGCCGTTTCCACTATGACAGCACAAAGGCTACAGAGATGGTCCGTTCTACTAGGGGCACACCAATATGACATCGAATACAAAAGGTCCAAACAGCATGGAAATACTGATGGGTTATCGCGCCTACCGTTGCCAGTGGAAGAAGAGGCGACTACAGTGGACCCAGTGGAGATGTTCCACTCAACCATAATGGAATGTCTACCAGTAACAAATTCCATGATCGAAAAGGAAACAAGAAATGACCCGACTCTCTCACGAGTCTACGATTTAACGGTGGAGGGATGGCCAGTACATGGCGAACCAATGCTGCCAGCATTTTCGCACAGAAGAGAACAGCTGTCAGTGTGCCGAGGAACCTTGATGTGTGGATCTAGAGTGGTGATTCCACCCAAACTCCAGCAGAAAGTACTAAAGGAGCTTCACGAGGGGCATCTGGGTGGAGTGAAAATGAAGAACCTAGCCAGAGCGTTTGTGTGGTGGCCAGGTATTGATGGAGACATCGAAGAAATAACCAAGAGCTGTCTAGGATGCCAGAAGGTCCAAAACGCGCCACCACAAGCTCCTCTGCATCCATGGGAGTGGCCCTCATCTCCATGGCAAAGGGTACATATCGACTTTGCTGGTCCATTTATGGACTCAATGTTTTTAATCGCGGTGGATGCACACTCCAAGCGGCCGGAGGTAATAAAAATGTCCTCCACCACCACGGAAAAAACCATCACAGTATTAAGGACCATATTTGCCAGGAATGGGCTGCCGGAACAGATCTGTTCTGATAATGGACCGCAATTTGTGTCCGAAGAATTCAGGAAGTTCTTAAAAAGCAATGGGGTCAAGCACTATACGTCCGCCCCATACCATCCCGCCACCAATGGATTAGCTGAAAGGTTTGTCCAGACCTTCAAGAAGGCCATAAAGGCCATGGGTAATGAAGACATAAATCTACAACATAAGGCAGATAACTTCTTGTTGGCGTACAGGAATGCAACACATGCGGTCACAAACCAAACTCCCGCCATGATGTTTTTCAATAGAAGAATAAGATGCCGGCTGGATTTGATTAAGCCAAACGTCAGAAGGGACGTAGAGAACCGGCAATTTCAAGGCATGAATGAAAGGCCAACTAGATCCTTTCAGATAGGTCAACAAGTTTTGGCCCGGGACTACCGTACCGAGAAATGGCAGCCGGGAACTATTGGAAAAAGGCTAGGACCGTTGATGTATACCGTGGACATTGGTGAAAGCATAATAAGGCGCCATGTTGACCAGATCATAGAATCATCCACAAAGGCCCAACCTACTCCACAACTCTATACGTCTAATGTTGAAGCAGAGATACCCAGAGCATCTACCTCCGATCCGGTAATACTGGAATCCGATGAACCTGAAACGGTCCTTCAAGCCGAATCGACCTTGCCAGAAGAACCTACTACACCACCGAAAACGACTACACCACCGAGGCGTTATCCGGACAGAGTCCGGAAGCCTCCAGAGAGACTGAATCTGTGAACTGTTTCACATAAAGTTGTATAAATGTTAAGACTAGCTGAAGTGCCCGGCGGTGCCGAGGCTTTTTCGAGGGCATGTTGTTGTTGGAAGAGAGAGAGAGAGAGCGACTGGGGGGAAGAGAGAGAGCGACTGGGGGGAAGAGAGAGAGCGACTGGGGGGAAGAGAGGGAGGGGAGGGGTGGGGGGAAGAGAGGGAGGGGAGGGGAGGGGGGAGGGGGAGGGGAAGGGAGGGCGGGGGTGAGGGGAGGGGGAGGGCGGGGGGGAGGGCGGGGAAGGGAGGGAGGGGGAGGGCGGGGAAGGGAGGGCGGGGGGAGGGGGGAAGGAAGGGAGGGCGGGGGGGAGGAGGGGGAGGGAGGGCGGGGGGGAGGAAGGGAGGGAGGGGGGGAAGGGAGGGCAGGGGGGAGGGAGGGCGGGGGGGAAGGGCGGGGGAGGGGAGGGGGGGATGGAGGGCGGGGGGGAGGGAGGGCGGCGGGCGCCCCCCCCGAGGGTCGCGGCCCCCGAGGGTCGCGCCCCCCCCCCCCGGAGGTGAAGACCGCCGATTGCGCGCGCAGCAGGAGCTGAGACGCGGCGTCTCTCTCGGCCGGCGGGCCCGGTTGCCAGGGCAACCGTGACGCTGACCAAGCCAGAGAGAGAGACGCCGCGTCTCAGCTGCTCCTGCTGCGCGCGCGGCCCCCCCCAGGTCGCGGCCCCCCCACCCCGAGGGTCGCGGGCCCCCCCCCCGAGGGTCGCGGCCCCCCCCCCGAGGGTCGCGGCCGCCCCCCCCTCACCCCGAGGTGAAGACTGCCGATTGCGCCCGTTGCCAGGGTAACGCTGGACGCTCAGCAAGCCCCGGCAGAGAGAGACGTCTCAGCTCCTGCTGCGCGCGCACCCTAGCGGCGCTGGGCTGAGGCTCGGCCCTCCAGCCTTTGAGTGGGGCCGGGAGGTGCCTAGCTCGGGCGTGGGTGCGGAGGAGACGCCGAGGCTTCTAGGCCTACCTGGAAAAACGGGGAAAGGTAGGAAAATTAATGAGATTAGATAAGTTAATTACTTTCTAAATCATTTTTTTTAAAAACAATATGTGTTTTAAAAGCAACGTTTTTTTTTAAGACGCAGAAAGCGGGAAAAAGAAAGGAAAAGTTTGGAATCAAGATGGCGGCGACTCACCTCGGTTCAGAACGATAAAGCCCGGCCACACGCACACCGATTGGCCCGGCGGCACACGCCAGCAACCCGGCGTACGATTGGTCGAGCTCGAGGTCACTCTGTCGCTAATGAGCGGATAATGAGATGCTAATGAGCGAAATGTTGAAGGTTTTTGGGATACCGCGGGCGCAATTTTAGCCCGGCCGAAACGTAAATACGCTTAAAACCGTCTCGGAAGCGTAAGCTTTCTTTGGAGGTAACGCGCGCGTAGGTACGCCCTGTAACTTTCGAGTGCATACCCGCAACGCACATGCGATGACAGACAGATAGACAGATAGAAAGACAGAATGACAGAAGTACCGATTTATATATATAGATGTTATATTAATGGGAATATGTATATATTGTTAACCTAAAAAGGGAGGATTGTAGTGTATGTAACGTTCCACCTTTAAGAGAACTATTTTAAGGGTTGCACTACTTTATCTTGGCTACTGTATACTGTAATACCGGTGGTGACCACACCGGTATATAAGTGCTGTGTAAGGATTTATTGGGCAGATTCGCCCTGACCTTCGAATAGTAAAGTCCTGTTAAAGTTACTCTTGTAGTCTGTGTGTTAATTCACCATATAACCCACAGACTTTACAATTACTGATACTACCTTTTTATTCCAGATTTATTTAATTAACTGAATTTAAATTCCCCAGCTGCCATGGTAGGATTTGAACTCACGTCTCTGGATCATCCACTGCTATAGTGCAGATGGGGACGGCGAAAGCCTCACATGTGCTGATGTCCTGAGATACAGCAGTATCACAGGAACTTAGGAACAGGAATAGGCCATTCATTGTCTCGAGCCTATTCCGCCATTTAAATAAATCATGGCTGATCTGTATCTTAACTCCCTTTTCCTGCCTTTGTTCTGTAACCCATAATACCCTTGCCTAACAAAAATCTATCAATCTCAAGTTTGAAATTTTCAATTGACCCAGCCTCAACAGTTTTTTGGAGGACAGAGTTCCAGATTTCCACTGCCCTTTGTGTGAAGAAATGCTTCCTGATGTCACCCCGTGAATGGCCTAGCTCTAATTTTAAGGTTATGCTCCGTTATGTATCAGGCACATTGACTCCAGCCATTCCACTCAATCTGTGTCTCCACTAATCAATGAGATGGTTGGTCTAACAGTAGCTATCAGATCATGAAACACCTGAGAGACAGCAGCATGCATCATGGTCTGGAAGCTGGTTATTTCTCCCCTCTTGCTTCAGTTTGTGCTGCCGTGGAGATGGAGGCACCAGATATTCCTGACTGCTTTTTAGGTAGGGGTCTGCTCCAGATTCCAATGAAGGCGCCACACACTTCATTGATGGCTGTGATGAAGAAAAAGCTCCCTTAATGTTCCTGCAAGTGAGAGCTGTAGACTCAAGTGTCACACCTGTCAGTGCACACTTACCCTTGGGGACTGCTCTCACATCTCCACCTAGATATGATATTCCATGAATATCCTTCTTTTCAGGTGAGTATTCATAAGTTCTTGGTCCCACAGCTCTGCTGGGAAGGTCGCACATCTCCCATTTCCCAGTCCTCTAGTTCCCTCATGCACTGTGAATCACCACTAATTTCTCCCCAAAGCAAGTGAACTGGTGGGTGGGAGAGAAGAAGCAAGTAATGTAGGAGGTGAGTTCGAGCAGCAGAGCAAGTCATGGCAGAAGCAGGAATTCATGAGTAAGCTCGAGCTTGGGCTGCCCAGCGGAAGGCCCTGAGAAAATAGCAGTGGAGGGGGAGTGGGGTGGTAAGGCGACTACCTTGATTTTAACTCCTCTATGGTCCCATTTCCGCTGGTTTAAATACTACCTCTGTGTCAATGACATTGAACAGCTGAAGCAAGAGAGCTGGTGGTACCACCCTGCTAAAGTGGAGTTAGGGGTTTAGGGTTGTGCATGAAAATATTCCTGCATAGGAAAATGGGTAGCCATACTGTAAGATTCTGAGTTAGAGACCAATTAATTAGAGTGCATTGTGAGGGATTAGTTGTACAACTATTACTTTTAGAGGGTGAAGAGTGTGATGGTGCCCGGGCACCCAAGGAACAAAAGTAAATGTGGCCAGTGTCTTATCTTATCTTGCCTGCCTTGATCAGAGTATTGAAGTTCTTACACATTGTTCTTCCATCCCAGCAATGAGAGAGTTGTGCTGCATCCTTCTACATAGCATGTATGCCTTTTTTTGCTGGTTTCCTGCCACAGATACCCAGCAGTCTGTTTCTGCTGTGCTGAATCTCCTCAAGCAGGGATTACAGGGAAAATTGTGAAATTGTGGCATCTTGTACCATGCCCTTGTCTTTTGATTGGCTGCCTGTGCCAGCATCTTCTGTGTTAGGCATTCTTGAAGAGTGGCCGAAAACAGTAATGTGAGATCCAGTTAGCTACCAGACACTGAAGTGAGCAATGTTCTTATGTTAACAAACAAGGATCACTGAAATTTGCTGTAGGAAGATTAGCGGAGGAATGTTTGTATTAAAGTCCTTTGTATGCTATTTTAAATAGGTAAATTACTCCTTTAAAATAGTAGACTAAGAAATTTAGGGGGGAAAATTCGTGGCAGCCACAAGAAACTCGGGTTAACAGCCACTGAAAATGAACGAAGCGCTACCGGAGAAAAATTTGTGCTGAGGGCTAAAGATTTTTAGTCTAGTGTTAACTTACTGTGTAATGCCCTCCTGGTGGTGTTAGTGCAGGCATAGGAGTTGAAGTTCCCAGCCAGGAGCAGCGTTCCAACTTCCAACAGCCTCTGGAAGCAAGGCTATCAAGTTCGCTCGGCATTGTGGGAAGTTAAAAGGGCAATGCATTAAAAGGACAATGCCTTCTGAACTAATAAAAGTTAAAATGAAGTGAAAAAATTATGTTTAAAAAAAAGTTTACATTAAAAAGAAGTCCCAAATAGGAGTCTTCAACACTTAAAGCTGAATTCCCTTCTGAACCTCAAAAAATGGGAAAAGTACTTCAGCACTAACACAAATGGCTCAGCAAGCCAGGGAAGGGGCACCCAGGGTCTCGCACGCAGCACTCCAGCTTTTTGCAGGAGGTCAACACTGCAAGAGAGATCCTCTAACCACAGGGGCCAGGAGGCCCTCCAGAAAGAATGATGTGGGACCACATCACCGAGGCCGTCACTGCCAGCAGTGCTGCCCCCACCACCTGGCTCCAGTGCCCAAAGAAGCTTCATGACCTCAGACCGCTGGTCAAGGTCAGTGAGTGCATCTTCAAAAGCAGTCTCCTACCAACTGCACCACTAGCCTTACACATTGCTCAATGCACGACTCCCCCCCCCCCCCGCCCCCCCAATCACTCACCAATTAACAATCTGTGCAAATTACAAGGCACATCTCCCATTCCTAGCCTCACTTCACCACCTTGGAGGAGAAGGTGCAGGTCATTCTTGGCAGGGGCATGGCTGAGCCCTTGACCAGCAGCAGGGCAGAAAGGATATAAGATGCTGGTATCCTCATATGTTATCCTCCTTCTGGCATGCACCTCTTGCTTTCCCACTCTCCCCTCCCCACAACTCCACCCTTGTGCCTTCCTCATTTTACACAACCAAGGAATGCAGCCTGTCCAGCCAATGGTTGGCCAAGAAGAGGGAGAGGAGAGTGAAGAAGAAGAAGAAGAGACACCATCACTCGATTTGACACTCTCAGTCAACAGCTCCTCAAGGTCAACCAGCAAGACCATTTGCAGTGTCCCCACTGAAAGTCAGCAGTTTTCCACCACCCATGCTGCAGCCATTGGGGTAGCACTGCGTGACATCAGTAGGATAGGCAAAGGCATACACAAGACAGTCACTAAGAGAATGCATAAGGATGATGAGCTGATTTCTTGATGTTACATTGAATGGATAGATGCATAAAGTTGGATTGGGAAGTTTGCTTTGTGGGGGCTTTTATTTCAGCATCATGGACAAGAGGACACTGTGTTGGTCAGTAACAGAGAGAAGGTAAGGTGTGGGACAAATGTTGAAAGGGGAATTGGGATTCTGGTCACTGGTACCGCAGATGGATGGCTCCATCCTGGATATCCCGGCCAGAAAGGGGCTGTCTGGGTTGCATCATTCCTTCTGCTTCCTCTTCTTCTGCTTCCTCCTCTTCAGCTTCCTCTTCTCATCTACATCTTCCTTTTTGGTTTCTTCTGCTTCTGCGTCTTCCTCTTCCTTCTGCAAGCGAATGCTGTAAATCTGAAATGACTGCATAAAATGCTGGAAATACTCTGCAGGTCAGGCAGTATCTTGACCTGAGACGTGAACTCTGTTTCTCTCTCCACGGATGTTGCCTGACCTGCTGAGTCTTTGCAGTTTTTTCTGTCTTTTCAGAGGCCTGTAGGAATGTTTAGTTCCTATCCAAAAGACTGAGGTCCACTCAGGCGATCAAATAAACGAGGTTTAATGAAAAGTAACAGAGTTTAACGGATAACTACAGGAGAACATCGAATATAGGTCTAGTCAGTTCGGAGGCTCCACGAGGACTGCTAGGGCGGTCCCGTGGCTGACATCATGATGTCATCATGTTTTTCCCGCCGGTGGGGGATCACGTGATGAACGGTGTGACGTCATCGCGTTTGCCCGTGCTGTTAAAGTGATCGCGCTATGTACATGTAAACAGTGAAAACAAAGATACAGACTCAGGCTGCAGCCAACATATTATTAAAGGGAATTATATACAATTGATTGGAGTCCCTTAGTGGCTCCGCCACATGCGCCCCCCCAGAATTGTCTTTAATAGCAAAAGTAAAATGGCGAGGAGGCCTGACAAGCCTGTCAGATCGACTTCTGTAGCCTTGAAGTGGAAGCTGATGGACGGCGGGCGAGCTGGCGGGCGGTTGCGTTTGATCTGGCACGGCGACTGTGGGCGGTCGGCCACGTTTCGGCGGTTGTGCGATCTCGACTGGGCGGTCAAGGTCCAAGTGAGCAGGCTTCAAGCGGTCAACCGAAATGTGGTCCGGTTTACTTCCAACATCGACCGAAAAAGATTTGTCTCCGAGCTCTTATCACACGGAAAGGAACAGTGTAAGGGGGTTTGAGTGGGTCCTGATGAGCGTCGTGGCGGATAAACACATAGTCGGCGTTCTTCAGCTCAGCTGGGACGTGGGAGCTCTGCAAGCCGTGATGTGACGTAGGCACTGGAGCGAAACTTCTGGCTGCCTCCTGGTGGCTGATGAGCTGCTGTGACGCGGACCACGGCTCTGTTGGAGACGGAAGGAAATCCCCTGGTATGCGTAGCAGCTGGCCATACACGAGCTCCGCCGAGGACGATTGAAGATCTTCTTTAGGTGCCGTACGAAGACCCAAAAGGACCCATGGAAGCCTGTCCACCCAGCCCGCAACTTGAAGGCTGGCTCGCAATGCGGCTTTGAGCGACCTGTGGAATCGTTCGCACAGGCCATTCGCCTGTGGGTGGTAGGCAGTGGTGCGATGTAGCTTGATGCCGAGCCCCTGAGCCACAGCGTTCCAGAGCTCCAAAGAAAACTGCGGCCCACGATTGGACGAGATGTCCGCCGGTACCCCGAAGTGGGCGACCCAAGAGGAGATGAATGCCCTGGTGACGTCTGCGGAAGTGGTGGAAGACAGAGGAACCGCCTCCGGCCATCGAGTGGTGCGGTCCACCATTGTAAGAAGATGAGTAAACCCGTGCGAAGGCGGAAGTGGCCCCACCAAGTCCACATGCACATGATCAAACCTACGTTCCGGAACGGCGAAAGTGGCCAATGGAGCCTTGACATGACGCTGCACCTTGGCCTTTTGGTAGACCACGCAGGTGTTGGCCCAGTCGCGAACATCCATGTGCATGCCCCGCCACACGAATTTGGACGACATCAACCGTTGCGAGGCCTTCATGCCAGGGTGCGACAACCCGTGTATGGCGTCAAAAACTTTTCAGCGCCAGGCGACCGGGACGATAGGGCGAGGATCTCCTATGGAGACGTCGCAGAGTAGCGTAGTGCCCGCACATGGAATTTGACGTCAGCCGCTTGGAGGCTAGAGGGGTTGGTTCTGTAAGATTGGACCTCCGGATCCGAGGCTTGATCCACAGCCATGAGGGCATAGTCGATGCCGAGCTGGACTGCATGAACGGTCGCGCGGGAGAGGCAATCCGCCACCAGGTTGTCCTTACCGGACACATGCTGAATGTCAGTGGTGAATTCTGAGATAAACGTCAGCTGACGTTGTTGCTGAGCTGACCACGGTTCGGCGGTCTTGGCCATAGCGAACGTTAGTGGCTTATGGTCCACAAAAGCCGTGAACGGACGTCCTTCTAGCAAGAACCGGAAATGGTGGATGGCCAGAAAAAGGGCCAGCAACTCCCGGTCAAACGTGCTGTACTTTCGTTCGTTTCACCGCAGTTGACGGCTGAAAAATGCCAGCGGTTGCCATGTCCCATGCACCCACTGTTCCTGCACTGCGCCGATGGCGTAGTCTGATGCGTCAGTGGTAAGGGCGATGGTGGCACCTGGCAGCGGGTGTGCCAGCATGGTTGCATTGGCTAAAGCACCTTTGTGTCGACGAACGCCCGGTCCATTTTGACCGTCCAGCTGATCGGATCCTTGCCGGACTTGCCCTTGAGGGCCTCGTACAGGGGCTGCATGAGCAGAGCTGCATTAGGGACGAACCGGTGATAAAAATTTACCATCCCGAGGAACTCCTGCAGGGCCTTGATGGACTGCGGGCGCGGGAATGAAGTAACTGCCTCCACCTTCGTTTGCAGGGGAATTGCGCCGTCTGATGTGATGCGATGGCCTAAAAAATCAATCTGCTGCAGGCCGAACTGGGACTTGGCCAGGTTGATGATCAAGCCATGTTGACTGAGGCGTCTAAAGAGGGTGCGCAAATGGCAGATGTGCTCCTCTTTATTAGGGCTGGCGATGAGGATGTCGTCGAGGTAGACGAACAGAAACTTGAGGTCCCGAAGCACGGAGTCCATCAAGCGCTGGAAAGCCTGTGCAGCGTTCTTCAATCCAAACTGCATCCGCAGAAATTCAAACACGCCGAATGGGGTGATGACTGCAGTTTTCGGGACGTCTTGCGGGTGTACGGGGACCTGGTGGTAGCCACGGACAAGGTCGACTTTTGAAAAAATGGTATTTCCTGCCAAATGTGCAGAGAAATCCTGAATATGAGGGTTCGGGTACTGATCAGGAGTAGTGGCGTCGTTCAGGCATCGGTAGTTGCCGCAAGGCTGCCATCTGCCGCCAGGTTTCGGAACAGTGTGGAGAGGCGAAGACCAGGGACTATTCGACCGGCGAATAATCCCTAGCCGCTCCATTGTGTCGAACTCCGCTTTCGCAGCCGCGAGCTTGCCAGGTTCGAGGCGCCGGGCCCGTGCGTAGACCGGGGAGCCAGTAGTGGTGATGTGATGTTCGACACCATGTTTCGTGGCCGTGGAAGAGAAAGTGGGTCTGGTCAGGTCTGGGAAATCTCCGAGGAGGCGAGTGAAGTCATCCGGAGGTGGGGACGCGCAGGCGACAGTGCGCGCCACGGTGTTACCGCGGTAGCACGGGATGGAGTGAAAAGTGGCCGCATTGATCAACCGGCGGTGCCGTACATCCACCAGGAGGCCGTTGGCGCACAAAAAATCCGCCCCGAGGATGGCTTGAGAGACTTTGGCCGTGATGAAATCCCAGTAAAACCGCTGGCCGCCGAAGCACACCTGGACTCGCCGGCTTCCGAAGGTCCGAATGGCCCTGCCATTAGCCGACTGGAGGGAGGGGCCGTGCCCCCCAACTTGTAGATCAAGATTGGACGCGGGTAGGATGCTACACTGCGCCCCGGTGTCGCAAAGGAAACGTCAACCAGATAGGGAATCGTTGATGAAGAGGAGTTTTCCCAAATTACCGATTGCCATCGCAGCCGGAGGGTGCTCGTTATAACCGGTCCTCTTTCGACAGGGTGGCTGCTGTTTTTTTTCGAGTGAAAAGCTGCAGGAAGGGCGGCGGCATCTTGCTTTCGCGCCAAAATGGGCGTGGTAGAAGCACAACCCCGCAGGTTGAGGGGCTAGAGCGGCGTCCGTGGGGGATGGGCGCCTTGTGGCAGCGCAGTACTGCTGTGTCACCATGAAGATCTTGTCCGCATCGACAGCCAGCTCTGCGCAGTCGGTGACTTCCGGCCTGGCTAGGGCAGCTTGAACTTGCTCCGGTAGCTGGCTGAGGAATAGCTCCCTGAAGAGGAAGTATTCCGGTTCGGAGCCCAGGAGCGTGAGCATTTGGCTCATGAGCTCGGATGGCTTGGAGTCCCCGAGGCCAGGCATATTGAACAGTCGGTGGGCGCGCTCCGACTTCGTGAGCCCGAAGACCTGTAACAACCGTGCCTTTATCGTATCATACTTGCGATCTTCTGGTGGATTACCAAGCAGGCTGACGATCCGCAAGGCTGTGGCGCTGTCGAGGGCGGAGACCACGTGATAGTAACGGGTCTGGTCTGCAACGATGTTCTTGATGGTAAACTGGGCTTCAGCCTGGATGAACCACGCGGCTGGCTGTTGCTCCCAGAACTGTGGTAGCTTTAAAGCAACAGCGTTCAATTCCATGTTCAGTAACTTCTGCGAAAACCGTTCGCAAAAGTTGGGGTCACCAATGTAGGAATGTCTAGTTCCTATCCAAAAGACTGAGGCCCACTCAGGCGATCAAATAAACGAGGTTTAATGAAAAGTAACAGTTTAACGGATAACTACAGGAGAACATCGAATATAGGTCTAGTCAGTTCGGAGGCTCCACGAGGACTGCTAGGGCAGTCCTGTGGCTGACGTCATCACGTTTTTCCCGCCGGTGGGGGATCACGTGATGAACGGCGTGACATCATCGCGTTTGCCCGCGCTATTAAAGTGATCGCGCTCTGTACATGTAAACAGTGAAAACAAAGATACAGACTCAGGCTGTAGCCAACATCATATTAAAGGGAATTATATACAATTGATTGGAGTCCCTTAGTGGCTCTGCCACAGGCCATCCTTTACCAACCGAGGCTTTGCAAGTTTCCAGCAGCATTTCCTACACACTTAATAAAATTTTAACATCTATTGCAGTGAGCCACTACTACAGTAAAATAAAAAATAAAATGTCCAGAAGCTTAATTTAAACTTACCTGAAAGATGTGTGTGTCCATTTAAGAGGTGCTGACCGCATATTTGTGAGTCTGCTGCACGCTGGGGTTACATGACAAGCTTAAGACCCAGGGCTGAACTCAGCGCTAAGGTCCAAGTTCGCTGTGGTGATGTTAAGTCGGCGTGACATCACCTCTCCATTTTAATTTGCAGGGCGATGGATCTTACCGGCAGCGCTGCCGGGTCTTGGAAAATGGAGGACACCATGGAACCTGTCACCAGCCGGTTAAAGAGCAGTGGCTTCCCTCTTTTTGCAATCTTTTGCTGGTAACAGGTGGCTTAAAGTCCCCGAAGTTTTAGTCCATAGTTTAAACACATTAAATGTTTGGCTGCTAATCTTCACACAGCATAATTCAAGGGCAAGGTATTATTTGCACATGTATCATTGATTGTAGCTATCACAATATTACACTTCGAGGGCTAAAAATTCATTATAGCCAAGGAATTGGTGGTGTCAGTAGAAAAGTTGGAGAATTAGCACCAGGCGCAAATGCTTTAGACTGCACGAAAAATTCGTGCTCACTGCTCAATAAAATGATTGGAGTGCTAAATCAAATCTTAAAACCCAAGCTCATTGGCGTTACACTTAAAGGGTGGACCAATATTGGGTGCAGTCTAATCGCAACTCATCATTGCCACAGGTTTTTTTCACTACTTAAAGGGAAGGTTATTGATGCTGCAGCACTTCATTCTCAGCATTGCTGGCTGTGCAGCTACCTCAGCAAGCAGAAGCAGAAACAGAAGCAGAAGCAGAACAAGGAGAAGCAGCTGGAGGATTGAACGAGGTGTGCTCATGTCAGGCCCACAACCCAGGGAGAGAGCCCACAGATTCTCCGATGAAGCATTGGAGGAGTTGGTTTTCACTGTGGTGTGATGGAGTGTGGTGCTCTACCCGGCAAGTGGCAAGAGGCCCTCGCCACAAGTCTTCCACACCATGTGGAGGGAGGTAGCGCAGCACGTCTCGGGCAGCACTGTGGTCCCCAGGACCCACACACTGTGCAAGAAGAAATTCAACGATCTCACTCGGGTAGTCCGGGTGAGTGAATGCCTCAACAAATGCTACATACTGTACCACAATCTTCACACACTGTCCAAAGCACCACACTCCCAGCACTCACCCACCAACAATCTCTACTTACCAACACTCACACCCACATTTCACACCTTGCACACAATGACAGCTATTCAACTATGGCAGGCACATCACCCAAACACATTGCTCCACACTCACACACTTTCCTTTCTTTTGCAGGCCAAGGTAGCTCACAACAGGAGGGAGCAGGAGCGCACAGGCAGGGGACAAGCCAACACCTAACCACTGTCTATGCTGGAGAATCGAATGCTGCAAATCATTGGGCGCCAGGTGGTGGGCGCTGTGGCCACCGGTGATGTTGACTCCCTTGGTAAGAACAACAGTATGTTCATCCCTACTCCTTCTCATAGAAACATAGAAGATAGGAGCAGGAGTAGGCCATTCGGCTCTTCGAGCCTGCTCCGCCATTCAATGAGATCATGGCTGATCATCCTAATTCAGTAGCCTGTCCCTGCCTTCTCCCCATATCCCTTGATCCCTTTAGCCTCAAGAAATATATCCAACTCTTTCTTGAATATATTTAATGAACTGGCCTCCACCGCCCTCTGTGGTAGAGAATTCCACAGGTTCACCACTCTCTGGGTGAAGAAATTCCTCCTCATTTCAGTCCTAAATGGCTTACCCCCTTATCCTTAGACCATGACCCCTGGTTCTGAACTCCCCGGCCATCAGAAACATCCTTCCTGCATCTAGTCTGTCCAGGCCTGACAGAACCCCACTTCCCCCTCACCCCACAAGTGTTTTGCACTTTCCAGCTAATCATGCTATGTGCATGCATTTCTCCCTTCCTGCCCCCATCCCCTCACCTTAACCCGACTCTTGTGCCTATATGCTTTCAGATAATCAGCAAGCAGCCTGTCCCTGAAGGCACAGTAGAGAGCGAGGTGGGAGAAGAGGAGGAAGAACACACTGCATCACTGCATCTCTCACTCGCAGACACCAGCTCAGATACTGGCACTACGCATTCATTAGAGGCTAGCATAGTAGCGGAATCTGCACAGGGTGAGGCACCGGGGACGAGCGGGCTGCAGGAAGGCCAGGGGGAAAGAGTAGCTCGGGGACCAGCTCTCCAGAGGGCAAGTTCTGCTGCACAGGACACAGATGAGGACCTCGATGGGGAGGCCTTTAGAAGAAGGGTGATGGGCATGCACACGGAGATGATAGGTGCAATGGCAAGGGTGCCCAAGAGCCTCTCAGCAATGGTAAGGCGCGTGGAGGAGTCTGCCTCCAACATTGCACAAAGCTCTGTGAACACCATGGAGCCCATCATTTCCAGTCTGGAAAGGATGGTAGACTCCCAGAGAGACCGTGGCGACCCACACCTGATGCCGTGTGTGATGGGCGATCTGGCAGCTTCCATTGCAGCACAGGCAGAAGCGACACAACATCTTAGTGTTGTAATGGAGTCTATGCTTACTGGCATCCAATCTCAGACTGCTCTCATGCAGTCTCAGCTTGATGCCACGCAAACTCTGACTGCTGCCATCGTGAATGGGTCTACCACCATCAATCGGGGCTTTCACAGTGTCGCAGCAGGCCAGCAATCTATGCTCCAGCAGATTTCTAGGGATGCTGAGGTCCTGCCCCAGGGGAGTGGCAGTGGGTCAGTGGAGCAGGAACCTGCTGTCCTCTCTCAGGATGACAGCATTCCTGCTCCCACCACTGCCACTCTGCCATTGCCCTTGCCGCTGCCTGTCATCCAGCCAGCCCAGATTTCCGCCGCCCATGCTGAGGTGGTGCATGTAGTGTATGTAACCGTCTACCTTTAAGAGAACTATTGTATGTAACCGTCCACCTTTAAGAGAACTATTTTAGGGGTTGCACTACTTTATTTTGGCTTCTGTATACTGTAATACCGGTAGTGACCACACCGGTATATAAGTGCTGGGTAAGGATTTATTGGGCAGATTCGCCCTGACCTTCGAATAGTAAAGTCCTGTTAAAGTTACTCTTGTAGTCTGTGTATTACTTCGCTATACAACCCACAGACTTTACAGTGGCGACGAGTTCGATCTTACCCTGCATGCAGCAATACTTCCGAAGCAGTTAACGAAGCGTCGAGAAGAGGCAACCACCCTCGTCGTTTTGCTGAGAGAAAACTCGAGTCTGCAGAGCAAGAAGGAAGGAAGACTTCAAACACGAAGCCTTCCATCAGCAACAGGCACTGATTGTCCCTTCTGCCACGGTGGGGAGTGAGCCGATCAGCACGAGAAGCAAGTCGGCCACGGTGACTGTGAGTAAAGGGAAAATAGAAAAAAATAAATAAATAAACGGAGGATAAGGGCAGTGAACTCGACCATGGTCGAGGGGGAAAGGAGCCGGACAGGAGTCGGGCCCAGAGGCGCTGAGACGGGGCAGCGTGGAGCACGGAAGCCGCGGTACAAGCAGGCTGGGGAGCGTTGTGAGACGGCTAGACCACGACGGCGAAAAAGGCCGGACAACTACCGCGACCGCGAGGCGCTGCGACCGGGATCATAAGGCGCGGGAAGATATAAAAATAAATAAGCCACGGAGAACTCAGCCGCAGCCGGGGAGGAAAGCACCGGACTGCGAGAAGCTGGGAGGCGCGATTGGGGTGAAAAAGGCCGGACAGTGATTGAGGCCAAGAGGCGCTGCGACCGGGATCATAAGGCACGGAGGCAATAAATAAATAAATAACTAAATAACCCGCGAAGAATCAGCCGCAGCAGGGGAGGAAAGGACCGGACTGCGGGAGGTCTGGGAGAGGCGTTTAAAGCCGCTGAGGGAGAGCCGCGCGAGCGGGAGAGACAGAGCCCGAGAGAGAGACCGAGCGAGGTTCCGGCCAGCGGCTTACAGCAGCTGCCGTGAAGGACCAGGAGCTGGATCTGTCCGACGCCAACTGGTTGTCCCCAGCGCCGGTTGCCCCTGCCGAAAAGAAGAAGGGGGGGGGGAACAAGGAACGCGATCGGCTTTTCTAGCGCGCGCTTCAGAATAAACTGAAGCCGGCGCACAGGCTGCAAACCCCGTAAACCAGCGGTCGGCGCCCGAGGGCAAAGCTTACCCTCCCACCAGAAGAAGACAAGCGCGGGAAACCGCCATTTTCGGAGGCGGGGAAGAAGACAAGCGCGGGAAACCGCCATTTTGCCAGTAGGCGGGGAAGAAGACAAGCACGGGAAACTGCCATTTTTGAAAAAAAAAGAGAAAAAGTTAAAACGTTAAAGAGAAATTCTGTTGTTCGCAGAAAGATAGTGAGAGATAGTGAAGATGCCTAAGCATGGTAACATCAACAGCTTCGATGCCGAGGTGGAAGATTGGGCCACGTACGTAGAACGTATCGAGATATATTGTGAGGCCAATAAAATAGAAGATGATGATAAAGCTATAACCTTGCTAAACGCGATGGGGGCGAAGACATACGGCCTATTGAAGCATCTTCTATCACCAGCTAAACCGGCGGATCAGACTTTCGCTAATATTGTTGCTGTCCTGAAGGATCATTTGAACCCCACACCGTTGATGTTGGCGGAACGATTCAAATTTTATGCGAGAACGCAACGGAAAGAGGAAAGCAACGCGGAATACTTGGTCGAACTGCGTAGATTAGCGAAATACTGCCAGTTTGGAGGAAATCTGACAGAGGCCTTGCGAGACAAGTTCGTGTGCGGGTTGTCGAAGGAAGGAACGCAAAAGCGACTGCTCGAAGAAAACGACCTTACACTTGATAGGGCTGTCCTTATTGCAGCATCACACGAAGCCGCAGCGAAAGGAACTGCGGAAATGCAGCTAAAGGCAGCGGTACTCGGTGTGGATCAAATTACTTCGGGTACAACGAAATGTTATCGTTGTGGGAAGACAACACATGACCAGAACCAATGCTGGTTTAAAAACCAGGAATGTCGAAAATGTGGCAAACTGGGTCACATCGCTAAAGTATGCCGGTCAGGGAAGAAGACCAACAACCACAAAAAGCCATCACAGGAAAAGTACAACAAAGTACACAAGGTGGCTGAGAAGAGTTCAGACGAACAGAATTCGGATTCAGACCCAAACGGCCAGGAACTGGGTAGTCTGAGAATTCACAATGTGAGTAAGGAAGCTGACCTACAAACTATCTGGGTCATGCTAAAAATAGCCGGAGCCCAAGTGAAAATGGAATTGGACACTGGATCAGCCCTATCAGTCATAAGTCGAAGGGATTACAACCGACTATTCTCACATATACCCTTGAGAGATACCAAGTTCGTATTGCAGACATACACGGGGCATAAAATATACCCCATGGGAAAGATAAGAGTCAAGGTGAGAGACGGGCAAAGAACACCCAGGAATGGACTTATATGTACTACCTGAGGGAGGACCACCACTTCTAGGACGGGAGTGGATCAAGAAAATAGACATGGAATGGCACTACCTAAAAGCAATAACGAGTGAGGACTCGGGGCAGACAATCAGCTCAGACTCTGAAACGGATGACGATAAGACCAGCCCAAGTATGAAAGACAAGTCTAAAATGGACTTGCTGACTAAGGTTAGTAGAACGAATGCGTACATAAAGGCTTATGCTCCAGAGGAGAACAAAGTTTCAGAACAGAATTCCTCTGAACAACAACAACATAGTTGGACAGAGAATTCTGAGTCTGTTCAAGTTACAGACATATATATTACTGAGGAACATCGAGCTCGAACGCAAACTTATTTCAGATTACGACAGCAATTAGAACAATTGAGTTGCCGTCTCGAGCAAGAGATGAAAGCAATGAAAAAGTTCTATGATACCGAATGGGAGAATCTGGGAAGACAACAGAAGCAGCTGAGGGAGAAAAGGGAGCAGGAGCACACAAACCGTCTGCACGAGGAGGCCAAACGAATCAAAGCTGATTCGGCTGCTGAAGGTGCGTGCTCTAATCTGGTGGAACAAGATGTGCCGCAACTGAAGGCGCTTGTTAGCAGGTTGCAGGCAGAAAAGGCGGAATTGGTCGACATGACTTCCGAGCTCCTACTGAAGTTGGGTGCAGCATCACCGGACGATTCAATTGTGGAAATTCAAATGGTGGGGGCTGCGGATGATGGCGAAGTAGAAACAGCAAAGGAGCCCCAGGGCAAGGTTCTAAACAGCCCTGCAGCTAATGGAAAATGGATGATGGCAGAAGAGTTAACAGTCAGCCAACTCCTCCAGGGCAAGGTTATAAACAGCCCTGCAGCGAATGGGAAAGGGATGATGGCAGAAGAGTTAACAGTCAGCCAACTCCTTCATATGCTGAAGGATAAGACTCTAAAATGGGAAAAACTTAAACACGAGCCTCAATCTTCAAAGGGAAGGGGTTCGGAGCCCTCAAAAGTTATTGAAAAAGCTGAGGTGGCAACACAGACTGAGGAGTCTGCAGCAGAACAGCCCTTGGATGCCAAAAGTACGCTGACGCACGTCAAGGTAGAACAACAGAATGCTGAAACAGCTATTTCAGTAGAGGGATTGAATAGTCCGATCAATCAATCTCCGAATGAAGTTGAAGTATTGAAATCACAAATGAGGTCATTAGTAAAAGACTTGCAGGAAGCCCAGAAAAAGCGGGATGAAGCTGAATGTATGATGAAGTCTTTTCAGGACAGTTGTAGGGACTTGGAACAAAAATCGGCTAACGTCCAGCTGGGTAAGGAGGAAATAGAAGACCCTCTCGCTGGCCTAGCTCAGGATGACACCGAATATTACCATGACCTGTTGAGTGACACTGAATATTACGAGGACCTGGTCTGCCCAGCTTGTGCCGAAAACTCCCAAAGTACAGAAATCAGGATGAATCACTTAAAGTCTAAGGAACATAGGGAGATGGTAGCGTTACAGCTGGCAGCTGACAAGGGAGCCCAGAGAGTCTCCAAGAAGCAGAAAAGGAAAAGACGAAACAGAAGATGATAACCATCTGAACCATTATCACCTCTACCAGATCACACACATGGTCCCTCAGAACAGAGCCAAATCAGTTGGGAAGTAGGGGAACTTCCCAAGGCAATCCAATTGTTTTTTTTTAAAAAAAAGTCAGCAATGCTGGTTCAGAAGTTACAGAGTTCAAGCTGTTAAGTTAGGGAGGGACTATTGGACGAGTCACTTCCGCAACGTGAACCGACTACACCACCGGGAACTGCTACACCACGGAGGCGTTGTCCGGACTGAGTCAAGAAGCGCAGGAGACGCCTCCACCGAGACTGAATCTGTGAACTGTTTCCCGCAGAGACTATATCTGTAAACTGTTTTACATGAAGTTGAATACATGTATGTTTAATGGGGAATAAGTACGTTGTAAGCTAAAAAGGGAGGATTGTAGTGTATGTAACCGTCTACCTTTAAGAGAACTATTGTATGTAACCGTCCACCTTTAAGAGAACTATTTTAGGGGTTGCACTACTTTATTTTGGCTTCTGTATACTGTAATACCGGTAGTGACCACACCGGTATATAAGTGCTGGGTAAGGATTTATTGGGCAGATTCGCCCTGACCTTCGAATAGTAAAGTCCTGTTAAAGTTACTCTTGTAGTCTGTGTATTACTTCGCTATACAACCCACAGACTTTACAGTGCAACCTACAGCTGGGCCTTTCAGGTCCAGAGCTGGTTGAGGACATCCTGCAAGGCCATGTGAAGTCTCCCGTACAGACACTCAGCAGCCTTCCACCAGCTGTGCTACAGCCACTGGGCCAACACTTCGTAGGAGCACTAGAGCAAGAAAAGGCACAGTAACAACAGACACTAAGGGATTGCACAAGGGTGAAAAGTTAATATTTTTTGTGTAAATATGTGTACACTACTTTTTAATAAATTTATTACTTCACTTACTGACATAAGAAAACTGCTAGGCACTTGGTCTGAGTATTAAACAAGGCTTTAATCAACTGTTTTTCAACATGGAGATCTCGTTGTGTCCTTCACTAGTTCCTGTTAAAGAATGTCCTGCACAAGCTGGGCCCATGCCCGAGTATTTATACTCTCCCTGGACAGCGCCACCAGCAGGCCGCCCAGTATTATTACATAAGTCATTTTCACATGAATGACAAGATTCATGTCACTTACCATTCTTTTGTGGTGTCTCTCATTTCAGCTTAGCGCAGTGATATGGCCTGCGAGAGGGATGGAATGATGGGGATGTGGTGTGCAAAGGGGATCTGGGATTTAAGTCATCCTGGTGTGAGGCTGGAGGTCTGTTTGGAGGAGGTGGCAGAGTTCTGTGACCACCTCCTTGGTGAAACGGAGCTGTCTAATGCACTGCTCCTCATTTAATTGAAGGTAGGAGAAGTGCTCCTGGAATACCCTCGGAGGGTAAGGCCTCCTGGTGTGAGCCCTGATGTCCCTCCTCATCTCTCTGCGCACATGTTCCTGTATTTCTCACTGCCTAAGCTCCCTCCACTGTAGATCCTCGAGGGCAAGGTGGCATGCCAGTACAGCCCCCATTAATGTTGCCAAGTGTAGCAGTATGAATCTTTGAACAATAAATGTAGCTACTTTTTATTTGCCAGAAGATACAAAAGAACCTTGAATTTACTGAATGAAACTATTGCAGTGGGTGAAACTAATGAAAAACCACTGAAACTGCACTAACCTAACAACTGTGGGTGATTACTGATGATTCCTTTAAATAACGTCACTGGAGCCGACTTACTGGTGTTGCATGCCAGCTCTCCCTGTCAGTATTTACTCCAGGCGGTGAGGTAAGTGGCGAGAATCAATTTTGCAAATCGGGCGGTCAGTCAGTATTGCACACTCACTGATGTCACGATCTACCTGGCACTGATGCTCCCGGTGATACCTCTTACCGGTGGCGCTACGGGGAGGCCGGATTTGGCGTACGGTGCCAAATTCACCTTGGTGATGCTAGTCTAGCGCCCCATTAGATCTAATGGGAAGCGCTAAGGGGATGAAATTTTTCCCCTGAATATTTACTGTCAGTTGGTTGCACATGGTTTTAAATCAAAACAGCATATTTGAAATTATATGTAGCACTGATACTTCAAAGTTTTGGCCATTCAAAATGTAGACACCCTTGAAATCTTAAGGTGGTTGAAGAACTAAGATTCTATTGTAACAAAATTGGTAGATTAAAAAACATTGTTCTCAGAATGTGGGCAAAGCTACATTTACTACCCATCTCTAGTTGCTCCGAAAAGGTGGTAGTGGGCTTTCCCCTTGAACTGCCACAGTCGTTGTGATAACAATGCTTTTACAATGGTGTTAGAATGGTATTAGATGGGGATTCCAGGTTATTGACTAAGTGACGATGAGGGAATGGTGTCCAAGTCAAGATGATGTGTGCCTTGGAGAGGAACTCGGAGGTGATGATGTTCCCACAACATGGCTGATCTTGTCCTTCTCAGTGGTAGACATTACAGGGAATGGGCATGCTGATATAGTGACCATGGTAAATGGTTGCAGTGCAGTCTGTAGCTGATACATACAGCAGCCATGGTACGTCGATGATTGAGGGGTGGATATTGAGCCTGATGACATGAGCATCAGTCAAGCAAATTGCTCTGTCCTGGATGATGTTGAGGTTCCTCAGTGTTGTTGCGGCTGCACTCATCCAGGTGATTGGTGATTATTCCATCACGCTCTTGTCGAATCTTGTAAATGGTGGACAGACATGTTGCAGAAAGATGAGGTCAATTCAATAGATATAAATGGCTGTACTTGGATTATCAGAAGACATTTGCAAAAGATACACATGTAAGGCTAATAAAAGATTAAGGGCGTGGTAACCGAGTTAAGGCCAAACATTTAACGCTCGGTGCTGAACTACCACCCCAGCCATTAAATTCAACTTACCGCCACACACAGGAAGTGGAGTGCAATGTCGGGGGCTCCACTTCCTGGTGGGGCAGTAACCGAGGCGATCTCGGGGCGTGATCGGCAGCGCTCGGTGGAGGCTCCACGGAGCGCTGCTGTACCGGTGCCGGGCTGCACGATGGCGGCCAGGACCACGCCAAGGCACACCATGGAGGGCTGACCTGGAGTTCGGCCAAAAACAGAAAATGCTGGCGGGGTCGTGGCCGCACCTCCCCTTTAAATAGCACCTCCTGAGCGGAGGTCGGCCTGGTTCGCGACCCACGAGGCTGGCGCTGACAACACCCATGGGAACCTCGCAGGGCGCAGCCAAATTTCTGCCGTGGGGCAGTAAGGGGCTGCGAATGGCACTAAGGGGTCATGGTGCATGGCAATGATGTCATAGACGGCAGCGCAGCGGCCTGGGGTGCTACTGGTGGTGGTGCATGCTTTTGGGTAGCGCCTCAGCAATGCCCCACCGAATTTCTTGGGAGGCACTTTTTTGTCCCCCCCGGGCAATAAGCTCTTTGCGCCCCGTTAGCGCTCCCCGGAGACGCTAACGGCAGGTGCAAAGGAGACGAATTTCTAGCCCTCATAGCAAATTAATTAGTTGAAAATGGTTTTGCAGTAGAAAGCGGGGTGGGGGGGGGGGAAATTCGGTTGGTTTGTGCCTCCTGTTAGCGCCTTAAGAGGGCGCTAATGGGGCACAAAGCAACTAGTGCCCGGGCACGGTGATGTCTGCGCTGCTCGCAAAATTGACCAGACATTCTGCGGCTGCGCTAAACACTATCGCCCCGATCTTCTGCGCCCGCAGATCTTGAGGTCAGTCGAACGTGCAACGCCCTTGTGACGCCCTGGACCGGATATTGAGTGGCGCCCCCCTCCTTTCCGCCTGGCGCAAGCAACGACAGGGAGACTGGAACATTTCCCAGTTGGTGAGGGGCTGGGGGGACGCTATTTAAAGGCGGCCTCTCCTTGGCTTTTATTGTGGTAGACATTTTTGCACCACTCATTCTGACAGAGAGAGAGATTCTGAGATAAAGAAGGAGAGACTTCTGCATTGAGTCAATGCTGTGTGAAATAGTTTTGGCTACTCAGCATCACTTTGCAGGTACTTTTGGATTTGGCCTTCATTACTTCGATTACCAAGAGACTTTGGGGGCTGCACTGATTGGGGGCGTCATCCTGTGCCTGCAGAATAGGAGTCAACAGAGACGCAGAGAGAGTGGCAATCATGGCCAGATGAAGGAGGGCCAACAGGCCTCTGTACAGGAGACCTTACCCTCTCAGGGTATTTCGGCAACAATTCTCCTACATTAATTTGTCTGAGGAGCAGTATTCTGCCCTTGCAGCGCGTTCCTATGCAGAGCTAGACAGGTAGCTAACAACTTGATATCTTCCCATAAAAATCACAAGGCTTGACTTTTCTTGTAAACTTTACTGAAAGATTCTTATTGTGAAACTGAAATACAATACAGAAATGGAAGCACACATTGATACACAAGCACATAACTGATATGCATACACAAATTTAGGTAAGCCTGAGCAACACAGTACATTTGGCATGTAACTTACCAAAACACGTGGAAACACAGCTTACTGTGAATATACATTTAGCAAACTGAAAGGCATTCTCTTACATTCACTTTAAATTAGCCCTGTACATAGTGCATTAAAATACAGCTACAAGTTAACCAGCTAGACACAGAGAGCGAGCACTTCACGGCTAGCTGTGCAGGTTTGCTTACAGAGAAAGGTTACAAACTAAACATTTTCTGCAAAATATAGTGTACACTAATCATCTATAACATTCTCAAGTACTTACAGACAAATAGTGTCCAAGGCCGGAGCGTAACAAGAAAACAACTGCAAGACCATGTGTCGAGCTGCAGGTCTTGTGCTATACAGCAGTTTACTTTACTGCACTTCACTGCGCTTTACTGCGCTTTACTGCACTTGCTAGGTACCAAATATCCACTAGGTGGCGGCACACAATGGAAATCGACCCAAATTACTCAAACCCTTGAATTAACTTGAAAACTAACATAAATTCCTAAAGGAAGGCAGCACAAGCAGTGTTTGCGCAGGCTGTGCTTCAGCAAGGAGGTGGTCACTGAGCTCTGCCACCTGCTACAGCCAGATCTGCAGCCTCTACTGAGGACCAGGACGTGTCTGTCGGTGGCAGTGAAGGTCACAGTGGCTCTGAACTTTTATGCCACCAGCTCCTTTCAAGCAGCTACTGGGGACGTCACCAATATCTCCCTATTCGCGGTCCATTGCTGTATCCGTCAGGTCATAAATGCCCTCTATAAAAGGAGACGCCAGTACATCTCTTTCCCGATGACCCAGGCTAATCAGCATGAATGCGCATTGGGCTTTGCGAGGATAGCGGGCTTCCCCATGGTGCAGGGTGCCATTGACTGCACGCATGTGGCATTGCGGGCACTGCATGAGAATGCAGAGGTTTTCCGAAACTGCAAGGGGTTCCACTCCTTAAACGTCCAGTTGGTCTGTGACCACAGACAGCTGATTATCGCAGTCAATGCCCGCTATCCTGGCAGCAGCCACGATGCTTTTATCCTGCACCAGACTGCTGTGCCAGAACTTTCCCAGGCACTGCATCAGCCAAGTGGTTGGCTCCTCAGGGACAAGGGTTATCCACTGTGCACCTGGCTGATGACACCGCTCCATAACCCCAACACCCCTGCTGAGCTGCGGTACAACGGGAGCCATCTCGCCACCAGGAACATCGTTGAGCAGACGAACAACGTGCTCGAGCAACGGTTCCGCTGTCTGGACCACTCAGGAGGAGCCCTGCAGTACTCGCCTGAGCGAGTCTCCCTCTTCATAGTTGTGTGCTGCATGCTGCGTAACCTGGCAATCCTCAGGACCCAGCCAATGCCACCAGGCCTTGGAGCACCACCGGAGGAGGAGGAGGGAGGAGGATGATCAGCAGCAGCACCAAGGCGGGAGGGAGGCCCACAATGTTGAAACTGCAAGGGCCGTCCGTTAATGGCTGATAACAAGCCGCTTCTAGGCCCCTGCTGAGGAAATGGCTTCTGGCATGGAGAACAACATGAATGAAACCAACCTGCAATCCCTAAGCTGGCCAAGGCAGCAATGATTCCAAAGGCCAAACCTGTACATTTTGAATACAAAAACTTTTTTATTTTACAAACTCTGTGTGTGTCATTTCTTCATGACAAACAAATAGAAACAAACACAAAAAATCATTCATTAACATAACTGGTTCTCACAACCTGGAGATAATGTCCAAAACACTAAATAAAAGTTTGAACACGAACCTCGGACTTTAATAAAAAATTGACCAAAATTTCGTCACACCTCCTACTTTTTGCCCTTCGAGGCACTTCCCCCCTTCCCACCCTACTGCTCCTCCGTAATGGGGCCCCAGTGGCAGCAGCAAGGCTGGTGGAAGGCTGCTGATTGTCAGAACCTGAGACTGCAGATGCCCTTGAAGGAAGGCCTCGACCAACTCTGGGCCTGGATGGCCCGGCTGCAGACTGCAGCAATTCTGCATGGGCGGCAGCAGTCTGGGCTACAGGCAGTGGCACGTGCAATGGGGAAGTGACAGTGGTGGCAGCAGGAATGCTGTCATCTTTAGAGAGGACAGCAACTCCCTGCTCGACCAACACACTGGCACTCCCATAGGGCAGCACATCAGCATCCGGAGCAATCTGCTGGAGCACAGACTGCTGGCCTGCTGCGGCGCGGTGAGACCGCCGGGGAAATGTGTCTGAACCAGCAACAATGGCAGCAGTCAGTGCTTGCGTGGCCTCAATCTGAGTCTGCATGAGAGCAGTCTGAGATTGGATCACGGCAGCAAGTGACTGAATGGCAGCAAGTGACTGAATTGCAGCATTAAGCATTAGCGTGGCATCTGCCTGTGCTACAGCGAAGTGCTCCACACTCCTTGCTAGTGCATCAATGCATTCAGGCACCCTTCTCACTGCACCCATGAGCTGAGTGTGCATGTCCACCGCCTGGGTGTTCATTTCAGCGATGAGCCGCTCCTCCTCTGCGTCCAGTGCAGCAGGACTCACTGGCCTTCTCTCCCTCCGGGGAGAAGACCCCCGAGTTTCCCTAGCCACATCGCGTTGCTGCAGCCCGCTGGGTCCTGGAGCTTCACCCTCATCAGACCCTTCCCCCCTGCTCCCCTCCAGGGAAGACGTGTTCCCAGTGTGGGCATAGGCTTCCTCGGGAGAGGGTGGTGCTGATGCTCCGGCTTCCTCGTCCTCCTCGCCTGCAGCTTTGCTCCCACTGGCACCTTCAGGGCCCGTCTCCTCAGCTGGTGAATCACATCTGAATGCAGGGAAGTATAAGAGTGGCTTTAGCGTGAGAACAGTGGGGCAGTAAGGCAGGAAGGAGTGCAGCGATTTAGTAAGTTGGATTGAAAGTGTCAAAGGCTGGTGTTGTGAGGGACAAGTGGAATGAGAGAGGAGGAAAAAGGTGATGACCTTACCATTGCTGTCCTGAATGGGGTCGGCCTCTCCAGGGGCGACGGGACCGATCAACTGGCTTGCCACAATCCTCAAGATCGCTGAGGGGTAGCAGCTGAGGCCGCCCTCCACCTGTCCGTTGCTGCTGTCTCCTATTATGAGATAGCTTGGCCTGCAATAAAAAGGACGGCGGCTGAGTAAATATACAGCCATGGCCTTGCCTGATGTGCCTCCCATAGTTGAATAGCCCTTAATGTATGCAAAGTGTAGCATGTGTGTGTGTGTGTTTCATGAGAGGGCCATAGGTGTTGGATGAGTGTTGGGCATTGAGGTTTTAAGACCCTCTGGCCATAGTGAGTTTGAGATGGAGGGATGGAGAGGTATTGAAAAAAAGCCACTCACCCTGACGACCCGAGTGAGGTCGTTTTACTTTTTGCGACATTGAGTATGGGTCCTGGGCACCATGCTCCTGGAGGAGACGTGCTGAGCCACCTCCCTCCACACTCTTCTGTAGTCGCGCGGCAAAGGCCTCCTGCCACTCCAGGGTAGAGTATAGATCTTCTGCGCTCCACCGCGCCAACCAGAACCTTCAAGGCCCGCTCGCTGAAGGGCTGAGCTCGTTCTCCCACCCTCTCCATAGTCCTTGGCTGGAAAATGTAGTCACAGTTCTCTCCAGGCCGAGATTCAAGGCTCCAATGAGCAGGGTGTGGCTGGAGAGCAAGAACAACCCTTCCCCTTTAAGAACTGTCTGGCGCCAGTGTGCCTGTGTTCCATCGCTAACTGACATCACCTGCACTGCGCCCGCGCTCTGAGTTAGGGCCTCACTCCTCCACCTTTGCGCCTTAAGACAAGTGTGCAGCACCTGATTTAGCACTCCAATCACCTCCAGGGGCGATAAAAGTCAAGTTTGCAGTCGAAGGCGATAATTAGCGCCAGGCACTAAACTTTGCGCCCGGCCGATAATCACGCCCCAAACGGGACAATACCGAATTTATCCCCCCAGAAGTTTAGGCTTTGGAAAGTGTGTGGGGACTAGTGGATGAATCTGTTCTGGGTCTCCTGCTGTTTATAAATAATATGGAAGGGGGTTATTCTAATATTATAAAATAATATAGTGTTTGTGATAATATTATGGAATGTTCTGGTGACACCAATCTATGTGTTCAGTTGATTAACTCTATTCAAACAGATTAGGGCCAATTAAATAGATAGGCTAAGGAATGGTGGGTAATCCCTAATGTAGATAAGCATGTGTTCATCAAGGAACCCACGTTTATGATGTGAGGAAGTCAATTTGTGGAGGTGGAAAACTAAGAAGATCTGGGTGTGATTATTCACTGAATTTTTTATTGAATGTTCACTGAAATTATCCAGCCAGTGGCAACAACAAAGCTAATCATCTACTAGGATGCATTAGAAGGACATTGAAACAGAAGTTGAAACAAGTTATTATAACACTGATAATACGGCGAGGGCACATTTGGAATACTGGGTGCAATTTTGGGCACTCTACCTACAAAAGTAACATTGGTTCAGAGAATAGTGTCAAACTGAGAGGAGTCACAATACACGTTTTCACATGCTGAGAGGAATAGATATTGTAGATGCAAACAATTATTTAATCTGTAAATGTGGAACTAAAGGAAAACAGTATAAAATTACCAAGCCTCAAGAAAGACATGATCAGAACATTGCCCCCCCCCCCCCACAGAGCAGTTAGATAATGCTGTGAAGTTAACCACTTTCAAAGAGAGCTATACAAATATCTAGGGGGTGAAATTCCTCCTAGAAATAATTTTAGCAAAAACCTTAGGGGTCGATTTTCCCACTGGAGGCGAGATGGAGGTGGGTTTCAATTTGGCTCTGTCTTCACAAAGGAGGACACAAATAACCTCCCAAAGATGTCGGGGAACATAGGGTCTAATGAAAGGGAGGAACTGATAGAAATCAGTTTTTGTAGGGAAATGGTGTTAGGGAAATTGATGGGATTGAGGGCCGATAAATCCCCAGGGCCTGATAATCTACATCCTAGGATACTTAAGGAAGTGGCCCTAGAAATAGTAGATGCATTGCTGGTCATCTTCCAAAATTCGATAGACTCTGGAACAGTACCCATGAATTGGCGGGTAGCTAATGTTACCCCACTGTTCAAAAAGGGTGGTAGAGAGAAAACGGGGCATTACAGACCTGTAAGCCTGACATCGGTAGTGGGGAAAATGCTAGAGTCCATTATAAAGGATGTAATAGCAGAGCACTTGGAAAAAAGTGACCGGATCGGACAAAGTCAACATGGCTTTACAAAAGGTATATCGTGCTTGACTAATCTACTGGAATTTTTTGAGGATGTAACTGGTAAAATAGATAAGGGAGAACCAGTGGATGTGGTGTATTTGGATTTTCAAAAGGCTTTCGATAAGGTCCCGCATAAGAGATTAGCGTGTAAAATTAAGGCACATGGGATTGGGGGCAAGGTATTGACTTGGATAGAGAACTGGTTGGCAGACAGAAAGCAAAGAGTTGGAATAAACGGCTCTTTTTCGGAGTGGCAGGCAGTGACTAGTGGGGTACCGCAGGGATCGGTCCTTGGACCCCAGCTATTCACAATATATATTAATGATCTGGACGAGGGAACTAGATGTAATATCTCCAAATTTGCAGACGACACAAAGCTGGGTGGGCTGGGAGGATGCCGAGAAACTCCAGGATGATTTGGACAGGTTGGGTGATTGGGCAGAAGCATGGCAGATGCAATACAACGTGGATAAATGCGAGGTTATCCACTTTGGTGTCAAAAACAGGAAGGCAGATTATTATCTAAATGGCAATAGATTGGGAGAAGGGGAAGTGCAATGAGACTTGGGCGTTCTTGTGCACCAGTCGCTGAAAGTAAGCATGCAGGTGCAGCAGGCAGTTAAGAAGGTAAATGGTATGTTGGCCTTCGTAGCGAGAGGGTTTGAGTACAGGAACAAGGATGTCTTGCTGCAGTTGTACAGGGCCTTGGTGAGGCCACATCTTGAGTATTGTGTGCAGTTTTGGTCGCCTTATCTGAGGAAGGATGTTCTTGCCATGGAAGAAGTGCAGCGAAGATTCACCAGACTGTTACCTGGGATGGCAGGAATGACGTATATTCTGCCCTCGCAACGTGATCCTATGCAGAGCTAGACAGATAGCGAACAACTTGATATCTTCCCATAAAATCACAAGGCTTGACTTTTCTTGTAAAACTTTACTGAAAGATTCTTATTGTAAAACTGAAATACAACACAGAAATGGAAGCACACATTAGTATACAAACGCATAACTGACACCAAACACGTGGAAACACAGCTTACTGAATATACATTTAGCAAACTGGGAGGCATTCTCTTTAAATTAGCCCTGTACATAGTGTATCAAAATACAGCTACTAGTTAACCAGCTAGACAGAGAAAAGTTACAACTAAACATTTCCTACAACATACAGTGCACCCTGATCATCTATAGCATTCTAAAATACTTACAGACAAATAATTTCCAAGACTCAAGCATGGGGACAATACAACTGAGGAGCACCGTGGCACAGGTCCTGTTCCAGCGGGGACTCCACGAGGACTGAGCTCGCAGTCCCGTGGGGAGCGTGATGACCTCATCACGCTCGGGGTTGTGACGTCATCACGTTTGCCGGTCGTTGCGTCGCTGGCCGTTGGGGCCAAAGTCGGGAGGGGCCGAAGTCGGGAGCGGGAGCTGGAGGCCAGGCTGAGCCGGCAGCCTGCCGCGGGAGCGGAAGATCGCTTTGCTCCCGGCGGCTGATCGATGTGGCCGAAGACGGTAGGCCGGGCTGTGCCAGCGGCCTTTCTGGAGGGCCGAGTCGGGCCAGCAGCCACCTCACGCACGTCACGTCGTACGTGACGTGACGTCAGCACGCTAAGGCGCATCTTAAAGGGGCAATGGCCCTAAAAGGTAAGTTAAAGGGGCAACGGCCCTAACAGGTAAGTTATACATATATAAGTAGGTTATGTACATACAGTAAGGTTAAGTTAGAGGGAGAGACAGCACAACGCATGAGGAGAGATTGGGTCGATTGGGCTTGTACTCGCTGGAGTTTAGAAGAATGAGAGGGGATCTCATCGAAACTTATAAAATTCTAACAGGACTAGACAGACTAGATGCTGGAAGGATGTTCCCGATGGTCGGGGAGTCCAGAACCAGGGGTCACAGTCTAAGGATAAGGGGTAAGCCATTTAGGACAGAGATGAGGAGGAATTTCTTCACCCAGAGAGTGGTGAACCTGTGGAATTCTCTGCCAAAGAAGGCAGTAGAGGCCAATTCATTAAATATATTCAAGAAGGAGTTCAATATATTTCTTAAGGCTAAAGGGATCAAGGGATATGGAGAGAAGGCAGGAACAGGGTACTGAATTTGGATGATCAGCCATGATCTCATTGAATGGCGGAGCAGGCTCGAGGGGCCGAATGGCCTACTCCTGCTCCTATCTTCTATGATTCTATGTTTCTATGGGTGGGTTTGAAACTCGCCTCCACTGATAGGTTTCAAAAATTTGCGATTTTGTGATTGGCCACTTGATTTCAGAGGTGTGGGATACCCTTGATCAATTAGTGTTTTGGAACTGAAACTCGCCTCTGTTGACAGCACTTATCCAGTCTGATTTTATAACTTATGATTTTATGGGCTCCCTTGGCTCATTCCACAGCATTTCTGCATCTCCTGCACCACGTCTAACATCTTTTGAGAAACCACTATGTCCAATTCCAAGGCAAGGGTCTACCCGAAGCTCTCGGATGAGGCGCTGCAAATGTTATTTTTGGGGTTGACAGCTAGCATGGAGGTGCTCTTCCACTCATCTCGGAGGAAGGGGCCTGTGTGTGTACAGCTGGGATATAACCTACAGTGAGGGATATAACCTCCAGATCTGTGTGCAGATAGGGAGACTGTTTCTGTGTATTGATGAAATGCCATCCCTGTTGGAAAGTATTAAAATGATTTGAAGCCAAAATGTTGGCGTTATGCCATCTGTTCTTTCGCCTTAGGCAGCTCCACATTGCGGGCACCGGTACACTTGCGTTGTTGGGTTGGTGGCCTAAGTGAAAGGAGGCCAGAGAGTCATGTCCATTGTCAATGATGTCCTAGGATGGAGCCAAGGACATGTGCCAACTTGGGCAACCTATGCAAATCTGGCCATGAGAAGTTCATCCCTTGCATCCCGGGCAACCATGTGCTCGCGTGCTGCCGTTGCCGCTGGCCAATACACCGGCGCTCTGACCCTCTCCTCCTCCTCCAGATCCTCCTCCTCATCCTCATCTGAGGTCGATGCAGAAAGAAAATGAGTGGTTCCCATTCTGCTTGTAGATGCCTCCTTTGGGGAAGCGCTCATTGCAAGCCGGGAGAGGGTCTTCCAAGGAGGTCCCACAGTTGATGGAGTCAAGCTACAGCACCTCCGACTTCGGAAGGCCTTCTAAAAGTGCTCAGAGACTTTTAAAGCCAAGGTCTGGCACCTGCAAGTAATCCTTGCTGCAATAAACTATGTCTTGTTAGACTTGCAGCAGTGAGGAGGCCACTCACGAGTCAACCCGCCAGGTTTACCTGGCGTGGTTTAGGAGGTGCGTGGATCACGCCGAAAAGCTGGAAAAATCAGGAGGGCCTCTCAAAATAGGCTTAGAGAGGCCCTTAACGAGCATTTAAGGAGGTTAAATAGCGCAATGGCCAACTGGAGGCGGGAGCGTTTCCCGACCTCCAAAACCAGCACCGGCAAAATCCCGCGGAGACGGGTTGGAGGCGGGTTCCAAACCCGACCTCTTTGAATCTGATTTTCCCGCCTTTCCCGCCTCCAAACCCGCCCCCTCCAATGTCAGAAAATCGCCCCCTTAGTGACAGCATAAAAGAGAAAATCCTACTTTATCACTAAGTGGAATTTTACCGCTCAAGTTAGGAATGGGACAGAGGGTTATTAGGAGAAGCACATTTAGAGGTAATTAAGTACTCTGTGGAATACAATTCAACCTCCACTTATAAAGCTCTAACCTGGTGTGACTTTGGATTGTTTTATCATTTACTGTAGATATTTTAGCGCTGCAGCTGTTAAAAGACGTCTTGATTCAGGATTTTAAGGTGATTTTCCTTTGTAGAATGATGAAAGTTCCTGTTTGTATGTGGAGGTTGAACTTCTTTCAAAGTATATGGAGCACCATAATACAGCTTGGTGATAACCTTACTCTGCATAATCTAGTATTTTGACAGGTTATCCCAAGTGGGTTTTCCTTTATATTCTACACCGGACAGAGAAAACATTGGCCCACAATTTGCGGTCAGTGGCGAAGCGAAGGCGCTCACCACTGGCCCCCGAAGAAACCTGGCCACAGAGATCTCGCGATCTCTGTGGCAAGAAGTTTGCCTTTTTTGATGTGTAATTGATTGCAGTGCTCTGTCATGGGGATTACCAGTGAAGAGCTGCAATGACGTCAACAAGCTGTCTAAGCAGCCAATCACATTGAAGAGTTCTCACAGACAGCAAACCAGGAAATGAAAAGCTGCTTTTATCCAGACTTTTAAAAAATGTTACAGAGAGCAAAATATAGATTGGGACTCTCACATGGGGATAAGGTAGAAGCTGAAATATCATGAACAAACTTTAAAAAAATGTTTTTTTAAGCTTTCAAAAAATTGTAATTTTTATCATTATGGAGAAATTTGACTCTCCACAAATATAAAAATTAATTTTACAGGCCAGAACACTTCTTTAGCAGGCAATACAATTAAAACCCCAGTTACACCTATTCCAACAAGGCTTAACATTTAATGGGATATTAAACAGCAATGTTAGCACGGAAAAGCCCAAGTTTTTGTTAGTTTCACTGATTACACTGATTGCCAGCTATGGGGTGGGGGTGCACAGCACAGCCTGTGTCGGAGAGGTGAATGACTGACTGTAACTTCAGGATTTCTGCGTTTAGATGTGCAAGTGTTAAATCATGAAGTTGCGGTTAGTTTCGCCGTCATTACCCACCGTAAATTCTGGGCCATTATGCATTAAGGCAGGTGTGATAGCTGATATTGGTGGAGGCTTTGGGCAGAACTGAGGAGAAATTGGATTGCTTTTGAATAATGCTAGCATAAAACCTACCATAGACATGGATTTAATGAAGGTGGTGGTGAAGGATTTACAGAGATGAAGTGAAGCAGTCAAAACAGTTCTCAGATCAGAAATCAGTTATAGGAGTGAGAAAAAAGGCCAAAAAAACACCCAAAAGTTAACCATCAGCTGAAAAGGACAAACAGGGTAGGGCAGCAACTAACCTGTATGTATTGGATGAGCCCTATAGATTGCACTGCTGCAGGGTCTTTGCTGTCTTTTAGCGGCACAAGTTGCTGAGCAAGTGAAGCCCGATCCAATATAGAGGGTGGTGGACCTCCAGTGTGGGTCAGACGTGTGTTGTCCGCAATATTTAATGTGTGGCTGCCCATTTTATATCTGCACCAACAGATTTCTAGGCTTGTTTTTCTTAACTTCACCAGTTATTTTGCAGCACCAAAAATATATGTTACATCAACAGATTTTTAATAATTTATGGATTCCAATGTACAGATTTTTTTTTTTTAAGTTACCAATTTGGATAAGGGATAAAGTTCGCACTTCAGCATATATTTCACAATGCTTAGTTGGGTTTGCTATTTATTTGTTACCACTTTATTTCATTTAGTCTTGGCCTGAAGATGCTTTGCAAGCTGTGGCAACACGCTCTTTGGGGGACATTGAAATGTCAGAGGGAATACGTCTGGGCTGCATTCATATGTGCAAGAGTTTTCATACCTCAACTATTGAATTGTCTGAAACATTCCATACAGAGCTTCAGAGATACAACTATGTGACTCCCACGTCCTACCTGGAACTGATCTCCACATTCCAAACCTTACTTGAAACAAAACGAGCGTAAGTACAAATTAAATGGAGCATTTTGTAGTTTTTGGATCTTTAAAAATTGTCATAACTGGCATTTGATAATACACTCAGATCTGGTTTGTCCAAATAGGTTGAAAATGCATAATTTTGTTACTGATTCCTCATCACTGTGACAAATACAGGAAGACATTAATAAACTTGCAGAATGGGCATGTAATTAGCAAATAAACTTCAATATGGATAAGTGCGAGGTAACATTTTTGTAGTAAGAATAATGAGACCATATACTCCTTGGAAAATAAGTTTCTAAATGGGGTAGAGGAACAGAAGGATCTGAGGGTACAGATACACAGATCACTAAAAGTAGTGATGCATTATAATAAGGCCATAAAAAAAATCAAATACAGCACTGGGGTTCATTTCTAGAGGAATAGAATTGAAAAGCAGAGAAGTTATGTTAAACTTGGAAAGAACCTTGGTTAGACCACACTTGGAGTACTGTGAACAAGTTCTGGTCTCCATATTATAAAAAGGATATAGAGGCACCAGAAAAGGTGCAAAAAAGATTTACTAGAATGGTACCAGAACTGAGAGGTTATACCTATCAGGAAAGATTGAACAGCCTGGGACTCTTTTCTCTAGAAAAGAGAAGGCTGAGGGGTGACCTGATAGAAGTCCTCAAGATTACGAAAGGGTTTGATAGTGTAGAGGTAAAGTGGGGGACACCAGAACTATGCGCCATAAATATAAGATAGTCACTAATAAATGCAATAGGTTATTTAGGAGAAACTTCTTTACCCAGAGAGTGGTTAGAATGTGGAGCTAGCTACCACAGGGAGTAGTTGAGCTGACGAGCACAGATTCATTCAAGGGGAAGCTAGATAAACACTTGAGGGATAAAGAATAGAAGGATATGTTGATAGGGTTAGATGAAGAGGGGTGGGAGGAGGCTCATGTGGAGCATAAACACCAGCAAGGATCTGTTGAGCTGAATGGCCTGTTTCTGTGCTGTAAGCACTTAGTAATGCTTTGTAGACAGATTTGGTTTGTCCAAATAGGTTGAGAATGCATAATTTTGCGACAGATTCCTCAGCACTGGATTAACCAGGGTTGACTATATTTTCAAAACCAAGTGCCTGCTTAAAATTAAAACTAAACTCAGCACCCACAAAGAAGAGCAGAATGCATTGTTGAAACCCAGCTGGCTGCTACCCATTCCACCAATGAGTTTAGAGTGCATTGTTCAAAGAAAACTAAAAGTTGCAGTCATTGAGTGGATGGTGAGTTTAAGAAGGCCAACTGGTTATTGAATATTAAAACACATGTTTTCCACTCACAGGAAGGAATGTAAAGTAATCAGTTGGTCCTTGTAATATGCCCTTTCACCAGCGGGAACTTTCAACTTATTTTATATATATTTTTGCTTCCCCCCCACTGGCAGAATATATAGTAACCAGTTGGTTTTCAAGCACATATTCTCATCTTAACTATATTATAACAGTGACTACGCTTCAAAAGTACTTCACTGGCTATTCAGATTCAGAGACAAAAGTTTACAGATTAATCAGTGACAAATTATGGCAACAAATACTTTAGATTCCTATACAAATGGTATGAAACATGGATTCAAAACTGTACATAAAACTAACATTTGTGGCTATGACAGTAGTGCTGAATGGTGGTGCGGATGAGACATGAGTTGCCATCTTTGGTCAGCCGTCCTTCAGATGTGTTCATCTTAGCTGTGCTGTTTACGAGTCACTGCCCTACAGAGAACAAGAAAATCAGAAAATGATTTGCTACTGGGCAGCCCTGTGTGCCCTATCGCTGGTTCAAGAGTGAAATCAGTGGAGCCTGAGAGCTGTTTTCTCCCTTTCACTTCTCCATCCATGAATAAGAAGAGTGAGAAAATAAGTTCAAAAATATATAGCACTTTGTACTTTCACCTGTCTTTCAACCTCCCACCAAAAAGTGACATTTTGCACAGAAGGGGGATGAAATTCTGACGTTTTCAAGGTCCAGAAAGAGAGCAATGAAGTCACATACCATATTGGTCCAGGCGCTCGATAGTTATCCATGGCGGCCACCTTCAATAAGCACAGGCATCATTTAAATATAATGGGCCAAATCTTGCTGCAGGGGAGCATTTTGTGGCATGCCCCGTTAGTTAGACATTCTCCTGTACCCTTCAACTCAAATATAATATGCATCGTAACTTGCTGGAAGTGCAAGGTGATAACGGCACAGCGAGGGCAACAGGGCATCTGGGACCTTAGTGAATGATGGGGCCAACAGTGTATCTCCTTAACCAATGAAATTTAAGGATTGAGAAAGAAACAGAGGAACAATGGAGAAGGAGGGAGAATTAGAGTCAACTCAAGTACAGAAAAAGAAATAAAGAGAGGAAACGAAAGATGGAGTAAGAGAGAAAAAAGAGACAGAAAGGAAAAGTAAGATAATTAAAAATTAAAAATTTGAAAAATTTTAATTCTCTAATGACAATTTACTACATGCAGTAATGAGACTCAACAGTTTAAATTTTCTGGGCCGGAGAGATTGATTGGCATTGAATTACCAATTATCACATCGTTAAAAGGGTACTTACGCTATTAAGTAGCAGCCCTAAATTTCTGTGGCAAGTTTAATTTGAATTTAATGTACAAATCCAGCAAGTTCTTAAAAGTAACAAGGAGGTGAAGGGCGAGATGCTATTGGTGCGAAGCAAATGACAGCGCAGTGTAAATCGACCAGCAAGTTCTGGAGATTTGCAACTCATGGCGTATCTCTTCTTCCCTTGACCTTGCTGGCCAATTTACGCATTAATAATGACAACCGTCGTGAACTTGCCATTATCTTTCAGGAAGATTTGGCCCAACAAGCGCAGGCATCATTTAAATATGATAATAACGGTGCTGTGCCTGAATCAGGGCCCTTTTGTTCAATTGGTGTCCGTGCACACCTGAAACGTCCTTTCCTTAACCCGCTGAGCAAATCATGGCGGAAACAGTTGATATGCAGCTTTCACAAGCAGTATTTAACGGGATCTTCACCTCGATCAAGGTAAGTCTCGGATTAGTCATTTGTGAGGGTGTTGCTAGAAACATAGAAACATAGAAGATAGGAGCAGGAGTAGGCCATTCGGCCCCTCGAGCCTGTTCTGCCATTTAATGAGATCATGGCTGATCATCCAAATTCAGTACCCTGTCCCTGCTTCCTCCCCATATCCCTTGATCCCTTTAGCCTTAAGAAATATATCTAACTCCTTCTTAAATATATTTAATGAATTGGCCTCAACTGCCTTCTGTGGTAGAGAATTCCACAGGTTCACCACTCTCTGGGTGAAGAAATTTCTCCTCATCTCAGTCCCAAGTGGCTTATCTCTTATCCTTAGACTGTGACCCCTGGTTCTGGACTCCCACACCATCGGGAACACCCTTCCTGCATCTAGTCTGTCTAGTCCCGATAGAATTTTATAAGTTTCAATGAGATCCCCTCTCATTCTTCTAAACTCTAGTGAATATAAGCCTAATCAACCCAATCTCTCCTCGTACGTCATTTCTGCCATCCCAGGTATCAGTCTGGTGAATCTTCGCTGCACTCTCTCCTCAGATAAGATGACCAAAACTGCACACAATACTCATGGTGTACAACTGCAGCAAGACATCCTTGCTCCTGTACTCGAATCCTCTCGCTATGAAGGCCAACATACCATTTGTCTTCTTAACCGCCTGCTGCACCTGCATGCTTACCTTCAGCGACTGGTGCACAAGGACACCCAGGTCTCGTTGCACTTCCCCTTTTCCCAATCTATTGCCATTCAGATAATAATCTGTCTTCCTGTTTTTGCCACCGAAGTGGATAACCTCACATTTATCCACATTATACTGCATCTGCCATGCATCTGCCCAATCACCCAACCTGTCCAAATCATACTGGAGTTTCTCTGCATCCTCCTCATAGCACACACGCCCACCCAGCTTTGTGTCATCTGCAAACTTGGAGATATTACATCTAGTTCCCTCGTCTAGATCATTAATATATATTGTGAATAGCTGGGGTCCTAGCACTGATCCCTGCGGTACCCCATTAGTCACTACTTGCCACTCGGAAAAGGACCCGTTTATTCCAACTCTTTGCTTCCTGTCTGCCAACCAGTTTTCTATCCAAGTCAGTACCTTACCCCCATCCCATGTGCTTTAACTTTGCACGTTAATCTCTTTTGCGGGACCTTATCGAAAGCATTCTGAAAGTCCAAATACACCACATCCACTGGTTCTCCCTTATCTATTTTACCAGTTACATCCTCAAACAATTCCAGTAGATTAGTCAAGCATGATTTACCTTTTGTAAATCCATGTTGACTTTGTCCGATCCTGTCACTGTTTTCCAAGTGCTCTGCTATTACATCTTTTATAATGGACTCTAGCATTTTCCCCACTGCCGATGTCAGGCTTACTGGTCTATAATTCCCAGTTTTCTCCCTACCACCTTTTTTAAATAGTGGGGTTACATTCGCATCTACTATTTCTAGGGCCACTTCCTTAAGTACCCTAGGATGTAGATTATCAGGTCCTGGGGATTTATCGGCCTTCAATCCCATCAATTTCCCTAACACCATTTCCCTACAAATACTGATTTCATTCAATTCCTCCCTCTCATTAGACCCTATGTTCCCCGATATCTCTGGGAGGTTATTTGTGTCCTCCTTTGTGAAGTCAGAACCAAAGTATGTATTTAATTGGTCGGCCATTTCTTTGTTCCCCATTATAAATTCCCCTGATTCTGACTGCAAGGGACCTACGCTTGACTTCACCAATCTTTTTCTCTTCACATATCTATAGAAGCTTTTACAGTCAGTTTTTATGTTCCCTGCAAGCTTACTCTCATAATCTATTTTCCCCCTCTTAAGTAATCCCTTTGTCCTCCTTTGCTGAATCCTAAACTGCTCCCAATCCTCAGATTTGCTGCTTTTTCTGGCCAAATTATATGTCCTCTCCTTGGATCTTATGCTATCCCTTATTACCCTTGTTAGCTACGGTTGAGTCACCTTTTTTGTTTTATTTTTATGCCAAACAGGGATGAACAATTTCTGTAGTTCATCCATGTGATCTTTAAATGTTTGCCATTGCCTATCCACCATCAACCCTTTAAGTAACATTCCCCAATCCATCCTAGCCAACTCATGCCTCATACCATCGTAGTTTCCTTTATTTAAATTCAGGACCCTAGTCTCTGAGTCAACTACTTCACTCTCCATCTTAATGAAGAATTCTATCATATTATGATCGCTCCTCCCCAAGGGGCCTCGCACAACTAATTAATCCTTTCTCATACATAATACCCAGTCTAAGATGGCCTGATCTCTAGTTGGTTCCTTGGCATATTGGTCCAGGAAACCATCCCGTATACACTCTAGGAATTCCTCCTCCACAGTATTGTTACTAATTTGGTTAGCCCAATCTATATGAAGATTGAAGTCACCCATGATAACTGCAGTGCCCTTATTGCACGCGTCTCTAATTTCCCATTTAATGACATCCCCAACAGCATTACTGTTTGGGGGTCTGAATACAACTACCACTATTGTTTTCTGCCCCATGGTATTTCTCAGCTCTGCCCATACAGATTCCACATCATCAGAGCTAATATCCTTCCTTACTATTGTGTTAATCTCCTCTTTAACCAGCAATGCTACCCCACCTCCTTT